>NC_134577.1:71427138-72027138 GCF_050947875.1 Dermacentor variabilis
TACGCGTCTCAACGGCCCCGGAAAATCGGCCACTCGCGACCATGGATAACGCATGTTTCCCGGAGTGACCCACGTTTTTCTAACGTCATATCCGGAATCAGCAAAGTTTAGTAGTGCATTATCACCAGAACGAACTTAGCTCATTAGTCAAGAAGCCGATAGGACCTTCGCACACAACAACGAAAAATAAGATATAGAAAGCTCTAAGCTTCTTTAAAGAAATTACGCGCACAAACGCGCATACTTTTAGCATTTCGTATATTTATGTACACGTTTGTTTAGTTTCAATACGTATTTTATCAGACACTAGAACCGGCAACCCACACAGCTGTATACGGGGGGTACAGAAGGTGCTAAATACAAGTCGACTCGGTGTACAAGTGCTTTCCTGCGTGCGAGATATTCGGCCAGACCGAAGCAGCAGCCATGGCCAGCAAACTGCGGAAGTATTCCCATAACAAAACTTTTTCTAACCGTTGAATTCGCCGTCGCCATTGTACAAGCAGAAAACGCCATTTTAGTTAGCACGAACCTGCTGGTTCTCTGAGCTATCCTGCCCAATGGTATTTACCGAGAGAGCGCCCGCCCTGTGCTTGCACCCGAGGGTGACCGAAAGGCTCACGTGACATTCCATCACACCACACCGCACTGCAGGGTTGTAGTTACATATACGCCGCAGTGAAAGAAGGGGGAGGAGGGGGCGCTGGGCAGCCAATATATTCACAGCCCCAAAATTAAAGGTAACGTGTACGCGTCGTCGCCGCCCTATAGGTAATCCCCAGCAGAAACGGCACAAGTTCAAGCCCTCACTTTTTTTCTTAATTGCGACATCCATTGTAATGCAAATAAGGGGAGCAGTTAGGGAAGCGATTCAATAACCACACTATAGGGGCCAGAGGGAACGCTGCTTAATCTTATAATGCAGATGGCACTCATGTAGTGGCCTTCGTGGCTGCGTTGTTCGAGCACATTACGGTGCAAGCTGAATAACATATTACGGACATTCGTGGTAAAGCTCTAGCGCATACAAAAAAACGAAAGACACAGAGAGCTACAGCTGCCAAACAAGAGCTGACTGGCAACTCAGTTTATTTCGGGAAAAGGTTGTACATATATGTACTCCCGCTAACTCCCGTCAGCAAGTACGAAACATTTCGAGAAAGAAATATCGAAAGGTCGCATGCGCTTCAAATAGGTGGATTCTTTGTCAGCGAGTACAAAAGATGGCCCACTCAGGCAAATATGCGCGTGCTTTCGGTTACAGAAAGCCTTTGCAATTTCGCGTGTTAGCCTATTTTGATAAGCATACAAAACCGCTGTATCACAGGAAATGGGATCGCAATGACGTCATTTACAGTAGTCGTCTAAGTGTGAATGGTTAGCTTTCTGCAGAGTCTGAGTCGGTCGTCGTTGTTGGTGTTGTTGTTGTTTTGTGAAGAAAATAATTCTCGAAACCGTCGCATCCTGAGATCCAAGCCACTCGCAGCTATCCAAGGGAATTTTCACACGCATCGTTATTTGAGCTGCAGGCTATACATGATGAAATAGAAACCCTTGTCAAGTTGCCTAACATCAACGAAGCCCACATCTATACTGACAGCGTCGGCGCATTTAAGCATATCAAACAAGTAACAAAAACGCGGCGTGTTTGTGAGCAGACAAAAATTCACACTTATACACGTGTGAACATTAAAGTCCATGTACGCTGGGTGCACACACATGGGCGCCGCCACAACAATAACTTTGCTGAGCGCATTGGTCTCTCTTTCTCGACAATCGTACTCTCCGCTTTCCCTTCCCTCTGACGCCCTCTCTGTTCCCGTTGCCACACAAAAACCACCCTCCGGCGTTCCGCGTGTGCCCTCATTCTCCCTCATATCCCTTTCCCAGAATTTCTTTCTTGGTTGGAGGAAGTCTCTCTACGGAGAATTGCAGCCGGAGCGGCCCTTACACCAGCCATCACTTGTGCTTCGGGCTGACCATAAGAAGACGTTGTCCAGTGTCCGAAGTGCTCCGCTTCTGCGTCTGCAGTGGATGCCACCCATCTACGTTGGACTTGCCCTGGGACAAAGACAAAGACAGTTCGTGAAAGTGTACCTGGGGATGTGAAATTACAGTGACCAATCTGAAAACTATGACCGATTAATTATAAGTAACAGATTATATAAGCCACGGTTGGGTATCTGCATGAAACTAGCCTGCATGCTTATATTTATTTTCATGCTGAGGTTATAACGCGTGGCAACCCAAGCAAATAAATATAATAACTTTGTATTTTTGCTTACAAGTGTTAGTCCTATAAAATTAGCTAGGTCTTCGTCATTGCGACGTTACTCATATTTGATTTCTTCTTCTTTTTTCTTTCCTCTTTAGCGGCTTATCTTAAATTTATGCCGTGCGCTGATGCGTGGTTTCTCGTCTTCCTATGGTCAGGTAGATAACAAATGCTGGTGGCTAATAGCGCAATTCGTTATTTTCGAGTGTCGTATTGTGTGAATAATAACACTGTTTACTAACCTTTCAACATATTTTCTTAAATGAAGGCTTAAGCCTGCATGGTGCATGTGCAAAATTAGAGCTGGTCAGCAATGAAATCACGTTAATTTGTTGCATGTCAAATGAATGCGGTTTTCTTTGATAAATTCTATTTTCGACTTCTCGCCAGACAAAATGCACCCAGTATTTCTGAATTGTTGAACTTTATTTTAGATTTCAACGTGAAAGGGGGGGGGGGGGACTTCGTAGTCAGCAACTCTAACATTCTCCTGTTATTCCACCGATGCTACTTCCCAAAATATTCCGTTTGGCCGCGTTTAATTATTTTGTGCTCTTCCTAATAACGGTCAAACAGAAAGCCGACCGAATCAGACGTTGTTTTTACTAAATAATATTCCCCGTGTTTTGTGATTTCCACTGCGCTGCTTTTCATTGCTTCGGCTTTGAATTCTTAAAAAACCACCAATTCGTAACGCAGTGCTTGCAGGATTTTGTTGTGCCAGTATTTGTAATGTCTCACTCCATGGAATGTTATAAAGGACGGTTTCAGCAAAAAAAAAAAGAAAAATGAAAGGAAATGAAGAAAACGACTTGGAGACGGTTTCTTTTTTTTTTCAGCTGCCCCATGGTAGCATAGCTGTTCTCAGAGGACACTTCCTAATCCGGAACTGTCGGCTTTGTCGTTTCAAGTCTCTGCGCCATTTCGAGAACGTATTAATACGGCATCATGCGGTCTCATGCACCGAGGAGAAAGCAAAATTATAAAAAAATCTGGGCGTTCTATATACAGACGAGAAGCAGTCGAGACGACGCCGACGCGAAATTCGGTCTTTTTTTTTGCTTAACCGTACTTACACTCACGTAAGCCTCTTACGTATTTTAAAGGATCGCTGCCAAACTACGAAGCTCTATTTTTTTTTTTTTGTCGTATGCACGTCCTATGTCTCGTCGCCCTCCATTCTGTCTCGCATTGCGCGTGTTTCATTGCTTGATCTTTTTTTGCCCTCATACAGCGTAGTCAACAAAACCTGCTCAGACATTCAATACCACATTTTTCTCCACGTTCACCGAAGATGTGTTCTTCCTGTTTCTTTCTTTCCTGACCAATAGATGACGTCGCCTTCTCCATTCAGCCCACTGCTAGCAGCGAACATTCATCTCTGTTTTCACGCCCACTTCAAAGTGCAATCTGTCATCGCCGCATGCTTCTTTTTTTTTCTTTTTTTTTTGACACTTTGTCGATTGACGAGAAGAAGTTCGTCCTGTACTACTTTCTTTCTTTCGCTCTTTCCATATATATGCTTTTTGTTGGGCGAGGTTCTCAACAGCAGGCGCCTGCTGCGGAGTTCTATTTTGCAATTGCTGAATTCTGCGCTCGTGCTGGAAACGCTGTCAAAACAAACGAAGACGGCTACGATATCCACGGTCATGGCGGCTCATTTGCCTGGTTCTGGGCTCCGATTTCTCGTTGGTGGCTTCCGATCGACCAGCTACGTCGAATCCGAAAGGGTCGGCGCAGCCGATCGTACTATTTCGATCGGTCCTAAGAATTTCTGCGAACGAAAGTGCCGAAGCAGTTGCGCTTTGTGTGCAAATGTCCGGCTTGCCTAGCAAGCCGCATCAGCATGTTTTCAAGACAAAGAATCTTTCGGCGAAGCACAAGTCTAAAGATGGGAAGCGTATCTGCGTAGTGGGCCACTCCGAAAGTGGCAAGAAACGGTTCGTGGCGCTGCTACTACAGGCGTGATACTTGAATGTCTTGCACCTCTCGTCCAGCAAGTACGTCGAGCAGCCATGGCCAGTGGAGTCCTGGAATGAGGACACCACCCACTCGACCTCAAGAGCAACCACCTCGATGGTCCGAATAAATGTTTTTTTCTCTCTCTCTTGCACCTTTGTGTAATCAACTCCGCAGTGCAACTCGTGTTGCAGAACATCACATAGCACAACCCGATATATATTGGTAGTAGAGGCTGCCGTGCGTTCCGGAGCCAAGCGCGCATATTCTGCACCAATAGAGCGAGGCTACATGCTATAAATCTACCTGGTCAGTGTGGCTTGAGTTAAAAAGAAACGAGAGTTCCGTTTGCGAGCAGACGTGCAGCTAGTTAGCTGAACCGTGCGATTAGGTCGTCTGCGTACGACGACTGGCGCTTGTTTGGGGCCGCAGTACGTAGGTAGGGTTCGGGCTTGCGAATGCAGCAGGCACCCGCAAACCCCACTGAAATGTTAGAAGATGACAACACCCTAATGGACCAAGTTTTGTTTCTTCCAACAAACTTGCAAAATTGACGGAAGGTTTCTTTTTTTGAGCAAAATTACTTGTATTAGTGTAAACACAATACTTAGGAATGAATTGAGCCAGTTGTAATAGAATTTAGATATATGTGCAGTGTCGGATGGCAGATTATCGGCGCTGTGCGCAGGTCGAATGCTCCGAAGCGTGAACGAGGGCTCTTTGCAGTTGCTTCTAAATTAGGTACGAGCAAATAAACTCGCAGCTCACCAAGTCGAATAAGAAAACGGAATATTCTGTTTACACCGCTGTACTAAAGCCTGCCAACGAAATGATATGTTGCTTCGTGGCATATAACATACGTCGTGATCAACTTAAGGCTCTCCCAGGTAGTTATCTTTCTTGCTGCTGTGCCTGCGGACGAAAGTAGATTAGCCAGAATATCACTGCTTCTTAAAGCGCAGGAAGGACTACTGCTGTGGCAAAAACTAAACCAACAAAGCGAAATGAAGGTTAAGTGTACATAAGTATAATTTAATAGAGCAACCACATAAAAGTAAACTAAGCAATTTGAATCGCCCGCGTGAGATTTAAAATGTATAAGAAGAAAGCAATCTTCTACTCGCCCGCAAGAAAGAAGTGGTCCCGAGTGAAAGGTTGTGAATAAACCAATAGAGTATCAGTCACCGTTGTCGTAACTGCTGACTCTTCCAAGTTTTTCGTAACGTTTATGACTTTCTCACGGTTTTACTACTTAACGAGTGTTGCTTCAAATTTTATGAAGAAGTAATTTTGTTTGCGCAAATGTTCCCCGCCAGTGTGCGTACTTTCTTTGTTTGGAGCCTTTTGAAGGCGAATGATACTTTCTTGAGCAAGTTTATGCAAGCAATTTCTTGAAGCAGGGTAAATTGGCAACAACTAAATCACCAAAAAAGTCACTGTGGTCTAGAAAAAGTTTGTGGATTATCATTATTTGCCGCCCTAACTCTGTTGCTGCTCGATCAGCTGCGTCTAAAGATAAATGCTCCTCATAGTGCTTATGTGTACGACAAAGTACGATTGATCAGGTAAGGTGCAAAGGTGCAAAGGGGAAGGTGAAAAGAAATGCGTATCTTCCGCCTTTCTCTCCCGCTGGAGACACTCGGAATTTTACGAATTGTAGAGTTCATAGATTGGCAGGTGTGCCTTTGGCCAACGCACCAGTTATGTATGTCGCTCTCCGATGCGAGTCAACTGCTTCTTTCGGGAAACGAAGAAATCTCACATTGCTCTCTCCACAGCGATGAAACGCATGATGATAAACAAAACTCTGTTGACATTCATATTTTTTTTGCTTGTTTCGGGCTTGCTCGCGGCGAAGTCCGACGACTTATTGAGAACAACGAGGCATTCAAGGCATGCCGATATAGTAGACCCTCTCCCGCATCAAGTCTTAACCTGGATAGGCTGGCTCTCGACACGGCTGCCAGGTGACGAGTGACTACTTGGAGTCGCGAACACCAGAGAAATGAAGCTGAGGGCCGCCATTGTGCGATGCAATGATAAACGCATCGACGCCAACACCACGAAAGCGGCTGGCTCCGAAGCGAGAGCACATGATGATCATGATTTATAGAGATCCCCTTTGAAACGGGTAGGTGAAAAATAGTCACCTAGCCAGCTTGATATATTGAGCTATGCTATATATGTTGGTTCATTCTAGCATTTTGTATACATCTCTTTAATCTTTCTGATATTCCTCAAAACTTCTTTATTTTTCTTGTACCGCTAACTACCTCTAACGCTACTTCTAACGAGGCATTCATAAACGAAGTATGTAAATGACTTACTCAAGTACCTGCCTAGGTAATCTGAAAATTAGGCGGAAACGGAATGCAGCAATAATTGAAGGAGCACTTAGTTATCCCTACGTGGATGAATGCGAAAGCACTGAAACCACCGAACGATGACTATGCTCTTTCAGTCGCCTTATTTTAACTTTGCCTTATTAACTCCAATAGTCAGGGGTTTCACTCCCAACAAAAGTTTGTGGGTTCGAGTGCTTTAATTACCTCTGTCATAATTGCCTCTGTCTTAATCAATTCGCCCTAATGAACACCGAGGGTTGCCGGTTTGACTCCCACCAAAGGCCGAGCATTGTAGCCTTTTTAGACCATTCTGTGGTCACGCGGACGCCGGATGCCTCTTGAGTAAAGTAATGCTCTCATATTAATGATAACACTAGAGTTTTTTCAGACCACAATAGCTATGAGGTGGTGCGTGGAATCTGGAAAGCAATAATGGTACTAGCTAGCGCTTTCTAATGTAATTTTTTGCTTTAAATCGGATATCTTGTCGTGGTTGGAAGCTAACCAAAGATCGGTAGTCTTCTTCACTTTGGGAGCCTACGGTAAAACCACAAATGAGACAAATGGGTTAGGCCTCTTTTTAAATCGGAGAAGAACAGAGCAAGATTGGTTTACAAAAAAAATACTCGGGAAGATTGGTCAAATAGATGGGCAGCTCAAGTGCACAAGTACCTGTACCTGAAAAAGGCGGACGCATAATGGAAGAATTCGCTAAGAAAGTTGGCAAGCAAGTACGGGGTAGTTGAAAGTTTAAATAGACAACCAGGAGTGACTGCTTGTGAGAGAAAAGTATGTGAGAGAAACAGACAGCGAATTGGATGCAAAGAATGGAAACAAAAAGCAGCAAGGAGAGTTACAAGAATGAGAAGGAAATTAAAATGGAAAATATGTGCAATAACACAAAAGGAAGTGCCGTCCAATTCGAGGCTCGAGCTGTTTACCTAAGGATAAAAACATACCGGAGCGAATTTCGCAACAAGATGAGGCACGTGTATGATGCAGCAAAAGTGCAGAGGCCACCCAGCACATCCAAATGGCATGCAAAGGAGAGAGATCCGTGAGATCCGTGAGACCAATAGGTAAAGTACGCCTTCCCGAAGCCTTAAATTGAAAATGTACGAAAATGTCAACCGTACAGCAGTCGAGATACTCAAGTGACGTTTGGACTATTGGTAGGAAAAAAAGCAGGGAAGACAATGATACGACTGGATCCGTTACAGGCGTAGGTAATGGTAAAAAATAGAGACATTTTGAAAAATGAAAAAAAGAAAAATTGAGGAGGTATATACAAAAATGCTATCATGAAAAGCATATATAGCACACCTCAATAACTCAAGCAGAATATTTGATTTTCATTTCATTTCATTTTCATTTTATTGCTACTCTTGCCATAAAAATTATCAAAACACTGACTGAACCCATAGCCAGAGGCTAGTGTGGGTTTCAGAAACAAAATACACGATGGCAATGACACAGCACTTGTGTAAAATGAAAAGCCCAAAATCACGGCGAAAGACCAAAGTACAGCATACAATGAGAAGAAAATAAAATAAGCATTTTACAGCAGAATGAGTAAAGATCTGTCATGAATAACATGGTACAACAAACACCTACCGAGAACGACTGTCACGTAGATCAAATAAGGCTCATAAAGTACGTCCCTAATGTTTTATTTGTTTCGTGGGACTGTTTCATTTCTTGGGGTAAAGCATTCCAAACCTTGACTCCTGAAAACTGCACCGATCTTTCACTGTACACGCTATTATTCGGTGGCAGATTAAAGTTACTATGTGTGAGGTTTCTTCTGAGTCGAGAAGGCGAGCGAAACAGAAAGGCATTGAAAATTTGATTATATTTCGCTATGTTGTTTACACACACCGCTATCTTTAAAGAGCGCGAAAGGTCAAAGGAAGGATATTTAATAACTGGAAAATTCGTTTACTTGGTTCAGTATACTTGCTTTGTGTTATATTTCGGATAGCCCGTTTTTGTAATCGCCACATAGGATCAAGGTAAGTGTAGTATATTAAAGTCCATGATTCTGCACAGTATGTTAAATGACTGTTAATAAGGGCAAAATAAAGGGTACGCAGTGTATGTATGTTAAAAAAAATATCGCGCCTGCAATAAGGTATGACAGCCAGAAGCCAACTTCGAACAGACGGCGTTAGTATGATTTTTCCAAGGAAGATGCTCATCTAGAATGACACCAAGATACTTAAATGAGTGTGTTTGTTCGAGTGAGTGATCGTTAATGAAAATGCTAATTTGGTAGCTGTCAATGACTTTCGCTCGTGAGCTAAATACTATATATTTGGTTTTGCTTGAATTAATCGCTAGCTTGTTGATGAAAAACCTGTATGAATTTTTTTTTCAATTCAGCGTTTGTCTTTGCTATATGTTATTCTTACCGGCAGGTTTCCAAGAGAATGCCATAAATCATCCTCGTTATTATCACCATCATTGTGAATAATGCGTCCCCTATTGTGACGTAGACCATAATATTGGTATATTGTCGTGTTTTGTTTGGGTCTTCTTTCGTTTATTGGATACCTCAGAGTTTTATGCAAATGTAAAACGAACGGGGCCAGAGAAGCGGTAAATTTTCGTGCGTGGGCGTCTATAGTGAAATGCGGGCGTTCGTCTGTAGGGCAGCACGAATCACAGCCCGTGTCGTTTTCTGTACGATTGAACGAGGCCCACTCTGGCGCAGATTCCTGGGAAAGCGCGAAAGCTTGCCGAAAATGATGGACGACTCTGCGAAATCTCCATACGCATATCGTAGACAGGCCGGCGTTTTTCCAGGTTACGCCTTGCGGATGCCAATCTGGCTCTAGGTGGTCAGCAACCACCGCAAGGTTTGTCGACCTAGAAATTATAACAAAGGCTGGTTTACGAGACCGCACATACAATCTACAATTCGAGTGGGAGCCTTTTACTGCTGGTAATTTATCAACGCTTCAATATTTAATGCTTGCGCGTGGCCTACTGTGACTGGCCTGGGTTTGGTGCTTTGTCATGTGCTAGTTGCTCGGCCGAAATTAAGCAACTAGAAAAGCGTACACGCATGCGCTTATGGTTTTTCTTTATCAAAACGGTTGCATGTCATTTCAAATAACAAAGTATACCTGCCAGCATTTATTACGAACTATGGCACCAAGTCCAACCAAACTGAACGTATGCCTGGAACGTTTAGTCTATAGCTCTTATATAAAGAATGTTTCAGCAAGGAGTCAGATCGTGTTGATATCACCATCACCCTCTTTCCCCCATGCCTCCATAAACAATACCTCACAGCTGACAAGGATGGCGGCATAACGCAATATACCGCGTTCTACAACGACTCGGATATTGCAGAGCATACACCGCGGCGTCACCTGGCATGCGCTACTCATTCTTCACGTTTTGCTGTCAAGCAGAACATGCTCCGCCCTTGTCGCTGTCGTTCTTGCATACTGTGCCCTCATTTTGGGTGCTTTCTTTGGTTCTAATTTCGCGCACGTAGGGGCAGCTGAATCATTTACTTGAGCTGTTTTGCACACTTTCTCGTGTGAGAGGACCGGTCCGTACAACTTTTCAAAGCGGTAATAGTCAAGATCATTTTTATTTTAGCACTACGTCAGCCAAAGTTAGTCGATATTATTGAACGCGCCATATAAATTCTTATTCAGTGCTATTATTCGCGTATCACAACGCTGATTTTGTCATTTTTAAAGGATATTAGCTGCTTGGTTGTGTTGAATATAAGCATGAACGTGTATATCCCTGCCAAGTGCCGTTTCTGTGCCAGAATCCCGTGAAAAGCAGGAACGTGGTCATTAGGCACCCATCGTAAAATATTGTGGCGGATTTAAAAGCAGTGAAGTTCTCTTAAACGTACATGATAGCATTTGTCAGTTAGGCACTCAGCTTTTTTTGCAACGGTGTTTTCAAATCAGATCCAAATATGTTAAAATGCCAAGTGAGCACTGTAATTTTTCAAAGGACGTTTATATCCCGATTCCACAAATTATTTGTAGTAAAGTAGCCATAATGGTAATCTGTGTTGGATGAACGGGCGTAAAATAATTTCTTTTTTTGTTCCCGTCAGTTTTATAAATTTACTCGTGTATTGGAGTGTTTCATATAGACGGTATTTTGAAGAAGTCGCTGAAATATTCATTCCGCGCGAAGTGGACTTCACGAAACTGGATTGGTTTATTATAGCTGAGAAGGACGGATTTTTGATTCCTATTAATAGGGGTCGCATCTAGTGTACATCATTAAAGTAACTCTCGCTAAATCGCGTGTCAATAAGCACTGGTACACAAGTACGACGCAGTGAACTGGAGTTTTCTCATTGTTACGGGTCTGGGACCAAGCTTCTTGTGTCCCGCCTCTTTGTTTGTCACCATCTGGTATAACTGCCGAAACAAAGGTCAGCATCAAGTTTCGGGTCATGCATGCAATATTCAACAAAGCAAGAAGAAATGCTAGTGGTTATGCGTATACGCGCAAGCGCAAGCTGGTGCACCGTCATGTGTGGTTATGCAAACGTCGGCAGCTACCGCGCGGGTCTGATACCTAGTCTTAAAGAAATGCCAGAAAGCAAAGCATTTTTCGTGATTAACAGGCCTATGTCATTTGGACCGGGTTCTTTGCTATGAAACTGGATGCCAGAACTAGAACTGTAGCAGTGCTCGCGAAACACAGATATTTGGATATGCCAAATGTAATCTCGTGTGTAGTCGCAAAATGTCCGCGCCTCAGTGGAAGGAAATTGTGTGGAAGTTTTCAATGAAATGATAAAAACAGTGGATACCGATGGAAGAATGTTCTTATTACTTCTGGTAACACAAATTGTATCTAGAAACCACGGCTTCGAAGCAGAACACTTCTCTTCTTTCCGTGAAATTTTGAAGAGATATTGCGGTAAATTCTGTAGAGGCATTTTCTTCTTATTATGACAACGCTCTGATATTGACTAACTACGCACTCACGCTCATAGGTGCCTACATTTCACCTAATAGTCGATTTGACAACGCACGACTAGGTGCAATTTTAACAGCGACACTTGGACCATGGGTTATTACCGGCGACTTCAATGCGCATCATCCGCTATGGGGAAGCTTAAAGATGGACTGTCGAGGCAGACGTGTACTATCCTTCGCGTCGGACCATGAGCTCTGCTGCCTAAATGATGGCAGTCCCACTTTTCTGCGGGGATTGACATACAGCAGCTGCCTGGACTTGACATTTGTTTCAAGATGCCTCAGTGCCAGTGTGAAATCGTTCACGGGCAACGAAACGCATGGTAGTGACCACGTTCCAACATATGTTAAAATCGACGGCATACGCAAGTCACACTCTACTACAGTTCTTCATCACATCGACTGGCCTAAATACACATTGCTCATGGAGAAGAGTTGCCAAGAGATCCAGGACTCTCTGCCTGGCAACATCGAGAAGCTAATTAACGCTGCTGCTCAAGAAGCCACAAGATCTTTCAGGCCTATTCCTAAATTTTCTGGATTCGAAGCAGAATTGGAGCGGCTTCGAGCAATCCGCCGTCGCGCGGAAAGAAGGTACAGGCGCACCAAGTCCATCTACGACCTAAGGGAGGCGAGACGCATACAGAAGAAGATCCAGCGTCGGATCAACTTCCTGCAGTCTCTAAGATGGAAGACCTTCTGTGATACCCTTGATCCGCATAAACCCCTGTCACATATATGGAGAACAGTGCGTGGTCTTCGAACATCACCGCAACAACGCCACCCCTTCAAATGCCTGGCTCTCTACCAAGGTCGCAGAGAGATCGACGTAGCGGAGGACTTCTGTTTCAAAGTTGCTGGTCTACCGCCATCGTTCACTATACGTGATCCCCGTGATGTTCCAATCTCGCGGGATTCTCGTATGGACAATCTGTTTTCCATCGAGGAGTTGCAGGCGGCGTTGGCAGCGTGCAGACGTTCCTCATCGCCTGGGCCTGACGGGGTGACATACGCAGCTCTTGGAAACCTCGGTCACACAGCCCGGCATGCACTTCTAGACGTGTACAATAATTCATGGCGTGAAGGAGAAGTTCCAGCTGCATGGAAGTCCAGCCGCCTTGTGCCATTGCTCAAGCCAGGTAAATCACCCCTAGATGTGGCGTCTTATCGTTCCATTGCTCTGGCCAGTTGTCTAGGGAAGGTGATGGAGAGGATGGTGCTGACGCGTCTAGAGTGGTATCTAGAACACTACAGGTTATATCCTGACGCTATGGCAGGCTTTCGACGCAGACGCTCTTCTATAGACAACGTTATAGATCTTGTCTCGTCTGTTCAGCACGAAAAAAGCCTCAGGAGACTGTCAGCGGCGATGTTCCTGGATGTCAAAGGCGCATATGACAACGTAACCCATCAAGCCATCCTGGACGCCTTGGGTGAGGTCGGCCTAGGCGGCCTTGTTTTTCGGTGGATATCCAGCTTCTTGAAGGACAGGTCATTCTTTGTGCAAACGGAGGACGGTGCGTCATCACAACGCAACACCTACCGAGGCGTGCCACAAGGCGGAGTTTTGAGCCCCACTCTATTTAACCTGGTGCTCATCGACCTGGTCCATACCCTTCCGGAATCCGTCCATGTGTCGATCTATGCAGACGATATATGCCTTTGGTCATCAGGAGCGACGCGTCCTCAGCTGCGCGCCAGACTTCAAAAAGCGGCCACACTAACATCAGGTTATCTTCGAGCACGAGGTCTGGAGCTGTCCTGCGAGAAGTCCTCTATAGCCGCTTTCACGCGTAAAGCAATGAAACCGTACGTTATCAGAATTAATGGACAGCCAATTGCCTACGAGAAGACGCACCGGTTTCTAGGAGTGATAATAGATCGAGACCTTTCCTGGAGTCCTCATATCTCCTACCTAAAAAGGAAATTAGTCATGATAACCCACGTGCTCAGATTTCTTGCGGGAAAGTCATGGGGTGCGTCTGTGAGTGCGATGCTCCAACTCTATAACGCACTGTTCCTCGGTCTCCTGCGCTATAGCTTACCTGTACTGGGTGGGACCGGCAAGACCAACCTCCGTGCCCTCCAATCTGTACAGGCGCAAGCTCTGCGAATTTGCCTTGGTCTTCCCAGATGTGCGTCCACGGCAGCAACAATAGCCATCGCACATGACCACCCCATTAACACGTCGACACTTTAAGGATGCATATCAGGCACTTCGCCCGCCTTCCATCGCATCATCTCGCCTCCCTTCCTGCCGATCGACCTCGTTCAGCGTTTAGCAAGATTATTGCCGCCTACCATGGAACTTTACCGTCAAACTTCACGCCTGCAGCACGACCACCTCAACCGCTGTGGTGCCTCCATCCACTCCAGGCTCTTCTTGCTATTCCCGGAATCAAAAGGAAAACGGAGATGTCCACTTTCGCCCTCAAACAAACCGTGCTTTCAGTGCTACATGAACAGCACAGAGGACGCATCCATGTTTACACAGACGGTTCTGTATCCTCTAATAGTTCAGCTGGAGCAGTGGTGATTCCCGAAGAGTGCGTCACCCTCAAGTTCAAGACATCTCACATTACGTCATCGACGGCTGCAGAACTCGCAGCTATCCGTGCTGCTCTGGAGTTTATTGTTCACAAATCATCACATTCATGGTCCATCTTATGTGACTCAAAGGCAGCTCTTCAGTGTCTGATGTCTCCTTTCAACCATGGACCAAATGAGCAACTAGTCGCAGACATCCGACTGCTCCACCATCACGCAATCAACAAGGGACACAACATCATCTACCAGTGGATACCGGGACACTGTGGAATTTCAGGAAATGACAGTGCGGATGACGCTGCCCGGTCGGCTCATGATGGTGCCCAGATTATACCCATACCGCTGTCAAGAACAGATGCAGCCACAAGTGTTCCCTCCCTCGCTCGCGAGCTTACGCAGAATCTGTGGAACACCAGTGATTTCACGAACGCACGTCTCCACAAATTGGATCCACGTCTGCAACTCCGCCTACCACCAGGGTTGCCACGAGCGGAAGCAACACTTCTGTGCCGCCTGTGGCTCGGCGTGGCATTCACGCACTCCTATTCATTCCGCATTGGCATGGCCGACAGCCCTACTTGTGACACCTGCGGCTGCGAGGAGACGATTCAACACCTCCTATGTGACTGTCCCCGTTACGCAGTGCGAAGAAAAGTGCTCGTGACCGCTCTCGCAAAACTGGACAATCGCCCCTTTACAGAGGAAAACGCTCTAGGACATTGGTCCAGACGGGCTTCGGCACTCAAGGCCTTAAGGGCTTTGTTGAAGTTTTTAAGGAACTGCGAATTGTGCGACCGCCTTTGAACGTTGTAGCGCGTAGTTTCGCGTTACTGTGTGAATTTTCTCTTTTTTTTTCATTTTTCCCCTCTTCTTCTTTCTCCTTTTATTCCCTTTGCCCCTTTCCCCAGCACAGGGTAGCCAGCCGGTACTTACACTGGCTAACCTCCCTGTCTCTCCTCTCCTTTGTCTCCTCCTCCTTGACTAACTACCGTCGAACCGAAATTATGTCACCAAGTGCTTTTAATATTAGGCGTTTTGGCAGAATTGTGAAGACAATAAAAATTCTCCTCAAAGACCTGCTTTAACGTTAGGCGACGCAGAAAACATACCCAGTAATTTTCCAGGCGTAAATACCCGATTTCGCGACACTCTGCGTTGGCATGTCGATTGATCTATTCCTAAGAAGCCTTCTAAGCTTTCTGTAGGTTAAAACACATATGGCAAAAATGTATTTCGGTAAAAGGCTGACAACGCGTATGAATTGTTGTTGCTAGCAAATTGTTCTTCATGTGGCCAGCGTTGGTGCCGGGGCCGAGTTTACTCATATACTTCGTGTTTGTGTCAAAAGGTAATAGTAGAGAGTTAGTTATTGAAGCTGTCTGGAATAACTCTGCCCAAAAAGGTGCAAGTTGTAATGTCAGACAATGCTATGATTCTCCTCCACTAAAGCTACTTAATTTTTCTGAAGTCTCTTGGGGTCGAAATTGGAGAGGTGTGTTGCTGACACTCCGGGCTTAAGTCCTACAGCTTCAGCGAAACATCGATATTGTAGTTCTTGGCGCACAACACTCGCAGTAAGCTTCACCCGACCACTCCCGACGCCATTAAAGTCCTAAAGCACCTGATGGTGTCCCAGTATTTTCAGTTCTTATCCATTTCGCCAGAACTGCGTCTTTTTCGTACTGAATTGAAGAAGGCCATGCTTCTCAGGATAGCTGATATCACAGAAACTGCAGCTTGAGAAGTGCTTTGAGATAAAAGAAGCTCATTGGCAATCCAATTCAATAAAACGGAAAGTCAAGCGTTCTTTATCAAGATGGCTGTCACATTAGCGGCACATGCTGTCCTGTAGATATAAAGAGTCTGTTAGCTGTTAGCTTTTAGTACTCTTAAAAAATTTTGGATATGCAAAACAATTTCTGAAGCGGGAGAATGCGCAAACACGTGCTTCGCATGCGATGCTTACTTTTTTGTGCAACTTCCATTCATCGTGTATGTTTCCTACACCTCACTGTAATTATTGCCACTGATTGTCGCATCTCTCTAAATTCGCATCTGTACGGAAATTATTACGTCCTATCTATGAGATATTCTCTTCCACCATTTAGTTTGCGACACTTCAAGTAATCTTCACATTCTCCTTCAGCTCATAGGTTCAGTCGAACAGACAGCAATGCTGAAAAGTATAACGGTTTATTCAGTCAAATTAACGGAAAAATCTCATTACTTTACACTACGATTCATAATTTACCGCCTATACGTCATCATGGGTGAACTTGTATGAAGACACAGCACAATCAATCAGCTCAAGTCCTATGTAAATCATTTATTTAAGGGTAAAATATTTTGTGAATATACTACAGCCGTGAAATGCATAGAGCCCTTAAAGCATTCTTTGAAGAAACCATGCAGTTCACATTAAACTTAAAATTTTGTCGACGGTAATTTTGTTCGGCACGAGGTAACACGAACGCTGAGGGAAAGTTCTAAAAACGAATTAAATACGCGGAGCATGAATATTCTTCATCTGATTATTAGGCGCTATAAAATGAGAAAAACTATTCCATTAGTCTGACGGGCTGCACTGAGTGACAAGAAGGTCCTGCATACATTAATTTGCACGTCGTTTAAGAATGGTGCTCTAAATGAGGAAAAGACGCGTCACTAAAATACAGTAAATGCACTTTGCTCAACTTGCCTGTCATTTAAAAAAAATTCTCTACAATACTGACACATAATTTCTTTTAGCAAGCCATTAGCCTTTTTTGAGTGCGCGCTTGATAAAATAAGTGATTTTGCTTCTCGAGCTATTATGTTCTGGTGGCCTTTCTACAGGATGCGTAGTTGTTTTCTTATCACCAAATTTTTAATTGAATGACACTTCTAACGTAAATTTCTTTGAATAAGGTTTTGCAATAGCTAGAAGACACATGCCGTTACTCATGGTAATGCATGAGATTATTTATTGCCAAACATTTCCCACGTCAGCACATTTGCTGCTCTACTACGGTTTGTATTATTCGTAATTGTTACGTTGGTATTGTTACAAGTTCCGTCATTTTCAGTCATTACCACCCATGTTTTCAGAGGAATGCTTGTATACACCGCATGTACTAGCAGAGGTAAGCTTCACCTTCGTTTTCCAACAAAAGCCGGCAGGGTATTAGACCGATTCATCCACAGAGGAACACTGACATTCCCTACGTTATTTAAATTTCCGAAATTTTAGTGATTACTCTTTTCAAGAAATAATATTATCCTTTATAATTTGCGTTCGTTGAACAGTAAAGTGTTTAGGATAGGGATAAGAGACGATTCGCGTAGAAGATGCATGCTATATACAATTCAACTCGTGTGCCCGTAGCCCACATTACTTACCTGGTTTCGTACTATGATCCGTTTTTATTATAAACGACTAACTTTGTTCTCCATTAACGTTTGCGTAGATTACACTTTATTTATTCCTTTATTATTGCTAATATGCGAAGAGTCGATTGGTTCATTTGTTACTCTTGACATAGTGAAATAAGGCAAACACAAATGCACTGTGTCAACAAATGATCGATATAGCAAGGCAGCCATTAACACACATCCTAGATTACATAGATGCATAGTGCAATGGCTTTAAGAACACATAAAAGCGCAGCGCGAAAAAACAAGGATGAAGAAAGGAACGTACACAGGATGGGCGTCCTGTGTACACTCCTTTCTTCGCCCTTGTTTTTCTCGCGCTGCCCTCTTATGTGTTGAAGAATGCACCAACTAGCACAAACAAGAACATTAAGAAGTGGTAAGTGCTGAACAAACTTGTAAGCCCTTAAAGTAGAACAACGACAACAACTTTCCATAGTCTTCATTCTAGTGTTGTCTTCGCATTCTGGTCATGCGGTCGTCGGAATACGAGGGTGATAAATCCTTCTATTTTTCCTAAAGTTCCCTAGATAAGGATTTACAGCGCCCTGGTGCTTTAGTGCCTTGGCATTTGGAAGAGATGCCAAAATCCAAAAATGGCGCCACGCAATATCCTTAGAGTGACGTCATATTGTTTGGGACTCAAGGAACAAACGGGAGCAGAGACATCACATTCAATATGTTGTCATCATCCCTGACTTAACATTTCTGGCGCCTAGGTATTTTCCTCTGTGCCAGCATGCAGATTGAGAAGCGAGTAAGCAAATCTGCAAATAATTTGTTGTAGTTTCAAGAAATATAACAGGAAAGATTTACAAAACATATTTCCCTTTTTCAGTACATTTCAAACGCTTTGTAATAATTTTCCAACATTCATATTTACGAAAACGCTTGTTTCAACATTCCCTGCTCTCGCAACTCGCAATAGTAGGGGCTGCGCCATGGTACATTCGGCAGCAGTAACCATGGTAACATAGTAAAAAAATTATCAAGCGGTACGTTACGAATATTACGTTTTTCTTTCATTTTCTGCATCAATAGGATTTGTCACGCTTTGAGCTTCCCTTGAGCACCACTACGCATCTTATCCAAAAGAGTAGCACGTCTCTAACCATTGCGATTGCATCGAGTGGATCTTGTGGTTGTCATTGTCAAACGTGTTTGAACGGACGCGAAAATTGCAACCTTCATTGGAGTGGTCACTCCGCCGTTGCCATTCCTTCGTCATTACTGCATGGGCTCCGCATGTTCGATCAAGGCAAATTTATGTTCAGATACGTGTTTTCCTGTAAAAATTTGCCCAAGTTGGCCAAGTGTTTTATAGTTTCAAATGATCGTTCGAAAAAGAACAACGTTCTTTGGAAACAGCAGCAATAGTTTCGCCTAAACCAATTCCTACAGAATACCTTTCTTTTTGTTTTTGTTTTACATTTAGGGCTATAGCAGCTTCAGTATCTGAAATAGAAGGCAGGGTGTCTTTCTTCTTTCTTCTGCACTGATATCAATTCTCAGGTATCACTGCGCTGAAATATCATCGGATTTGGCCAAAGTAAACATTGTTTCAGGTTAGCGAAATCGAACCTACCCTACCACTGAGAGCACCGACTTACTAGTACTCGTACGACTTGTGGTTGAGCGGAGAAAGCTGCACTGGTGCCTAAAATGTTTCCTGTAGGCTAGCCTCTCGACGTATTTTTCGACGATTACGTGAGGAAGCGGTCCTGTAAGGAATAACCACTGGTCTTTGTATGCGGGCCCGTACTCTGCGTGCCTTGCAGTCATTTGATACGATATTGCGTGCCCTGGTCTAACGTTTTCTGCCAGGCTTCTGGCACTGAGGCAAGAGGCACCTAACCAAACCCCGACTGCTGAGTGGCTGTGTGCCGGGTTAGTGAAGCTGGCTTCACAACCACGCAAACACCACCTCGCGAGCGCGCCACTGAGGCATGAGCTCACAAAGGCTCTTTTGGAAAGCTTCGAATGGGCCAAATGGAAGCTATAAGAAACCAGTTTGTGTGTGTGTGTGTGTGTGTGTGTGTGTGTGTGTGTGTGTGTGTGTGTGTGTGTGTGTGTGTGTGTGTGTGTGTGTGTGTGTGTGTGTGTGTGTGTGTGTGTGTGTGTGTGTGTGTGTGTGTGTGTGTGTGTGTGTGTGTGTGTGTGTGTGTGTGTGTGTGTGTGTGTGTGTGTGTGCCTGTCTGTCTTGGCTTATAGCAATAAAACTCACTAAGGAACGAACAAGTGCCGGCGTTCCTGTAGTATTCTAATAAAGACGTTGGTGGGCAACTCGTGCAGCAAGAACAGAGGCTCAGGGAAATCGAAAGCCATTAGGAACGCCCTAGATGCAGCCGACAGAAACAGTATAAGATTGATGAAATTATGCTGCCCAACTAAAAAAATTCGTCACACATCCTTTTTTTCTTTCTCTCTTTCTCTTTTAATATGTTAACTGTACCCGTCGTGGTGGCTCGGTGGCTCATTGCGCCTTGCTGAGGATAAAGTCGCAATTCGACTCGCGGTTGATCGGGCAGAATGCAATTGCCTTCGCACGTTGCGGCTTGGGTGCACAGTAACGAACACCACGTGATCCAAAATTATCCATAGCCCTCCACTAAGGCGCCCATCATAATCCGCTATGCAGCACCAAGGGGTTAAACAGAGTGATCCTTTCAATTGTTGTCTCACCTCCCCTGGTTATTTCACTACGCACGCGTTTAATCAGGCCTTTATCTTAACTTCTGTCTTGCAACCAACTATCTTTTGCTAAAGTTCAAAGTTTGTACGTAGGTCAATTTCAGTCTTATCTCCTCGTGTCTAAAATCTTGGTGGCTTCTATAAGAACAATGTCTAGTTAATAGCATAATCTGCTCGTCGGGCGATGTGGAAAGGACAAAATTTAGCAATGCCCTTATGCAGCGATGCTTCTCGCTCTGATTGCTATCAAACTGTGAGTATCACGAAATTTGTATAACGCTAACCGATAATGTAGCCCTCCATATAAAGTGTAAAACTAGCTGAAACCACAGTTTTTGTGCTTCTTAGCTCCATATTATTCCACTAACGCACTTTCTATTCGTCCTTTCTCAGAACACACGCGTCTTCATCCAGGGTGTGATTAGTTTTTATTTGAAAAGAACCGGCTA
Source organism: Dermacentor variabilis (assembly GCF_050947875.1). Classification (NCBI taxonomy): domain Eukaryota; kingdom Metazoa; phylum Arthropoda; class Arachnida; order Ixodida; family Ixodidae; genus Dermacentor; species Dermacentor variabilis. The sequence goes on from NC_134577.1 coordinate 71,447,786, forward strand.
GCAAAAGCTGTCTAATTGTTGTTTTTACAACCGCGTATAAGTTTTCAAGCCTGATAGAGGAGTAAATCATCCCTTGAGTGACCTACTTTGATTGTATTTCAGTAGCTTGGATTTCTGAATGAAACACATAGCAATTTATGATCGGATTTCTAAACATTTACCCCGTTGTTGCTGCACAGCACCGAGAAGCAGAACCAGGGCTCATTTTCGTAGAATACCTCTTGCATTAAAGCGGTTTGTATAGAAACTGCTGTAGTAGCTTACAAAGTACTAGCGGGAGAGGTCAGTACATTACAGGAGCTCTTGCAAACGAAAGGTTTTGCAAATTAATTCCTACAAGGATACCTTCACCTTGCTCAGTTTCGGCGACATTTCTGAGCAAAACAGTACAATACTTTTCTTACAGGGTCTACTCCTAACCTGATGTGTATTTTTTTCAATAAGGAAGGCGATCTTTTAGGACTTCTCATCAAAAACTAGTGTAGATAACAAAAACGAGTGACTCTGCACAGCCATAAAAGCTTTCACGTAATTGAAGGTCACCTTTGGAGCCGCACAAACAACCTCCAGTGAAGATACGCTCTTGTTTTGTTGCATGTACCACCATTGTTTTACATTAGCGGTTACAGGTGCTTATGTATAACGGTTAACCCATGCCTTTGTTTGAGAGTTTCTGTGAGCTACTTCAACTCAGACCTCTGGCCGGTCTGCACCGACGCGAAGCGTCTCTTCTGTGTCGGTTGTGGCTTGGAGTTGCCTTCACGAATGCCTACTCAGCACTAATTGATACGGCTGATAGTCCTACATGTGATGTTTGCGGATGCGAGGCGAACATTGACCCCTCATTGTACCATTGTCGTCAATTTCAAGCCCAAAGACAATTTTTGTCCAACGCATTCAGGAAATTCGGTGATCGTCTTCTGAGTGAACAGACAGCCCTAGAGCACCGTCCCCACCGATCATCGGCTCATAAGGCAGTGAAGGCACTTTTGTGCTTTCTCAGAACGTCTGGTTTGCGAGAGCGGCTTTAACTCAAGTACTGTCCGTATACGTATCTACAGCTTCTCTCTCCCTTCTCTCTCTTCCCCTTCTCGCTTCCCCAGCGTAGGGTAGCCAACCCGACCGTTGACTGGTTAACATCCCTGCCTTTCTATATTCATCTCACTCTCTCTCTCTCTCTTTCTGTGAGAGATTGTTCCACCATTTCGGCAGGCGAATGAACAATCCCTGGCATAACTTTCGAAGCAGTACGCCACCTTTCGGGTCGAAGCATACTGTCTCGTGCCATCACGTTCGCCATGATACGTGTTCGCTATCGCGATGAAGTTTGCTATACCCTACACTAGAGAGGTTTCCCCGGTACTTCGCTAAAGCGGGGCGCCGTGGCACGGTTTATTTGCAGGCGTGGTTCGAAAGTATACTTTCCTTTCTACGCCCATACGAAAGGAATGAGGGCAGTGATCCTGGCAGAGATATTGTTGCCTCATTGAATTCTTTTTTCTTTTTCATACTTCGTGAGGGGGTAGAAGGTACCCTCTTCCTACGTTATCATATGGACTGGGCAATCGCGACGGCCTTATCACCGTTTCTTCAGCTTGCCCTAATCGCAAGCGCCACATTAACTCGAAAGTTTGCGAGCATTAGCAATCCACTCTTCAGCACTATGTAGCACGGTTACACTTATTGCCAAAGCGAGAAGATGTGGACCCTGTGGACCGTGTCTATTGACAGAAGCGTGCGTTCGCGGTCTCAAGAGCAGTGCCTTATTGGCGTCAATGCACCGCAAGTCTCGTTGTCCTGTGTGCAGCAAAGGTATCTGCTGTGAGCGATGAAGGTCGCGCTTGACGACACGACATGCTTCGTTAGCATCTTGGCCATTAGTGAAGCTTGCCTGGTGTTTGGTGGTGTAGTTTGTAACAGGACGCACTGGAAACCGATTCCGTGGCGACATGCGCGAGTCTTGAGAAACAACTTATCTCAAAACGCATCCTCAAAACGCAACTCCTCTCGAAAGGACTTTTTTGAGACGCACGGCGCTAGCACGCTTTTCGGGGCTTCGGCCTCACGCTATAGAGAACAGTGTCTAGGGCTCCCAATAAGAAAAACAAATATTTGAAACATTCTTTTACTATTCCTTTAGCTCTAATGCTACCGTTTCTAATATCAACATTTTTCTTTGTTCAGATAATGATACTTCCTCTACATCACGGCTTAACTTCGAGATTTTTTAATTGGTCTCACGATCAAAAGTGGTAGGCGTTCCTATCAGGGATCACAATATATATATATATATATATATATATCCGACCTCATCGCTATGTGACCGCCACACCTGGAATTTGAACCAGTGACTTCATGGCTGAGGGACAGAACATGGGGGTTAATCAGCAACAAACGTGGCGATAGCTTTGTTTCACGTGTTCAAAGTTGTTTTTCTTGTCCCATGTATCTTTCCTTTTCTTTCAGTCCCAAGCATCACACTTTAGGGTGGCTCTATAACTCTCTGTAGAAAATGCCCGTTTAACTTCGTTAAACTATGTAGCTAAGACAGCTTTCCTTACGCCGCAGTGTGTTCAGTCATCAATATTGGTGACGTGGCACATGTAAGGAAAGTGAGCATCCAGAAGTACTTGTGACAGAAGACTGATATTTGTTTTATATACGCCCAAAATGAGCTGGCGAGGAACATTTTCACTAGACGTACGTCTTCACAAAGACAGTTATGTGGAAATTCAAGCCCACTATCAGATTTATCATGTTACCATAGCAGTCCGTCCTGAAAGCGCTTTACATTACCTCCCGTTACCTCTCTTGAGAAGCTCGATATTTGAAGTCTGTGCAATATTATTTACCGCGGATCTCGCACCGCGCGGCGCGTTTATCCCTCTCGCGTGACAGTTTGCTAAGCAAGTGTCCACCAAAATGAAATCTAGGAGAAAGCGAAAAAAAAAAAAGATGCTAAGCACTAGCGGCCAGTCTGTGGGCCCACAAGCGCCGCCTATGAAAAATAATGGCTGATGGATCGCTTCGCGGCGCGAAGCCCGCGGTCTAAAATAATATGCTTCACTGGAAAACTTCACGTTCTTTTCGAGACAGAACTTCGTAATGCTCGCGACCAAGGTTTTATTACGCGACCAAAGATTTATTACTTGGACTGTGCGTTCTGAACCAAACGAAGTTCTTGGAATCATTGCCAAGAACTCTGAAAGGAGTGAATTTCAAAATGGCAATATTTCTTCATTCACTAGCGAGAAATAAGCGGGCAGTTATGACTATCTTGGCTCAGACTAGCCTAAGCCTCAATAACTCTTAAGGGCGGCCTAGCTGGGGAGGTATCCTGGAACGATCTCTTTCGGCGATACTATTGCTTCGGCCGTTAGGCGCACGCAGATTGGCTGGTTGAACCGGAGCTGATTGGCTGGTTGGGCATTACATCAAGCGAGGGCACTAGTATTGCCCAAAGTGATCGTCCGAGAATGCAGTTGTCCTCTCACGCATGACTAAAAGCCGTCTTTTCGTATTCTGTCGGTGTTCTTTTTTTTTTCTTGTGCGTTATTAATGTTCTTGTCATTTCCAGTTTTTATTGAATTTCTCGAAGTGTTCAGCGAAGGTGACGTGGGGCGGCTTGCACGACCATTTAATAATGAAAATAACAACAAATTTAAGAACGCGTTCTAATGCGGACGGGGAGATGCCTACGGAACATTTACGAACGCTTTCTTGAATTCCTTATTATTTTCGTTATTAAATGTTCGTTCAAGCCGCCCCAGATCCGGTCCAAGCATGCAGGGTGAACTTTTAGCAGTTGCTCTTGTATAACTTCGCTTTCCCTTAACAATTCGCCGCGCGTATAAAATGCAGCTGAAATTCACAAATGTCCTCGTTCATTATTGTCCTTGTCTACTGATTCACTGTTCACTCACTTAAGATTGGAACTAATGAACATTACAAGGAGGGAAGGTAAGAGAAAAGCAGAAGGCGGGAAGGTTAACCAGAATAACGTCCGGTTGGCTACCCCACACCGTAGAATGGGAAAGTGGAAAACAAAGATGACAGCGAGAGAGAGGAGGGACGGAATTAAGGAAATTAGCGGTGAGTTCGCTGAATAATGCGGTCTAATAATAATCGCATGAATATTCACAGGCGTTCACACAAGCCCATCGTCCCCAAGAAGCACAAAAATGCCTTTATGGGCCGACGAGCGATGGGGGCCGTGTTCCAGCAGCACCTGCGCGGAAAGCAGCCCATTGTCCCGTTTTTTCGAGAGCGTGAGCAAGTTCTTATCTTTATTGGGCATATCGTGGACAGTGGCACAGCAGGTGGCCGATATATTATTGGGTGCCGCAGACTTTGCATGCTGCACTGTCTGTCACTCCAGTTAATGTAGAATATGCCTTTGTGAAGCCAACTCCTAATCAAAGGCGACAGAGAAGCGTAGCTTCACGTCAGGGAAGTCCGAATGGAGGTCGAAGTTGCAGTAAGGGGTTTAATTGATGCAGTCGTGTAAGTCTTAAGTTTGGCGAGTTCCACTGGGTCAGTGAGAGATTGCGTGACAGGTGTCAAAGCTGCCTTGCAACATCTGTTCTCGAAAGTGTAATTGGAGCGCTGTGCTCTTCTTGATGTGATGTGCGACATTGCCACTGATTCCACAATGGCCAGGTACCCATTGAAAGACAACCTCGTGACCTTTTTATTGGGCGTTATGGCGAAGTTTCACGATTTGGTATATCAGCTGTTCATGACATCCGCGTCGGAGAATTGACTGCATGCACTATTGTGCCACTTTTGAGTCAGAGAACATGGCCCATTTTCTAGGTCTTTCAGAATCAATGAATTCCAGTGCGCGACGCAAAGCCGTTAGTTCTGCAGCCATTAGTTCTGCAGCCATAGAACATGACTAATATGCCCATTCAACAAAGTAAGAAGAGCCGTCAGAATTAGGCTACCTTTATTTCTTAAGTTGCGAGCTCATGAGTTCATTAAGAGTAAAGATTGATAGTAAAACTAAAAAGATTCAGAAAGTACCAATACTGTTGTTCACAGGGAGAAAGCAAGGTTAAAGAACAAATGAAATATCAACTTTCATCATTACAATGCTCGTACGTGCGCACTCCAAGCGCAGAAAAAAAAAGAACATTCTAATACCAAAGTGTTCATTCTTCTCGTAAGCAATTTGTTTCACTGGGTAATTCCTAATAAAAACAGAAGAGTGCTTAAAACAATCAGCAATATTGTGATGCCTCGTTAGTGTTTGATAATAGTTATGCTTTGTACGAGGTTCTTGTCAAACGCTAAAGTGTGTTGTCGTCTTTATGCTATAACATACATTCTGTAGTTATTACAACGCTCGATCTCCTGCAAGTTTGGCGAAATCTACAAGCTCAGGTTGTACTGCTTTGTTTATAGCAAAGCGAATGTGAATCAACTATTTTGTATTTGTAACATATTAACGTATTGTTTTTCGCTGGATTCCCTCTCGCCTTTATATTACTGTGTTAACGTACCGGAACCGTGGGACTTGAGTACAATCAAGTACAACTATAACGATCGAAAGTGTCAACGCTACTTATCTATCTCTGGTATAGCTTCTCGCTGCAGGCGCCTTATGAGAAAATAGCAATTGTAGTAAAACACCATATCCTTCACGTGCAATTGTCATCTATGGTCGCCGCATGTTACGAACGCTATAAGGGCGAAGCTTATGTGAACAAGCACTTTAATTAAGAATGCTAGGAAAATACGCATTAGCGTATCTAAAAACTGTGGCACCGAGATGAATACTTTTTATTTCGCAACTGCCAGCAAGCATTCAAATTGTATTAGACCTTTCTAAGGCTGCGGTGCAGGATAAGCCAATTTTTTTTTATTATTATTTGAAGTGTTTCTTATGCTGTCTTAGCCGTTAAATCCGAAAAAGGACGTGCAACAACCGGAAGGCACTGTGCACGTTTAGGGACTTTTTCTACGACACGTGATTCAAGTGGAGAAAGTTCACCCGTCTTTTCTGGGCTACCAGTATCGTCATGGAGAGGGGCCGGTTACGAAAATAAGTAGTGACGCATAACACAGCAGCACGTCACTAACCATAGAATATAATGCATATTCGTCGAGCGGTGTCGTTTTTTTTTTCTCTGTTGTTATCTTTCTTCTCTGGCATGCTACAGGACATTCTCCTAATCTTCACCAGCCCTCCAATACCGCAGCATCAGCCGAACAGGTATGATATAATTTCTTCTAATTTAGAATACTAAAAAGAAAAGATTGAAGTGGTTCAGCAGGCAGACTGGCGTAATGCGTCTGATCATTCGATAAGTGGAAGCTCGTCTATCGAATCGGGAGAAATTGAATTTGCGGTCCCAGAATCTACCATAAAGGGATCAGCTTTCTTTTTTCCTCTCGAGTGAGCAACTGAATATTAGGCGTGGACGTTGGCTCGCCTCTGTGTTGATTGAATGAAAGGGTTTATCTGTCTAAAACTACCACATATGTAGGACCAAAAAAGAAGACGGTATTGTGAAATGGTGTGGGACTTGTTAGTTCAGATGCATTTTCACAAATTCTTGCTCTTAAACATGCACTCAAATAGCCGGCACAGGATTGCCTTCCTGTTGGCCCTCAATTGTATCATGTCCACCGCTACTACATGGTCAACCCGCTACCCTACGCTCACCAGAATAACGCTGTGCCTATTACGAAATCCTTCAGAATTACTACACACGGAGTTATTAAAAGGAAGTAATTTGAGATTATGTGGTTTTTTTTTCTGGCTTAACATGTACAAAAGGTAGATAGCACGTCATGGAATGCCTTGCCAGATTACAGTACCATTGTCGCAACGCCGATGTACATGTGTACCTCCTTCTCGAGTACCTGTACCATGATACTGCGAGGAAACGGATAAGCGATGAGTAACTGATTTTATACAACGGCTTGGCCTATGGCCAACGATGAGGCAGAAGAAACGAGCACTCGTGGTTCTACATATATCTAGGAAAAATACATAAAATCATAGGCTAATAATTCAGTGTCCAATCCTTAGCCCTTAATCACAATTCTTCAAATACCATATATATATATATGTCATATTGTGTTGTTCCCGTTCAATTCGGTGATGTGCAGTTGTGTAGTTGTATGATGGGTTATGTGGCCGTGCAGAGATACGTCAGCTGGCTCGCCTGCAAAGTTGTGTGTGCGTGTTTTCGGAGTCTTTTGTGCACACTCACTTGTTTACGAGACTGTGTGCGCTTCTAAGTGTCATTATATTCTGTTTACTCGTGCGGGGAACTTCGTAAATGTTCGCGATACTTGAGTGTCTGCAGTATTTTCGGGCTCTTGGTTTTGTTTCTCGTGCGAAAAACTAGCAAGTAGCAGACGCCACATAAAGCACCAACCCCACTTTTAGCACGCTATTTAGCGTGCTAAAAGTGGGGTTGGGTGCTTTAACTTGGTAACTTGGTTGGTCCATTGACTTTGAAATCTTCGGTAATCATATTATTATCAGAAATTTCAGGTAAAGAGCTTGATCGTTGCATTACCTAGACATCGAATACGTTTCCCGGGTTAAGGAGTAAAATTCTATATAAAATAGGAAATACGACTAGACCGGAAGCTGAGTAGTCTTCAGTTGGTTGTCCTTTCTCTTTTCTTATTAATTAGCAGGGAGGGTTACCACATATAGCACAATTGCGAAATGAAACGCAGTCTTAATGTATGTCCTGTTCATTAGGCGGGAAGCGTAAGAACCGCGAGCATTGAGATAACTGCCGGTGAAATGAACGACAAAACACATTGGGGTTCCGCATCTATATGTATGCGCCGCAATGCTCAAAGCACGCTTTACAAAGGTTTCCTGTAATCGCTTCGACACAATGGTCAGTGCCCCGTGAAACTTTATCACGACGACACCATAATGCATATCCTTGTCCGCCGCCACTCGTTTGATGATGAAACGAAGAATTTGCAGAACGCTATAATCTGGCTGTACGACAGATGATTCACAAAAAAAAAATATTCGGGCTAGGACTTCAGCATCATGTGAACACAAAGCCACCAGAGACCTGCTTTGCTGCCTAAAGATGACTGGGCTCAGCAACGGCTTCCAATGCGCGCTAAACTATGTTAGGAGAGCGTGCGCATAACTTATTCCTGTTCCTTTTGCTTTTCTTTTTCTTCCAGCTTTCGCATCACCTTCCGCAAACCGGGTCAACCTGCTTAACCTAGCTGCCTTCCCTTTTCTCTGCCTCTGTTTCTTGCGGAAAGATGAGCAAAAACGACAGCGCATTCCGCCACCATTTCGCAGGAAAGACATGTTGAAAATTTTGCCGTTCTCTACGGCTGCATTGGTCGATACCGCTTGAGCAATGGAGCTTAGGTTTTCGGAATCTAATGTATGTACAATAGTATATAATTATAATGTTGCCTGTCCAAAATGGTTACAGGCAGCATTATCGCGGAATTTGTGACGCCCGCCACTTATAAGAACCTTTCGCAGAAATTATAATTTTGCCTCAAATTTTCTCCTTCTAATATTTCGGAAACAGTCGGTGACGACAACCTGTTTATACATAACAGGCGCAGTACAAATCAATCAGTGAGTTCTTATTCAGAGAGAACGTGCTGCTAGCGTTTAATTGCGAATAAGCATAGTTCTGTTCCAATTAAGAACTTAAATAACACTCTAACGAGGTTTCACTGCCGACGGTATATTCCCGACCACTCGATGCTGTTTTTTGATGTGCTGGAGAAATTTTATACATGCAGGCATGTGCGAACCACTAAGAAGAATAAGTATTGCAGACAGCCGAAAATCGCACGCACACTCATAATGCCCTATTCCATGAGGTTAATGTTGAGGCCCCTTCGTTGCTCCGAACCCTACAGATAGCAGGTAGTCAGAGTGATAAGCGCGCAGAACACAAGCTATGTAATCTATGCCAGACATGCTTGAACTCCACGGAAAGCAAACGTGGCTTGGGGTGCGCGAAGGAGAGAGGCGCACCCTGCCAATTAGGAATTGAGCGGCAGACGAAATGGACATGTCCACCAGGTGGTCACTTACAGAATGCCTCCTCCCCCCTTCCAGGTTACTGTGAAGTAGAACATATGGGCAGTGCGCCAAGTGACGCATCCCGCGCCCTATATATCGCGCTTGTTGCACGAAGTGCTGATCACAGCGGTGGCGCTGTCGTCACAAACGATTGAACGCGTCTAGCAAACCGTAGCTCTGCGAACAGCCTGTCTTGGAGCGTGCATCAAGTCAGAAGCCAGAAGCACTTTCGATACTTACCGAATACAGCGCCGGCGCTACTGGCGACAGAAAACGCGTTAGGCGGAGAGCCGTGATCGTGCAATTCAAAAAGGTTCTAGTACACTTTAGTCAGGCACCTGTAAAATGCTTCGCATATTCCTGGCGTCTGCGAGATTTTCTTTGCATAAAGTAATGCTTGCTTCGGGCCAACAACAATTCGGCAGCTATCAAGTAATGGTTGACAGCGCATGTCCTACAATATTAGAGGCACAAACTGTTCCAGCCAGTCATAAAAAATGTGCGATCTTTCGGTACTTTTTCTCAACATATCCCGCCAAGCCAGACAGATCTCTGTCGAAGATGGAAACATGGTAGTGCGATACAAAGATGAAGCAGACGAGTACCACAGGACTGGCACTTGCTTCCAACTCAGGAGGTTTATCCAAGAACCACGATATTTGTAAGAACAGCACGAGGCTAGCATGGGTTACGGCATTCATGATAAAACAAATGTCAAATGTCAAAGAATCTGCAGGACGCCCCTCCGCCCCCCCCCCACCCCCCAAAGCAGCTACATTTAGGTAGGCACCGTTACAAAACCGTGCTGCTTAGTATACCACAAGTGGTAACAGACAATCTAGACGTTAGCACAGCGCGACACTTGCTTCCAAAAAATTACGGGAAGGTGAGTTGAAGAAGATGCGCTGGCCCACCAACTGATAAAAAAGGAAAAATACATAAAAAAGGAATGCTGCGTGACATACCGAAACCCACAAGAAATACTTTGCAGTGTTTAATGTGTGTTTTATTGCCAACTTTATAAGCCGGACGCCTTAGAAAGGACGTTTCTATAATCTGCTTTTTTATGAGAGCTTTGTAAATCATAGATGAACTATAGCGCTGAGAACAACTAAGCACTCTGCGAAGCCTCTCATCTGTATTTGTAGTAATCCATGGAACGTTCATTATAGCCTGACAGACGCACCTATCCACAATTCTGTCTAAGCGGCCGGACATTGCATTTTTTAGCCGAAAGAAACAATACCGGCGCGACTGCGATGTTATAGATACTGTTACGTTTCGCCTACGACGCGCGGTTTAGCCGGCGCGATTGCAACAAAGCGGCAGACATTTTGCCCCGTTCGGCGTCGCCGCTACGCTCCCCGCCAGGCGTTTCCAGGCGTTTCCAGGCGTTTCCAGGCGTTTCCAGGCATGTTCCGATGCCACGTGTCTTCATGTGCGTGTGTGAGTGTATGTGCCATTGTGCCCGACCGGCGGCGATGCAACAGCAGGGGGTCACCTTCTCCTCTCAGTCATTGTGCCTGACCAGAGGCGCTACGAGAGCCGAGGTTACCTTCTCCTTCCAGTCTTTGTGCCCGACCAGCGGCGCTACGACAGTATGCGTCACCTTAACCCATTGTACAATCACGTGCTCGTCTATTGAGGGGTTCCTTCTTGCCCTCAACTGCGAGAGTATAAAAACAGCTGCCCCCGGACGCCAAAAGAAGGGCTCCGATTTCTTCTGTTGAGTAAAGTGCTCTCCCGTCTCTCTACTTCGGTCAACCTGACCGCCAACTCTTTGCGATGTTAAAATAAACAAGTTGTTTTGTTGTTACCAGTCGACTCATGCTTTGCCGGGACCTTCGGATGCTTCCAGTTGTACCCCATGCCGCCAGGCCAACGTTACCCTTGGGGCTTGCGACCCAGGTGCAACAACGGGCGTCAGCGCCGAGTTCCCAACCAATCGCACCAGCGGTGCGACCACAACAACTCGCGCCATCGGTGCGATCCAAACAACTGTCTGCCAGCGATGAGATCGCGACAACGGAGGCCAGCAGCGAAGAGATGCAGTTGACTGTATGCTGAGCAGCTCAACGACGATCCGGGAGCAGTGCAACGAGCCCTGTGTGATGACTGGTTGCCTGCGGCGGAACGACTGCGCTGAACTCTTGACTGCGAGGTTTGGTGAGTGCGGGACTTTCTTCTTCTGAGCTTTGCCAGGCTTTTGTTAGTGTCAGAAACAGAGCTGGTAATTGTGGTTGTCGTTGCTGCCGGGTTAGATTGCGGCAAGACAATAATAGGCAGTAGAGAAAGCAGCATTCAGAGCAGCCATGGATTTGAAGTCGTTGCGCAAACCGAAATTGTTGGAGCTTGCAAGAGAGTTGGGTCTGGATGTCTCGGGCAAACTCAGAAAACCAGAACTGCTAAAGGCTATTCTTGAGTTAGAGGCTGAGGATGACGAGCTGTCGGAATGCCTTGAGACTATTGAGGAGAGGTCAAAAAGACAGGAGCGCGAACTTAAAGAGCAAAAAGAGAAACAGGAGCGCGAACTTAAAGAGCAGAAAGAAAAAGAAGAGCGCGACCACGCTTTGGAAATGAAGCGTCTTGAGGTAGAGATGGAACGCGCTCGTAATGGAAGTCAGGCACACGGTGCAGGAGAACGAGTATTGTTCAAAATGACTGACCTGATGCGGCCGTTTAAGCTTGGAGAGGACATTGGTTTGTTCCTGGTTAACTTTGAGCGAACGTGCGAGAAGCAGGGGTTCTCTCGGGAAACGTGGCCACAGCGCTTGCTCACTTTGTTACCCGGCGAGGCGGCCGACGTAGTCGCTCGCTTGGATAGAGAGGAGGCAGAGGATTTCGACACAGTGAAATCGAGTCTTCTAAAAAAGTACCGGCTGTCTGCGGAGGCGTTCCGTCGGAAGTTTCGGGAAAATGAGAAAGGCAAAAGTGAGTCATATACAGAGTTTGCGTATAGGCTTATGTCAAACATGCAGGAGTGGCTCAAAGAAGAGAAAGCGTTTGGTGACCACGATAAAGTTCTGCAGTGTTTCGGGCTAGAACAGTTTTATAGTCGGTTACCGGAGAACGTGCGGTACTGGGTCTTGGATAGGCCAGACGTTTGTACGGTGGCTAAAGCCGCTGAGCTAGCCGAGGAGTTTGTGACGCGTCGGGCTCGCGGAGCTAAGGACGGTCAAAAGGGTGAATTTGGCTCCAAGTTTGAGAGGCCGAAGTTCACGCCCATGAGACTAAAGGGGGACACGCGTAGTGCGGATGCGAGTGAAAGCAGTCCGACAGAACGTAAGGAGACGGCGGCAGCCAAACGCAGAAAGCGGTTCGAGATGAGGAAAGCGCGCGTTTGTTATACGTGCCAGAAGCCGGGTCACTTTTCGGCGCAGTGTCCGGAAACAACACCAAAAGTTGTGTTTTTTTCAATAGGCAGCACTGACGAGAACATGAAGCTTCTCGAGCCTTACATGCGAGACCTCCTCGTGAACGGGAAAGAGTGCCGTGTGCTTCGCGATTCCGCAGCTACGATGGATGTAGTTCACCCCTCTTACGTAGAACCCCATATGTTCACGGGCGAGTGCGCATGGATCAAGCAAGCCGTGGAAGCTCATAGCGTGTGTCTGCCAGTAGCAAAGGTGCTTATTGAAGGACCTTTCGGAACGCTTGAGACGGAGGCGGCAGTGTCATCTATGCTGCCCCCCCCAGTACCCGTACCTATTTTCAAACAGGTCCGATCACCTCCTGCGCGAGAAGGGGCTTTTGTTTGGTGAGGCTAGCGTTCAGGCCTTAACCAGGTCGAAGGTTCGGGAGCTCGCTGCAAAGGCGGTAGTTGCGGGGCCGACGTTATCGAACAATGAAAAAGGGTCAGAGGCGCTGCAAGCTGATATTCAGAGCACGCCCGAGCTGAATAAACTTGAGTCTGTAACGTTAAAGGCGCCAGATACCGGAGAGGAAAATCCCGATGCGGGAAAGTTAGAAGAGCTATCTACTGATTTGCTCATCGCGCCTACGTCAGAGGGACTTGATAGGTTGCTAAAAGTCAGCCGGTCGGCTTTGATAGCCGAGCAAAAGAAGGATGGTAGCCTAGAAAACATACGCTGCAATGTCAAGGAAGGTATCGCCAGGAAAAATGCTCGTTTTGTGGAAAGAGGTGGGGTCCTGTACCGGAAGTATCTAGACCGCAGGGGAGTGGAGTTCGATCAGCTGATCGTGCCTCAATGCTATCGTCAGGATCTGTTGCGCTTGACGCATGGGGGTTCGTGGTCCGGACACCTAGGAGTTAAGAAAACTAAGGACCGTCTCTTGCAAGAGTACTATTGGCCAGGGTGTTTTCGGGACGCACACCACTTCGTGAGGTCATGTGACACCTGTCAGCGGGTGGGCAAACCAGGGGACAAATCGAGGGCGCCGTTGAAATTGGTACCTATCATTACGGAGCCTTTTAGACGGCTCGTTATTGATACTGTGGGACCTCTGGCGGTAACAGCCACGGGGTACAGACACATTTTGACTGTGATCTGCCCAGCGACAAAGTTCCCTGAAGCAGTGCCGCTTAAAGAACTCAGCTCAGTTGAGATAGTCAATGCACTACTGTCCATATTTGCGCGAGTTGGTTTTCCTGCAGAAATCCAATCAGATCAGGGCACAGTGTTTACTAGCGCTTTGACGACAACTTTTCTCGAAAGGTGCGGGGTAAAGCTGCTTCACAGCTCAGTGTACCACCCACAGTCGAATTCCGTTGAGAAGCTCCACTCCGTCATGAAGCGCGTGTTGAGAGCCTTGTGTTTTGAACATCAAACTGACTGGGAGCTGTGTCTGCCTGGGGTGATGTTTGCATTAAGGACCGCGCCGCATGCAGCTACGGGGTTTTCGCCAGCTGAGCTGGTGTACGGTCGCTCGCTTCGGTCTCCGCTTCGCATGCTTCGAGAATCGTGGGAAGGCAGGGGCGACGACCCAGTCGTGGTGGAGTACGTGCTTAAGCTCCTCGAACGCTTAAGAACGGCACAGGAGTTGTCAGGTGAAGCAATGACAAAGGCCCAGCAGAGGGCCAAGGTTTATTATGATCGGACCGCCAGGGCCCGGCGTTTTGAGGTGGGCGATGAGGTCATGATATTGCGCACATCGCTAAACAACAAACTAGACGTGCAGTGGGAGGGCCCAGCACGAATTGTTCAGAAACTGTCGGACGTTAACTACGTGGTGAGTCTGCCAGGAAAGCGGAAAGCACAGCAAGTTTACCACTGTAATCTGCTCAAACCCTATAAACAACGCGAAGCAGTGGTGTGCATGATGGTAAACGTTCCTGAAGAGCTTCCGGTCGAGCTTCCGGGACTAGGCTCAGTGACGAACAGGGAAGACACCGGTCAAGTCATTAGTGACCTTATCAGTAAAGCACCGCTGTCGCCTGAGCAGAAAACCGAACTACACTAGCTATTACAAGAGTTTCAAGGTCTGTTCTCTGAGAGGCCTGGTAGGACTTCTGTCCTTACTCATGACATAGAACTTACCTCCCCAGAGCCAGTACGATCCAAGGCGTACCGGGTGTCACCCCGCCAGAGCGATATTATGGAGGCTGAGGTAAAGAAAATGCTACAGCTCGGTGTTATTGAGGCAGGTGAGAGTGATTATACCTCCCCTTTGATTTTAGTTGAGGTACCGGGCAAGGAACCTCGTCCTTGCGTCGACTACCGCAGGCTTAATTCCATCACTAAGGATCAAATTTATCCGATCCCTAACATCGAGGAGCGCCTTGAGAAAGTTAGTAGCGCTCAGTTTATTTCCACCCTAGATCTTGTCAGGGGTTATTGGCAGGTTCCACTTACAGAAGAGGCTAGTAGGTATGCGGCGTTCATTTCACCAATGGGAACATTCCGTCCTAAAGTGTTGAGTTTTGGTTTGAAGAACGCGCCATACTGTTTTTCAAGCCTCATGGATAAAGTGTTGCGGGGACAGCAAGAATTCGCTTTACCGTATCTAGACGACGTAGCGATATTCTCCGCATCCTGGCCTGAGCATATGGCACACTTGCGGGCAGTACTAACCCGCCTGCGCGAAGCGGGCTTGACAGTCAAGGCTCCCAAGTGCCAGTTAGCACAGGCCGAGGTTGTCTACCTCGGTCACGTGATTGGTCAGGGTCGTCGCCGCCCCTCTGAAATAAAAGTAGCCGCTGTGCGAGACTTTCCGCAACCGCGCACGAAGACCGATATTCGGTCGTTCTTAGGTGTCGCCGGCTACTATCAGAGGTACATCCCCAGGTACTCTGATATCGCGGCTCCCCTGACGGATGCTCTAAGAAAGACAGAGCCTCAAACAGTCGTCTGGGACGAGACAAAGGAAAGAGCTTTTAGCGCCCTAAAGAGTGCCCTAACAAACCAGCCTGTGCTACGATCGCCAGACTATACAAAAGGGTTCGTTGTTCAGTGCGATGCTAGTGAGCGAGGCATGGGCGTTGTACTGTGCCAACGGGAAAATGGAGAAGTAGAACACCCCGTCCTGTATGCTAGTCGTAAGCTGACCAGTCGTGAGCAGGCGTATAGCGCCACCGAGAAAGAGTGTGCGTGTCTCGTGTGGGCCGTTCAGAAATTGTCATGCTATCTAGCCGGCTCGAGGTTTATCATTGAGACGGATCACTGCCCTCTCCAATGGCTGCGGACCATCTCTCCCAAAAATGGCCGCCTCCTGCGCTGGAGCCTCGCTTTGCAACAATATTCCTTTGAGGTGCGTTACAAAAAGGGGAGTCTCAAAGGTAACGCCGATGGCTTAAGTCGAAGCCCCTAACGTAGGAATCAGCCTCAAAATTGTTTGTTACTGATGTTTTTCTTCCTGAGGCAGGATTTCTTTTTACCATATTGCTTTTGTTTAGTGTTTCAAAGTGATGATATGCTTTCTAGTGCAATTTTCCAATTTGTGGACGCGTTCTGAGTGATGCTAGACTACTGTAAGGAACTAGGCAGTGGTATAAAAAGGGGAAAGAGCCTGGCAGGGCTTAGTGAGGGTTGTGCCGTGCTTGCTGACTGAGCGGTTGAGTTTCAGCGTAGTTCTAACGCTTGCCGGGAACGAGAACAAGAATGTGAACTCTCCCAAAGTCAGTTTGCAGTGTCCTGTGCGAACCTGAACGAGAGAACGAGGCCTTCTCTGTGCGCTGCGCTCAAGAAACGTCGAGGGACGCCCGACTTCGGTTATGAGCATCATCGAGCGACATCCCTCCGGACAGCGGATGCAGTCCCCTGTCCATCGGGATCTCCTTCCCCCGGCGGGGCGGTCTGTTACGTTTCGCCTACGACGCGCGGTTTAGCCGGCGCGATTGCAACAAAGCGGCAGACATTTTGGCCCGTTCGGCGTCGCCGCTACGCTCCCCGCCAGGCGTTTCCAGGCGTTTCCAGGCGTTTCCAGGCGTTTCCAGGCATGTTCCGATGCCACGTGTCTTCATGTGCGTGTGTGAGTGTATGTGCCATTGTGCCCGACCGGCGGCGATGCAACAGCAGGGGGTCACCTTCTCCTCTCAGTCATTGTGCCTGACCAGAGGCGCTACGAGAGCCGAGGTTACCTTCTCCTTCCAGTCTTTGTGCCCGACCAGCGGCGCTACGACAGTATGCGTCACCTTAACCCATTGTACAATCACGTGCTCGTCTATTGAGGGGTTCCTTCTTGCCCTCAACTGCGAGAGTATAAAAACAGCTGCCCCCGGACGCCAAAAGAAGGGCTCCGATTTCTTCTGTTGAGTAAAGTGCTCTCCCGTCTCTCTACTTCGGTCAACCTGACCGCCAACTCTTTGCGATGTTAAAATAAACAAGTTGTTTTGTTGTTACCAGTCGACTCATGCTTTGCCGGGACCTTCGGATGCTTCCAGTTGTACCCCAGGCCGCCAGGCCAACGCTACCCTTGGGGCTTGCGACCCAGGTGCAACAACGGGCGTCAGCGCCGAGTTCCCAACCAATCGCACCAGCGGTGCGACCACAACAACTCGCGCCATCGGTGCGATCCAAACAATACCGCGTTTGGAGAGCCACAGTTGCGGCGCCTACATAGTTGACGCTTTTCACAAGCATTGACAGCGAAACGAAATAAGAGCCCAAAAAGTTTTAAAACATTGCTTCACACAGATATTTCGACGTCTGTTCAAATGCTTTTGTGGATATCTGAAACCAAATCCCTGAAAATTAAGCAGAGAGAAGCAGTTCATTCATTGCTAAAGGTGTTTTTGTGAATTCAAGCAGGATGTAAACTGTCATGTGCAATTTTTTTAGACCAGCGCGAAGTTTTTTCAAAAGATCACAGGCATTCTTGTATACTTGTCTTTATTATGCAAAGTGGTATAGCGAATGCTCCATGTGACCGTCAAATACATTTAATCGTTGAGGAGCTGAGGAATGCGACTAAGCAAACCCCTTGCGCGTCTATATTTTTGCTACGTGGAGTTCTCAGCTTTGTCATTTCAGAAGTCTTCTTCACAGGTAAATGATTTTATACGTCAGGAAAAGCTTGAATGGTTTGCGACAGTATAACTTTGCTTCTCTTCTTTCCGGAATTTTATTCTAGCAAAAATGAAATAACATGAAACAGCATGCAGGCGTTCAGAGGTATTCGTCTATACGTGCCAATGTGCGAATCTTCACCACATTCAGCTGTTATTACTATTTCAATACAATTTTTTCCGTAGCAAAAAAGAAGTGAGGCGTGCAGACAGGACACAAGAGTAGAGAAGGGGACAACACGAACGGCGTTCGTGTTGTCCACTTCTCCACTCTTGTGTCCTGTCTGCACGCCTCACTTCTTTTTTGCATAATGAATCCTTACCAACTAGCTCAGCTTTCTGTCGTTCTTTTTCCGTAGACTCTGAAAGAGAGGGAGAGATGAATATAGGAAGGCGGTGACGTTAACCAGTTCTAGAGTCTGGTTCGCTACCCTACTGCGGGGGAAGAGAGAAAGGGAAGAGAGAGAGAAGGGAGAGAGAAGGTGTAGAGACGTTTACGGACAGCACGTGAGTTAGAGCCGCTCGCGGAAACCAGACGTTCTGAGAAAGCACAGAATAACACTACGAAGTCAATGAGAACACTACTACGGTACATGAAGTTGACGGGTCTCTGCGACCGTTTATAGACTTGTTGCGCATCATCGCGTGTGTACGCGCGATAGTGATCTTCCGCCCGCCTACTTGCTCTCTTTGGTTCCTGCAACCCCTTCGCTTAGTGCAGGGCAGCGTACCGGACCTGCGTCTGCTTTAGCTCCCAGCCGCTTCTCTCTTTTCACTCTCTCACTTCTGTGTATGCTGATTCTTGCCAAATTTCACTGCTTACTATATTAATAAATGCTTTAACTATATAACTGTAATCAATTGGTGCTTCGCGAAGGATAAAAAAAATATTTGAAATAGTAGGTAGAATTCTGAATAGAGAAGTCGTCATACGCCTGATGGCCGTGGCGTTATGTTGGAGTAAATCGGAAAGCAACTTCTCCTTTCCCGTTATTTCGCTCTGAAAGACAGGCGCACCGGCATTCAACTCAATCCTCCGTTTCCCTTTCTCGGCATGATTCATTGATAACAGCGACTGTAAAAAGAAAAGGAATAAATAAAGCTATTCGGGAGATAAGAATCGAAACATTAAAGAAACAAAGGACTATCGCTTTGTTCTGTGACAGGTCGTCAAGAAACGGCGAAAAAAAAAAGAAAGCGGGAAGGAGTTTCCCGTTCTACCAAACGGAGACAATATTAAACAAAACACCTTCCGTATCTATACTCGGCGGGAGCCGCCAAAGGGTCCGTGATAAGTGACCGTTCATGTGCCACACCTTTTGCATCGGTGGAGAGATGGAGAACGTGGCTCTATGCGACCGAGATGAAAAGCCGAGGGAGAGTCGCCGCTACTGCTCGCGCCGTGAGTTTTCTAAAGCAATGCTACGGCATCGAGTGGCGACTCTCGGGGCTGTTTCAGAAGGGATCCCGACACTTCGGCTTCTATTTTGTTCCGGGGTCGAGCATCACGCAGCTTGGCGAAAAGTATATTGGCTATTTTGGTTTTCTTTTTTGTCTCCACAGCTTTCTGTGTTTTCGATGCTGTATGCCTTTGTTCCCATTCTTGATACGCACAAAAGCTTGCACGAGCAATGCCGGGGTGGGGAAAATGGTGGTGCTTTGAACGGCGAAGTCACTTTATTACCACCGGCCATCATTGTGACGGGTTGCGGAGGGTGGATGTAACTGCGTCGGTGCGGGGGTGGGGGGGGGGAGGGGGAGGCTAAAATACGCACACAACTCTCACTAGTACAGCCGGGGTTGAAGCAAGCGCCATATATAAGTCTTAGTGCAAGGATGCCTATTGGTTTCTGTGCCATTGCCGCGGCCAGTTCAAAACTTCGCAGAATGGGGTAATGTTACATTATTTTTGGAGAGCTATTTCATTACGCAATGCGATCGTTTGCCCCTCAGAGAGGACAGCTTGCTATTAAACAATACTAAAAATAAATTTTAAATGAAATAAAATATAAATTATGGCCTGCAAGACATGCAAACGTCTTTTGTATTCTTGCGCGGATTCTACAAGGCTATGATTATATTTTCTTGCTTCTGCTTGCCATTTAACTATCGCAAAAATGTGAATCTGCTTCCTATACCTATACGCTGTTGAACATGCGTTTTCCTTCTCGTTCAGTAATGCTAAACTCTGATGAATTTATTTCGGTTGAAAGTTTACACTAATTAAGCGCTTACCTTCTACGCAAGTGCAACGAACACGTTTTCGTGGAACATTGAGAAGTGCGGTATTGGAAAAGGACTGAGTGTGTCTATTCATTCCGAGAAATATTGTGACCAGAAAATAGTATTTGATTAGGTTCTAGAGGTACCGCTTCTTGTGTGACGCTGCTTGTGGAGAGTGAAAGGGACAAAACCGGCTGGTCTTACGGATTCCTCGTATTCACAAAAGCGGCGCGGGTGATGTTGCAGCACGCGCGGGCTCATTTCTAAACGAATCTACGCGCAGGATGTTTTTAGAGCGCAGCTCTTTGGCGTCCGTTCCTGGGTTTCGCGTCGTCGTCGGCGTTGTCGTCGGCCTCGTAACCAGCTCCGCCCCCCTTTCATCCCCCCAGCGCTAGCAGCGACCGACTGATACCGCTGGATGCCGCTGACGCCGCTAGAGAGTCAAGATAACGTGACTGCATAGAACACCGTCGCCGCCATGCAGAAAGAGGAGGAAAGGGTCCCCCCCCCCCTGTTCTTGTGTGGCGGATAGGGTGCTCTTCAGTTGCCGACGCGCCGGTTATTTCACGTAGGCCCCGGCACGTCGACGAATACGTGACCACCTTCCCACGGCTAGACCTGGTTCTTAGCGCTGCGGAAGCGAGGGTATCATATTGTTTGTGTCGGCATCGGCGGCGTTGTCCCTGAAACCAACTCCGCAGCTGGGGTTGACTCACTATCGGCGTCAGCGGCATCAGTCAGTCGCTGCTATCTCTTCCCTCCTCCCTTTATCGTGTTGTCCGCTTGCTGCGCGCGCTTCTGCCCCCATCGTTTGCCGCTGGGTGTACACGCCGCCCCCCTCCCCCCTCTTCCTGCGAGTCTCCGGTTGTCAAAGCGCCGGCTCGAACTTAATTCCTTTCTTCGCTCCTCCTCCAATGCAACCCCTGTGCGGTGGCAATCAGAGAGCCAGATCGGTGGCGGCGGATCTGTATATGTGCACCGCCCGAGCCGAAATTGCCGCTGCCGTTCGCCCTGTGCGGTGGCAATCAGAGAGCGAGATCGGTGGCGGCGGATCTGTATATGTGCACCGCCCGAGCCGAAATTGCCGCTGCCGTTCGCCACTGCGAAATTATCTGCCAGTTCTTTCTGAGCCATGAGCGAGACGACCGATGGAAGTCCTCCGTCTGCTGCTGCTGCTGCTGCTGCTAAACGAGCTGCCAGAGCAGAGGCCCAGCGCCGTCGCCGTCAGAATCCAGAGGTGCGTGCCGCCGAAGCAGAAGCTTACCTAGTGGAGTCTTTGTTAAAGGAATACGTGTGAAAAATAAAAAAAAAATCTGTGATAGCGCATACATGTGTTGCTCGATTTCTTTGCCTCAATCTATCGAAAAGGTGAAACAGCTTATTTGCTGCGCTCAAATTTCGCATTAGGAAGTAACGTAATCGTCGGTAATTTTTTTCTCTTATTTTTTTTCTTTTTGGATGGACTACGTTTGAAGAAATTGGCTGTGGTAGATGGCAGAAATATAATTGTTGATCTAAATTACTCGGTGAGGCGGCCATTAGTTCCATGAAAAGTAAAAATGCTTATTTGGATAATGAAGATAATTTCGATAGTTAACGTGTGATTATTTAATTTGCGGCACATATTTCAATCTACGAGTCGCAACTAGTGAGTATGCTTGGCATATTGACTTAGAACAAATTCTGAGGGTGACACCGTTTTCGAGATATGCGCCACCAAACTCGCGGAAAAGGTGCATTGTTGTTCCACTTAATCTTTTAAAAGAAAACGGCTGCTTTATGCGTTGAACCACGTAACTAACTGCAACACCAATGCGTTTCATCGGACACCTCGAATATCTTGAAGTGGCATTGTCCTGAAAATTCATGTTAAATGAGTATACCTTCCGAACGTGCCGGCTACAATTCGTAGATAGAAATATGTCCCATAAAGTAACTAATTAAGATGTTAATTGGCGTAATTATGTTACTCACTTGAGCAGATTCATTTCTCATAGTTTCATTTCTCGCTTGTTTAGGAGGCGTAGCTTGACCAAGGATTTTTAGTGCCGCAAGGGACACGCAGCCAGATCTGTAGTTCTTGTATGCAGCTTGTGAGTCCGTCACGATCTTGGTGACGTTAGGTCGCGGGAGTGCGAGGGCTATCGACGCTTCTTCTGCTTCCTCCGAAGACGGAGTGTAGATTGATGCGCAGGTGACCAGCTTTTCTAGCCCGGTGACCACGACTGTTGCCCTCGTGGAGCGTTTGGATAGAGAGGCGTCTGTATATAGAACAGTGTCGTCATCCTCCAGAGTCCTGGAGATGGCTCTTGCACGGGCGTCGCGTCGTCCGGCATGCCTTGTGGGGTTCATGTCACGTGGTAGTGGTTTGCATTCCAGCTTTTCACTCAACTCTTCGTGTAATTGGTCGTGGCGGGTGTAGTGCGATTCGTGCCATCCTAGCTTGCGGAGGACGCTTCTGCCCGCCTTGGTCTGGCTAAGGCGTACCCTTTGATTGGATAGGTGGGCTTCTACGAGCTCGGCTACTGTGTTGTGGACTCCCATTTGAAGTAATTTTCTCATGGATGAATTTATGGAAGTACCCAGGGCCCAGACGAAGGCTTGCGTGTTACCCTTAGGTCTGGTGAAGAACTGTCCGAGTTCCTTCTGAAGGAATGTGACTTCAAGTTAGCGATCTCGACCAAGATGACTCAGGATACCTTGGAGTGTTTTTTTTGTATTATAAGACAAGCGGGTGGCCAAAATTAGCATCTGACATTTGCAACATTCCTGCCGCTTTACCGCAGGCTTTGTCTTTATTCTTTATTGAGGCCACCACAGTTTGGCAACCTTGTAGCTTCGGAGGAAGAACAATCTGCTTTTCTCCCCTTCAATGACTTCACATAGGTGGTTAACTCTGCAGCTATTCAGCTTATCGACAAAAATGCATGACCTCAAGCAGAAGCTGGATGGTCTTATAAGTGACGAAGCCTGGGAGTGTGATGCTGCATTTGAGCATGAATGTTCGAATGTTGCAGTTCTGGACTGCATTGTGTATTATGTCACTGGATTTGTAGCACGAAAGCTTGGCACTCAAACATAGTGTACAGTTTGTAAGGAATCTCTGGTTAGACATAAGGGTTTTTGAAAGCCACCTGAAACCGACTCGGTAAACTGTAAAACGAGACGAAGGCTTACGCATCCAAATGCGCATGTTTTTTTTTCCTTTATGAAGGCTGATGAGCACTTCACAAAAATGCCGGCGAAAGGCATGTATATGGTCGCACGACAGACGCTGTGATAGAAAACTTCAGCTTTACATTTGCATGTGCTGGCCATAAAGAATAAATATTAGCTAAGCTCTTCCAGTATTATGTGTGTGTGCATGCGTCAGTACAGCCGACGGTTAAAGCATGAGCGTATAAAAGAAAAAAAAACATGACTTACGTAAATTGTCGAAACTTGTATGATTTGCTTTATCCTGGACGAACGCATTGTGTAATATAGACTAGTGCTTATGTGTACTACATATGTGACTAACTTTTCTTTTATGTGTGTGGTGCGATGTTCACTGTCCCTCTTACCAATGTAATTTTTCTGTATTGCAAATAAAATGACATTTATGAGGCCAACGCCTAATTGTCCTCCACAAAAATGTATGCATCATTCTCACGAACAGTACTATAAACTGTATCTTCTAGTTAGAATACAGAAGTATGCATGACAGACAGCACCGAATTTGTAGTTCTCAAAGACACGCATGTTAGACGCAGCTGAATAAAGTTCCAAGAGTTATCACAGTTTATTCGCTGTTTTCTTAAGCAAGACGTTACGTTGCAACTCTTTCCTGCGAATTCTCTTAATTTTATTTCACGCTTATCACCCGTCACACGACGCTATCGCCATGGTGGGCCGCTCGTGAGCGGTAGAAAATAAACTCGTGTTTATAACCGTCGCTATACGCTTGACCGCGCGCGACGGTTGACTGGGGCAAACAAAAAAACATTGAAGACGTTTATCATGCGATAGCCGGCATCAGAGAAAGTTGGAACCAGGGCCGGCTCACAGCCCTGTGTCTATAAATGTCGACTGCATTGTGATTGGCGCCGAGGAAGCGCCAGGGCGTTCTTTATCTCATCGGCAGCCCGCGGCCAGCAGCATGCACCTTCGCCGTCATCCGACGGGAGCCGACCTTCCTCACCGAACTACGATCGAGAGCGGCGCGATACTACTGCGCAAGCGCTCCTTCGCGTGGCTTTTTTTTTTTTTCATATTTCGCGGGGCTTTCTTTTGCAACCCGGAAGAAAGAACTACGTGAGACATGCCGTAAAGGAAACAACTCGATCGGTGGTTTCTGAAGGCGCTCTGTAAATATGCTATCATATTTGGGGTCCTCAACCAATAAATAAAAAATCAGATAATTAAACTTAATTAATTATTGAGTTCTGGGGAAAACAAGAAAATATCTGAGTTACTATAGGCTACTGCGAAGAGTATGCCTTCGAATTCGCTTCCAACGCGCCTTTCATTTTTGAACTCTTGGCTCAAGTTATGTTGGACACCGTATATATATATATATATATATATATATATTGTAACGGTGAAGGGAAAGAAGGTGAAATGGAGGAAGACGAAGACTGGCCGTTGCCTGAACGCCTTTCACACCAGTTGTAAATATGTATTATTTTACACTCGTGGGGCCTCCTTTCATCCTGCAACAACAATATATACATATATATATATATATATATATATATATATATATATATATATATATTGTTGTATATTGTTGTATATGTATGTATATATATATAGTATTACGGTACATTTCTTTGACCAGTGGCCCCAGGGGCAGTTGTGTGAGGCTGCACTACCTGCATGATTGTTCAAAGAATGCCTGAAACATACCCGAGGAGGAAAAGCACGAGTAGCTCGCGAGGAAAAGAAAGATGTTTGTCTCGCAAAAAATTCTGTAATAACACATTCATCGCAGAAATACCATTATTCCTTGCTTGTCAATGAATATAGCACTGCGCTGGGGAATAAATATCCTGTACCGTTGTCTTCGTGACTTTGTTTGGCAAACCAGTGCTACAAGTTAATCTAACGAGAAGTTTTGCCAGCGACACGCAGGCGGCTTCCGAGTTTTCGTTCGGATGAAACCGAAGCGCACACACACGCTGTTTTCACAACTTGTGGCAGGAAGCATGGACGTTTTTCATTAACCACTTCAACTGAACTTACGCACATTACCGCATGTAATCGCACAGCGTGCGGTCCGTCTGGCGTCACTTCCGTTTCAAATGACCGTAAACGCCCTCACGGAAAATCGTGCCAGTGTGTGCGGCATACGCTTGCCCGTCAGAGCACACACTTCACGGTATGCAATTGAGCCATTGTAAACGGGCTTGTGAACCCAGCAACGTAAAACCAATGTGACCATGTCGGGGGCCTCATTTAGGCTCGAAAATTGCTCCACGGTACCTTCAACGCGGTTGTCCATTTAAGCTTCCACAACGACGTGCGAACCAATTGTTCCCGTCTCTGTTTTCAAAACAGCCACGAAAAGAAGCCCCATCAACTCGCACAAAAAATAAGAAGTGCAATATCTAGCTGGTACTTGCAGTCGGTGTTTGTAGAGAATTAAAAAAAAAAAATGTTGGAACAGCGAAGACGAAAGCAAACGTTTGAAGCAGCATGGAGTCGCGTGCGAGAGAAAGAAGGGAGTTGCAGAGAAAGAGAGAGAGAGAGAGAGAGAAAGAACGGACTAGGGCGAAGCGAGTGTTTCGCGAGAAAAGAATGGCGATATCTGTGGTGCGTGCTCCCTTGGGGCCGACGTGAGGCAAAGAATGCGGCAGTCCCATCGCTGTTCGCTTGGCTGCCTACCGGACTCGAGATTTGATGCGCGTCTTCTCGCTGCAGGCCGCTTGCGCCACGTGCGAGTACGCACGCTGCACTGTATAGTTGCTGCCGTTCAGGAATTCCGTACGCGGGGCTGCTCCCATCTTCAAATGGAAAAACGAAAACGTAGGGGGGGGGGGGGGGCGGACGCTCAGAAAACCCGGTGGGAGTCTTTTTCGTGGCTGCAGGCGATGTCAAGAAAGCGTTTTGTTTGCAAGCGCTGCTACGCATTGTTGTACGGAGTAGTTCTCTCGAGCATATTCCTTATTCGGGTTCAGGCCTACTTGGTTACGCCTGCCCTGAACAACACTCCACGGGCCCTTCTTTTTCTTGAACTTCCCTGCAGAGGTCGCGGCGAGTGTTGATTTCAGCATTTACTTCTTGGAAGTTTTGCAACGCGAGCTGTTGGGGAAAACACTTGTTTATCACGCAGCTTTCAGTTGGAAGTTTATGCGCGGCCAAGAACACCCCCGCCTTTCCAGAAATGCTTTTCGTGATAGACACGCATATATCTAAGCACTTTGAGGGCATTACATGAGGTATGTAGAATGCGGGCAATGTAAAACTGACATCTCAGTAAAACTGGTAGTCCTCGAAAACTTTTTTTTTATCTCTGTTTCGTTAAGGCCAAGGTATAACACATGAGAGCGGGCAGTCCGTGAAACGAGTCTTATTTTAGCGGTTGCGTGGAGTTCTGCGAATTTTCGATTACGACCTGTTTTTTTTTATGCATTGCCATTGGCGATGGAAACGTTGCAACCGAGAAGGTTTTTGCAATGCCTCCTTTGTTGAGCGAACGTCACGATGCGTGAGCGCATAATACTGCGATGTTCTGGCACGCTAGTCTGGAACTCACGACCATTTCTGGAAAGACGCAGATGGGTAGTGGCAAGAGGAGCTGGTCAGATATACCTGTGATATCCCTTCAGAAAAAAAATCATATACAAAGACGTGTGATATCACGACGAAGAAAAAGCCTTACAAGTAGTGATTTGATTTCAGCAAGTAGCACTTGCTTGCGCTGTTCCGAGTCCCTTCTTTATGAAGACGTCAGGGAAATGGATTCAGGTCCCCCAGTCTCCTCCTAATACCGTTGACGGTGTGCCCCTTGATCACCTAATTCAAGCAGTGAGGGCAAGCGAATGGGCAAGGGTTTTATCTATAAACTAGAATATCTGCAAGAAGAATGCTGAAAAAAATGTCTTGAAGATCCCAATTGATCGAAGCAGGACGCGTGAGCTAAAGAATAGAGAAAGATGGAAGACGACACGTGATTTATCGTCCATCGTCTTCTGCGCACTGCAATCAGTCAAAGGTGAGCCTTCACCAACCAGTTGAAATGATAATATGAATTTGTGCAAAATAGCGTTTTTATTTATGTGCATGAGGTCTCCGGATTGGGATGGATGGCAGTCGCTACGTGACCGCCTGCACTCACGGTACCGACGTTGGCGTGCGAGGAGCACCGGCAGTCGACGCTGCTGCGCGTGCTGATCCCAGAGCGAACGTTCCGCGTGGCCGCTTCTTTAACGTGTCACTGCGCTGCCTCCTCCGACACTGAGCAGATCATGGCGCCTTTCACGGGATGTGGCGAGATCCTACGATCACAAGCAGCAAGGTAGGGCGCATTAACGCACCAAACTTTGCTCCTTCGCTGTCGAGCTGTTGCCCTCAACAGATGATGACCTCCGACAATCGGCGAGCAAGACGCGCTTGCGCCGTCGCACATCAAAAGAACACAGAGTCCGCTCGTGGGCGCCTCGAGCATCCGTAAAACTACCAGAGCAGTAAGCAAAAGAGGAGTTATCAAGGACGTGCGAACATTCGAAACTTCAAATATGATTCCAATAAGATTTTTTATTTCAACTAAGGCCTTTATATAAGGGGGGGGGGACAATTAATATGGGAAAATTTGCAGATCCGTTAGTGGTAATAAAATATGGGCTCCCTACGACCTTTAGGCCTTGTTGCATCGTTGTGTTATGTCATTGTATTCCATCTTCTCCGAGTATTCAATGGTCTTCGTGTACGTGAACCATTGCCCCTTCAGAGATTCCTGTGAAGGCTGCGACACGACCCAAGGATTGGGCACGGAAATCCTACCGGGCTTTCATGGGTGTCCTTGCAGCGGTGGAATTGTTCTGTATATGTCGGCTAGAAATTTGTAGCCATTATTCTTCCAATGCATTTATTTCACTCGGTGTCTATTTCACTGGGCAGGTGCCGATTTTCATTGAACGCCTATCACGCGAACGTTTTAGCGAGTTGCGCCATGAAGGCACTGGGCCCGGGCCGCCTTTCAATAAACCGCTCGCAAGCTTGGGTCACTAAGTGTGCGCCACTGAGTGTGTGAGGGAACAGTTCCCAGCGTTCGCAGGCACCGGTGCGCCAACGCCTCTCGTCTCGAAGGCCACGCGCGGACGTTTCGGCAGTGCCACTAGATGGCGCAGAGTGTGCAAAAGAAGCACGAGATGAGAACCCTGTTGACGCATGACGCGACGGCGCACCATGCATTTCGGAGGCCACGCGCAACCTTCGCAGAGACTAGTTTGCGCTATGTTTGCGTTGTATTTTATGATTTGCCGCTACTGTCGTACAACATACCGGGTTTCTAATTTTATTTTGTTTCACGTTTGTGTATTTTATGACTCGCTCACCTCTACCATAATTTGGCGCTTCAGGCTATGCAAATAAGTAAATATATACACGTAAACGAACAAACAAATAACTAAATGAGCTGTTCCACGCACTTTTGCAGTAACTACAGTTCCTGGTCCTGCTCCCCTGTGACTGTTCCAAACATCAACTATGTTGGCCACAGCTTTTGACCTTGCTTACCTTCGGGGGTTTCCTTGCGCCTGAAGCTTTTCTCAGTATATCTGCACAAAGAATTTGTATATATTTTTCTTCTCATGTAGTTAATCTCTTGTGTGTCTACTTCCAGCGTTGAATAATCTATAGGCCCGTTTACGCACCCTATGCGTTTCCTTCATCGTCACCTTTCTTTTTTCCTTTTTGAGCCCACCACCCCTGCACCAGTGTAAGCTGGCAAATCAGACGCAACATGGTTATGCTCCTGCCTATATTTTTCTTTCTTTCTGTCTCTCTCGTTAACTCAGCAACGGATCTTTGTCGACAAAGCGCATGGCAATTCTCTGTGTTTTTCGAAGGACTTATAATCGAGGCCCAATTAAAGCCAATTGCTCTAGCTTTCCTGGCTACGATCCCAATAGCGAATGGTCGCTTATCTTGAGGCTGGCGTGACTTCGAGAATTTGTTTATTTCTGTAAAAATTTCTCTTTTTCAGCCCCGCTATACAAAAGCACTGTTAATCTAATATGGCGGAAAGTTCGTTTCAGAATGTAAAAAAAAGTGTGAAACTGAAAAGCTAGAATTCCTCTAGCATGATGAAACGGTGCGGAATGCAAGAACGCAGGAATGAACACACACATGACACAATGATTTCTTTGAAGGCCTCACTTTTTTTCTTCCAAAATGTGGGATAACATGACAGCTTGACATTTTTTTCTACAAACATGTTACGCACAAGTAACACTCAGCCACACATATGTGAAACGATAACTCCCAAGAATGGCACTCTTACACGTGACGACAGGCAAGCATACGTGCGGGGCAGAGGCAATGACCATTTCAGTTCATTGGGCTATAGGGAAAAAAAATAACTCTATGAAACGCGGATTCAGGTATTGGATGGTAAGAAAGCGGTGACTCTCATAGATGCAAAACCACGAAAACCATGCACGGCTCGATGATGTATATCATTGCTTGTGGCCTATAAAAACACAACTTTTTGGGGTTGAAATGACTCCGTGTCGGCAAGCAACAATATCGATGAACACCTAGCATTCGCGACAGTTGACAAATTATTCACACAGTGAAACACTCTTCATGAAGGTGGAGCTACCCTTGCAAGGCTCTGACGAAGTAAGGCGACGTGAGTAACGGCTCTTGCGAGGTCATCTTGCAATCAAGATGTCACTTTGCAGCTATAGTGGAAGGAAGGCAACATATTCAATGCGTGAAATAGTTTAGCTACGATAAACACCTACGGCACAAAGTTACCACCATCAAGTTTCTTGCTAAGAAGTCAGCTACGAAGAACAGTTCGCTAAAACTGACCTTCAATCTTGGACAGCCTGCTTGCTTTGTACAAAGGGCACGCACTCACAAAGTTACGCCAATGAGACAACACCGATTACAATTAGCAAGAAATAGCAACACAAAATAAGAAGGTAATATGGCGTTGCTTTTTAGCACACTTCCAAAGAAGTGTTGGCAAAGCCTTGGTTGGCTTATTTGCGCTTTATTTTCTCTATCATATCACAAGATTCAACTTGAGCAATCATTCGTTTCGTCTGCCAGCCACGCAAAAGGGCACATTCTTTCGTGACCCTTGGCCGTCATATTGTTTTACGCTGCCTCGAACTGTGCCGATTTAATCCAATCCCTGTCGCACACACATTTGATCACTGCAGATTAACCCAACGGGCTT
Organism: Dermacentor variabilis; assembly: GCF_050947875.1. Taxonomy (NCBI): domain Eukaryota; kingdom Metazoa; phylum Arthropoda; class Arachnida; order Ixodida; family Ixodidae; genus Dermacentor; species Dermacentor variabilis. The sequence goes on from NC_134577.1 coordinate 71,477,912, forward strand.
TGAAAGAGTAATATTCCTTGGCATGTCACACACAGGGTGCATCTTTTCGCACAGCGCGACATCGCAACCTTGTCAGCTTCCGACGTCACTGAAAATTCAGGTTGTAGTCACTAGGTGGGAAATAAATCACATGAACTTTCAGGCATGCACGCTTAACATCCAGGACTGAACGAAGAACTGTAGCAATCTACCGTGGTGATCCTGAAAACTTGTAACTAGACCGTGTGTGTCGGGGAGCTTCGTCTGACATTATTTCGGAACAGATAGTGGCGCTGCTCATGTCTGGCACAATTATGCAATGAGGAGCTGTCCTATAAACGCATGCTTGAACATATGATTCTACAGTTTTAAACGCCGGCTGACGAAGATCGTACAATTAGCTCCTGAATCGCACCATGCCTGGAACGCAGATTGTATATAATTTGTCTGTGGGATCTCTGGCCTCCATTTCTTTAGCAGAGGTGTAAACTGCAGCGACTAAATCAACTGCCAAACATAAACACGTAATTCTTTGCCGTACGCAAGCATCAGGCTGCTTCTAGAGCGCTATACAGATTTAACAGGCGTAAACACATTCCAGGAAGTGAAAGAAATCATTTTCGGTCTAGAATTCCTAATTTACACCAAATTCGCAGAGTCGTAGAATTTCACGAATGTGTAAAATTCGCTGGAACTAGGATTTATACTATATACCAGTATAGATTTGATCGAACATCCTTAGACACATCTTTTCAAGACGCCCCGTTACCAGACAATGCGCCAGCTTCGAAGACACTTCTACCTTATGCAGATTCAATCAATATTCAAGAGCACGGCATGTGAATATGAAATCAGACATTTTAGTTCATAATGTTTGCATTGTATGCCTCAGTTGTTAGTTCGGCCTGCCTCACTTCCACACACTTAATCCGAACGCGCCCATAAAAACGGTCCATCACGTCCAGTCACACAGCAACCCATCTGAGCAAATCTGTCACACTTTGAGAGTACCGCTCCAATGTCGCACTCACTAACATGAGAGCAGGAAATCTAGGCACGTTGTTGCATAGTCTTATGCCACCGCTCGAAAAAAAAAGTGGTAGTTCACAGGATTTCCAGAGCTTGCGGCAAGGAAAGGGCTAATGAGCACGACAACAAACATGACACACTCCGTAGGAAAGATTCTCATGTCCACTTTCTTTTTCCTGCTGGGAAAGGCGCAAGGGTAGGCCTGTATGACCGAGGATCATATTCTTCATTCACTGTCGTTTACATTTAACATAGAAGCCGCCAACGTCTGCCTAAGAAATTTCGTACCGGCAGGTGGCGGCTTCTGTGCCACCAGTGGCATTGGTGGCACAGGTTGACTTTAGGTGAGGGCACAAACTCAGCAGAAACTGATTGTGATCTTCTTTTTGTCATGTAATAAGTGAGACTCATAAGTCCTATTTTTTCAAGAGTAATATTTTTCCGACTAAATAAAGAAAAGCACCACATGTACGAATACAAAGAAAGCTTTTGACAATCATGCATTAGACAAATATTAAACTTGATTTAAATGCCGAAATGACGAAGTAATATGGTACGAAGGCCTAAATAGTCGGACCACCCATTTACCGGAAGGGGTTAATGACGTAGGCTGTTCGCTGTTTTCCGCTATCTGCAGCCGACAGAATTAACCGGCTTCCAAGAGCACTTTTGGAAAGTTGTCATCTTTCCTATTAGAGACAGGAAATTGCAGTCTAGATCAGATTTGGAGGCGGCCTTAACATCACTCTGGAACGAGACGGGATGTTCCAGATCTCAATTTTATGTCAAAAATAAAGTTAGGACACCAGAACTGTTAACGAACCCTGGTGTCATTGCACTACCATTCAACTGCCTTCAACAGACGTCTGCATTTTCCATGACAAAGTTGCAAACATCGAAAGCGATAGAGTGGAAATTCAGTGGAAAGGTGCCGTCGAAAATGAACGCCACTATGCAGAAAAAGCGGCACGGTAAATGCATTTCTACGACTCATCGGCTTTAAACGCAGTCGTGAAAAGGCAGTGGCCTAGTGATCCGCCGCCGTAACTTGGCCATGTTGTCTATGATGAGCTTGTTCTTTGGATCGAGAGACAGGGCCACCTGGTAGTGCCGAAATGCGCCTGCGTAGTCGCTCTGGAATGCAAATTCACAATCGCACATATTAGGAGAATGAAAACACAGCCCTCTCTGTGAGCTCTCACACAGAAGGAAGGGGGGGGGGGGGGGACAGAGGGAGGACATGTGGCATGACGCGAAACACTGATTCGGAATATTAGAAAAATATTAAAGCAGCAGCAGAAAATGTAAACAGAAAGCAAAAAAAAAAATATTATGAAACTTCAATTATCCTTTTTTAATAAGCTATATCTCAGTATTTTTCAAAGATGACAATAAGTATCTAGCAAAAGTGCTCTGCGTTTATATCTTGATGTCAATGCAACCTCCGCTAGCGTTCCCGATGATGCATTCTACTCTTGATGTTACATATAAAGTTATCCAGAAGATTTAATAAAAAGAAGGGGCTATTGACAAGAAGACAAGCATTTAAAGTATATTAGCTGTACTAGCGCACGTTGGGCTACAGAGCAACTATCATTGCTAAACAATTAGGCCAGTTATACGAATATATTAGGCTAGTTACCAGCTATGACCCTCTAAGCATCCCTGGAGATGGTGGCGGAGTACCAGAAAGTAAATGTTTTCTTTGTCTTTGGGCTCCTTGTTTCGTTAACCCTTTCAGTGTCCATTTTTACGGAGCTGACGCACCCACGGCGTCGGATGGTTTTGTCGAATATCATAAAATAAACAGACGTGTTTATTTTTGGTTATGCATGGGGAATAAATTATATGGTTAATGAAAACTGCGCCTTTGTTATCCGAGGGGAGAGCTTGGAGAACGTAAGATTACGTCAGTGACATAGGACGAAAACGCGAAAACACACCCATTCGCCAATGACACTGAAATGGTTAAAGAAAACTTTTTAGAAAAAAAAAGACAAGTCCTTTCCATCAAGGTCGCTATATTGAATACGAGACGTTGTAACCGAGACACTGTTACAACGCGTAATGTTTCGAAACCGCTGTATAGTAAATGCGACGGGGTGCGTTATTGCAGAATGACTACTACAAAATATTTATCTGTTTTAGTAACTTCTTCTCAAGATACTTTACTGGACTGCTAAAGCTGAACTCTACATGAAGACAGCGGTTCATGAAATCCAAAATGTGTAACAGTCGGAAGAAAACACTGCGAAAATTGCCCACAATTTGGCGTAATAACAGCGCCCTAAATGCTGTTATAATGCCTGTAATGATACCCATAATACTCGCGAACCCACGTAATACTTGCGAATTAGCGCTACTTGCATTTCTGTGGTCCATGTGCCTTGGCGCAATGATTATTTTGCACTCAGGCGGTGCACTACAGAGACCGTGATACAAGTCTGCGTACATTTTTCATGACGCGCTTTATTGTATAATTAAGAGTTTTCAGAAAAAAAGCAATGCCGCCTAAAAATCACAATATCGGTACTCACCTCTAGGTGTCTTATCACGGCAAGGTTCAAATGAGCATGAGCGAGGTCTGGATCGAGATGAATAGCGACTTCGTAACTCTGAAAAAGGAAAATATTTTTTTTTTCAATATTTCTGACCTTCTCGTTGTTATTCTTCGCGAAAGAACTTTTCGAGTGATAAAGAACTAAGTTCTAAAACGTGCTTTAGCATAAATATCTGTACAGTTGAAGCGAAAATCGCTTTTTCAACAAATTACATTTGACTGATATTTCGTTGCAGTTCTATGCGACAGGGGACGCGAACATTGCGTTTTGTGAAAGTGTTTTGCATCGCTTACAACGCAACATCGTAGACATAGTAAACGGGAAATGAAGATTGCTTCTGACATGCGAAAACATAGTTACAGAACGCTTGTCGTGGCGTAACCAACGATTTATTTATATAATGGCAATGATTGTAACAGTTACCGATGAAATTACAATTCTTATCATTTACAAAATTTTCGCTGATTATTATGCGCAGCATTGCTTAGTTTCATGTAAATATCTAGCCAAATTAACAAAGTGTTCTAATTTACCAATGCTAATTTTCGAAGTAGCAGTGTTTTTCCTCCATCATTTCCAATCGTTAGCTTGCTACAGTTGTCTACCCATATACCTAACACGAAAACAAAAATAAGGCGCCTCATTAGTATTTTGTCAGCCCCCCCCCCCATAATAAGTAAACTAAGAACAGCATACCAGAGCATGCTTATTGCTTTGGCTGCAAGAGAATAGGTTGTTCGGGCAAACTACTTTCACGCACGAAAACTTCCCTTGAATAGTATCATGAGGATTGCCACACTCTGTGTACTGACTTGTGCGGACGAGCTGAGGTCGCCTATGTCCTTGAGTATGTCGCCGTGATCGCTGTGTATTCTTGCACAACGCGGTTCATCGACACCGCACAGCTTTAGAGCCTTCAGTATGTAGTCCAGGGCCTGCAATATCAGAGAGCATTTAAAAGCCTGTGACAACTACTCTGCTTATCCTTGAGCTCAAATGCGACTGCACTCAGCATTGCGAGTTTGACCGCGTGAGAGATTTAAAATGTATAGCAAAATTATCTGTAATACAAGCCGTTTCTACAGCTCCCATCATTATTAGTCCAGTGGTAAGTGCAGCTCCCAATAGGAAATAAGCGAACAAATAATTCACCGCCAACCTAAAATGATTTTGGAGAATAGAATCTGACAAAAAAAAGCGTTAGCAGTCAATGCGCGCGTCCTGCAGTCCGAAGGGTGGGGAAAACTTCACCACACGATGCCGCACTTTGTGTGGCGGCTAAGTCATTCGGAAATTTAACTTATTTGCCGATTCATTGCTACGAGTACAGTCGGCTGTGCCTGTCGCATTAACAGCAAAGGTCATAGCACCTCCACAATGCCCTTCACAAATGACACACGACACAAAGTCCATCATTAGAGTTCCCTTAAGGAATCATGTTATTTGAGTGACAGAAAAGGTGACCAGTGTTACAACGATAGCGGGATTAGCGATTCTGTAACACTATCTAACCTTTGAGAACGCATGCAAGGTAAGAACCGATAATTCGTTTCTATGAGCGTCGCAAGGAACATTGAACAGTAGGACTTCGAAGCGCCGGCATGCTAGGAGCAAGCTCGGATGCTTACATTGTTCTCCCTAAAGCAAAATCGATATGAATCACTTTCATATAAGGTAAAACGTACCTCGACTGTGCGGTTGATGTGGTTGTACAAAAGCGCAGCCGTGTGCAAGGCCCCTCTGTCGGTGCTGTTGTTCTCTATGACGTCCAGAAGGAGGTCTTCAGCCGCTCGGAAGCTTCGGAGCCTAATGAGAAGCTGAGCCTGGGAATGAAAACATAAAAATGACCAACCGTTCTCCTACCTAAAAATCGGGGTAAGCGAAGCTTGTCCTACGTGCACTTGACCTTCGTCACGGTTAAGCCACCCACAAGTAAACGTGCCCGTTTGCTTCCTCCTAGGACGGAGTCGTAGCTCCCACTCCCTCAGCTCGGAATCTTCTTCCGGTTGCTGTCGGATTGTCTGGGCTCGGGCGGCTATGAAGGCGCGTTTATAGTCCGACGTTATCGGCACGAGGGTGAGCCTCGCTCGACGTCGGCCGCGTCGGAGCGCGTTGGCTGCGGCAGCGCGTCGAACGATCGGTCGAACTATATACGCTGTTGTTCTCGCCAACGTGACGTAACCTGTGCGCATGCTCACACTACGCCAGATTATATTTAGCCCTTAAGGGCTGGATCGGCGCGCCGACGGCGAGTACCTTTACGGGCGAGTTCACACCGTCGCTCGTCGAAGGCTGCCCGTTCATGGGGGAACGCACAACGCCTCACCGCACCGTGCCTTTTCCGAGACTGAATTGAACGGAAACGAAGCCGACGCAGCATGCGCGCAATCCTTTCCTGCACTTTCCCTTCCCGGCGTAAGCGAAACAACTCTGATTGCTGGCGCACGTGGCGCGAGCGCGCGCCTATGCAGCTGCAATCCTTGCAAATGACTCACGGTCTGGCGAAGCTGTCAACTCATCACACCACTAATTCCCGCAGCTCGTCTGCTCTGAGACCAACTCTTTTTTTTTTTTGCGTGACCACAACAACGCCAGGAAGACATCCAGGAAGTCATATCGAGGCGTGTACATGTTAAAGCGAAACGGGGACGGCACAATAGTTACGTTACGTCAGCATGTTTGCAAAAGCATACATTCAACGTCTCGGAATACATTTCCTACTGTTCAAAAAAGCATGTCTGCGTAGCCCCGAAGTTTCCGTCATGCTTTCTCGATCGTCCAAATATATTTTTGTTTCTAAGATGCCTTACCAAAAAGTAAGTCAAATAAATGAAAACAAAGATATTCGACATTATTTTATGTCAGGCGGATGCGACGGTCATGGCTTTTACCAATGCATGACTACAGGTAGGCAAAAAGTGATTTTTGAGACCAAATCTTGTACATTTCGGGTAGTGCAAAAAGCGAATCGAATATTGCACAGTTTTCGAATAATGAACAGCGATTATGACAAATAATATAAATGGATCTTCACATGCCAGTATTAAAGTTAACAAGTTTCTGTTAATACCTAGTACGTTATTAGGTGTTGTTTGTTGAAAGCTAGAATGAAGCATCAGGAGCGAACAACTAGTTTATTCGCATGCACAGGACTCTTCAGATATTGCGAACGATCACTGTATATGTGACCTATAAAGTATGGTTGCTTAAGCGACGTACACTGCTGCCCAACGCAAGTTATCATATTTTATGTCTATACCATGCCCCGCGGAGGTGAAAATTTGCCGTACTTTTGCTCCAAATTCACCTTTGACTAGGCCTAGTTGACATTTTAAAGTAATCGGCCACTCTTAGTAAAATAATCGCATTTACGAATAGTGACTATTCGATGCGAACACTGAATAAAATAGTGCACTATTCTATTCGTTATTCGAAAGTTTTGAATATTTTTACACCGCTAGACCTGACTACAAATATAAACGCCCAAAAACCTCAACATGAAAGGCGCAGCCACCAAAAGTGGCAGAGCTTCATCGCATATTGGGAGATGATTCTGCAAGTTCGCACAACTCTGCTGTATGCACAGTGTTCCCTGACTTCAAATACTCATTGAGTACCTAATATATAAGATTACTTAAATACACAAAAGCGTTGGAACTTTTTATTGCGTTAGCAATCATATCAAAACTCTAGGTGCATTTCTGCTGTCGCCCTGAGGTTCCGTATAAAGTTCAAGGGCGATGAAATCGTCGCCGCGCGCCGTATGCTGTATGTGCGAGTGGAAGCGTGCGAGAGGTAGTCGCCCCACTACTGCGAACGCGGCCCAATCTCGCGTGCGCGAGCAAGGAAGCGCACCCTCTTCTGTCCCGTGCGAGGCATGGGGTTTAGGCGATGAAGAAGGGGGGGGGGGTCTTTTCCGGCGGCTGCTGCTTACGGCTCGGTTGTGTGGGCGCCGTATCTCGAAGCGATCTGCGACCTTCGCTGAGTGCGCTTAGGGACTGTAACTTCGTATGCGCTGTGTTTTCGACGTTTCGTTCGCCTCGAAGCGAGAGATGCAAGAAGGTCAGTTCGGTCGCTGCTGATGCCGCGATTCCTCACTCCAGCATCTTGACAGCGAGTTTCCGCAGTCATAGAGCGAGATGTGTTCATATTGTTACGATCGGCCTCCAGGGGTACTGCTCTGCAAAGCTATCTCAGCCCGCTGCAGGTGCTTCGATCGACCCGCGGTGGTGATGCCCTTCCGAGAACCGGCGAAGACGACAACGCTAACCGACCATGAACTTCCTTCGGAGAACTGGAGACTACACCAACGTTAATCCACCATGCGCCTTCTTCGGAGAGTCGGCGACGGCAGCAGGGCTGGCCACGTTTCGCAGACCGTGTATTGTTGGTTGATTTGCCGTGGCCTTCATAGTCTATTTGCAGCAAGAATAGCTTCTCTAACAAAAGGGTGCTTTGCAGTACGTTTTCCTCGGGCCCCAGGATTCGTCGCAGTCTGCTGACACTCGTGGCGACTACCGGAGAAAGTCAGCTCTGGAATTATGAGGCGCCGGCTGGGGTCAGGCGTGACCACCTGGCTACGAGGACCCGCTCAACTCGGTTTCTGGGAATCCGAAGTGCGTATGTGAGTGTGTGAGCCCTCCGCCTCAAAGGCGGGTCGACTACGCCCAACGACTGTGGCCGGTCCGTTTGGTCGAAGGTTGGACAGCACTTTTCCCTTCCCTAGGGATCTAGGGAGGACAGAGGCTTTTCAAGCAGCAGTTTGTTGGCTGCTAGAATTTGCTCGTGTTCGAGAAGCAGAGTGCTTGGAGCTTTGTGCTGGTGTGCTGTATGCTTCGTCTTGCGTGCTCCATTTGGGAGTCACGCTAGACTGCCGAATGTATCTCTTGTTTTAATGTAAATATGTAAATAAATCCTGTACTCCGATTTCTCGATGAGAGCAAGTTCTTCTCTACAACCACGTTCCAAGCGTGAGTGAGTTGAACGACGACATGGGCCTGCTACCCCATAGTTCATGCCCGTATACAAACCTTACAATGCTTACCTGTGTGCACATGACACCGTGCTTGTTGATTTAGTCAGTAAGCAAATGCTTACAAATTTGTACGGCCGATAAAACTACTATCCTCACTTCGTATAGCTACCTACAACTTTGCTATCGCAATTGCTGCTTTATATTTTGGGAGTGACTGCGTTTTTTGAATGCATTAGTGGCATCAAGTGCAAACATAACTATCGAGCGAAGACTTCTGCAGATTATATGCTTCAGTTTACTCGCAAGCATTTCTCTCCAACGTTTTTTGAGGTGTAAATATTTAATGAAGGATACTTGCAGTCGTTTTCATCTTTGTGGCTATAGTTCATCATTTATCATTATTTATCATTTATAGACTATAATTTTTTTTATTTGGGCAGATTTCTCTCGAAGGTAAATAATAAAAGGAGAGAGAAATACCTTTTGTTTTAGTACGCTAGTAATGTCATTCGGCTAGACATAGAATTACATTGTTCAAAGTAAATCTCTACTTTCTGAGCGCCCTCACATGGTGAACCTTGCTGTCACGATGCTCTGGGAAAAGCCGATGGATTTCTTCGAACAGCTGCCTTGCTTCGTCCAGGCGACCAGCATTGACGTAGAACACAGCCAGGTTGTCCATCACTTGAGGGTCTGGCTCAACCGCGAGTGCCCTGTTCAAAAAAAAAAAAAGTCAGACGAAATTTGAGAGGTCGCGCACAGAAACGTAGTTCACGCATAGGAATGTTTAAATCAATATTTAAAGCAAACAATGTTTTCAACAGCTTCTTCTAAACCCATTGAATTTGATCCAAGTAGTGCGAGCATCCGATTTATTATGCGTCACCTTTGAAGATATTGAGTGAGACCAAAACATAATCTAAAGAGATGTTGCCGAGTACGTCTTGTGCAGGTTAAGGATTGTAAGTAACGTACTTTTACTGTGTTTTATATAGTGTTAGTGTCCTGCCGCTTCTTCATATGAGAATTCACAACATGAGTTTAAGCCTTAAAAAATTGTATTACAAACTCAAAGCAAGATGGCGAAGACCGCAAACAAAATCTATACTAAATAACAAGGAAATATAATATTTGAAAAAATATATTTTACATAACAATAAATATCATTTCTCCCACTTGTGTCCAGACAGCAGCGCACGCGATTATGCATTTTGTTGAAACGTGAATCCGAGTGCAAATTGCCACCTGACCTTCGTGTTTGCAGTCTGCTTCCTAAAACTCGTAGATGAGCAATCTCGAATACGGTATAGTCAATTTCCCAGGTTTGCAGCAACTCAACTTGCTAACACGTTTCAAGACATTGCAGTTTGCGCACACGCTTTCTTCACCCATATGGCGGACAGGCAACATCGATTTGCCCATCTTTTGATACTTCGCGTTGCTTTTAAGGGGGCAATTACACGGCCGCCTGACCATTCTCAGTTTATCATTGTAGCCGAAAGTTTAGGGTTCAGTATGGTTATGTACGCAAAAGACTGGCTCTAAGTGTGCGTTTCATGTCAAAATTTCTGTTTGAATTCGCTGCCTCTAAACCCCTTCCGCAGGAAGCGCGCCCACTATTCTTCCCATGGAGGAAGGAAAAATATAGGAGGGAGCATTACGTCACGCAGTCAGCCTTGCCAAGCGAACTCTCCGTGAAGCCACAGTGGTGGCCCAACACGTGACCTCCTGCGCCGAGATCACGGAGCAGGAATCGAGATTTGCTGAGACGTTTGGTTCCCAGTAGCTATGCCAGTAGTTTCTATTACGTGCGCGCATGTTCGGCTGCCCTAATGTGGCTTTTCCTGCAGAGCGGGAATACTAAAGCCAACCGCGCACTTTGATGTGCGATCACGTGTTGGGCCGACAGGTTTGGCTTCAATCGCGTTGCTGTATGCTCCCTCCTATCTTTTTCCTTCCTCCATGATGTTTTTCCAGTGACTGCGTGACATCAGGAAATTTGGGACCGACGCAGTGTCGTCTGCTTAAAGAATTCGAAGCGACATCAAGGATGTTCGAGCAACATGAAGGCATCATTCGATGATGTTTGGCCCCGCATGCACTAAACCCCAAACTGCGAAGCAACGGCGTCCCCTTCGAATTGTGGTCGCGATTCCTTTACACTCACGATGAAAGAAAGCAGCAGGTGACCACCTAGACACGCGTGCAAAAGGGAAATGACGGATGGCAGCAATGGCATATTTCGAGTTTTCGCAATCGTTCTCGGTACAGGCAGTACACAAAAGCACGGCCTTCGAGATTGACTTCAATCACTCCGAGGTAGCTGATTCCGGACTTATTTATTTCGTCACTACTGAGTGGATTCAGTGTTGCCACGCTGCGCTGTTTGGTTCAGCTGCGATATAAAAAAATAATACAAACTTTATACCGCCACCAAATGCACACAAATTTCGCCAAGTTGCTCTGGGACGCATATCCTTTGACTTTCAGTGCAGAATACAACCTCGAAAATGTGTTGTCATGGCCCCTCTCCGATTACAAGATACATTTTAAATGTAACGTGATATTCTAGATACATCCAGTGAGTTACATAAAGGCCTCACCAGTACCATAAGTTATTGTGGCCCCTCTCAGGTTACAAGACAACTCTTCAACGTAACATGATATTCTAGAAACCTCGAGTGACTCAGAGAAGGGCGCTACCATTACCGCAAACATGCTCTTTCATATTTCGAGGAAAGCGCCCACGAACCTGGGATGAAACAAAGCCGCAAACAGCCTGCTGGCGTCCCCTGTTTGTTGGCGCTGTTTTTATTAAATCCGGACCAACTTCCCCAGGTTTCGCTTCTTTCGTAGATGCCTTTCTTTGCTCAATAATTTGTTTTTAGCCTGTATATTATGCGTCCCAAGCGCAATCTATTAGCGTACCTCTTGTATAGGCTCTCTGCCTGCATGTTGAGGTTCATGCTCCGGAGGCTTCTAGCAGCGTTGAGGAGAGCCACGGTGTGATTTTGCTGGAGATCCAGGGCTCGCTGGTATTGTGTCATAGCCTCCTCCGCTCGCCCTGTGTACGAAAGAAAGTAACTCTGTATAAACAAGCCTAATATTGGGCGTGGTATGCCCTCGAAACAGTAAAGAAAGAAATGACACGCTGTATGTTCATTGGTGTTTATTGAGACTTAGGTCGTCTGCGACAAAGTGACTAAACACAGATAAAACTGCCTTACGAAGGCCGCCCTAGCCACTCTGTGCTGAGATGCGGAAAGAAACAAGAACAGAGCGAAATAATACGTAAATATCAGACAGTAAGATTAATTGAAAATGTGCAGGAAATTAATATAAGCTAAAGATCTCCTTACAATTTATATGTGCATTAATTTCAGTAATGCTGAAACAATCAGCAATAGTGCTGAAATACCGCAACGTGAGGAAGTCATGCAAAACCCACTACAATAAATAAAGAGAGAGAAAAGAATAGCATGCGAAACATTGCATAGCGCGCAAGGAGTGTTGGTCTACAGAAGCAAGCAAGAGATAATTCAAACCTTCTTTCTTTTTTGTTTTGTTCTCAGAAACTGACCTGCACTGGTGAATTACAAGGGTGTTTTTTTTAGCTCCGCAAAAATTTTTAAAAATTGCCTATGGCAAATAGCACAACGCTAAACCTTGCCTTAAATTACTCGGTGAGGCGCCCATTCATTATAAATCTAAATTCCTAATTCAGTAAGCAACGTAACTGCGGCAATGTATTTTTAATTATATACTTTGCGCCATATATTTCAATCTACTAATTGTATACAGCTGATTAGTTTTGTGAAAACAAATTCTGAGAATGGCATTGGATTCGAGAAATACGCAGTCAAAGCTGCGGTAAAAATGCAGTGTTTTTCCACTTACCTCTTTAAGAAAACGACCGTGTTTTAGGTAGAAGCACGAAAGTAGCTGGAAGGCCAGGGCACTTAGTCGGAGACTTTCAAAATTGATCATTCAAATCTGGTGGTGTCCTCAGAATTCATTCCAGGTCGATACGCCTAGCGAACTCAGCGGCTACAATCCACAGATTCAAATACCGTGCCGTTACATAATTACTTAAAAAGTTTATTAGCGTATTAACGTAAATTATTCAACTATGAATTCTGATTTCTCGTAGTAGTAATGACTGCCTCATCAAGGGTTAGAATTGTGCTAACTACCACAGGCAATTTTTAAAAATTTTGTGCCCCTAACAAAGAACGCCCTGTATTAGCCATATCGCAATGTTTGTACACGGAAATCCGGTCTTATGTAAGACTGTGTCTGCGCTCAATCGTTAGGTTTGAATATCGGTGTTCAAATTCGGCTGTACGTAAGATGATGTTGCGTGTTGTCCAGCAGAGAAGATAAGACTGAGTAGAAAGGTCGCATAGAGCAGGCAGCAGCACTTTCCAAGTGAACCGCCATTTAGCATTTTGAACGCTTTGAACCTCGCTTGTGGTATGTTCACGTGATCAATAATACAAGAGGACGTGCAAGCACAGAAAGTAACCTCTGAAAGTTTTGCGTACTTGAATAATTACCGCATCAAAGGTGACGTCATGATTAGGCTCCAAGCATCAAGGTCATGGAAATGCCGCCGCAGCTACGGAGTAAGGCTCACCGTGCGACTGAAGGAATGTTCCGTAGTTGTTCCGGGCGTCAGCATTTCGTTCGTCGCTCGTTAGCGCCATCTGGTGCAGCCTCTCGGCTTCAGCGAGGTCTCCCCTTTCGGCGGCCAGTGCTGCCAGCGACGAGTAAGCCTCGCAGAAATCGGGCTCCAGTTCTACAGCACGCTCCAGCAGAGTCCGGGCAACCTCCTTTTGGCCTTGCTTGCTGCGCGTGAAAATCGACGGGTAATTTGTGAGGAGCCTCGAAAACGTTTAATCTGGGATGGAATTACTTTTTTTAACCCAATTGATAACGCCGAGCTCTTTGTGACAATAAATAGAGTGACATTCGCTGAAAACAATACAAAAGCTCAAAAGCGAACGAGAACCGCAGGTTCCTGTGTGTGGTACTCTGTTTCAGTGCAACCATACATTCACCTGCGAAGGAAGGAAGGAAATAGAAAGGCAGAAGGCAGGGAGGTTAACCACAATAACGTCCGGTTGGCTACATTACACTGGGGGAATGGGAAAGGGCAAAACAAATATGACAGGGAGAGAGAGGAGGGCAGGAAAGAAGGAAATTAGCCGTGTATTCGCTGACGCCTGTGGTCTAGTAGTAATTGCAGTAATAGTCACAGACGTTCACAGAAGCCCGTCGTCCTCAAGAAGCGCAAAAGTGCCTTCACCGCTTCGGTGCATGCCCTGCTAGGCGTCCGTCATTTGCTTAACACTCATAAGTTAGGCGCTTTCAAGATACATGAAAAAATAATACAGAATAGCAGACGAAAAGGGGCTACATTACACAGGAGCAGCTCGGGCTTGCTGGAATGCAACGTCGGAGCAATAGCGCAAAACTTGAGACACGGAGTGAGAAGGCAAGACAACACATGCGCTTGCGTTATCTTGCCTTCTCTCTCCGAATCTCAAGTATGCGCTATTGCTCCCTACGTTATCCTGATCACGTGCGGATAAGGCAAGCATATCGAGAGTTTAACACTTCCTGAAACCCCCTGTTCGTGGTATAGCACATTGCCTTCAGTGGTCTTCATTCATCACTCGCAAACCATTCCTTAAAATATTCATCCCAGATATCAAGTAAGACGCCTGTGAGGAACATTTTGAGGGATTGAGGAACATTTTTTTTTTGGGGGGGGGGGGCGGCTTTAGAGAAACACAGACACTAATTTCACTTAGACCATTGTGCCCTCGCAGATGACGAAAAGCAGCAGTGAAGCGCGTTTCGAATAGCACAAGGTAAGACGGAAATCAAGGATGCGGTGTCAACACGACAACCCACCACACCAAGCTACAACTTGAAATGTGTGTTTAGGCAAACAAAATCGGTTTTTATTATACCAAACGAGAAGAGATGATTACTTCGTCCGCGTAAATGGAGATGCGGCTTTTGGCATGTGATCGTGGCATTTAAACAAAGAAGGACCTAGGTAGGTAGGGAAAATTAAATCGGTTCTAACTTAGAATGTTGGAAACAGTATGCTTCTGGCGGCGCAATTTCGCACTGTGCCAAAAAGATTGCCTTAAAATCAATAATTAAATCAAGGAAAGTAAAAAGGAATATTAGCACACGAGAGCGTTCACGCATGCAAAAGCGAAAAAAAGTTAAAGACGAAACACTAATAACAAAGGCGAGGCATGGACATATTCTAAGTACAGCCGTGGTCTAATTACTGTCCCAAGGGACAGTTGACAATCGTCGAAAGCCTTAAGATTAAATCAGAGCTGCTGCTTTGCGCGACATTTAAGAGACAGTCTGGCTCTTCACGTTCCTGGTATAACAGTCGATCATAAGACCTAATCTTAAAAGAGATTGTGTCCCTAATCTACCTTCGAATGAGAGGAGGCTAAAGTAGGTGTGAAAAATTTTTGAGAACGCCGTTAGATAAAGGAAAAGCCCAGGATTGTCAGGTAAAAGTTAGTCTACAACAATCTTTAGTCCACTGTCACTATCCATTGTTTACAATGCTGCCATGCTTCTTTCTATAGAGCGCTTCATTTCATGACTCGTATGTTTTGGCTTTCTCTGTCAACAACTCTCCCCCCCCACACACACACACCCTGCACACACACACAGACACAACGAAAACGTGCCCATGTAGATAAATATGCACGTGAACTAAATTGTTTTAAATGATTCAGAATCAACGTGCGAGCCAGCCACCATTCGCGATCACAAATGTATAAGTACGTCTCCGGGTAGCACGGCAAAACTCCTCTCAATGATGAAAAATGTCTAGGTGCTGCTAAAAAGTCTCTAGGTGACTATGTTTGTTTCAGTAATTCTAGATATAGGGACAAATTTGTAGCGCAGGCAATACAGGTTCAAGATCACTTGTATTCGGCAGCAGCTTTTCATTTTATCAACGCACACGTGGCTCTATCAATTTTACCCCTTAACTATTTCACGAGAGGCGGAATGATTCGTACCTGTAGATATTGGCGAGGTTAAAATGAGCCCCTGGATGGTTTGGGTTGACACGCAAGGCGTACCGGAAATGGTGTTCCGACTCTTCTGTCGACGTCAGCACAGTCCCCAAGTTATTGTGCGCACTGGCGTGCTCGGGCCACAACCTGCGTAAGGAATCATCGCTATGTCTAAGCCAACCTTACCGAACTGTGCCTAATGACAAAATCAAGAAAGGGGCTGGCAGATGGAATAGCACTGTGGTATAAACGTTATAAACAGAGATAAAGTGCCTCAGAAAGGCTGGCCAACGTTTCGATAGGAGGACCTATTTTCCTCAAAGGCGGCCTCGTCGTCCTCGGCAAGTTAGTTTTAAAGGGTTAGTACAGTGACGTCACGTGCGGTTGTTGTCGGTGGCGGCTGGTTCTAAAGGGAGACACCCTCGATTTACACCATGACCATTCCAGTGACGTCATCCAGCACTTTATCTCTGTTTATAACCTTCATACCACAGTTTGCCTAATGACGTATTCTCTTCTTTAATACAAAAGTTTCACAGCGCGATTGTCAGAGCAACAGGAAGTGGCAATAACAATAAAAAACGAGGCGGTCGCCACAGCGTGCGACGAATCCACTCAAAGTTTTCTGAAGGGCACGTTAGAAAGATCCGGCAACTTCTAATGGAATTACGTCCGCCGTGTCCGGTTGTTTATGGCGTCTTTCGCGTTAACGTACGTACGTCAGGCGTAAGGACGCTAAACGGCTGAACGCATGCTCCCCTCGAATCCACGCTCATTTTTTGTGTGTTGCGGTGCAGCGTGCCTGAGTGGGCGTAAATCGGCGTGCTGTTCATTGCTGCAGCGACTGCGCGTTTTCAAGAAGAAAAAGAAACGAATTCCATTAGAATCTCTTCGACGCGGTACCATGACAACATGCACTTCTCGCACATATGCCGATTACGTAATTAAGCTTGATTGCCGATCCACTTAATTGATTGGTTGGAAATGCATCGTTACTGCTGCATTTAGCAATAACGAAGATGTCAAAGTCGAAACTGCGATGCAAAAATGAACATAAATGCTATACAACCAAGGAGTACAAACTCCACTTTCCCCCAGACTATTTTAGCTCCGTTAACCGTTCTTCAAGTCGCCTTCTATTATAGTTTGCGATCAGATGCGAGTGAATCTTATCGTACCGTTTGCTTTGTCGCTCAGAAGCAGTCGTTTGTTGGTGCTTCGCCGAGGCCGCTTTATTCATACCGCTTTGCGGAGGACTAATAAAACTTGAAAAACGGTAGCGCGAATTTACAGTGTCGTAAGAGTTATCGTCGTTGTGCGTACATGTAAAGGCATATTTGGCCATATCCGCGCACATTGTCACTATAACGGGTTTTCATTTTTCCGCTACTTTTAAGTAGTGGATGCTGAAGAGGTGGAGTTCTGCGCAAATGCGATGTAGAAGCTAGGAACGAGCACGAACTTTGACAGGGAGGACGGAGGACACAGAACAAGCACTTGTCCTGTGTTTTCCCTTGTCCCCAACCAGTACTGTGCTCTTTCGTAACCTACATGTACGTACCAACTTGTCCAACAACGCACGTTGTTGTACTTCATGTTGGGGGCAATTAGTGCCAGCGCCGATGAGAACTCACTTTTCTATTGAATCAGACGTTTAGAAGCGGCTAGATAAAAAGTTGTAGTAGAACGTGCGTAAAGGGCCCACGACGTGGTCTACAGAAACGCAGAAATTAACAAAAGTCGTCTGGCAGGAGCACCCTGAACTGTTTTCAGTCATTGGTTGATAAGACAAGCACACACACACACACACACACACACACACACACACACACACACACACACACACACACACACACACACACACACACACACACACACACACACACACACACACACACACACACGCAAATCGTTCTAAGGAAATATATTTTTCTTGCAGTCTGCTTGACGGGAAACAGACCCTATTTCGCCACTTATATTTCATAGGGCAAATGTGGCAGCAAAAAGTGCGTTCTCACTACTGCTGGACGACAACATCCATCGGACCTTCGAGACGCGCGTTTCGATGAGCGTATTGAGCAATTTTTATGCGCGCTAGAGAGCCGTTCAAAACAACGGAATAAAATTTCTGCAGACGGCGCGTAATGAACGACTTGTACGCGTGACCCGGCGGTGATACAGACGTGGCTGATGAGAGGCAGCGAGGATGTGCTGCTTGCAACCATTTGCCATAGTCATATATATGTGGCGAAAACATTTTTGCTGCGTCATAAAGTGTAGTACGAAACAAAAGGTTCTGACGCAGAATCTAAACCCGGAAACGGCATCCCAATTCGAGATCCTACCCAACGCCACCGCTGGAACTTGCCCTGCTGCTTCTCTGGTTGTAATAATTAGCAGTGCCCGAAAATAGCTCAGTCTTCCAACCCTATATTTCCGTTGATTTCAAAGTTTCGAAGCCTGATTATTGCGCAGTTTACCTGCTCTCTGCTCTAACCTAATTAGTTAAGACATATAGAGCGTTTAGAGCCGCTTCTAATCTCCTCTTTCGTTAGAATAGCGAGCGCTCAACAGAGCTATAGCACTGATTGCTGTCGAATTGAGGTACGACAGGTTCATTCTCGCTTCTTGTTTGCGCATCATCACATCTTGCACATTTCGCGACGAGAATGTAAGCGCGTATGACAAGTAGCTCCGTACTTTCGGCTTCACATGAAACGGGAACAGCGCGGCGCGTGGACGCAGCATAATTGAGGGTGTTGTGCGCACCGTTCAATCATCACCCACTGACAGGGCGGCACATTAGATTTGACCCGTACTGCGCGGTGATGCTCCACCATATACTGCGACATTTTTGTTTCCGTTCTGTTTCTTTGTTATTCTGAAAGTGAGAAAAGATGAAGCCCAGTAAGGATTGATGACGGCGCGAACCGTAGCACGCGCAACCGCTGTTGCGAGTTTCATTTGACGCGGAGAGCAACTTAACGGTTTCGCCGCACTGGGCGATCACACTTGCCTTATATACTGCGATAATTTAGCTTCTGTTATTTTTTTTTGCTATTTTCTCCTTTTCAAATAAAGCGAGCCAGAACAGAAACGCAAACATCGCAGTATAGCTGGAGCATCAGCGTGCACTATATCTTAAATTATGCTTCGGGAACGTACTCCGCTGGTCGCACTTCATTTGACGCCTGTGTAGTGCGCGTCATAACCATTGTACTCCGCAGCTAGTGCCAAGGTTCGTCTAGTGGCAGTTGCGGAATAGCTTTTTTTCTTTATGGAATCGCCG
Source organism: Dermacentor variabilis (assembly GCF_050947875.1). Taxonomy (NCBI): domain Eukaryota; kingdom Metazoa; phylum Arthropoda; class Arachnida; order Ixodida; family Ixodidae; genus Dermacentor; species Dermacentor variabilis. The sequence continues at coordinate 71,496,809 of NC_134577.1, forward strand.
TATCGTTAAGAAGTCAAAGTAGATTGTTCGCGCGTACGTCGGACGTAGCTGTGAATAGGGGACGTCATTAAAAAAATTATTGCAACGGGGGCTTTACTGGATTGCCACCCTGTAGTGCTTGACGGCCAGGTCAGAGTTGCCGATGTCCTTCTGCAGATTGGCGTAGTTGTAGTGCATCTTTGCGTTTCCTGGGAGGTCCTTGATGCCTGATCTGAAAAAGAATAGTGCCTCGTTCATCTAACGTACATATATTCAGCACGGGAGCAGAAGAACAAACCGTGCATCCTGTTCAAAATTTGAAGGACAAAAAGTGTATACAGAAATTAGAACGAGGTGAAATCAGGTCCTATTTCAACTCACTCGAACAACGTTTCTCTAGAGGCCCACACGCCGTTCCTTCTCCAGGTGCGAGCAGCAAACAGCAGCACTAGAATGAAGCAGGAGGCCCAGCTGCACCACCTGACCACTCGACCGCAACGCGTGTGGAGGCGGTGCAATCCTTGGGCCACGAGTAGAGTAACGCCGATGCTGCAATGGTGAATAAGTGAGTGTACAAGAATGAGTATGCATCGGTGAACAGCGAACAAAAAAAAACTGAAGATTTTGGTAGCAAATATAAAAAGAAACAATATTCTATGAAGCATGAAACATTTCAGTAAACTAACGCTCGGCTCATTCAAAGAAAAAAAAATCTGGTGTGGAGGTAGAGCCGTCGAAAAAGAAGTCCTCATGGCGGATGGCTAATACTGAATGTCGAGATGTGCCAACAGCTCTGTTTAAAACCACATTTAAATTAACGTCACAGTCAGAAAAGTGTAGACGAAAAATTTATTGAAACCTGGTCAGACAATCGCGAGCAAGGACATGACAGCCAATTAGCCTGGGACCAGAAAGCAAAAAACGCGTTTTTGCTTCGGCACCACCAAAAAAAAACTCTAATTATTCTTTGAATAAAGACTACCTCATTCTCTCTGTCTCTTTCCTAATACTCCAACAACGCCTTTATCTCAGCTGCACCACGCCAAAAAAAGAAAAAAAAAGATGCACTGCGCTTTTTGTCTGGCAGAAGTATATTCAATATGCCGCAGGTTGAAACAAAGTAATACCACTGTGAGGAGGGACTGCCATGTGGTCTACCGTTTTCTGGTTCTAGGCCTGTAATACCCAAACACAGTTCCACGTTGAATAAAATTTAAAAAAAATTATGAGCCATTCCACTCTGCAAAGATGAATGACACAATCTTGAACAACTGTAGAAGCACTTTCACCATCCGACGAACTAACCAATCGGATATTGTAGTAGTAAGAACAAAAATGCAGAACGCAATGTCGACGTCAAACGCATTGTGGCAAGAGGCTCGTTGTTGGCAAAGTAAAGCAACTTGAGGATAAAAAATACTCGTGCGTCTCTGACAGGTTCCTGAATGAATGTGCAACGTTTTGAGTAATGTTTCGCAGAAAGTATCAAGAAAAAAAGCAGAAGACAGAATGAGACAGCGGCTGCAACAGTAAGCACTTACAGCGCTATGTGCTAAAGTAGAATTGATTCACGCACTAACAACCTCTGGAGGAAAATAAAACAAGCAAACATTTCTGAACAAAACAACACAACCGTTCAATACGAAGTTAGCCCTGCCACTGTGCGAGACAGCAAACGACCAGCTTCGCGGTGAGCAAAACGCAGCAGAAACTCTCGATGGGAAGCAAAATCAGGTGATGGGCAATTGCTGCAAGCGAATAACTTATTGCTGAGAGTACACAACGCGACGTGAAATGGTTGCGCCAGGGGTCTGAAAAAAAAGAAAAGACTGGAATGGTGCCGAACGACCGTTCTGGCAATTTACTGCAGCAGTGAAGCAATTACGTGAGGATGCGCAGCATGCCGCCCCGCGTTCTTTACAAGCCTCATAGAGGACACGAAACAAAGGTAAAACTAATGGTTTGCAAAATAATCGTTTCTGGTCGCGCTGTCATTGAAAGAGGTGCACTGTAAAGACATTTGTGCCTTTGCGTATGCATTAAATGGCGGCAATGCATCGTTAAGTAAACGCGGTACATATGCAGAAATGCAAAGTGCATACGACCTTGCAGCATGTTCGAATGCGTCGATATAGTCAGCCTTAGAGTAACGTATGGCGCGGTACTTGCGATGATAAACAGAAGCACCTTGCGGGAGGCTACTGTGCGTGTACCTTCACCACAGTTAGTTTAACGTAGAACACAATGGCATAGAAAGCACTAAAGGACAGCACGCAGTCTGGCGTGGCGTGTCATACCTGGACAATCTGCATACGATCCATTAGCACACACGCTGTCGTTTGTTCGTCACGAGAAAGAGAGCGAAAAGCTTAATTTTGATGGGGCACGGACAGGGGCGGACTGCCCGTGGTGGTTGGAGCCCTCAGTCCAGGGACCCAGCGCCATTAGCAACGATTTCGGCTCTGGCGATCAGCTTTCGCTGATCCTCCAATACCGAGCTGGTCAGTGCCACCTCCCAGTGCTCGTGCGTTGCGTTTAGATTGGGGTAGGGTATAGGAATTTTTTGGCAGCCCCATATAGAGATGACACAGGGTAGCTCGCAATGTATAGAAAGGACAAAGGATTTCATATGGAGTGGCGGACTGCGAGGTGGTGATAGGTGTACGTCTAGAGTTGCCTCCAGGCCGTGGCTTCGGCTATGGGGTGCGGTGGCGGTATCGTTTTTCTCGAAAGGCGGTAATGTTGAAGTATTTCATAATAAGTGTGTAGTGCCTATGGAATGGAGTCCTCTTCCGTCTCTTGCAGTACCGGGTTGCAGCGACCTCGGGCTACCGTGTCTGCGCAGTGGTTTCCGCTGACAGCTTCGTGTCTCGGTGTCCAGATTATGGTGTTGCGGGGTGTTTCGTTGAAGCGGTAGAGGATATCGCGTGCAACTTTATGGAGATGGCGGTTGCCGTAGGCTCGACATGCTGATTGACAATTTCTTATATACTTTTATATCCTGTCTTGGTGCCGAGATGGCGACGGCAATGGCGGCCTCTTCTCCTGCTTAAGCGTCATGTCAGACCATAGCCGATTGGCCCTGGTTCCACCTGTACTGTAAACTATTTTACACCATTAAAAATGAATACGAGTCCAAATAAATTTATAAATTGCATCCTCAAACCCTTTTCAGTGTAAGGATGCGAGTTATAGAGATATTTTAACCTTTTTTCACATTTAGGGGTGTAAATTATGTTACAGTGTAAAGATGCCAGAATCAATGAAAGAGATGACAATCAATTTAGACGCTCTGAGCGCCCACAGCTAGCGTTTTAGGAGAGCCTGGAAGGAGCGAACGCTTATTTCACCTGGTCTTTGCCATCAACGGCAGCCTGAGCGCAGCCATCGGGTCAATTAGCACTGAATGAGACGGACGGTTGGCGCTACGTCTCATAACTCTATTTCTTTGACGTACGTTACATTCGATCAATAACGCATGTTCACTTTGCCTAAGTAAAACCATGGAAACAAAGCTGCGAACGCAGCATGCGCACTGAGTGAAGGACTTTTTACTTACGCGGATAAACCACTAACGTTCGCTTGTATATTATGATGAATGAAATCTTCGACATGCGAAGCCGACGGAGGCTTTTTCGCATATATTTTGGTTGCATGACCAAAAGCAATTATAAACTATGAAGCCGTTTTCTGTAGCACCCTGCAATGGATATGACGAGATGTAACGTGAAAAAGTTATTATTAATATAACTCATTCATTCAGAATCAGCATGGATATCTCACTGGCGGCTCCACTATCACAAATCTTGCAAGTCTCATGACGCCGATCTCCGCGCCGGTACTTTAAAAGGGGCAGGTTGACACCGTTTGCTGTGACTCAGCAAAGCTTTACATGTAGTCAGCCCCTCACTGCTTATGATCTAGCTTATGCTATTTAGTGTTGACTCGTCAATCGTAGATCTCGCGCGCACTTTTCTTCGTAGACCATGTCATGTTGACGTCAATGGCCAAACGTCTTCTTTTAACACGGTAACTAGTGGCGTCCCTCAAGGATCAGCATTAGAACCACTCCTATTCTTAATTTTTAATAATTACGTTCTTTCGGCTATTCTGAAGTCTTTTTTTCCTGCTATGTGCCAATGACATCAAGATTAGAAGGAAAATTCACACTGTTGATGAGTGTCGCACGCTGCAGTCGGACCAGTTGTCGTTTTTTTAAATGGTGCAAAGATAATAAAAAACCTCGTCTAGAATGCGGCTAAGACAACACTCATGACTTTCACACGCAAAGCAGCAAGCATTTCCCTTTCTTATTACGGAGACTCTGTACCGCTGTGTAAGCTCTGTAAGATGAATGAACTTGGTGTACCTTTACTGCGATAGCAATTGTATGAACACTTTTCCCCGCTCAATCGAAGACTGGAATTAATTACCTAAGTCCATTCGCTCATGCTCATCCCCAATTTTTGCAACCGCCATCCGAGATGCATAATCGTGCTCTCCCATGTCTGACAGCATTTGTATAACTTCTTGTGTATTTTTCTTTCATTTTCTTTCATCAGTGCACTTTTTGTAAAAGTGTTCACTTGTGTCTACCGCTGTATACTCCAATGTATTTTCTGTGCCTTTTCTTAACCCACTCCTGCTATAGCGAAAATTGCGCTGCAGTATGTATAAATAAATAAATAAACACTCCAACCGGATTTACGTTGTCGCCATAGTCGTCGTCTCCGTCATCTTGACGCTCCCTATGACCTCGTAACGAGATAACATCGTATCCGCGGGGTCAGCCGAGCATCGCGGCTCAGTCTCGCGCGCGCAAGGGAGGAAAGCGGAGTGGAAGCGCGCCGTCTCCTGTCGCTCGCGAAACACGAGGGGAGGCGAAGAAGACGGGGTGGGGGGGGGGGGGGGGTTGTACTCCGGCTGCCGCTGCCTACGGTGCAGCCGCGCGGCGGCCGTATCTAAAAGCGATCTGCGCTGTGAAGATAGCGCCCGCCCGCGCGGGCCTCATCTTCGAAGCGATCTGCGAAGTGAACGAAGTGCATGAGAGACAACACGAAGGTCACTTCGCTCGCTGCTGCGGCCGCGTTTTCCTCACTGCAGCGTTTTGACAATGAGTTCCCGCGGTCATCCAGCACAATGTGTTCATGTTTACCTGTGTACGCGTGACACTGTGCTTGTTAATTTAGCTAGTAAGCGAATGTTTACAATATTATACGGCCTTTCTGCGTATAGATGTCCAATAACTTGCTATCGCAATCGATTATTCGCCTTCCGGGCGAAAGTACGAGTTTTTTTTTTTTTTGCACTAAACCCGTTGCAATGCGGGATTTGCATTCTCTTGGCTTTGTTTGCACACTATCGAGGGGATTCAAGCCTCCTACATCTTTCCGCAAATTGTACACAACAGCCTATCTTCCTCAACTCGAATACACGTTGATCCTCTCGAATCGTTCTTCTATAGAGATCCAACAGTGACATTACAGATCAGGTGCTGAAAACGTTTTTAAGCACTGCTTTATTGATGGTACGTGAGTGCGGATTTTATTTTTACTTATTTAATTATTTATTATTTATATAATACTGCCAGTGGCCTTATGGCAGCCCAAGCAGGAGTGTTACAGGAAGAAAGACGATATCAAATACAAGGGTAACAAAAAATTGTCGGAACATAGAAGCAACACAGGTGGCGAGCATAATTTCGACACAAAAAAAAAAAGGGGCACTAAGTCACTGCACGTGGCCGGAAGAAACTGAAGCGGGGAAGGAAAACCAAAAAATCACTCTTTCTTTGTTCCGCCCTTTGATTTTCCGTCTTTTTCTTGTAATTTCGTATCAAACGATGAGCAAATACCTTTATTACAAAATATAAAAGACGGCTGATAAAAAGGATGCGGGTGACTTCACTTGCGTCACCTCACTTGGCAATGAATTCCATTCCGACATCGTTCGCGGAAAGAAAGAATGGAGATATAAGCGTTGGCTCTCGTTTGTGGCATTATTAATGTTTTCTCGTGTTTGCCTCGAAGCTGTCGGGCGGTACTTATGTGCGCATACGAATGAAAGTCTAGTTTTGTTGAACTGGTGAAGACACCGAAGAGAATCTGCAGCAACTGAAGTTAGCGGCGCGATTGAAGTAGGGCCGGTACGGATTGCGTACGCAAGTTCGTCACAGATAGGAAGGAACGAAGGAAGGAAAAAGTGGAGAAGGAAGGCAGGGAGGTTAACCAGTTTTGCCTAACCGGTTTGCTACCCTACACATGGGAGCGGGATGGGGGGGATGAAAGATGGGGAGAAGAGATAGAGGGCACAAAACACGGCACACACATCGTTGATTACAGTCGGTCACTCTTGTGCGGTACGTGACATCACTGTCACAGCCGCTTGTCCAAGCCCGTATCCTTCATAAACCGAAGAAGCCCCTTCGTCGCCTTCAGCTGCGATGACTTCAGTCGGCGATATGTGAAAATGGTTGCAACTGACAATGGTCTATTGTCAAGGTGCGCTAGAACGGACGCCATGGACTGTCTCTGAACATTATATTCAGGACAGTCGCACAGAATGTGTTCCAGCGTCTCCTCGCAAAAACAGGCATTGCAGAGAGCGTTGTCGGCCATTCCAATGCGAAACGAGTAAGATTTCGTGAAGGCCACCCCTAGCCATAAGCGATAAAGCAGGGTGGCCTCACTTCGGCGGAGTCCGGTTGGCATACATAGATGCATCAAGGAGGGCAGGTCGTGTTGATGATTGCTGCGGTTGGTCTGGCTGCTGGGTGTGCACCATAGAGAGAGCGTGATCTCCCGTGCAAGCACTTGAAGTCTGCTGGCTGCGTCGGACCGTGAAAGTGGAATGGCCTCTTCCCGTGTGTCTTCAAGAGCTGTCCGAGCGGCTTTATGGTTTCTGCCATGGGCAACGTAGATAAATCGAAGCGCCCTGTCTCGGACCTTTTCTATGCTATCAGTCGTCACTTACAGCGCATACATAGACGAGGAACAAAAAGGACGACGAAGACAAGCGCTGTTTTTGTTGGACGACGAAGACAAGACCCTAACCTTGCTCTTCTGTGCGACTAATATCCGTCTTTGCGCGGGGGTCCCCAACGGCATCGGCATACTCAGGCACCGGTGGTTTGATACTTGTGTAGACGAATAATTATGATTTACGCGTGGCGTACTTCAGCCGGTGATTCAGCAGCCACAGTTTCTTTTCTTTATTCCTTTTTTGATGCAGCCGACACTGTGTGGTGCACGTGAACGCTAAAACCTAAGTTTGAACTGCTGTGGACGCCTAAGTACTTGAAATCATTGACTGATGCAACTGTTCTGTTATTGATACACGTTTGTGATACAGTGCTTGTTCCTTTAGTGTCACAGACATGTGGGCGAATTTAAGAACATTAAGATGGATATGTCAAGTGGAACACCAGTCAACCACCGCTGTTAAATGTCTTTTGAGAATATCCTGGTGTTTCTTGGATTTTATGTCAAGGCACAGAACGCAGTATTCTGGTAGGGGAACGCAGAATGCCTTCCCCTACCAGAGTACGCATCGATGGTGTGTGGAAAGGAATTTTCAAATCCCACAGTGATAGACTAGAAAGAGTCCAGAAAAAAAGTTTGTAGCAATTTACCGCCGTCATTCTAGCGTTAGCATTGGTAAATCTTGTAGCGCTTCCACTTTATTCTCAATACCGTCCCTAACCTGCTGATGTATTCGCGCAGACCTTGTGTTTCTCTATATATAAGCTCCTTCACAGAAAACTGAACTGCGCTGAGCTACCTAATTGTGCCGCGCTTCTCAGCCTGCAGAAAGTCGCGAGGGAGCACGGATCATTCTTCGCTCCTGCTTGTCACAGCAAACATCCGGATGAGTAGAGAATTCAAAATCTGTGTAATAGCTATTTCGCTGATCTTTATATTTTTTCATCCGTCGCTTTCGTCGTTCTCTGCACAGCTTCGTATTGTGGTGTGGTAGTTTTTTTTTTTTTTCAATGTATGCACATGCTCTCCTTCGCCATGTGATTTAGTACTTTTCAGCTTACCTAATGTTTCAGCATTTATTTTTTCTCGTAGCTTTATTGTTCTTGGTGCATTGCATTTACATGTATTTTACACGAATCGTTTCCTTTTTCTTTATTTACTTTCCCTTACGTTTGTCTATTTAGCTGCACAGTTATTTCCATTTTCATTTTAATTGCTCACTAATGTTCTGTTGATTTTTAGTTCACCTTACCAATGTCGATAGATAACAGCTTGTTTAAGCAACTCTCCGTGTCGTTTGTTGTGTGCCAATATTATGCCCGAATCGCTTTTCTGTAAGTGCATCTTTTTTTCTTTAGTACCCTTTTTATTAAGCTGTCGTTATCTTTCCGTAAGGTTTCCTGTGCACCTGTATAAAACCTCATTATTTTCGGGGGACATAATCTAAAGGTTGGATTGATTAATTTATTTTTATTGACTCTCACACATTGCTCGTCATTGTCTCCGTCTTTAGGCTGTGAATTCATATTGGCTTTTGTTGATTGTAAACTGTTTCCTTATATAATTGTCGTTTCCTATTTCATGTATTTTTCTCTCTATTTGCGTGTGTATGTTTATTTTCCTTAGCGTCCGCCAACACTAAGACTTATTATTATTATTATTATTATTATTATTATTATTATTATTATTATTATTATTATTATTATTATTATTATTATTATTATTATTATTATTATTATTATTATTTAACATACTCGTAAGGTATGTTTTCACATATTTCTGCCAAACTTTCAACTGGCACAACGTATTCTGACAGCCAAGGCGAAATTTAGGGATCGCTGTTACCTCTAATCTTCTAAAAGATGCCATTGACAAAACCGCAATGTCTGTTCTTGACCCAGAGCCAATAATTTATAAAATTTCTGCGTCTATTTTTTTAAACTTTCACATTTTTGAAAACTGCTTTAACAGAATTCATGCGCTAAATTGAAATTATGCTTCAACAGTCACTAGTATTTAACGTTCTCTCTCAAATGCAACAAATTTCATTAAAGTCGGTCCAGGGGTTATCTCAAGAAAACGTTTTTGCGTTTTACATGTATTTGGATAGGCCGAGTCGGGAGTTGGGCCCGAGCTAAAGCTTCCTCTTAAATGCTTGCATTACCAATAAGGCAACGTTAAGCAAATGTACAACAAGCGCACGCATCAGAAAACTCCACTTTTCGCCATGTCTGTGGTTCTCGTATAACGTCTATGAATCCTTGTTTTCTTGCTCGCGCTAATCTTACGTGAAAACGGAAGAAAACGCTATGTAAGTGTAATAAAATTGCTAACTAAAATTTAGCGCAACATTCTAATATATTACGGGATAATGGAGAAGCATTGAGAGTGACAAGCCTAAAAAATTTACTTTCGGAGTAATCTGCATGTCCTTTATAACTTTTAGTTTTTACATTGGCACTTTATCATTTCAAGTGCTTCTGCTGTGTGGTCCCTCGGCGCCGGTTATGTTTAGGAGCGTGCGAACGATCGAATTTAGCACACGAACCGAATATTTCTTGCTATTCTATACATATTCGATTTTAAGAATTTACTATTCCTATTTGTCGAATATTCTTCCCGTTCAAATTATATAAGAGAAAGCAACAGTTGTTGCAGTCTGCAAGGAGGTATACCGGCCGATGCAAACGGAGACGTTTTCAAATGATTCTGCTTGCAGGCGAACCGCGTATGTTCTTCCACGAACGTCTGGAGAGGGCAACACTGTCCAATATTTTTCTTAATTTTTTATTAAAAAAGAAGCGTGCTTCCCCTTAGGGAGTCAAAGGATTTGTTGTCACGATCTGTCTTTAATTAAAGCAGTTTACTTTCTGGACAGTATCACGTCAAGTTATTAACTACATTAGATGTACGAAATGACGTAATATTATAAGCCTCTCGTGGCGAAACGTTGGTGCTCCGAAGAAACTTTCTATTGCACTTTCGTTAAAAATTGTTTTCGTAAAAATTGTTAAAATGTTAAAAGTTATTGGGCACCCTCTGCAGAGCTCAGTGGCTATGGCGTTGCGCTGCAGAGCGCGAAGTCAGGGGTTCGATCCCCGCTGCGACAACCACATTAAAACAGGGGGACGGAATGAAAGCACGCTCGTCTACTGTACATATAGTGCATGTACAAGAACACCACGTGGTGAAGAAACTTCTTCCTGTGATCTCTACGGCATCTTCCATCCTAACCCACAGTGCAGCTTCGGGGCGTTAAAACCACATTTTCTTTTCATGCTCGATATTTCATCAAACATTCCAATGTTCATTTTCTCAAACATTTGTATTCGACGCCATTAAGAAGACAGCACGGTTCGAAAACCTCCGGACAACTGGGCACGCAGGTACGCATGCAATCACTGCAATTGGCACAGCTGTCATACCTGTCCGTCCAGATTCCACTGTTCCATACCTGGGAATGTAGAGAACTCTCTCGGCGACAACGAAGCCGACGTTCACAAATAGATTGGACGCCGGAAGGAAGGGCAGCACAGTAAGAAGCAGTGCAACCAGTAGTCCCGAAGAAGGATCGTGCAGTTGCTTGGGTGTCCTGCAGTAGCAGCACTGCGGTCTCGGCTCACCGGCAGACTTCATGCGAAATTGAAAACGGTGCCGAATTAATGCCTGCAGCGATCGCCCAAATCACTCCCAGCTCACGCACAAACACAAAAGCACACCCGCAAGCACACACATTCAGCCCTTCGTGTGGAAAAGTATCGAAACCCCGCTTCGAGCCTTATGCAAGAGCGTCCGTGTACCGTGCATTCTGCACACGTTAAAGGACTAGGTGGTCAAAATTGTTCCGGAGCCACACCACAACGGCGTGCCTTATTATAAGGCACGCCGTTGTCGGGTTGCGTGATTTTGGCTCGTAAAACACCGGTATTTAATTTTTATCAGCAGTATTACACATATGGCGAGTCGGTCGAAAAATTGTATGTGAAGCCCGAAAACCTCTTTTCCAATACAGGGAGAGAATTCGCAGTTTTAGGCCCGTTTTGTGCGCGGTTAATGGCTGCTATCCTCATTAACGTGACAAACAATCTACTGTCGGCGATAACAGTAGGCGCGCCGGCGCTAAACATTATACGAGGCTGTCCGCTTCCGCCGTTACCCATACGCCATACGTAAGAAGGAGGCGTTAAAACTTGAACAAAAATACCTAGGCATATACCGAAATGGAGGAGGGGGGCAACAAGCAGGCTGGGACGCAATGCTAAACACCCGGCCAGTGAGGATCCAAAACGGAAGGATACGTTAAACCGAGGCAAAACAAAATTAAGTGGAACCTCCCTGAACGGAAACTGGCAAAGATATGCGTAGCATTATCAGCAGCCGGCCTGGTGCGGAATGCATATGCTCGGCATTGAAGATATGGGTATATGTATGCTCATACTCCTCATGCATATATAAATACATAGCGCATACTACATCAACACAATCCCCACACACATCATTACCCCGCATAGCACTTTAGTATATTCAAGCAGATCAGTATGCCTTCGAGAATAATTAACAGTAACTATCCGGTCAAGCGATGCCCAACGGCGATTTCTCTGATCTGAAGTTTTAGGTTACGGTATTTTCTTCTGTGATGTGCCCATAATACAACTGCCACAAAATGACAAGTTTAGTGCACGAGAACGTGGAACAATGTTCCCACGTCGCGTGACTTACAACCAGTGCGATAAACAGACACAAGTTGCGTATTCGTAACCGTGCAATGATGATTGGTTGTTTGCTAGCTCATGCACGAAGAAAAAAATATGCATAACAATATTTCGACTCACGTTGCCTTTTCGATGCCACGGGCTCATGGCCCGCCAGCTGAGGGCTGCTAGCGAAGCGAATATAACCAGTGTTGCCATATTCCTGGAGTCAAATGGTGACGTCACGAGAGGTATGCTGCCCATCTGCCAATCGTAAGACAGGGTACGTGGACACAAGACGAGCCAGGCGTTGAAGGCGCACAGGTAGCTGTAAGTCAGCAGCCTGTCATGAAAGAAGACATGGAAAGCGTCAGTCAGTGGGCATCAGCTATCCTTTTTATTCAGTAAGGTGGCGGCATGGAGTTTCGCGCAGTTTTTGAGTGCTTCAGCATTGCTGTTAACGTGTTCCGTTATTTCTTTTCAGGCGCCCTTAACACAGATTCAGTGTCGTTTCAGCACACATAAATCAATTTTTTTTTATGTGGCTTCACATGCCAAAACCACGATCTTATGATGAGGTACGCCATAGCGGGGGGCTCCGGAAATTTGGACCACTTGGGGCTCTTTAACGTCAACCTAAATCTAAACACACGGATGTTTTAGGATTTCGCCCTCATTGAAACGCAGCTGCCGTGGCCGGGATTCGATCCCACGAACTCGTGCTTAGCAGCTCAACGCCACAGACACTAAGCAGCTACGGCGGGTACACATAAATGAAATTTACCTTTAGATCGAACCTCGTTCTTTTAACCGAGTGCAACAAATGCACGGTAATCTTTTTCTTTTACTTAAACACAACATAATGATATCTTTGCAAAAGAAAACGCAATAATTGCTGCTGCAAAATTAATGCTTAATAAAACCTTGGTTTATATGGGATTCAACATTTATTTTTGCGACAAAGGTGAAATTTTCTCACAACATATTCTTCTAGATGTTCATTATTACTATATTTTCCTTGATTTTCTTCCTGCGTGACGCTTCTCTTATTGCTTATAGCTGTTCTGAAACTTCTCGTTCAGCAGACGGTACTTATTAATGCAATCGTAAGAAAAAATTTGTATGGTTTATTTTGGGATATTGTATCTCAACCATAAGTACAATTGTAGTCTTGTTTCATAATTTAGACCCAGAAGTACGTGACCAGTTTTGACCAGGTGACCAAGAAGGAAGTCCAATTCTTAGCCTGCCTTTCAAACGCATACATGAGGAGCGTTCCACCGGCAAAGCACTTGCTAGCGTGCTCTAATATTTGTTTTTCAGCAAACGAAAGTTTTTAGCACGAATATCGGAATACAAGTTACAATCAACAGATATAGCCAGAATTATTATTCTGGCTATGGAGCATTTATCGCGCACATGGTACTTCTTACATTATCAGGAGCGCCGATATTTACATCTAGTTTACTGCCCTTGCGGTAGACTTTGTGAAGATTGCGCAAATGTGGGAAAAGAAAGCTTCTCGGAGCAGTTCTAATTCATTAGGTAGTGAATTAATTGTTAGTAAATGATGAATTAATGATTGATTGATTGATTGATTGATTGATTGATTGATTGATTGATTGATTGATTGATTGATTGATTGATTGATTGATTGATCGATCGATCGATCGATCGATCGATCGATCGCTTACGCGGAGTAAATGTAACGGCATTTCATGCACAGCTTTGAAACATCAGCATCTCTTCCTGTCTTCTTTTTTTTCCTTTTCGCAATATTCAGTGCACTCACTAAGAAATAATTTGACACAACGCCCTCGCGCGCTCCCCAGATCAAGTCTTACCGACGCATGTGTGTAATGTAACCCGTGCCTAACTCATACTGTTCAAATGAGAAGATTTTGTAAATATTGTTAGTTTGCTTATATTATATTGTTCACCTCGTTCCACGCTTTGCTGAGAAGGAAGCAGGGTTGTCCATCTCGGAAAATTCGGGGAAGCTTCCTTGTAGAATCCATAGCCTGAAGCACAGTAATAATGTCGTCTGCAAAACAAAAAAAAAAGGGTGGGGGCACAAATGTAACATGGAACAAGTTATTGGTATACACCTGTTTAAATTGTTTATAAAGGAATCGCTTTCAAGATTTCGTGGTCATATTGCGATGAAAGGAAAAAAATTGTCGGCCACCTTATAGTAGGGCAAAACTACAAATGAAACGCCTAAAGGTTTATCCGAAAGATGGATGGATGGAAACAGCGTTATTGTAAATCCGGCAAAGTTTAACGACCCGAGCCATGAGTGGTCTCCGAGGCCTTGCCTCGTCGGCCCAAAAGCTTTGTAGTTCATGAAAAATTCGTCTTGCTCGCGGGACCGAACCCAGGAACTGAGCCTTTCCGAGTCCCTTGCCTAGCTATGCAAACTAACCAGAATCCTAACAGATCACAGGGCAAATCCGTTTGGTTAGCTGAGATGGTAGGATGGCCGCGCCAGGAAAGCGTTGGTCCTGGTTAGATTACCCGATTATAGACCGATGTTCTTTGAACTGTGGAACCCCTGCGGGCTTCCTTTGTAACTCGGGCCGCTGTCGAGTGGACATTTTCTTTTTCTTTTTTTTTCGTTACATAAAACTTCCTCCAACTCGCGGATTTCCGGAGAACTGATTTGCTGTTATCATTGCAGTGGCTATCACGCCAGATACGCTCGCTGTTTCGGAAAGTTCGTAAATGTTATTGCCAGTGGGGTAACAAGACGGGCTTATCGATCAGGATGCATGAGCCGCGCATAGTACTGCACGTTGTCGAATCTAAGCTGGCATTAGCGACTGCGCGCCGAATATACAACGACATTTGCTTAAATAGTTAAAGGGCTTCAAACAGGGGTGTAAGTCCACCGAAAGGCCGCTGGCCGTCGTTTCTGCACTGCTACGTCTCGCTTGCTAGATGCGATGTCCCCCAGTTAATAGTTTGAACACACCATGGGACTCTTGCATAAATAACAAGTTACACACAAGAAAACCCCTGCTTGGCGAGTCGAAGTCGTGCAGTCACCAGCAACGCTTCTATGATCTGATCCTCTGTCGACTTCTAATTGTGCATACAGAACTGACACACAATTTTTTTCACTTCAAAACGAAAACGCGCCAACTTGCGAGATGTGTTGTGAATCCCTTAAAGTGATGCACATTATTATGACATGTCCACATACTGAAACACAGAGGCGGAAGCTTTTACGGAATCTCCGTAACCTACACATACCTTTACACTCTGCTCAATACTGTGAAATGATCCGCTAGTGCCCTTCACTGACTTGTTGGGCTGTTTAGAAGAAACCGGTTTTTCGCACGGACTATAATGTAACGCAACTTTCGCTTCTTTAACATTTGATTGCTTAATATCTTGTAGCTGGCGCAGCATGGCCTTAGTCGTTCTTGCGCCATTAAACCCGAATTAAGCAACTAAAATTTACGCTTTCTCCTGGTGCTTCCGCTCCTGCTAGCGCGTGAGAGTATAAGTTAAGCCTGCTATATTCAAGTGAAGAAGCATGTCTTGTCCTTAGCATTTCTCGTATGTGTCCGTAGCATCCACCGATCGATCCGCAAGGCCCTGTGGTGAACGAATGATTTCGGCGACCCGCTGGCGGACCTCATAAATTTTTGAATACACGGAAACGACCTGGGTCAATAAGATGCAGCGCTTCCTTTCATTCCACTGCAGTTTCTCTAATATCTTCAAATTATCTTTTTAAAGTGTAGCTATCCCCTCCCCGCCACCTTTTATGTCTTCTGGTAGCACGCGAGGGTTTACTGGCCAGTTGCCTTCTCCCAAGTTTAGGTATCACGTGACGCCTTACGGCAGGAAGGGTGCCCTTCATTCGCTGCCAACGCCATGAGTGGCGGTACTGTTTATAATGCACTGCCGGGTTTAACTTTAACACACATACATAAATGAACAAGAAAATAGACGGAGAAATGGTTCCGCGGTAGTTCAAATGGTAAGAGTATAGGGAGCGTAAAACGAAGGCATGGGTTCGTATCATACCGGCGGCCACTTGTTTTTTGATGCACTTTGGCCTCGCTTCGTTCATAATTTTTACATTTGAAATAAATAAACGCGCAATTTCCGCTACGCTTCTCTGTTATTGCTTGTTGGCTTCATGTGGTCGTGACTTCGAATTATGCAGAAATTGGGGGGGAAATGCGCTCAAACGTTCCCTATACGGCGCGCTCACACTTCTCGAGTGTAACCAAAATGGGCAATGGGGCTTGGTGAGCAGTCCGCCCAGTTGCTTACTGAGCGTGTGAGCGAGTTTTTGGTTCTCGTTGCATTTATTTTGCGTTTATTCATATTTTTATACCATCATCTCAGAAAAAAGTGTCAATACATGGCCGGATCCCTCTGAGCCCTGTGATGCAAGTTTGATTCAGAAACATGCACAAACACTCAAAGTGCGCCTTGCATAATCTTGTTCATCACGCGACTCCTTTATAATGCGGGAACGCTGAAATTTATTTTTTTAGGGAGAGGGGGGGAGGGGCTGTCGCACACGTCACCATTATCGATTGCTTATTTCAAGCTCCTAAGTAATGACAATGCACAATTTTTAATTAAACAAAAGAAGTTTATTGTATCCTATACCACAGGTAAATTTCTGAAATAATATTACGACAGTCAAGGCACAGTCAACGCGAATAATTACGTTCGTTTTTTTATTTATTTTCATTATACTTGCACCAGCATACTAGCATTACATTATGGAATAATTGTATATAATTGTATGTAAGGATATACACGTTTTAGAGGCTTTGTGCAACTTAGCAAAAGAGCGGCGCACTTTGCCCAAATCCGAAATAACTCAAGTACTACTACGACGGTCCTACAATGATAACTAGGTTCATATGAGAAGCCATAACTACTCCAGATGCCTGAAAAACAAGAAGAAAAAAAAACAAGTTAAAGCCTGCTAACTCGAAAGCTAAGCGTGCATAAAAAACACCAAGACACACATCACACCAACTTGCCCAACAGTCAGTCCTTCTAAAGTGTGAAGCATTGCGCTGCTAAGCACGAGGATGCAGGATCAAATCCGGCCCACGGCGGCCGCATTTTGATGGCGGACGAAACGCAAGAACACCCGTGTACTTAGATTTAGGTGCACGTAAAAGAACCCCGGGCGATCAAAATTGATCCGGAGTCTCCCACTACGGCGTGCCTCATAAGCAGATCGTGGTTTTCACACGTAAAACCCATAATTAATTTTTTATGCCGTAATAAAGATGGGTTGGAGCGCATACGGCATCCTGACTGGAAGTTTGCCATTATCATTAAAAAGAAAAGTGTACAATCAGTGTATTCTACCGGTGCCAACATATGGAGCAGAAACTTGGAGACTGACAAAGAAGCTCGAGAACAAGTTAAGGACCGCACAAAGCACGGTATAACGAAGAATCTTAGGCGTAACGTTAAGAGAGAAGAAGAAAACGGTGCGGATCAGAGAGCAAACGGGGATAGCCGTTATTCGAATTGACTTTAAGAGAAAGAAATGGAGCTGGGCAGGTCATGTAATGCGTAGGTTAGATAACCGGTAGATCATTAGGGTTACAGAATGGGTGCGAAGAGATGGGAAGCGCAGGCGAAGACGCAGGAGACTAGGTGGGGCGATGAAATGAGAAAATTCGCAAGTGCTAGTTGCAATCGGTTGGCGGAGGATAGGGGTAATTAGAGACCGCAAGGAGAGGTTTTCGTCCTGCAGTGGACATAAAATTGGATGATAATGATTATGATGATGATGATTATGATGACGACGACGACGACGATGATAGTGTGAAGAAATCAGAGAAAAAGAATAGTCTGCCCTATGTGCGAAAAAGAAACTGACGCTAACAAGGGGAAATTTTTGCGAAAGAACGCAATACTTGTCGCTGCTGCAGCATGGCCTTAGTCGCTCTTGCGCCATTAAACCCGAATTAACTAACATTTAAGTTTTCTCCTGGTGCTTTCGCACTTGCTACCTCGTGAGAGTATTAGTTAAGCCTGTTATATTCAAGTGAAGAAGCACGTCTTGTCCTTAGCGTTACTCATATGTGTCCGTAGTCTGGACCGATCGATCCGCAAGGCCTTGTGGTGAACGAATGATTTCGGCGACCCGGTAGCGGACCTCATAAAATTTTGAATACACGCTGCGATTCCGGTATACTTGCACTGGCATTAAGACGCCAAGCTGTCGGTAACGCGAAACGTAACGGACACGACCTGGGTCAATAAGATGTAGCGCTTCCTTTCATTCCACTGCAGTTTCTCTAATATCTTCAAATTACCTTTTTAAATTGTAGCTATCTCCTCCCCGCCACCTTTTATGTCTTCTGGTAGCACGCGAGGGTAGCAGGTATCACAACTGCGTTCACCCTCCGTCACAAGCCCATCACTTATCGCTAGGCAGACTTGCACAAAGACGCATGAAAGTACGCCTTGTTCCTTGCGCTAAGATTATACACGATAATGGGTCATTACGGCGCCGGCTTGGTTTGGGCAATTCATGGCACTCATTATCTTAATCTTGATCCATTCGAATCAAACTTAGACAGTTTCAAATATTGCTTTTTGCCATCGACACTTAAACTCTGGAATGGTCTTAGCGGCACGATCCAAGATTTACCTCCTGTACAATCCGCGGAAAAAAATATATGTAATCATGTAGCCGATTAGTTGCTAAAGCGGACCGTGTACCCGTGTAATTCATTGCTATATTGGACCCCTGCGTACGTATTTGTTACATGTTTTGTTATGACCTAACGCGTATGTAGCATGTTCTTCTGTTCTTTGTATGCCCATACAGTTCCATGTTTTGTATTACATCGCCATATGCAGGCTGTTCCATCTTACTGATTTATTGCCTATGTAACTGATTTTGGCTTGTGACTAATTTTAGTTTTCGTAACATAATTTGGCTTCGATGGTAAACGCTCGTACTTGACCCTTACAGCTCCCCTTGGTGCAATGGCTGAGTGCACTCTGCACAGAGTTCCAGTCTTAGCTAAAAACATTTTTTTGCGAATAATCAAACAGTTTGAAGAATGTTTGGTTTGGGCTTATTGCCTGTTTGCGGCGATTCGTTTTCCATAATGCTGGTTGGAATATTAGCGCAATTATTCAGAGATATGTGATGAAAATAGCAAATTTGCAGACACGAGTAGGAATCCGCTAGCGCGTAGCAGGGACAATCCTAGATCGCAAAGTGTAGATAGTGCAGTGGGCATCAAGACAGGCTGATGATGATGATCCCGACATCAGCCGAAGTCATTATACTCGCGAACAACTTTTCTTTTTTTGGAGGGGGGGGGGGGGCTCTACCATGCGAAAATGTCCAACGACGCTTGCATCGCTGCTGGAAAAGTGTACCCGCCGTTTTGTTGACGTTTTCTTACGGCGAAAATAGAGAACAGTATTGTTTTGTTTTCGATATGTTAGTGCATTTTTAGTTTGGCCTTTCGGTATTGCGCGCACCCGAGACCATCGCAAGTTATAGGCTTAATAGGCAATAACTGTAGCCTGCGCGTTAGGGTGAATGTTCGTCGCTCGCACTCCCGACTGAGAAACTGCTGAACAACCTCAGCAGCAAAAAAGCTGTGCGAAGAACACAAAACAACTGTTTGTAGCGTCTGCGTGGACACCGAGCGAATGCATCTAGAAATCGCAAACGTAGGCACATACAAAAAAAAAAAAAGAAAGGTGGGGCAGCTAACTTATGCTACGTCTGCTCTGCGTATTTCGGCGTCGGTTCAGAGTCCTAGTCCTAACCGACGCCGAGATCATATTACCGCTACGAGGCTCTGAGGCAGGCTGCCGTTGCTCGATCTTCAGAACTCGATAGACATGTGTATTGTATGTGTATAAACATTGATTAGCTCGAGAAATTTACACCGAGTGAACTGTCTGCCTTCTCTAATACAAAAGAGCGATGCAAGGTCAAAGGAATAAAAAACCGAAAGCCTGGCAAAACTTGCCAAGACTACATTGTGTGCAAATACAGGTGCAGAAGCTCCGCCTTCGTAGCTTTCGCATCATAGCGAAAAAAAAAAAAACGTTTACCGCGATTATATCGCTGAAGCATTTGTGGCATCTTTAAAAACATGAGCCTCGCGGAGCCCCTTACTCTAATAATTATGCGATGTGGCGAACAACTTTCGTATCCTATAACCCCACGTGAAAAATAAGGAGTGGTTTGGAGCTGATTGGTTGCTAGGGTGTGAGCTCATTTAGAAGAGCGTGTCGCTCAAATGTTTGCTGAGCCTTGTGGTTTCTAAAGGCACGTTATTTCTGTTGTGCAGCACGTGCACGAACCGCTGCAGGGTGCATTGTACGCCTTTCTGGCTTTCACGCAATCATCGTGGCCATCTCCTGCTGCAATGAGGTGCGCTCATAACGGCAAGGCGTAGACCTTCTTTTCTTTTTTTTTTTTCTGAACGAACGAGTACGCGCCCCGTTCCCTATAACAGGAAGACCTATAGCAACGGCAAGCGCAAAGGAACAGAAAACAACTGGAGTGAGTGTCGCGAATGGGAGATTATGCTCCGAGTGTTATGGCACAACCGTAAGGCGCCAAAGTGATGTGCGCTTCACTGCCGCCTACGCATGTACGCACGCAAGCAATCAACAAAGCAAGCCGGCACACGTTCGCGCATGGAAACGATTCACATCAAGAGAGACACGGCAAGAACAATGGTTACCACCGTGCTTTGTGCCACCAACTCTCCGGTGCGCGCATCCGATCGACGTGAAACGAGGCACTAATTTGCACCTGGTACCGTGCTACGTCTGCTATCGATCGGCATCCATTGCTTGCGAAAACGTGTAGGCGGCCACCCACGTGAAAAGAAACAGAGCGTTTGCAGCGCTCACACTATGCCTCCATACTTCGCCGGCTGTGACATAATTTCCTGTGAGGGAACGACACAGTACAAAGCAGCTGTGAAGGCAAGATGCGCCATTTACATGTTACGACAAAATTTTTCGTTTTCATTGTGTTGTCATTGCGTTCAAACGCTTTTCGAAGAGCAGCCCATATTAGAAACATAATCTGGGAAAAGGCTGGCCGGCTTTTCGTTTTTGTTTTGTTGTGATTGCGTTCAAATGCTTTTCTAAGATAAGGACATGTTAGAAACATTTTGGTAAACGGCTGGCTGGCTGCGTAGGTGGTTCCGCCCGGTCAATAACTTCTTAGCTTTTGAATAATTGCGGTATTGAACGGGGTAGCACTTATAATGAAAAGCTTCCCACTGTGCAGCACGAGAGTCTACGTAACTACCATCGTAAAACATTTCTATCTGACTTAGTCGTTGTGGTCCACCAGCCGTGCCAACTGCCCCGCCACTTCCCATGCTGCCTGCAAGCACAAGCCTTCCATCTCGAGGCGTCGACAAGGGCCTTCCATCAATGACAGGCTCAGGGCGTGCACCCTGCGTGTAGGCGCGCAACAATTTCATCTGTTGGCTTTCTATGTCTTCTTTTTTTTTTTTGACCACGAACATAACTTGGTACGAAAAAAGAAAAGCAACGTTGGGTATTTCATTAGAACCGTTGCGTCGTTTTTGCTAAACCTCGTAATTATACGAAACTGCTTTTATTCTTCTTTTTTTCAGGTTTATTCCACGCTCTGAAGGCTATGAGAAACACCACGTCTGCTATTTTGTTTTTTCTGTAGACTCATCCTGCGCCCTGCCCTGTCGCATTTTACCACCGCAGGAAGTGGCAATTGTAGATAATGTCTCATAATGGTAACACGCCCGCGAATGGCCGTTTCACGGGCAAGTGACATAACGACTAGACAAGGGAAGGACGTTGGAAACGTTGCGACGCGAAGCTTTATCAATGCGGTGAATTATATTAACTGAAATTTATATTCAAGCGGACGCACTGTGTCAGACGTATACACGGAGATGACACCAAGCACGGAGGCGATGTGTTACGCTTGTTGAGGGAAGAATGGCGATGACAGACATACGCACCGAAAGTACGACATGCATCAAGCAGCATTTAGGAATTCTACACCTTTCGAGTCATTGCGCGACATGCCCATTATGGATGATTGGTCAAGAACGGGAGTATTCCCAGTGGCACGTACCAGTCGGCTAAATTAAAGAAATTCATACAGTCCGCGACGTATAATAAACTATTTAGTAAACAAATCAATGTGCATTAGACATATCTGTAAACCAGTTTGAAATGTTCATGTTTTATACCGCAATCGTAGTGGGACATCGTCATTATCTAGGATAGGCTAACAATGCGCGTGCGCGCATACTTAGTGCTTAAATGAAACCAACTACAGTGAATCGGTGAATCCAGTAAATATATTTAACCATTCCGATAATTGATCGGTGTGCTTTATTAATGCGTGATAGTGTGCTTTGTCGGTGGGTTTTACTGACCTGTTAGTCTACATTCTATATTATGATTTTGCGCGGGAATTTATTTCAAGAATTATACTTGTTAGGTTAACACTTGGTCAGCATGCAACGGTTGTATAATCCACTTCGCTGGTAGTTTAATTTTATATTTGAAAACATATCCACCGAGATAGCGGCCGTACTCGGAAATTCCGTTTGTGCCCTTGGACATCCTATTCCTGGACTGTCCTTCAATATGTTATGTGCAGTATGGGCTTCTTGTATTAGGCTCCTTTCTACTAGATTTCGTTTTCGTCTCTCTTGTCATGTCACTGTCGCGAATTGCCGACCTGCATTGCTTTCATATGTTTCGCTAAGTCTAATCAACTTCTCTTTCCGACCTAACAGCACACACTACCCTGAAGCCAGGTAGCCACGCAAAACCTGGGAAAGTAGGCAAAGAAAGATTCGCTTTAAAAAAAACGGCGGTGCTGCATGCTTCATAAGCTTCTGTATCGCTTCCGGACAAAAACTATTACTTGACCCGTTACACCCGCTTTTGCATAGCGGGTATATATATATAATTGTCCACCGGCTTTATTGGAACGGAAGGTCGTTAGTACAGAGGACCAATACTCTAACGTTTACGCCACGAATGCTTTTCCTGAACTCGGGTTAGCCGCATAAGCGAATCGTAGCTTTGGCACCTAAAATATCTGAAATTATTTAAAAGTAATTAAGACGTCATCATACGTAAAATATGGACCTATCCCGGAGATAGTCCAGTCTAAAAGTCCACGACAATCTCGAAATTACTGCAATACAAAAAATTAGACAGCCCAGCGCTTCTTCAACTCCCTTCACGCGAGGTTGGACATCATAGAGTGCCGTGTGCCGTGATTCCGCCCCATTCGCGCTCACAGCGAGCTAAAGAATGTTTTGCCTTTCATAGACTTCGAATTGAGCTTGAATTGACTTCCAACTTGATGTTTTCATAAAATGCGCATCCTGCTGTGACAGAAAAGCCGAGGGTGATTACCTAGCATACATACAAATACGCGAACACACATACTACTACACACATACATACAAATGCACACACGCACATACAAATGCACACACATACAAACACACACAAATATACAATTACACACACATATGTAGAAATACACACACGCCCATGCATATACACACACGCGCATGTAAATACACACACATAAAAATACACGCATATATACAAATACTCACACATATACGAATACCAACACATATACAAATACACACAGACACACGCACACACACACGCACATACAAATCCACACACCTACAAATACACAGACATACAAATACCTACATGCATACAAATACGCACACGCACATACATATACACACACGCACATACAAATACGCACACACATACACACACAGATACACATATAGGCACACATGCGCACATACTTACACACGTACAAATACACATACACCAACACGCACGCGCGTGTTCCATGATATCGAAAGTGCGCGCAGCAAAAAGAAGGGATTGCTAGTCTTATGCTGCCGCCACAAATTACTGGCTACATTTTTGTTTGTTAGAAGTCACAACGGCCCCATCCCTATGCCGAAACATGCTTTCCACGGCTGTTGTCGTGTATAAATAAATCGCTCTGCTAAATATAGTGACCAATTATTTCCTGCCCGCCTTATCGCGGACCGTGTCCCTCCCCCCCCCCCCCTTACGAGTGCTCCCAAAAAACAGTCTACAATGTCAAAGCATTCATGCGTTGCCTGTTGCATTTGTACTAATGGATGTGACCGTACATTTGTCTCTCAAGTTCGCGGGCATAAAAGATGTTAGTTACGTCTTGGTTTAAATTTTTAACCTAAGAACAAAGGCGTTGTAGTGTTACAGCATGGTTACTGCGACTGGCGGACGGCCTTCTAGTAACCTGGAATGAGTGAATTTAGTGCGGCAAGTGCCCGGAATGCACAACT
Source organism: Dermacentor variabilis (assembly GCF_050947875.1). Classification (NCBI taxonomy): domain Eukaryota; kingdom Metazoa; phylum Arthropoda; class Arachnida; order Ixodida; family Ixodidae; genus Dermacentor; species Dermacentor variabilis. The sequence goes on from NC_134577.1 coordinate 71,520,833, forward strand.
CAATTGCTGTACATTTTGTATCAATTAACCATGCTGAAATACGTGGCAATTAAATGTTACTTGTTTTTAAATTATTTCTTGACCTAACCGTGCGCCTGCACATTTTGGATGCCGAGAGATACGGCTCAGCGTGCCCTGTCAAAGTCACTAAGTTATAGGAGAGAACAAAAAAAAAATTGCCTCCTCCTCAGGCCAGGACGTTGTCCGTCATAGAGTACCCCCTTACAAAAATGACTTTAGACTGTCTATAGAAAGTCTATAGACTTTTCATAGACGACCTTTCCTTTCTATAGATTTGGACTTTTGTTGATATAAAGTCTATAGACTGTCTATAGACGAAAGTCGATAAAGTTTCTATTTCTTTTTGTCTATTCGCAGTCTATAGACGGTCTATAGAAAAAAGTCGATAAGGTGTTTGTTTCCTTTTTGTCTGCTTCCCCTCTATAGAATGCCTACAGACGAAAGTCGACATAGTCTCTATCTATTTTTGTCCATACTTTGTCTTTAGACTTTCTATAGACGAAAGTCGATAGGGTTTCTATTTCTTTTTGTCTATTCGCAGTCTATAGACGGTCTATAGAAAAAAGTCGATAAGGTGTTTGTTTCCTTTTTGTCTGCTTTCCCTCTATAGAATGCCTACAGACGAAAGTCGACACAGTCTCTATCTATTTTTGTCCATACTTTGTCTTTAGACTTTCTATAGACGAAAGTCGATAGGGTTTCTATTTCTTTTTGTCTATTCGCAGTCTATAGAAAAAAGTCGATAAGGTGTTTGTTTCCTTTTTATCTGCTTCCCCTCTATAGAATACCTACAGACGAAAGTGGATACAGTCTCTATCTATGTTTGTCCATACTTTGTCTATAGACTTTCTATAGACGAAAGTCGATAGGGTTTCTATTTATTTTTGTCTATTCGCAGTCTATAGACGGTCTATAGAAAAAAGTCGATAAGGTGTTTGTTTCCTTTTTATCTGCTTCCCCTCTATAGAATACCTACAGACGAAAGTGGATACAGTCTCTATCTATTTTTGTCCATACTTTGTCTATAGACTTTCTATAGGACAAAAAATCATGGTAGACCTATTGTATGCGGGGGAATCAGAAAGTCTTGCCCCTATTTTTTTGTTAGCCACAATAAGGTACGTACATGTAATTACCAATATACGCACCCCATCTCCCCATCGGTTCATACATTTGTCCAATCGCAGCCGTAGATTTGGAATGCCCCTGTCGTAGGTCAGCGACGCGCGCGGCCTCTCCTAGCATTGTCATGCATTTCTTTTTGTCTACTCTCAGTCTATAGACGGTCTATAGAAAAAAGTCGATAAGGTGTTTGTGTCTTTTTTGCCTACTTCCCCTTTATGGACTACCTATAGACGAAAGTGGATACAGTCTCTATCTATTTTTGTCCATACTTTGTATATAGACTTTCTATAGACGAAAGTCGATAAGGTTTCTATTTCTTTTTGTCTACTCGCTGTCTATAGACGGTCTATAGAAAAAGTCGATAAGGTGTTTGTTTCTTTTTGTCTATTTCCCCTCTATGGACTACTTTTAGACGAACGTCGATACAGTGTCTATTTATTTTTGTCCATATACTTTGTATATAGACTTTCTGTAGACGAAAGTCGATAAGATTTCTATTTCTTTTTGTCTACTCGCAGTCTATAGACGGTCTATAGAAAAAATTCGATAGGGAGTTTGTTTCTTCTTTGTCTACTTCCCCTCTATATGGGCTACCTGTAGACGAAAGCCGATACAGTTTCTATTTATTTTTGTCCATACTTTGTCTGTTGACTCTCTATATTATGGACAATAGTCGACAAGGTTTCTATTTCTTTCTCTACTCCTGGTGTATTGAATGTCTATAGAAGAAAGTCGATAATATGTAATTCCGAGTTCCCATACCCCCCGCCCTCTGCGAACGCGATGATATGGCACTGGTTCATGCACGACGGCACCGCAACCCTGGCGCGGCGGGCAAACCGTGCAGACTGCTAGTCTGCGTTCGGTGCAGCTGCACCGAACGAGGATCGCGGCGGAGCAGGCACCGTCCGAGTCACCAAGGTCTTCCAGGCACCCGAAGGCCCTAAACCTGGCTGCTTCCCGGACGTACACTTCGCGAAGACCAGGTGGTGAAGGTCAGATGGTGAAGATGTGGCAAAGGGGGTGAATAAGTGGCGAAAGCCCGCAGACCAGGTGGTGAATTCACCACCTCTGAGTTGTCGTGGTCTTGCATGTCTATAGATTAACAATAGACAAACATCGTTAATCTGGGCCCAACCCGTGTACGCTGTAACCAAGCGCAGGTACCGGTGGATAATACATAGCTGCATTTGATATAAGCCACTAAAGTTGTATACTGCTGAGATTGCTGTAGAGCCTATTTGTAGACTTTAGTATACACATAGTGTATACCTCCGCATTTGTTGACCACATATGATCTACGTAGTCACTCTCGGCAATCCCAAGACAGTCTTCACAGTTGTCGCATCACTTTTGCGGCAGTATAATAACGGAAGCAAAACGCTGATCCAATTGTTAAAATATATGTTATGAACGCCAGCTTCAGATACAAGTGGATTCGAAACAGGCATCAAGCTAACAGCAAAGACACTCGTAATGTTTGTAGCTGACAACGCGGACTTTGTGAATGTGCCATGAACCGATGTCGCGCATGTGGTGTTCGCGTTGTGTGTCGTCCGATTCTCGGATACTTTTCACATTGTCTTCATATCTCGGCTGCGTCACTAACATCGGGCGACTTTTGTTGCCTAATATCCTGCACTATAAACTCATCAACGTTTCTCATTCACTTAAAATAGGTGCCAAATTCTCTGAGCCCACCCAGTATTTCGCCGGCGGTATGCCTGCGCAGCCACGCATATGAGTACCTCAATGCTGTACTGATTGCTTTGACCTATCATCGGAACAGAAAATTAGCACTAACATACGTGCGGGCATCACATTTAGCGGTACGCTGGAAGATATGCTACAAATACGCTGTATTACTCATCGACGCTGACAATAATGCGTCTAAAATGTCTGAAGGGCACCGTAACGGCTTTTACAAACAGCGCATTCATGTTAGCGTTCCAGTCTGATACGATAGTCCACAGCGTTTGTCTTACAACCTGCCAGCGCATAATCCTTCGTCCACGAAAAAAATGCATAACGGAAAAGAAAAGCCACCCGTTCCGGCGCGCATGGCGCATCAGAGAGAGAGAAAGAGACAAAGAAAAAAATGAAGGAGGAAAAGGCGCTCACACTCCTCCGAGCGCGCACGCCCTCCGCGCGGAGCTCCTGCGCATGCTCGGAGTTCTTGCGCATGCGCGGCTGTGCGCCGTCTCAACGAGTGCGCCAGGCACGTAAACGGTTGTGCCGGTGTGCGGTGTCTCCCTGAACGTTGGTGTCTGTGTATGCGTGTCTTCTTTGTGGCATCACAAGTCAACTACATTGAATGGTAAGCTTTATCAAAGACGTTTTGCGTCAATACCTCATGATTATGTGAGCGCATTTCGTAGCGCGAACCGGCTGCACGTAGCGCAGGCGACTGGGGTATAGTGTCGGTTTGTCGTTGACATGGTTTGATAACGCGCTCGGTAACACTGAACTTAGCGTCACACATTACTTCCCCCCTTTTCCTTGGCTTCTGGATTGGATTGGCGCGGCTCGCTACGTGTTTGCGCGCGCTTTTCCGAGCGCAGATTGCTGTGCGCCTGGTTGCTGCACTAGGCTCTTATACAGTTGCTTTTTCGAGCGCAGATCGGTGTGCGTCTGGTTTTTGCACTAGGCTTTTATACGATCGCTTGTCGCTGCTTTCCATTCGTCGCGGCTTGGTACTGGCGCACAGAGTTGGTGCGCGCCTGCTTTTTGCACTGGTCTTTGAACACATCGCTCGCTGCTCGCACTTGAGCAAAGTGAGCGTCGCTTAGCGCGGAAGTGCTGCGCCGCGGGCGTACCGTGTATGTAAGCGCGCAGCAATGCCGAGAAACATTCATGCAAAAGCAAAGGGTCAGAAAACTGCGCTTTGTTTTCCATTACTTTGTCATGTACCTTCACACTGGGTAGCGCCGAGCGATCGCTTCTAACAAACGCAGAAATGAGTCTTTGCAGCGCGTGTGGCCATTAATTGACTCCCACCCCACAGCCATGTGTGAGGTGCGACTCCAGCAGCGGTGCAGTTACTCTGCAGCCGGCGGAGAGGAGGTGGCGCTTCACTTGCTGCCAATAACTTTTTTTTTTTTTTTTTTTGCGTGTGAACGCCCGTGATAGCTCGTGAGGTTGTGCGGGATGAGCTGCTGGCGCGACCCCCACTCGGTGGCCCCGGGAGGATTGTGCAAATTGATGAATGCCTCCTTCGCGGCGAGCGAAAATACAATCGAGGCCGCCTGATGACGGGCGACAACGTTCCGCCGAGCCGCCAAAATCACGGCGGCATTGCAAATCGTGGACCATGGGTATTCGGCATGATCTGCGTGATCACCGGGCAGCTCCGACTATTCAAGGTCGACAGACGAGACGCGGCGACGCTAGGCCCCATTATTGCAGCCTACGTTGAACCGTGGACCACCATCCACAGTGATGAATATGCCGCATACAACTGCATGCCGAACTTAGTGGATGCTAACGGAGCGAGCCTCAATCTGCAATGGGAAACTAAACCACAGCGTGAACTTTGTGGACCCAAACACGGGCGTTGACACGCAAAAAAATGGAATGTTATTGGCATGCAGAAACTGAAGCGCCACCTCCTCTCAGCCGGCTGCAGGGTAACTGCACCGCTGCTGGAGTCGCACCTCGCATGGCTGTGGGGTGGGAGTCAATTAATGGCCACACGCGCTGCAAAGACTTATTTCTGCGTTTGTTGCGATCGCTCGGCGCTACGCAGTGTGAAGGTTCATGACAAAGTAATGGAAAACAAAGCGCAGTTTCCTGACCCTTTGCTTTTGCATGAATGTTTCCCGGCATTGCGGCGCAGCACTTCCGCACTAAGCGACGCTCACTTTACTCACTTCGTAATTATATATAACTGCGAGCAGCGAGCGATGTGTTCAAAGACCAGTGCAAAAAGCAGGCGTGCACAAAGTCTGTGCGCCTGCACCAAGCAGCGACAAGCGATCGTACAAAAGCCTAGTGCAAAAACCAGACGCACACCGATCTGCGCTCGAAAAAGCAACTGTACAAAAGCCTAGTGCAGAAACCAGGCGCACAGCAATCTGCGCTCGGAAAAGCGCGCGCAAGCACGTAGCGAACCGCGCCAATCCAATCCAGAAGCCAAAGGAAGGGGGGCAGTGATGTGTGACACTAAGTTCAGTGTTACCAACGCGCTCTTGTTCTCGCTTCTACTATACGGAATGTTTTACGGCGAGCGATCGCTCGTGCTTGTTGATTTTATCATTATAGCTTAGGTGCGTAAAAAAGGAAGTACACCATGTTTTAACTTGATACTGAGCTACCACTAAGCGGATTGTGTGTGTTGGGCAGCCAGTGTGGTAGATCTCATTTAGTGGCGCTTGATCCCGCCGCGATGAATGCTGCACCGTATGTGTAGCGAAATTCTCGTGACACGCTTTACGCATATATCTCGAAATTGTGTTAGCATCAGAATTTTCAAACAGACAGGCATAGTTGAATAACTGCTAGCGTACTCGGATGAAAGGCCGTGTTTGCGGGGCATGCATCAGCAGTGTGTGCGCTGCCGTTTTCGCATAGTTTAAAAGTAGCAGTATTTTTAAGGTTCCTGGCAACCAATCTAAATAATTTTGGGAAGTTACAGCAAGCAAAACACGAGACTTGAAGAAATATCTAGTAGAAATCTCTAGATTCACCCAATCTATTTATATGCCACCACAAACGCTTTTGGAGCATGAAACCTGCGATAAGCTTAGTCACTTACAGCTCCGCAACTTAGCCGAAAAAATTAGAGAACAATAAATTAGTCGCTCCGGGAACACCTTTACACGTTTCAAACTGAAGGCATTGCGTTTGACGGTAGTTGGAAGATTTGTTTTTTGTCTCTTTTTTAAACAATTTAGCAGCAGAAGTTATCTTTCGAGCTATATGAAAAGCGTTAAGCGGCTTCCGATGCTTCGGCGTTCTGTAGTTTACGTGCTCTTAATCACAAGGCAGCTGCTGGCGCAGATTCGCATTGTGCTAATCGTGCATGGTATGAAGCCATTGTCGTGCGTAATAAGTGTTCCGGTTTTCATTACTGTTGCATGTAGCGCCGTCGTCTTGGACAGGCTGCATACAATATGCGCTGTACAAAAGAAAAAAAGAGCCAGATTATCAATTTGGTGGTCTTTTCTAAGTAGATAACGCACAGATTATTCAAATAATTCAGTGGGCATTGCATTTGTTCTACCCTTATCAACACACCTAAGAGATCGTAACATGTTTTAGTTGATAAGTAACCTGATCAGTACGCCCCCATTCATGTGCATTCTACTGAAAGTGTGGCAAATGTATTCATCTCGAAGTATGAGAAAAGAGACATTGCAGACTGTTCTAAGCGGAAGTAAATTGCAAATCTTAACGTGATTGTTCAAAACTGCAGTCAGTATGCTGAGCATGTTCGTTCGGCACGGGCATATTGTATTAACATCTGAAAAATGTGCACAGTCCAGCCGGGTATCTTTGTTTCAACAAGTATTATTATAGGAATCGTTTGGGATTCTCGCATTTCTTTTATTTTTATAAGTACACTGTGTGTCACATGAACCTGTCCTAAAACGAAACGTACCGTTGCTGGCACCGGCGACCATTACGGTTGTCTAACTGCTTATCATACTGTAGTATAACGAAACATCATAATGGTACCGATTAATATTCCCATGTAGTCTTTAGTCAGAGGTAAACAAAGTTAACTGGAGGCATAAGTGATGAGAGCAAATTATATTGAAAACTACTACTGAAGCGTAAAAATAACTAATTGTATAACTCATTGTATAGTTTTTCCTCACATTGTTGCATTTGCTTTACGTGTGTCTCTGTGTCTTCCGTGCTGTACTCGTGTGGCCATCAATTACGAACTTGCCGAAGCCCTTGTCAGCTTTATTAATCAAGGGATTCAAGTCAGTTGAATCTAACACTGCATGTCAAGTGACTGACGTGTTATTCGTTTTATCTAAATATTATCGACTGGCAGTACTTGGCAAGCATTAAACCACAATATTTTTTTTATTACACTTAAGCTGCAGGCGTCATAGATTGCCAGAAAATTTTCATGAGAACAGCCAGGGAAGGCTTGGAAAAAGATCGGGAAATTTTAAAATGGCCACATAGGTATGCTGTCTTGTTATATGTCATACAAAGTTTCCAGAGAATCTCTGAGTTAAATATATTTTTAAAACGTTTCACCTGATAAAAATTGAAGGAAATTGGTTCCATTTATTGAAAAATAAAAGAAAGTCAAGCTTACTGACAAGGCATTTCTTACTCAATATCTGTTTTTTTTTTTTGCGTTAACTAAACGTCCTGAACCTCGATAGCCTAGAAAAAATTTTCATCTTTCAAAGCACCTTAAATAATTTACTGTAATAGCATTCATTCGAACTATACTATCAGTTCTGTTTCCTAGGAGGTGCATATCTGTCGTGCCATGACACAAAGTGCTCGTGTGGTATTTCGGGTGCTCATGTGGTATACCTAACTTGGAAACCTGTTAGCACGCCCAAGAGGCCTCATTACCTGTAACAAATTAAGTGACCATATCGATACAATCAGCCCATCTGCCTTCCGTTGAAGTTATGGCCAATCACCCATTCATTTAAAAGTATGAGAAAGACATTTAAATGTGTATTAAGCAAAATAAATTACAATCTTAGGCATGATACTGTGAATATTCCATTCACGTCTTCTGAAAATATCCCTCTGCACGGGCATACTTAACTACCAGCCAAGAAAATGTACAGACAGCCCAACTGGGTAACGTTTCAGCAATAAATATGGAGACCATTTGGGATAAGTACAATAATGCATCATATATGAACTTGTCATAAAAGGGAACATACTGTTGCTGGCACGAGCAGCAGTTGTGACTGTTTAATTGTTCACCATACCATGCAATAAAACATTGTATAAAGGTGCTGATTTGTATTGACAAGCAGCCATTAGTCATAGTTAAACCGCATTAAGTATTGACTTAGATGGTTTGAGCAAATATATTAAGCTGCTTAATGAACACACAAAGAATATACACTTGTTATTTTTGCCTGATATTGCTGCATCTACTTATTTGCAGCATACACCTGCAGCACCTTTGGGACTAATGACACAAAGGTCAAGGCCAGCCTGGCGACCATGCTTGCCAAGGAGTAGTGTAAATATTTAATCTGTTTCCATAATAGCATACGACATGAATTTAAGGAATTCATCTATTATATCGAGCAATAAAAACGGTGAATGCATTGCTGGCGCATTTGTTTTATTTCTCGCACTGCATGATTCAGCACTATATAAATTCTTTCTGTTTGTGCAACATATATGAAAGTACAGCTGGTTCAGAAGCATTATTAATCTACTAACGGTAATGCATAAGTGCAGATGAAAAGGAACAGGTGCACATGCATAAATACATTCAAAACTTTTTGCTACCGCATGTAAACAAAAATGTAAACTAACTTGTAGATAGCCGCTATGGAGTTATGGCCTTATACACTCTTTGTAGACTTGTCTATAAGATGTCTGTGTATATAGAGTGCCTATAGATTAAAAAAAATTCATATTTGTTAACAAATGTCTGCAGAATGTCATAGAAAAAAAGTGTATCGGACTATAAAGTTCTGTTTTTGTAGACTGAAGTCTATAGAATGTCTATAGACTATCTATATACATTTGTATATAGACATTCCATAGACTTCAGTCTACAAAAGTAGAACTGTATATATAGTTCTACTTTTGTAGACTGAAGTGTATAAAATGTCTACGGACAAATCTCATCTGTAGACATTCTATAGACTTCAGTCTACAAAAGTAGAACTGTAAGCCTATACACTTGTCCATAGACAGTCTATAGACAGTCTATAGACTCAGACTTCTTATAGACTAGTCTATAAAAAGTGTATGGCCATAAGTCTCTAGACTGTCTATAGGCAGTGTATAGACAGTCTACAGACTCAGACTCTTTATAGACTAGTCTATAAAAAGTGTATGGCCATAAGTCTATAGACAGTCTATAGACTCAGACTTCTTATAGACTAGTCTATAAAAAGTGTATGGCCATAAGTCTACAGACAGTCTATAGACAATCTATAGACTCAGACTTTTTATAGACTAGTCTATAAAAAGTATGGCCATAAGTCTATAGACTGTCTATAAACTGTGTATAGACAGTCTATAGACTCAGACTTTTTATAGACTAGTCTATAAAAAGTGTATGGCCATAAATCTATAGACTGTCTATAGACTAGTCTAAAGAAATGTCTATAGACAGTCTATAGACTTCATAGACAAATGTCTATAGACTGTCTATGGACTTTCTATAAAAATTTTTGTAAGGGCCGTGCTTTGGGCCACAACCTCCGGACTTGACTGAACAGAAGATGTGCTCCCCGGTGAGTGACCTTGGAGAAGGTCGTCGGGTCAAAAGGTGCGTGTGTGTGTGTGCCGCTTTTAGCAGATTATTAAGTTCAAGCCAATTATTCTAAAACATTGTTCGCGATTCTAATTTCCAGTTGATTGACTTTGTTCGCGCGAATTTGAGTTCTGGTTAACTTTCAATCTCCTAATGCGAACCTTACACAAAAGCCTTTTCACTGTACTAACTCCAACAAATATGTTAAGTTGTGGTGATGTTCCCACGATTCATCTATTTTCCATGCATCATATCAAATTATTTCTGTTTCATAATCCTGTCGCAAAACATGTATGTTTCTAGCCTATCCAGGAGAACACCTTAAAGCATGCACTTAGCGTGAGTTTTTCAACTTGAGTTGCTCAGTAGTACTTTGTCAACCGCAATAAGAACAGAAAATGATATCAAGAATTCTAAAGTGTGCTTAAAAAAATCACCATTCCACTTCCGCGTAAAGCATTCCTAGAGCGTGCGTCTCGCAGAGCCATCAGGGAGGCGGAAACTGCCTAATTCCGGCAACCCTGTGACGGCGAGTGATGGCGCTTGGCGTGCGACTACACGCATATGCATTTCCACCGTATCGTGGCCTCGGCGCCGCCATGACAATTTCACACAGAGCGACAGCTGCGCACTAATCAGTACTGCATCGCGCTCCATCTGCGTGTCAAAGCGCGAACCCCAGGGACCGCATTCCGGCCTTGATTACCGGGCGCTCATAACGCAGTAAGCGGCGAACGCGACGCAGCTTCGTTAAATAAACGTACGAGCAGCGAGCTCAACCTGGGCAACACTACATTTGCGTAGTGGGCTTGAAGGCACATTAGTGCCGGCAGCGTACATTTTCGCCCACTGGAGACAGGCATAGACTGCGCTGCACGAATTCAATGACGCGCGCTTTGTCGACCATGTTTCATTGGGCGGGCGGTAAACAAGCGACGACCCGGAAAGCCTCGTTCTATAGACTTCGCGTGAGGCAGCTTTTCGCTGTCGCGTTGCAAGGGCTGTTGGCACCGCAAAGACAGGTATAATTGCCGACTTTCATGATACATCGGGTTCTTACGCACCCTGAATTAAATTCTGCCATTTTTACTCGCCAAAACCACAATTTCATTGTGAGGGCATGCGCCGTGTCGGCGGACTGCGGAATAATTTCGACTATATGTGGTTGTTTTTATTGTGAACGCAATCAACGGTACGCGAGCATTTTTCCATTCCGACTTCATTCGAGTGCGGCCACTGCGGTCGAGATTCGAACTCCCGACGTCGTGCTTTGCAGCGACGTCTTAGCCACTGACGTCATAGCCATTGAGCTAATGCTGCTAGTGTTTCTTTTTTAATGTATCCTCCGTATATTTATAAAATTGGCACAAACAACACTACTCTAAACTTTTCCATCTTTCGAGTGGTTAAATGACATAAGCTTAGAGTACTGGCTTTTCCTTTCAGTTACCCCCATGGAAGAGCTTCCATTAATCCGCAGTACATCGGAACATTTAACTTACGCGTCCAGAAGTTGCAAAGTCACTATCACTTCAGACGTCTAGCCGTATTCGTACTCATGTTATAGGGCAGTTCCCCGGTAGGCATCTATATACCGGTGTCCATTTCAACACAGCTCAACGAGAAAAACAGTTACACTTACCAATGCCGTGAGAGCGGCAAGGTCACGATCCAAGAAGCATCGGTAGACAGTGTCTCGTATGCAGTTTCTGCACATTGGCCTGAAAATTAGAGAAAATCATTTTGAGAATCCAAGCTGTGTTTCTAAAATGCGTAGATATACGTATGGGTTTTGCGGCACCCTTCGTGAAACATTGAATGATGCTCGGAGTTTATGCCTGACCCTAACCATGACGTTCCGCACGCCGATTATGAGAACTCAAAGAGAGGAACGGTTTTCTCGACTGTGGATGTTCCAGGAAGGAAGTGCCGGGAAGCAAGACTGCAGGGCAAGCTCGTGTTATACACTCGAAGCAGAATTCTTTTTTTAATTGTTCTATCCTTTTGAGAGTTACTGTTGCGATTTCTCAAATTCACAATTAATGGGACGTTTAGAGGCTCGGTTGACCACCCCCCTTCGCTGTGGTACTTTGAATATATCGTGCCGAGTTCAGTGAAGCTTTAAGCTACGCGGCCAAGGGACTCATTGCGCCTGTCGGCTTTAGTGCAATGGCGATTCGCTAGACACAGTGCAGCGTGCGTACAGAGCGTTGACTCTCTCCCGCTTTCCTCTTTCTATATTACATCTTTCCCTTATCGCCATTGTAGGGTAGCAAACCGCACGCTCCTCTGGTTGACTTCCCTGATTTTTTTGCATTTTACTTGCTCTCTCAGCGGTCAGTGCCCTGTACGTTCCTCCCATTGTTTGTTTATCACACGAGCGAAGTCATACGAGACAAATCAAGAGTTTGACGGTAACCTGTCCGGCGAGGGAGGAGCACGGAGAAATTAAAACGAACACTCGCTAAGAGTAGAATAAAAATGAAAACACTTGACCTTTCCAGGTCCGTACGGGTCCCTTGTTCACAGTGGAAAACAATGTTCGCTGTGGAAACTCAATAATAACCTTTTATTTAGCGATGTCTCAAAGCGTTCACTGGAGTACGATCCCATTAAGAGCTTCATGATTTGAATGTTTTGTCAGTAGCGGTGGTCCATAACTCCCTATCCAGAATTGTATAGGGCGAAGCTAGAAGTAAAATTGAAACATTTACATCATGGGACGGCATGTGGAAATTTTCAGAAATAACAGCGAATAAATAGCAAGCCCGATATTCCTAACACGGTAGTTTATTGGAGTGGCGGATTCACCAATGTGCGCTAAGTGCAAGTGTGGAGAGACCATCAGTCATCTTCTGTGCCACTGTTCTCGCTTCGATAATCAACGTGAGGCTCTCCAGTGTGCCTTAAATAGACTGGATGACAGGCCATTTACGGAAGCGAAGATCTTGGAAGCCTGGCCTCACAGTTCATTAGCCCAGAAAGCAGTTCGACCGCTTTTTCACTACCTGAAGGCGACAGACTTGAGTGCCCGACTATAGCCATCCTACACCTAAGTTTTCTCTCTCTCCCTCTTTCACTCCCCATTCCCCTCCCCACGTGTAGGGTAGCAAACTAGACTCAGTCTGGTTAACCTGCCTGCCTTTCCTTCTTCCCTTCTCTCTCTCTCTCTTTCTTGCTTAGCTGTTAGTGCATACTGATCGAACCTGTCGAGACGCCGTAATTACCCAGGTTCGGCCACAGGGACACGAATGACAAAATGGTGTTCTCCTTTCCTGTATAGTGTCATTGCATTGCATTAGGCTCGCCGAGTCCCCTAAAGGCGTCAGCGTATGATTTCAGAAGTTGTGGGAAAACACGAAATGACGCCCTCGTGCCTAAAACGAGCCATGGCGGTTGTTTTTAGCAAAATATCTTGAGCCAACGTCATTTGTGGAGATGCAAATTTTATGTTGGAACGCAGTCCGCTAACTCGTTAAAATCGCCGGTGAAATTACACGCATTCTTGCGTTCTTTCTGTAGTCCTTCAGAAGTGACAGGCCTACAGACGCAGTTTCATTTCTGTTTCTCATTAATCTACGTACCTGCTAAGTGTACACTATTATTCTCGTTCCAAATAAGTTCCGAATGGCAGGTGGAACTAGTTTAGAATTGTACTACGCTTGATTGGCGGAACCTATAGAGAAAAAGATTGTGACGTTCGATTTATTTAGTGGCACTTACGCGGAAGGATATTAAGAGTGACATAGTTTAACTGCGGCAAGAAGCTCAACGCTAACTGGCATTTGTTCCACATAGGTTTCAATTGGTAAGTGGAACATTTATGCAAATATGTTCCATTTCGTTATGGAACCTACGTGGAGCGGAGTTAAAAAGTTGAGCCAAGTTGCACGTTTTGCTTGTTGGTATAGCATGATGGAGGCAAAACGCGTAGCGTAGCGTAGCGCATCAGAAACAGGACAAAAGAAGAACACAGACGACACACACGTTTGGCGCTGAACACCAAACGTGTGTGTCGTCTGCGTTCTTCTTTTGTCTGGAGTTAAGAGTTTACTTGTGAGCAAGTGGCACTGTGTCAACACGTTATCACCATGTAGTATGTACTACGTGCTGGTAGCATGCGACAACGGGAATTGGTTTTGCACATAGTGCAGAAATAACTTACCAACGTCGTCGGTGAGCCTTATGGCATTGCGTCTGTCCTTCCTGACTCGTAGAATAAACGACTAACGTGCGTATCCTCAGGGCCATGCACAGCGGCAGCACGGTGATGCCTTGCTCCTTGGAGAGCAGCGCACATACGGACAGTAGACCGCATGCCGCTAGCCATATCGACCTTCCGTGACCTCCTCTGCCGTCAGTGGAAACTTGGCAGCTGCGTCAGTGAAGAATGATTACAGTGTGCTTGCCAGACTTCAACAGAATTCTGTGACTTCATCCTGCTTGCGAGAAACACAAGATAAGTATTTGGGAAGATATTAAAGAGCACTACGAGTACAAAACAGCATTAAAGGTTTTAGAGATTGAGGAACGTAATTAATAGAGTGGGGAGTCTTCCATTTTGGACGACCAATCTCGTTGCTTCTCTAGGGAATTACGATCTTGATAATCTTCTGTCAGGTGCTTTCAATTCCAGTATACCATTCGCGATATTCGGAGGTGTAGCCTCGCAATAAACAACAGAAGACGTGAGCTTAGTTGAAACACGAGGAGAAATGAACTAAGGTCTAATTTGAATGATGCAGCGTCAGTGCATGTTATCGATTGCTTGCGCGAGAATCAAGAGAGTGTTAATGAAAGGGCGGCTACGGAGAGTAGGTTGACGGATGAATTATTATAAGGCTTAAAAATCAGAAAAAAAAGGGGGGCAGTATATCTACTGTTTTTATACGTGTAACAGTTGCAGTTACGTATCTATTAGACACTTCTAAAAGTCACAGCTGAAACGAAAAGAAAAAGATCTAAGATCTAAGATATTAAAAGAAATATGATCCGTTTTGCCTGTTATCTCGGAACTGGACAAGGCGGGGAACAAATACACGAGGTGAACTGAATAATTGACACAGAATACAGTCCCAGTCGCTCAAAAGACGCGGTGTTGCTTTCAACGCTTCATGACGTGAAGAGAACTTGCGTTTGCTTTCAATTATCATAACTGAGCATGAGAGTTTATGAGCAGTCCTCGTAAATGCCTACTCATAAACGAAAACCACGTATGAACATGGATGACGTCTGTGCGTAATGCCACCAGTTGAAGAAAAAGTTAAGGACGGGGTATGAGGAGGAATTTGATATGAGTGCATTGCTGTGTATTTCTTAGGGAAAATAGAAATCAAAGAAAACAGTCTTTTCCATAATATGTTTTTGTTTTATCTTCATAGTTTCTCTGGATGCTCTCGAGAGAAAGTTGTTCGAATCGCTCGACTTCAATAGCGTTCTCATCGGCGTCGGCGTCTTGAAAGGCCCCGCTACACCGTACCAATGCAAAATCGCGACGTCCGGCTTTCTTCTTCAATAGCAACCTACGGGAGAATCGCTCTTAGATGGGAACAAAAGAATTCTTCCTAGCCTTTATGAAGAGACGGGGTGCTAAGCCAGCTTTTGAGTTTAGCGTGTTGTCGCGTTATGCTTCTTTCCGGCGCGCTAGCACAAAGCTAGCGCTCCTTCGCTGTACGAGGCTTATCCGTAGGCAGCTTTCGCATCTCGCGCTATGTTATGAAGGAGCACAAAAAGGAACAGCCGAGAAGCAATCCTGTTTCTTCAAAATGCTCATAACGGGAATTCTCCCGAAGAAAGACTGCACTCCGCTCCTTTGAAATCCAAAGCTTATTCCCTGTATTTAGGCGTCCATTAGGGCTTCTACTCCCGCAAGGTGCGGTCTCTAACAAGTGCGGCTTCTTTTTTTCCGCCGAACGTCTTAACAAAGACTCTGCTTGAAGAAAAGGCATGCGCTAACGCACGGAACTGCGGCGTCAGCCCAGAGAAACCATTAGCAAGATTGCTGAGAACGCGTGCGGCAACGCGTGTTATGTTTTCGGTGCACCCTTTCCGAACAAACTCTTGCGCGCGTCGGCAACATTCCGGACTTGGAAACGTTGCGCACTATTAGCACGCGCACATCGCTGCGAGGTGCAAGCTCATACTCGCTCAGCAACGCATAGTAATCGAAGACGTATTGATCAGATGCAGCAGTCACTTCGCCGATCTGCGTCAGCGACAATCGTCGATCTGGTTGAATTTGAAAGAAAAATCAGACTAGTTTCACTGTCATTTTCTGTGGAGGCAATATGTGAAGTTATGGCAGGTGGATACAGTGCCGGTCTTTCTGATAATAGGCATCTTGTTCGGCAATATTCTGGCAAAGAAAGTTACCTATGAGTTGGCCAACTTGTAATATTGCACCTTTGTGTTATTCCCAGTATCCGGTGACCTGAGCACTCTCACCTATGACACGTTATTAGTTCTATAACCAAGGCGCAATGTTTTAGCTATCGATTACGGAACGCATAAAGCTATGCTTCGGTGAATTTGTTTGACAGCAAATCGAAATGAGAAATAACTCGGATCCTCGCTTAGAGATTAAGTAGTTGTAACGTTTCAAGAGCGACTATATTTAGGATCCTTTCTAAGGGACGCCGTGGACCCTAAAATCTGCAACACTCACGAGGAAATACTTATCCTAAAACAACTAAAGTCATCATTACACTTTCTACCAAACACAGAACAAAAAGCGGCCTTGAAAGATTGCGGAGAATCACGGGAAGAGAAAGAAAAAAAGACAGCATTCTTAGCCGGATCCCATATATGCCTGGAAATTATGAAAATGAAACCATCGTGATCATTTTTTTGTTTATTTCTTTCCTGCGTCTAGCCTTGGCTCGAAACTACGCAAAAAATGTTGTATTATGCTCAGCTTAAAGAAACGATAACATATTTGTTGAATTTGTTGTCACTTAATTGTGAAGGAAGAAATTAGTGGATTAAACATGTACAATTACACAGGCTGTCCAAGGTGTCATGCACCAAGCCTAAAAAAATAAATAAAAGAAACTCAAAACCTTCTACGCGAATGAAACCAAGCATAGAATGATAGCGGCAAGCTGAAAAAGGTTCGCTATTTTTGTACTAATATTAGTTGATTACCTTTTAATGACGCGTGATGACAGACAGCACCTATTTTGGCATACATTTGAAAACTAAAGTTTTTCACACAAGAGAAAGCGGCGCGCCATCTATTGTGTGAGCCTGAATTAAAAAAAAAAGAACCTGCGAATTACAAAAAATTTCGATCTCTTGACCGATTTGTGCGCCTCAGTAGTGCTGCTCTAATACGTGATTCGGAGTGACTAAATAGGCTTCATGCATGCCCACAAGGTTGCCCCGCTTTTCTGTATGTTATGCGACCAAAGCAAGTGGCTTGGTATGGTCGCATAATCTGCACTAGCGGGGTGCCTCGTAAGTGAGCGCTTGACTGTTTGTGACAACGGTAACAAGACGGCCAAAGCCAAGTTATCAAAAAATCGCAGCTCACGCTATCGATTTACCACATAAGGCCAACGCGAAAACGGGCATGGAGGTAGCAGCCACGACGAATAAATTCGAACTGTCATATTTACGACCTAAATTGTCTGCACTACACGGACAGAATTAGTTTGCTCGATACATGCTAACGATGGCAGTACTGCAGCACTTCGCGGGCTTTCTTTCAAACGCCGAAACAACAGCCGCAATTGCGCGCCGAAAACAAGTTAAATACATGTGGTTTGGTGTGGTTTGGTTCTAACACATACTTTAGGCGAATCAATTTCATACTTCAAAAGTTAGTTACATAATCATTAGAAATTAATTATTCAGGAGCAGTCCAAAAGATACTACACGCTCCTTCAGGTTGTTCTTAAGAATAAACAACCGGTTTCATTCGCATATAAAGCTTTGCCTTTTTTTTTAAACTTGGTGCACGTTAGCTAAGACAACCGTGCATTTAACGGCCTTTTTAAGTGTGCTCTTCCAGATACTTAAGTTGATCCTGCTGTTTCCCGCACGTCTCAATGTCTAACTGAGATGCGTGACCAGTTTTAGAAGCAAACATATTTGTCGAAGTATCGCAAGCTGGTACATTCAAAAAACACTACCCGAACGAAATGAATTCTGGCCTACGTTTTCAAAATTACATTCAAAGTTCAAATCATGCTACACAGCATCCCAGGCTCCGGGATCACTGTTGTAAGTGCGGCGATAAATTGGGTGCGGCGAATGCGGTGGTGCCGACCTTTTCATACATATCTATCAGGAAAAGGAACAAAAATATGGCGATCTTTCTTTCTCCCCTGTGTTTCGAAGCACGCAAAGTAAAACTAAAATTAGACATTCCGTATGAAAGCAAGAAAGTGTAAAGGGGATGAAATTTTACGACCTTTCCACTTTGTTGGCACGACGCCTATTTGTCCACGTGCCATTTTTTTTTAAACCGTACCGCTGAGAGCGTTATTGATTGCAAGCGCTGCAGAGGCTGACTTTTTCACCGTGTTGATCGACAATGTTGAGTTGAGCGTCTTAGACAGGCTGCATCATAAAATAGAAACATGCTCGAATCACGGGTTACAGGAAGGTTTTAGAAATGTATGTGGCACCGGATGCAACGCACCCACGCCACCAAGGCGTAGTCTAACGACATTGCAGTATGAAACTTGTCTTGCACCATGCAATCACACGTAGGTGCACTATACCTATGGCTGCTTAAAAGCCAACTCACCAGTGGTAGCAGAGTAGCGAGAGCAGAAAGAAGAGGCAGCACAGCACTTCGGCTCGGCCCACTATGCTGGACACCTGCGCGAGGGCGACGGATGGAACTTGTCGGACGGCAGGTCGCCGGTGCAGTGCATAATTTCGCGCGCATCACGAGCACACAGGGAAGCGTACCACAATGCTACACGCATAAGCAAGAACGAAAGAACGAATTCTGTGACGCGAGGAAGCTTTGCTCCCTTAATGCTCGGTACAAATTCTGTCATGGCGCCCTCGCGAAGAGGCAACGAAGACGAATCCTGCATTGACGAGAATATGAGCGCAATGACTTATTTCAACAAAAGAAGTCAGGTTAGTAATAACACGTGTACATTCTCGTTGACAAGAAACTGCTTTTAGCCAAAGTAAAAAAAAAATCACGAGAAAACGCAGTTTGCATGCCTAGTGCCAACGCTGTTCGCAAATGGAAACCGTTTGTTGTCGTCCCCTGAATCAACCGCTTCGAAACAGGTCGGTCGTTCCAAGAAGACAGCGCGGTAATAAGCGGAAACTGCCATCGGCGCACTCAAAGAACACGTGAGAAGTCGTCTCTCGAGTATCGCATGGCGCCTGACATTTGTAGTCATTTTCGCGGCCCGTATTATGGAGATCAAGTCGTTTATACGCCACCCCGCGTCTCCGTATGCGTAATGAAGTTGCTTGGCTTCACTTTGTTCTCTGTGAAGTCATTATACTATAAGTCTGCTTCTAGCTTAAAAAGGCGATTTCCGAGATACTCGTAATTCACCCAGTGGGGACTGAGCTGTGATTGCCGAGTGGACGTCGGAATGTGCAAGCTTTGATTCCGTATCCACTGATCGGTTGCGTAGACGTAGCAACGGGTGGGTATCCATGCACTAAGGCAATAGGACGTGGCCTTATTCATGTGCTTCTTCATGTGACCAGTTTCTCGTTTCATCCTCTCTTAATGACGTCCAACTCATTGCAAAGTTTACTTAACATCTACAAGTATTGTCTACTGTCATGGTACAGCAACAAAAACAAATAAAGAGCCTTAGAGCCCTTAGGACACTTGTTAATTCCGCTTAGGCTGAAAAAGTTTTCTGAGTAGTCTTACAGGCGTAGCTGCTACTACTGTTGTAGAAACATGTCTGGCGGTAAGTCAGGGGAAAGGTCACTATTTTTCTTTAATGTAAGACAAGGGCGGCCGTTCGAGAGGATATCACGAGTGGTTTGACAACTGGTCTAAGCGCTGACAACGTTCAGTATGGGAAAGAAGTCACCCCTGAAGAAAATGTGTGACAGCCTAACAGAACAGTACACGAACACTCACCGCCTCAGTGTGGACCGGATGCGCAGCGAACAGCGTCGCTGCCAGGCACGCGTGGAGGGCAGGTATCCGCATCACGCAGCGTGCGACGATGGCCACCAGAACGGAGCATGCGCAGTGCAGAGCCACGTTGACCATGTGGTAGCCGCGTACCTGGCGCCCATTGGCGTAGTAGTTGGCCCTGTGAGTAAAGAAAAGATTACGCTCGTGAGAACAATCTTCCCGCATAGCGCGTGAGAGTTCGTCAACTGAAAGAGTCCCGACACGCAATTCGGCGATGTGGCAAGGGCATTTGACACGAACCTTTTCCTTTTGTCATTGCAGTTGTGTTGCATGCTGCATAGAAAAAAATTTACTGACATGTAGGCTGCAATTTGAGTGCCCGAAAAAGTAGCTGTATTAGAGCACAAAACATCACTGGTTTCACAGTCATGTTATTTTAATCAAATCATATTTAAACAGCCATAAAACGTTCTGGTTACACCACCACAGCTTTGTACCTGATGTATGTATTAAATAATCTGCAGGTGAATATAAAAAAACCTCCATCGCAGGGAGAGGTCTTCGTGTTGCAGAAGACATAACATTGGCTGATGATGATGATGATCGTCATCATTATCATCATGATCATCGCCAAAAACCTTCCCACTCTATGCCTTTTAGGATCGGAAGAATACTGCCATGTTTGGGCAGATTGTCTCGCACAGTTGGGTGCTTCAATTTTTTATAATGATTTTATTGAAGGTAGCCTAGGGTTGTTTACTGTCTGGAGATGTTGCTCCTGTGCATATTGCGGGTTGCGCACAAAACAGGCCGACGAAAAGGGAGCAATGGAGGACATGAACGCCAAGTATCAACATTTTATAGAGGAGCTGTATGTAGCTAGGATACCATAGAATTATTGTGCTGGCACACAGAAACTATCGTCATCAATGGTTCATAATTCCGTAAGCACTCAGCAAAGTGAAGCGAACAGTGCTTACGTTCTTTCTAATGACGCATGCAGCATGCAGAACGACATGTCGAAAACAATCATCATCAGTGGCTCATACCCCTAGAAGCAATGGCTCATACCCCCGTAGGCAATGGCTGGTATCCTCGTAAGCAAGCAGAAAAAATACAATGGCTCATAGCCCCATAAGTTTCATGACTACTCAGTTTGCGTGGTTTAGTTGAGATGACGCTGCCCCTGTGTTCGTTCTCGGTGATTTCAATGTGGATGTGTCGGCACCAAAAACGGAGTGGATTACACGTTACGATTTGCACATATATGGCTTGCGCTGCCACATCAATTTGGCCCAACCGACCACCCAGCGGCGTACGTGTATCGAGTTCACATTATCAAAGAACGTGATTGCAGTTGCCAGTAGGCCGATCAGTGTATATCGTAGCGAGCACAAAGCCATTGTGACCGTCCTTACTAAGTGACAATGAGTGATGCCAATAAAGTCTTCCCACAAATGTTCTGAATACGATGTCGACAGCTCCGCTGATCATCCACCTTCGCAGGGCAGAGTGACCTTGATTTTTTTTTATGGAGAGGCATGAGAACTTATAGAGTGCTAATGATCATAGTGATCTTAACTGACATCCTATATGGTATGGTGTGGTGACAAATAGCCATCTAGCCTACTTTATCGAATGAGGTTTTGCTGCATCTACCACAGTGTAGCATTTTGCCTATCTTTTTTTGATATCTTGATTCTTCGTTTAAACTTGTATCATAATATTTGACTGTCACCTGCACCTGTAAGGCTAACGGTTCCATTATTCTATCCCCTTCTTCTTGTTGCCACCAATACTCTAAACGTGCTTTGTTTTTATAAACTGCTGATCAGTTAATATTTCCATAGGCATTGAATCCCAACGCTTCTAGAAGGTGCAGGTTTTGTACTGTTCGTGCAGGGAGAATATTTTAGCATTACATTACAATGTGTTGAGTCGATTCCGGAGTGTTTCTATAGCATATTCATGCCTCATGTTGGTCCGGTAGAAAAACATCTCTTGCAAGCGGCACCTAATAGTGAAAGCAAATTCTGGCAAAAAAATATCGAACAGATTCACCGAAAGCAATCGAGAAAACAACATTTGACTGAGAGGAAATATATAATACAGCGACATGTGCTACACAGAGGCGCGAATTCTTTTTCAATCATTAAAACGGACGGTTGACCAACCAGGGATTTCAAACAATGTGAGGTGAAGTGTGTATCGGGCCTGGCAACCAGGGTCCTCAAGATTGGCAACCCCGCTGTGTAAGCCTGTCAGCCGGGAGGCTGATATAAAAGCGCAAGCATCCAATAAAGCGGATTGTTCCTCTTCGCCAAACTGGACAGTTGTCTGCGTCGGCATGCTATCTTGATCAAGACATGGCGTCAGAAGTTTCTTTATCACGCCCATTCCCGCTTCGACTATATATATATATATATATATATATATATATATATATATATATATGTGGTGCAATGGCCCCTCGCAATGTGCCCGTGCGTCGCTTCCAGCCGCCTGTGCACCGCCCTCCCCCTCCCAACCCCTGGACCACCACTGCCATCCCTAACCCGTTGCGTACGCCGGACAATCGCCCTATCTGCTTCGCATGTAGGTGTCCCGGTCATATCGCAAGGTTCTGCCGCCGCCGATCGCAGGCGTTCGATGACGATCGCCGAGCGCCCTATGTGCCGCCTGATTCAAATGCGCCTTACGGGCCCTTCGACCAATCACCAGCTCGCTCCCAGACTGATCGCCGTCCTCGCTTCGAACGCCTCCGATCACCATCTCCAAGTCGCCGATCGCTTTCCCCTATGCGTCGACGACCCGTCTCTAACGAAGAGGGAAACTAGACGACGCAGTTCCTGAGGCAAGAACTGCGCAAGTGTCGACAGGCCGAAGTCCTCCTCCTTTACCTGCTAATGTCATTGATGTGTTTATCGAAAATTTCGCCGCAGTCGCTCTCGTCGATACCGGTGCCGCTATTTCAGTTATGGATGCCAGGTTTTGCCGTTCGCTTCGTAAAGTGACGACGTCTCTGTCTGGATAGTCGCTAACGAACGGCGAGTGCTCAACCCATTTGCCCTACCACTGCTCGTACTGCCCATGTGACCATACAGGACGTTTTGTACACGATTGAATTCATAGTTCTTTCATCGTGCTCCCACGCCGTTATTCTAGGATGGGATTTTCTCCCACGCCACAATGCCATCATCAATTGCGCTCGGGCTGAGATTGAACTTTTCTACCTTGGTGACCTGGCCTCCGTCGATGCTCATCCTGCCGCTAAAATTCTCGCGAAAGAAGACACCTGTATTCCCCCGTGCTCTTCAGCATTCGTACCAGTCTTCTGTAGTACCATATCCGACGGGACGGTCTTCTTCATGCCCTCTCATCACTTTGTTACCAGAAAAGCGCTTCCTTTGCCCTTTGCAGCTCTTGACCTTGCCGCCGGTGTCAGCACGATCCCCATTTACAATCATCTTTCGTCGCCGCTATCACTGCTCCGCCGCGAATGCCTTGGTTACGTCGAGTTGGTCGATTCAACACGAATTGTCTCTGTCCTCGACGAAGTGCCTTCTACTGCCGTCCATGAACTGAATGCCCTCTCCGTACCCGACTCAACATGGACTGGTGTGTTCAGCCCATTCATCGCCGAAGATCTGACGCACTCGCAGCGATCTCAACTTCTCGCAGTCCTTCAGCATTTCCGCCGTTCTTTCGACGTTGCGCAAACATCTCTTGGCCGTGCATCGACGGTCGAGCATTACATCGACACTGGCTCTCACTCAACGCTGCGACATAGACCATATATATCGCGCGTCCGCTAGGGAACGTCGCGTCATTGCAGACCAGGTCGATGACATGCTCCGTCGAGGCGTCATTCGACCTTCCCAAAGCCCATGGGCCTCCCCCGTGGTCCTCGTCACAAAAAAAGACGCTTCCATCAGCTTCTGTGTTGATTTGCGACGGTTGAACAAGATCACGCTGAAGGACGTCTACCCATTAGCACGCATCGATGATGCTCTGGACTGTCTGCAGGGAGCCGAGTTCTTTTCTTCGCTGGACTTGCGGTCAGGCTATTGGCAGGTTTCGATGGCAGAGGCCAATCGCTCAAAAACTGCCTTTGTTACGCCAGACGGCTTGTATGAATTCACCGTCATGCCTTTCGGACGTTCGAAATAATGATGAATAATGTTCTGCGTGGCCTCAAATGGAAAATCTGTCTTTGCTATCTTGACGACATTGTGGTGTTCGCCCCTGATTTCGCAACGCACCTGCTCCGCCTCCAGCACGTACTCACTTGCTTGACCAACGCCGGGTTGCAACTTAACCTGAAGAAGTGTCGATTTGCTGTTCGTCAGCTTACAATTTTAGGCCATGTCGTGTCAAAGGAGGGCATTCGCCCGGATCCCGAGAAACTGCGTGCTGTTACTGCGTTCCCAAAACCTACCACTATGAAAGAGCTACGCAGTTTTATCGGCCTCTGCTCTTACTTCCGGCGATTCGTTCGAAATTTTGCGTCAATTATATCACCTCTCACGCAGCTCCTTAGCGGTGCTAGAGATCTCTCATCATGGTCTCCAGCGTGTGACGACGCCTTCAAAACCTTGCGCCGTCTTCTCACGACTCCACCCATTCTTCGCCATTTTGACCCTCAAGCGCCAACCGAAATCCATACCGATGCAAGCGGTGTAGGGCTTGGCGCTGTGTTGGCACAGCGTCAACCTGGCCACACAGAATACGTCGTCGCATACGCGAGTCGCACGTTAACCAAGGCGGAGAAGAATTAAAGCGTTACAGAAAAATAGTGTTTGGCCAGGCAGAGACTTCGAATGATCAACCCTGGCCCCCTGATGAAGAAAAGCCTTCTTATCGCAACGTCCACTTGGGAAACACCTACTTCGACTCTTGTTAATGTTCCAATCTGAGAGAGGAATGCGAGCAGGCAGCGAGAATTGATTGCAATTCAGCGGCAGCCTCTCCAAGCATAGACCAGGCTACAAGAAGGCGCCATGCTATCAACACTGATACGCCACCAGTGTACTAACTTGTTAGGGAAACCATTACGCACATCGTTCTCGCCGTTATAGCGCAGCTCGCTTAGTAGCTGATAGAATACGAAACGTGCAATGGCGTGTCCATCGACCACCTGCAGCGAACAACAGAGCAGCCGTCGTCAGCATCAGCGTAAAGGGGTGTAGAACACGTGCGGCGAATTGCTGTGACGACGGAATCACGTGCAGCGTCATTATAAGAAATCACGCGACTCACCGACTGTTGTCGCCCGGTGTAACAACGCTACCGAGTCTTGCAATTAGCGCGTCTCATTCCTGACGAGATTCATAGCATACCAAAGCAATTAGAGCTGCCTGCCTGCCGCAAATGGCACTGACGCCCCTGGCGGCCCCACCATACGCCCTCTGTGCACCAGCGCATTCCAGTGTGTGCTTTTAGAGCAATTCTATGAGCGTTTTTTTTTTTTCTGGGGGATGCGTCGGGCAGAGCAATTAAAAAATTCTGCAAGCATTCGCTAGAAGTTCTTCACTGTGCTGAGCCTAGTAGGTAAGGAATGATTTTCGGCCACATTGCGTGTAATTATACACGGCAGATACAAAACTGCACCTAATGCAACGGGAATGCGAGAGGCGACAATGATGATGATATGATTGCGATACGTGGTCATGACGATGCTGATGATGTTAACTGCTAAAGCCTATATATATCGCCTTGCAGTAAGTGTCAACCACTGCATACTTAAGCGCATTTGTATTCTCGATTTAGCGCTTTTGTGAGGTTTCGTTTTTTTATTTCCACGTCGTAAAATTATCCAACGTGCCATTTTATGCTTTTCTATAGTTACGGAACGTCTTTTGTGGTGAGACGTAGAGTACTTAAAGAAAACATGCTCTCAAGATTTGATAATATGTGATGTCTTGCGGCGCAAGGGCCAAGTGCCAAGAGCGCCATGATTCCTCCAGATTTCACACTTGAGCTTTTAATAAATGTATCTCATTGTCGCTCAATTTCCAATAGGAACATCAAGTGTTCTTCAGGAAAAAGAACTTTATTAAGCACATATGCGCAATTTCCCCAGGTTGCGCCATGTTAAATACGTGATTTTGAAAGACTGCCAGGATGAGTTGAATTCCACAATATCCATAATTTTCCTAGGTACAGGGAAATATTTCGCACGTGTACATGGTGTTCCAGCTGACTTGAGCCATGCCTTCAATATTTCAAACCACGTGTGAGCTTCAAGAATGCAAGCAACTTAGTAGATTCTGTACCCTCTTCAGCAACTCGCAGAAATTTTATGTTTAGTTTAGACCGCTATATACAAATATAAATGGAAAATCTTCGTTGGAAGATTTGTGTAGCCTTTTGAGAAGCATAAAAAAATTAGTTTCTTTAAGATAGTAGCTGTGCAATTCATTATCCGAACTGGAAATGGAGCCCACAAGATTTAAACGAAGTAGCACGTGACTAGGCTTTTGCGCCTGCCCACATTAGTGTCTTCATATGCATGGCACGAAGGAGTGATTGAGTTTGCGGCCGGACCGAACACTTGAAATGGATCGAAAACGCTTGACTTTCTTCTCACTTTTGCCGACAAATCCTAAATCAAATGAAGCTATATAATAATGGACGATATATCTCACATGGAAATTCTTGAACTTCTGTGAGCATTTCTGGTGCTTCCAGACTACGTAGAGGGCGAGCAAGTATTGGCGGTGGATTGCGATGCGTCGCTGACGCATCGCCCCCGCGTCCAGTTTTTGCCTGCGGCCTATTATAGCACCTGCTGTGCGCGCAGCATCGGTTCGTTGGTGTATATATATATATATATATATATATATATATATATATATATATATATATATATATATATATATATATATATATATATATATATATATATATATATATATAATCTTTGTACAGAAAACGCTCTGCGGTTAGGTTACTAGGCGAGGTAGAAGCATGGTGTACCTTGGAGAAAAAAGAGAGAAGAAAAAAGGGGGAGGGGGACAAGAACAACAGCGCCCGGCACAGCTAGGTACGTATATTGCCAAAGAAAATCACGAAACGCGAAGTCATGTAAATATTTATGTTACGCTGCTACAAGTTCATGTCGTTGTGTTCGTCGTCAGCGAACGTGTAAAATATTTTTCTGTCTGCGCGATGTAACAAAAAAAAAAGAAAGAAAGCGCGAACTGAATGCAAAAACCAGTAGCCAAATGAATCGGTAAATCACAAACGCAACAATCACAAAATAAAACAAAAAGAAAAGTGCGTCAGGGAGTCATCTGCTCCGTTAACTCACAATAAAACGGCGTACTTCTCGGCAAACATGTCACTACGCCCATTTCCCGTACTAAAACACACTTTTGAGTCATGGCGCAGGCCTCTACTTTGTGTGCCTTTGACGAATATTCCAGGACTGTTGAAATATCTGTCTGTCGCAAAAGCGAATCGGTTGTTAGAAGTGCAGATACAGTTTCCTTTCTGTTTTCTTTTCTTTTTAAGTGCCTTCGTTTCGTCGATGTTCCCGCTTCGATATATATATTGACCTTGCAATTATTCCGCTTTCTCGTGCGGTGTATTTCTTCACCGCTTAGCCCGTCGCGTAGAAAAAGAGTACCTTTTCTTCGCTCTTTTCTCTCTGTCTCTTTCCGTTTTCTTCTTTCGAAGCAGAGTGTGGCGATAGAGTTCTTTATAAAATCGCTAAAGAGACAGCAAAAGTACGAGCGCCTTCCTTGAAAGTGTACCGCGGCCATAATGATGAAAGTCCGCCGCTGCGAAAGACTGGCTAGATTTCGTTTATATTTCTTTTTATCAGGCTCTACCATGCGAATTGTATTTTTACATTTTTCTTTCTTTTTGCAGGCTAGCATTTCACATCGTCTCACGTGTGTACTTAAAGAGCCGCCGCCTGAAAAAAGAAAAAAAATGGCTTTTGGAGAATTACGCTCCCTGCTGATGATGTCTGCTATCTTTTGAGCGCAGTTCTTTCTTCTTACGGCATGTCATTCATGCGATATCAGCTGAAGCCAGACGCGCCGCAGCTTCTGCAATGTTTTGCCGTCTGTTTACTTTTTTTGTCAGGCACCAGTCCCCCCTCAAAAGCACTCGAGCAGCGAATGCGTCTGCGGCAAATCTCCTTTGCTGAAAAAAACGCGTGTCGCAAAGGCGACACTCACGACGTACGCTTTATAAAAGCAAAGAGACAGCAGGAGTCTCCAGGATGTGCTAGAGTATGTTCTGTGTTGGTAATTATTTTTATTTTTTTTTCTTTTCTCCTGCATAACACTGTAAGATTGACTTGTTATATTTGTTTCTAATTCTACAACGATCGCGCGAGATAAAACTCTCGCTTTAACATTGTTCTCCAGCCGTAAGAGAGCAACCTGAACTTCAAAAGAATAAAACAAAGAAAGGAAAGAAAGAACATGGTTGCTATTAATCGCATCTACTTAAAAGCAGCGGGACTTAAGCAACCGGCTGTTGATGATGTTCTGCTCCTTGCCAACATCTTCTTAGGTCGGACCTCTTCCGTAATGGAGATACGCGCCATGCATGGAGAATTCTACCAAAGCGGAAATTGACATAAAAGCTTCTTGTAGCTGCGTCTACGCTTGAGAAAGGTATACTTTCTGAACATGCAAATTAAGATGACAGTATGTACGGTCTGTTAACATCAATGAATGACACAGAGCAATGCCGCGAACGATCTAACTTATCCCTGCTTATGCTATTAGAATTCTCTGTTCATTCACAACTCTTATTGTATTTGCCCTTGGGGAAATATCCTCGCCCAACTTCGTTTACAAATAAGCAGAAGTAATGGCAAATAACAGTTTTAAAAATTTCTACAACATATGTGGTGGTATAATGCAATATGTGCATTGCATCAAAACTCGTTACAATACAATATTATAATTTTTTTCGATGTGTTCCCAATAATTTCATTTCAGATTGCTCATCGCTCATGCCCGTTCTATAGATCCCCTCTACAAATGATAAGTTGAAATTTTTATGCGGTCTGTGTTGCACCGGAACCAGGATACTATGAGCGACAAAAAAATCATCTGCAGTTATTCATTTGGAAGACCGCGAAATTCATAATAATAATAATAATAATAATAATAATAATAATAATAATAATAATAATAATAATAATAATTTATTTATAAACATCCAAAAGCAGAAGAAGGAAACGGGCCTGTCTAAGTCTACGAGGATTTGTGTGACTAGGCCCGGCAGAGTCGGTGCAGCGACGTAGTCACACCTTTAGATAATAACACGTTTTTTACGAACTTTCAGACCAAGAGCTGGTAGTATTACCTGTTAACAGGCCTTGACATAGCAAACAAAGACAAAAGCATAAATAACTAAAGTAAAGAATCACAACGATAATTCAACATTTCATCATTAACTTCTCCGGCTGCTTTTTTTTAAGTTGTATAAAAGGTAATGATGAGATAATCATAAGTTGTTTTAGAGGACCACATGAGGAACTGCAGTGGACAGAGGAGAGGGAGATTTTAGTATGATGCACTCTTAGATACAGCAGAGTGCCGCTAACTCTTTTGAGGCTAGAGGAACTAGTTGTCTCACGTTACTCCGTTTTAGAGGTTTCTCAGAAGCGCCAATGGAGCGGGTTTAATCTCATATTGTGCCTCATCAAGTGCACATACTCACGTCAGAGCTACGAGAGCTCCCCCGAATGGAGTCAGATGTGGGGCGATCTTCCAGTTAAATGAGTACCGAGCATTTCCTGCATCCTCTGAATGTAGGCGGCGAATATACAACTGCAGGGAGGAGAACGTGTCTGGCTTCTTACTGAGCAAAGTCGGCTTCAGGATGGAGTCGCTCATGTGAATATTATAGAATCCGAACTAAATGTAATTGGCGCTTACCAGATGTGACCACTTATTTAGAAAGCACGGTTCAAATCTTCAACAAATTTTTGCCCGTAGCTGCGCCCTTGGGTAACATATCATGGGTTCACCATCTAGGCCTTAAAAATCACGGCTAAAAGAACCCTAGTCAAACAAGCACGAGTAATGTGCTTGTCAACAAGCCTAACGTTTCAAGTGGCCTCACGGTCAGTGTCACTGAATGTTTCGTGGCTTTCTCTTCTTTTTTTTATTTATTTCCTCATCTATATCCAGAATGCATTATAGGCAATGCAATAAGAAGCTAACCGGTTGCCGATTAGGGTTACAGTTGCACATAACGAGCAATGGATTCCTTCTTTTGAACATTTTTGTTGCCGTTTAGAATAATTTGGTTTCTAGGAACGACTACGCCCTTACGGGTGTAATTGGCTTATAGAGACAGCTGCAGCTTGTTGCGCCGCGAAGTTGTGCGCGAAAGTTCAGGAGTTGCTATACAAGATTCCTGACCCGACGGCTGTTCTCAAAACACGACATCCATTCTTGTAAAGCGTGTGCGCGTGTCTTTTTTTTTTACTTATTTTTAGCATATTTGTCATTATTGCTTTCTCGGCGTGCTTCATCCTTTCAAATATCGACGTTCAAGCACCTCTCGTTTCGTGCTCACAGCCTTAGCCTTCCCGCACTCTTGGGAGGCGCTCGGTCCCTGATCCTTGGCGCTTAAGAGCATATATCGCGCTCCTTCGAGTAGCGGAGTTGAGGGTGAGGAGGAAGCAGAGAGGGAGGGGAGCGCCCTCCTGGGATGGTGTAGATGTGCTCGCCGAGGGCATCGATTAATCCCCGGGCACTTGTTATAAACGACGACGGGGTTCATATCGAAGGCTGACCTCCGAGCACTTCAGGGAGGTCCCAGACCCGCAAGGTGTATTTAGCTTCCCCTCATTGCTTTCCCTGTGCTTCTTTTCCTTCTTTTTTGATTTTTTTTAATACTGCGACACTAGCGACCTCCTCGCTATGTTTTTGTTCATTGCTTCCTGGGTTATAGAGGAAAAAAAACGAGCCGCCACAGAGCAGGCTGCCAGGGTACAGCAAACGGTCGATACCGGTTCCGTTTACGATTTTGCACTGTCATGTCTAAAGAGCTGGATTTCGCTTGGCAGCCAGTTGTCGCTTGTCTGTGTAGTCAATTACAATTATGCTGTGTGATGCGCCGCATTAAAGAGTCGTCGTTGGGTTTTCTTTTTTCTGAATAACTCCGAATAAGACCGTGACTTTGGATCTACTTCCTAATTTTTTTTTTAGCTCCCAGGCTTATTTTTTGTAGGTGTGTTCACTGCTGCTGGACTTATAATCGATTAAAGTGAACTATCGAATGATCTGCAGCAAGACGCGGAGAGAACAGAGACAGCTGTTCCATATTTCACATTTTCTTGCGGGGAGAGACTAAAGGGTAGAGGCAATAACTTTAAAACCGCTCATCGGTGTTGATTGCATGGTGATGTTAGTCATCGCTCGTTCGAACAGGCAATAAAAAAGTGAAATAGACCTGACAGCGACTAAGTTACCCCACATTCAATATGCAAAAACTTAAAGAACGAATGCTGGAAATGGTAACTCTTCAAAATGTCCTATGCTTCCAGTACTTTACAGAATGCATAATTTCTCCCGATTTCATATATTTGCAGAATTATCTGTCTTATTAGCTGTTTCTTATGAAGAAAATTACGGTTTTAAGATTTCTGCTATCTGACTAAAGAAAGAAACTACCAAAGTTTGTCCCAATTCAGTCTCTATACATTGTTTCTTTTTTTTTTTTAGTGTCATTTGGATTATTCCATGCCAAATCAAACAGCGTTTTTCGAACATCACAGATATAGTTAAAAATATTTCCACACGTTTGTTGAAGTTCAGACGTGTTCCCCATATTTACTCTTTTTTCAAAAAATGTTCAACCATTTTAGCAAGAATTACTTTTCCTGATCACCTGATATCTAGAAGGCATAAATCAAAATTTTTTTTGGAAGGCACATTGTATAATTCTGTCACCCAAATGTTGCATATGGCAAGACAATAAAGTGGTGAGGCTGCCAAAATTTCCCATTTTTTGAAATATTTAAATACTTTAAGTGCTTTTCCCACCGGCAGAAGCGAGTGAACTTGCAAAATTTTAATACGTTTTTTTTTTCCGAACGCAGACACACCCAGAATGCACAAATTAAAAACAAAATGGTAGCTCGGTTGATATAGTATAACCGAAAGATATTTTGAACTTTTGAAGATTTATCCAATTGCATAAAAAATGAAAGTTCAATTTTTTTTAAGGAGCTTTGTGTTTAAGGCTAAAATAAGTAGCCTTGGTGTTCGGTCTAAAAATTTATGTGACACATGATTAGATAGCTCTATATGTTTGCTATGCATGTGAGAAGTTACAAGAAGGTTTTTTAGTCTAAACAGGCAAAATTTTTTATGTTTGTGTCGGCACCGACATTTCTCCAACGTGTGCCGAGCTTGCCGGACTGGGCTGCAGACTATAGGTCATATTGAGCGAGAACTGCGAACGTAAACGTATAATAGTATTGCAAGAAAGGAATGAATTGCAAAATACTACACTAAAACTAATTTTGTGCACAATTGTCAATACAAAAAAGAACTTTTCCTGCGTCGACCTGCCGACGCGCCCCTCTGATACGCCCTCTCAAAAGAGACTTATACCCGTGTCACACGGGCAACTGGGATCTCCTTGAAACTTCCTTCCCTTAAAGGACCGCAACGGAGTTTAACCTCAAAGGAGTTGGCTCCGTGTCACACGGACTATAAGCAAGCTTTTGAAAGCTGCCGTTGGAGGCACATTAGGCGCTGCTCACCTCGTACGCAGTCATGAAAGAAACACGTTATATATTGCTAAAATTTCTGGTTACTTGTCTTTTCTTACAACATACAATTATCTATGCATTGCATTTATAATTGCTGGTAAAAGTGCAAATAATAAATATGAGGCTGATTTCCTGACTCGAAATTCAAGCACGCTGGGAACAAGAGTACTCCCTCCAGTCTGCAAGGGAGATCTTCCATCTCCTTTCACTAGGAACTTCCTTAAACATCCTTTGCTAAAGGACTTCCTTGTGACACGGCGCACATCTCCCTCGAGATAAAGACGTCCTTGGTTGAAGGGAGTTAAAAGTACGTTAGCCGCGTCCGTGTGACAGGGGAATTAGAGGGTTTACTTGGTTGCTGGCTTGATGGAGCACAGTTACAACAGCGCGTTTTGACAGGACGCAGAAAGAATTCGGCGACTGTCCCATGTGCATTCTTTCTGTGCTCTGTCAGAAGTTGCCGTTATAACCATGTCCTCTCAAAACTCGTAACCTGCTAACCCACCGTGCACAGCCTACAGGGCCGGAACAGTAGCCCGTGATATAACAAAACAAAATGACACGAATCCTAGGATGCACGTTATAAAATGACCCCCCCCCCCCCCCGACAAAAGAAGAACTTAGGCCGTGATAAACTAAAAATAAAGGTAACGTTACAAGCAAAACCGGCAGCGCGGAACGACTAACAGCAAAGGACTCGACAGGAAAACCAAAGAAAACAGGGCGAAATAGGCAGAATCTGAGCTCAGCACTCCGGACGAACCGTCGGAGTCACCGCCTTCGTCCCCAGGGGAGGGGACACGGTGTGTCCCACGCATCACGAGGGCTCTTGCAAGGTCCGGCTTGTCAAGGAAGACGTCAGCTGCAACAGACGTGCAATTCTTTTTTTCGTTGGTCCACCGAAGTGTCACAAAACGGTGACTCTCCTAGATTAATTACTGTAGATCTGCGCAATTCGATATTGAGGGGTCATTAAGCGTTCCTTAAAGATGAGTGTAGGTATACATGCAGTTTTCCGTAAATAACAATAAAACGCATATAATGACGCGATGCGGACAAAAAAGAAAACACGCTTCGTACATGCACTTTCGGAAAGCGTGCTCTGTAAATCTTCCTTCCAGGAAAAAAAAAAAAAAAACACTGTTGCTGTTTTTCTTGTAGGCAAAAAAAGAGCCAACTGAGTCACGGCGCGTAGTTGGGGTCATTTGTCTTCGGAAGGCTAAAGACCTAACAAGCTGCTCGCTTTCTGCTTACTACGCGATTGCGTCAGCCGTCAGTAAAGAAGTGTTACAGCTTTTTCCTTAGAACTGTAACTCATCCGCTCTTTGCAGTACCTTGCTATTCTTCGAAGGCTTAAGCGCCATAGAGTCTTAGCGCTACAAACACACCATTACATAAACGCAGGACGGAATGTATGCGTGTTGGAAGCAATATAGCACGCTGACTGTATGCTAGCTCTTTTCGTAAGTTTGGCGTAATTGAAACCTGCAGCCCATACGAACGCCTGCTATAGAAACATAACAACCAAGATTAAAGGATCGCACAACGTGATGCATGGCGGGAAAAAAAGTTAACGTCCAACTAACTGCCTCATAAAGTAGATGTAGCACCCTAGCGGTAATGGCGGCGTATATTGTTCACGTTTAGTTACATTTGTGCTACCCTAAAAGACGTGGTTTCTTTTATTTCTTTAAATCAGTCATGGCTGTCAATCCCCGTAGAGGATTGAGGATAGCGCAAAATAAACAAGATGACATATATAGTGCAGCCTCATTAAAGGCGAATATACGTTTCGCATGAATTACACAGAAATAGAACAATACACGCGTGTTCAAATAACAAGGAATATGCAATGATAACATCAGATTTAGTAACTCTAGTGGGAGTCCTATGGAAACCATAGCGTAATACAATCAGAACACACGTAACAAATAAGCAAAAATTTTTTTTTCAGACTTCGAATAACAGATTATCATCCAGCACTCTAACAAGAAGACGCAGCTGATACAAGAATTTTTGACGCAGAGAATGCTGAATGACTAGAACGTAAGACTGCGAAGCTAGCAAATATTTCTTTGTTCTTTGACAACTTTCTTTGTTCTTTGACAACTGTCGAGTACTTATCACTCTTCGAAATTTTTACACCCTTTGGGGCGTATCTTGTCCCACAACAATAATCGTCATCTGTCTTTCCCGCGTTTCCTTTCTTTAACGCTGCGAGCCCGGTACTCCCCAGTCACGAACGGCACGCGCGTTATCAGTGTGACGCAGCATTCTCGACAGGAAAGTAGCGAGCGCCGAGTTTTCAGGAAAGGAAACGCAAGCAAGGCAGATGACGATTATCGTTGTGGGACAAATATACACCCCAAAGGGTGCAACCGTTTTAAGAGTGTACTACGTTCCACGTTAACAGTCACAACAGTTCGCGCTACTGAACGCTGTGACAGTAACTTGATCCACATGTCATTGTTCTTCCTCTGTTCGCGTTCGCCTACAACTCTTCCGTACTTTTTTTTATTCTGCGCATTGGGGCCAGCGAAGCCCCACGCGCAAATATAACCGAACAAGCGCTCCTTGCCATCATGAAAAATAAAAAAAAAAAAATAAAAGGCAAACTCCTCAACTTCACTTCTGCGGAACGAAGTCTTCAGCTTGCCGTGTGCTGCACGCAATTGCAAACGTCCGTGCAGAACGCTGTTTCCTTTTTAAATTTTGAGCGAAGCCGCTTCACGCGGTTCGCGCTAACTGGCTTGTCCGTGCCAGCGTGCGTTATTGTGCGTAGGCGGCGAACGGCACGTGACAAGCGAGCCAAGGATACGGTCGAAGCCCGTCTCCGCCCTCTCGTGTGAGGGCAGCGAGGGGGGGGGGGGGGGGGGAGGATGAATTGCTCATTGCTTGGTTGCCTCCCCGCACAAAGGCTGGGCAGCGAGTTGTCAGCCCCCTACGAGGGGCGTAAAAACGTCTGTACTTTCATTCTTCTTTCCTTATTGGTAGAGCAAGAGAAGTGATTCTTCCAGCGGGCCAGGGAGAGTGGAGCAGCGATCGTCTAAATTAATAGTGATTGCCACCTCGAAAAAATGCAAAAAATTAAATAGTTTGATAAACCGGGAACTGAAATTGATTTTCTTTACGAGTGTTTGTGTGTGAAGGCAAACGATCCAAATGCAATATATATGAAATCTAAGCGTTCCCTTCTCGCGATTTCGTACTTAGCGATGGAGGAATTTCAAGACCGCTTCCATTTCTTTCTGGTAGAAGCATAACATGGGGGGGGGGGGGGGGGGGGGTGTCAACGCTGGCGCAACATCGCTCGAACCGAAGACGAAGCGCGAAATAGCTTTGGGCCCTTACGTTACGTACTGTGCCGGTGTAATCTAGCCATTCCTTCCGCTTGATGCCATGCCATTTTTATCGCCCACCAATCACGGCACCGCTGATCCCATTGATAACGCGGACGGAACGCTGTGCCACGGCTACTGACGAAAACCTGAATGACCATTGGGCAAAGACGCATTACGTTATCCAGGCTACGGTTAAGTTCTTACCAGATAAACATTGCACGTTATCAAAGCCACAGCTCGCGTAAGTCTTTCATGTGCATACGCTAACCTGTGGCCACCTGGTAACGCAACCACCTAACCAGTGCTAGCTACGAATTTACTCAGATTATAAAATAAAGCAAATTAAAGCGAGCAATGAACCCTAGCTGTTTTATCTTTCCTCGTCTCCAACCATGCGCATGTAGGAAGCAAGCTATTGAAGACGTCATTGAAGTAAGCCAAGTCAGCGGCATCGCTGCAGAGTGCTGTTTGTACCCATGCATAGAAGTAAACGTGAAACAACAAACAATACGTGTGAAAGAACGGTCATTAATCCTATCCTCCAGAGCTATGGAAACAACGGTTAGCAAAACTCTGCGTGTAACGTTTGTCATTAAGGAACGGTTTGTCATCGCACGAGTGACTCGGAACTAGATTTTTTTTTTTTTTGCAGCCTTACCTTGATGCATAAAAATAGATTGGAACTTGCTGTACAGCTGGTACTTAACGCATGTGTCGTACGGTAAATAACGAGTTCAGTGCACACAAGTTTCCCAAACCCAGTGCAATAAATAACCTCACTTAACGGATAAAAAAAGAATGCATATGTGACCTCTTTATTCATTTATTTTTTCTTCGCCTTTTTCAGCGCGTCGACGTCGGAGCGCGTCCGCAAACGAAGCCGATATCAATGGCGAATCGCAGGCGCCGTGACCGCTCATTGGCTAATGACCACTTATGACCGCTCTTATTTCACTATAGTTCAGAGGCGGCACGAAGCTTTCCAATACAAAACGGCTGCACAAAACTAAAAGGACGGCTCGAAACACCCAGACCACGAATCCTTGAAGAGTTCCTGTTAGTGCTTCGGTAGCTCAGCACGTAGTACATGAAAAAGGAAACAGTGAGTGTGGAGAAGGGAAGGGGGGTGTTGTGGGAGGGGGATATGTGGTCGCCTGCTGCCTGCGCGTTCATAGGAAGCCTGTCACAATGACAAACACCGTCACGCCTGAAAACGCGGTAAAGCGTACGCACTGCCTCGTCGAGAACGTCGCCGAGCGAGACCCCCTATCCCCCCTCCCCCCTGCCCCATGCGCTGTTAAACGGCGGGTAACATGCAAGCGAACGAAAGCCGTCCGCAATACAGACAAAAACAGAAAAGAAATTGAAAAAAAAAACGACGAGCCAGAAAGTAAAGAGACAAGTAGGAAAGCTGACGTGATCGAGGAGCACCCTACCGGACGTTCGTGTGCGGTCGCCAGGGTGCCAGACGCGTCGGAACACGGGGGGAGGGGTCACGGTTACTTGTTTGCCAGCAGGCCGCGAAGGGGCAGGACGACTGTGGAGCCAGCCAACCCCCACCCCCCGCAGAGTAGTGGGAAGGTTGGGGGGAGGGCGACCACTCCAACTGCGCTTTTTATCTTCTCCCCGCCTCTCTTCACAAGCTGGGTGCCTCGCGCAGGTTCTGTCGTCCCCTAGTTGGGTGGCCTCCTGCTGCTGCTTTCTGACGCACTGCCCATTGTGTGGTGTCGTCCGCCGACCGCAGTCACGCGCGCGCACCCAAGTCACGAAGCAAAAAACTGCGCGGGCCCTTTTTTTTGTGTGTGTGTTTGTGTGTGAAGCCGCTGCTCGGCAAGTGGTTCGAAAATTGGATGGGGAGCGAAGCCTGGTCTGGAGGACAGAGACGGTATCTTCCATTCAGCCTCGCTTCTGCAGGCCGTCGCGCCGCTTCAAGTACGACGGCGGTGAACGCGCGTTGCATGTGTAAAAACACTGCTGTGCACAAATGTATGCGTCAAGCCCTTCTGCCACTCACACCAACTTCTCTTTCATCGTTCCGGTTGCTGTAAATATCCCAGCGGTGCGAATGCTCGAGTAATGCGCTTCGATCAACTGCTGCCACGTAATGATGAAACAGTACGACGCCAAATACACGTCTAGCACTTGTACTTGCTTGATAAGCAGGCAGCAATTACGTAAATATAATTATTTTTGTTCGGAACAGTCACCGTTTCTGGCGATGAAGGCAGCAAAATGCAAGCACGAAAAACGTTTCGCAACTACAGAACACGATGGCGCTATAGGTTGCGATTTGCCCGTTCTTGTGAAAAGTGTGCATCGAAGAGGCGAGAATAATTTCAGCATTTTCTGTTACGACCCCTGAGTATGTAAAAAAGCTGAAGTATACATGTGGGATGCCCTGGGTTGCTGGTCGTGATGGCCGGTTATTGATGTCCGCAATGTGTTGATCACACACTACAAGAAATGTCCGTTGTTCGGTAATTGAGTACAGGTCGAGCGTACCTCCGACTCGAATGATCAAAGAAGCCGACCATTGCGTTCGTCTTAATCAAAGTGAGGTGACATACGAACTCGGCGCATTGTTCCGCCAAAATTCGCGATATTAGTCGGAAGATTACACTCGCATCATACGGCTACGGGGGAGAGACCCCACACTATATACCCCATTTAGCACCGTGACAAAGAGCGAAATAATCATACGCGATTACCTTTATCGTGTCAGATTTATTTGTGGGTACGCATTCGAGCGATTTCGGCACTTCTCTTGCAGGAGTACTTTACTTGTGGTGTTCTGATGGTCGCAAACACAGGGGCTTCCGTACGATACATCATTAAGCCAGTCTGATACCGTGTGTCCCCAGCTGACGTTATGCAAGCTGCTGAACAACAAAAAAGAAAAAGAAAGATAAAAGAAAGACGGTGCAAAATGGAACTATAAAACCTACTGTGTTCGGTCGTCAGAGGTATGACCATCGAACAACTGTAGGTCTTAAGACTGTATTTTTCGTCGTGTTCTTACCTTCTTATTTTTCGTGGCACAGCTTTGCTAACGTTAGCTGGGACAACCTGCATAGAGTCGGCGAAATAGCACTAGCACTAATGGTGACAACGTATGCAGACTCAAGCGTCGACACACGGATGAACTTAAAAGTTTCGACCTAGATATTTGTCTGAGCGGAGACTGGTGTTATTTCGTTTGAACAGGCTGGTATTACGGTTGGGGGCATGTGCGTGTGACACTTCGAAATAAACCGCCAGCTGCGAGTGAGCTATTATGCTAGTTGAGCTACTATTTCGTGCCTTCTTGTTAGGGCATGTTTATCATTCGGTACCAGCTGGGTCGGTTTCTCATCTTGCTATTGTCCCGCAGCCCTTCTTTTGATTTCTCCCAGCATCTATGACTCAGTCTTTATTTTTTTTTATTACTGGATAACCTAACGTCACGAACGCGATGGTCAGCGCAAATAATTGGAAATGCCGAATTCTCATCAAAAAGAACCACAGCTCGCTTTCTTAGGTATTCCTGTAGAAAGACTTCAATACCCCACGTATGCTTAAAGCAATTCGAGGTCTAATAAGAAATCCAGCAAGAATAATATATACTCGCCTGTCTTGCGTTTCCTCACCCGCCGTGGTTGCTCAGTGGCTATGGTGTTGGGCTGCTGAGCACGAGGTCGCGGGATCGAATCCCGGCCACGGCGGCCGCATTTCGATGGGGGCGAAATGCGAAAACACCCGTGTACTTAGATTTAGGTGCATGTTAAGGAACCCCAGGTGGTCAAAATTTCCGGAGTCTTCCACTACGGCGTGTCTCATAATCAGAAAGTGGTTTTGGCACGTAAAACCGCAAATATTATTATTATTATGCGTTTACTTTTTAATAGAAGCCGAAAAGACATGTTTGCTTCTTTATTTCTTTAGATCCTCTATAGAAGCAAAATCAGGTAGGCTGCAGCGCGTCACGTTAACGTTGCGCGAAAGGCACTGCGCGCAGGCTGCCCGGCCAGTATTTTAGCGCACCACGAAGCGCTCTTTTAAAAGCGAAAGCAAAATCATTATTTGGACCTTTGCACGAAAATTCGGCGTCGTCGGCGTTTCCACCGAGCGATAGTACCAAAAACGACCGTCGGCACAAAGAGTGAAAACATGCCAAGAAACGCTGCGATAGAGATCAAATTTCCGAGAGAGGTTCCTGCAAACAAAGTAAATCAACGTCTTTGAAAAGAAAATTTGGTAAATTTCGGTCTGGGTGCGAGACGAGCATGCTTCCCCGAGGCCACGCCCTCGGCTCCGCGGTTCCGGTTGACTGGTGACGTGCGTGCGTCATCGCACACGTCACGCCGAAAGGTGTGGCCTAGTGCGTGCGTCACTGGTGAGGAGGTGGCGCCACGTCATAAGTGTCGTTGAATATCAAAAACAATTAATGGCCAGTTGAGCGCCATTGATCGGTGATCCGAGTTACGAACTGCTCGCGGGCGAAGGAGCGCTTTGAGACACGCTTGGCGCGTTTTGATTTAACCTTATAACGAGTCGCACTTCAGAGCGCACGTTGGAGCCCGCGCAGACAAGGAACGCGCGAAAACAAAAATAATTTCACCAAAAGGGCGATAATGCTTTCGCATTCCCACACGCAGGCAGTCTTAAGTGTCTCTGCCGAAATTTTTTTTTCAGACATTCCTTTCCTCTGTGCTCAAAACAACCGTGACGTCAGAGAAAGGACGGCACGCTGCAATATGAGGAGCGAAGATACGATCGAGAAACCGTCGTATATGAGTGTTTGTCGCCGGCGCCGAGCGAGGCGCTCATTTCCGGCCGAGCCGAGTACCTCTCGGGGCCAGGCGCTCGCAGCAACATGTCATGCAGCTTGTAATCGTTTGTTACGCTCCACGTGGGTGGGATCTCGCGTGGGATCCTTGTGTATTTGTTTTTCTCCCCGTTGTTACTCGATCCTTTGGGGAACGAATGCCAAGCGCAGCGCAGTGGAATGGTTGCGAAACAAAGCAACGCCGACTTGCACATCAATACTCGATGTGTGCCGACTGACACTGCATCATGTGCAGGCTCGGAATTATTCGTCGTGCATCATGAGTCCGCCACGTACACTTCTACTTGGTCTCAATCCTGCAGTTGAGTTGTCGTTGAATGAATCATACTGAACAATAAACAAGCTGTAATGAAATGATGTGGGCGCGACAAACAGATTTGCCATGGAAAAACAAGAACATACGGTAAAGGGGTACTGCCAAAATTCTGGCTGATTATTTCTTGCGTTAAAAGCAAAAAAAGATTTTGTTGAGGGGTTTTACGTGCCAAGACCACATATTGATTATGAGGCACGCCGTAGTGGGGGGACTCGGGATTAATTTCGAACACACGGAGTTATTTACCGTCCACCCAAAGCACGCTACGAGGGTGTTTCTGCATATCTTCCCCATCGAAATACGGCCGCCGTGGTCGCGACTTCCTCCCGTGACCTCGTGCTTAGCAGAGCCATACAGTAGCCACTAAGCAACCATGCACGGCAGTAGCCTTAAGTGAAAGTCCTAACCGTCTAAACCATACGAAGATATATATACATACTGTGACGTCACAACACAGTATGTGGGAATAGGACATTACGTCGTTTTCACACTCGCTCAGGCTTGCTTTCTCGTTTGTTGTGCTGGTAAACATTGGCCCTGACAACAAATAGCAGCATACGAGGCGACCTACGAAGCTAGAGTGTCAAAACGTCGCAATGTCCTGTTCCCACGTGACCAGACGCTGCGTAGTGAAGTAACGGCAGAGTCTGCTTCTGGAACACTAAACCATTACTGGCTGCAGCAGAGTCTTCATAATACACTTTTTGGGGCAGTCCGAGGCTTGTGACTACTTTTTCTGTAGTTCAGACGTCGAGCACCTTCATATAGCGCAAAAAGAAATGCTGTTCAGTACAGAAATTTAGAATATTTCTTTAGATTTTTCATCTTAAGCTGGCGTCCGTAATTGTGTAAACGGTGTATCGAACCTGTATGCATGATATATGCTATTCTTTACCAACAGTTATGAGCGCCTTCTGCTTGCATTAACACGTTATCGCCTTTACGGTGGCACCAATGTTACGTGATCCGAGATTGTCCCGGTGTTATCAATGCGATTAGCAATATTGGGTCACTTCACGCAAGTCTTGCTCTGTGAACATCTGGGAGTGTAACAGCGTTCCTCGACCTTTAAACAAAAAAATAAAACCTTTCAAATGTATCCTGCGCTTTGAGGAAT
The DNA here is from genome assembly GCF_050947875.1 of Dermacentor variabilis. NCBI lineage: Eukaryota > Metazoa > Arthropoda > Arachnida > Ixodida > Ixodidae > Dermacentor > Dermacentor variabilis. The sequence goes on from NC_134577.1 coordinate 71,562,847, forward strand.
ATAACCCCTGTCACACGGGTTCCTCAAGCACAGCATCCCTACGCTTCAGCGAGCTTTTACGAGGAATGCATTGGGTATGTGCAGGTCTTCAGCGAACCTCTTTCACTCCAACCTGGGTCACAGGGCATGCACCACTCGGTGTTGCGGACAGCGAAGAAACAGTTCTGAGCGTTCGCACGCACCGGCGCGCGCCAAGCATTTTGGACTCCGTGCGCAGCTTCGTAGCGGCACCGCTAGATGGCGCCAGCCGTCCACGGGGAAGCTGGAGGAGCCCATATTGAGTACAATGTGTGTGCGCACCGGAGCGCATGTGCCAACATTGCGTAGGTTTAGCAATCCTGCCGCTATGTGGTGCAGTGCGTCCGACCGGATTGGTCCGACCGGATCCGTTATAGGCATATATAGCTGTACAAGGTAGGTATCGAAAGTTTAAGAAGAAAAAGAAAAAAGTAGGAAATATATACGAAATACTGGAATGAAAAGCATGTATAACGTACCTGATTAACTTATGCAGGATAGATGACTGCAGCCGCCCCGTTTCAAAGGTGAGGCAGATAAATGCTCATCATCATCATAACCGCAACACGTGAGAAGTACTACATTTCACGCCTCAAATATGACGGGTTTTCTCGGCGCCGCAAACTGTTGCGTCACCATATTTCTTCTGTGCTTATCGCAGTACCGTAGACCGACACCATAACATCGGTTCTGGCGAAACTATTTTCTCAACAAGAAAGCCAATCTTGCAAATTTTATTATTTGTATCCCCACGAAATACAGTCTCATTTAACCCAAAGCACACGTTCTCTTGTCCTTCTGGTAAATGACCAAGGAAAGCATAATATGATATTTTCGGATTAATATAAAATAACAAAAAGAAAGAAATCTTGAAAAGGTTGCATGACCTTGCTTGTAAATTGTGCTTGGTTGGCTTGTTTTTTCTCGACTTTTCTGGAACGACATGTATACGCATGCATCTACCGACTTTTATTCACACAGTTACGATTTCATTTTTTATAAGCTTTAGAACAGTAAGCCGTTGGGCTAGTTGGTTTGACACTACATTGTTTATGCTTGCAATGGTATTGTTTGGACTAGTAAATAAAGAGTAGCCGACGTGTAATACGATACCTAGTTCTGCGAAATAAGCGTTTTATTTAGATATAAAAGAAGCATGGGGGGGGGAGAGATTGAGGTACCAATATTGTATTATAACGCAATTAAAGCAATGTCCTTAAAATGAATGAGAAATGGGTCTATTTAATTTCTGAATCAGACAACGTGCACCGCGGAAGCTCCGGCCGGTGAGCGCTACAGAAACCTATGCAGGTAATAACAAACCGGCATGCAAGTATAGTGCCCTGGCTGGTGATAATGTCAGTTTGGGCCAAAAGTGTTGCCGCATCATTTCTCGCTCCGTTCGAACTCTTTCTGTTGGAACTCTATTTTCCGTGGATGTATAACTTTCTCACAACAGAGTCGCCGAGTCTTATAATCAAGCGCCACTAAAGCATGCGCCTACCTGCGGCTTAGAAATCATAACTGAAACTACGTTTCTAAAGCTTTCACGTAATCTGCGTCGATTTCCAACGATAACGTGGATACCATCGGGTGCATTAAGGAGCTGACTATGTAACTAAAGCTATGTCATTACGCAACTAAAAAGAAGTACAGAGACGTTCAGACGCATTTAAATGGTTGCTGACGTGAATTGTCGTTTCAGTGATCTCGAGGCGAGAGCAAACGTGAGCCAACAAGATCAGATTTGTCCATGCGTTCTATGCCTGCATCATTAAGCATTTTATTGTGGAGGTTTCAACTACTTAGGACGTATATCATTAAAACTTCTTTCTGGGCGAGTTGGTGCATACTTGACATGAAAACTGTCAATGAAAACTGTCATTTTCCCCGATTGTATCACTCCCTTCCCCCTTCACTTCTGCCTTTCCCCTTATATAAGGCACCCGTCTTCTGTTAATAAAAGTTAGTTGACAGTCAGCGCTTGTGTCCTGTCCCTTATACTTTGTGGTTGCATGTGTTTGCGCTGTAAACAGTTTTCATGTTAGGACGTATATATAGCGCGTGAAATGAGGGATCTGTGTCTTTATATATGCCCTCGTTCATTTTGCACCGTGGTGTCTAACAAAATGAAGCGTTTAGAAGCATTCGTGTGTTTCAGTCGAAGAGTGTGAGTGAGTGAAAAACTTTATCAGCTCTAGATTCACTGGTCTTCTGCGGTCTTCAGATGGAATCGTCCATCTCCTAGCACAACGGTCGGTTGCCCTTAGTCCAGGGCTCCGCTGGATGCTGCTGCCAGTTGTGCTCGCCGAATCAGACCTTCTTGGTCGACCTGGCGATCGCTGGAGAGCACTCCCTCCCATTGCTCCGCACTCGGGTTTGGTATAACGGGTACCACGTCTATCTTCTGGCATGCCCACGTTATGTGATACAGCGTGGGTGTTTCGTGGCACCAGGGGCACTTGTCATTGTATTGTGTGGGATAAATTTTGCTGAGTACGTTTAGGTTCGGGTACGAGCCCGTTTGCAGCTGCCTCCACGCGACAGAGTCCTCTCTGCTAAGGGAGTTGTGCGGTGGTGGATACCGCTTTCTGCAGCCCTTGTAGTAATTTAGTATCGCCGAATAGTCTTGGGGTACAGGTTCGGTCTCCTCGAGGTCGCCTATGTTGGATGCTCGGTAATAAGTGTACCCTCGAGCTATCCTGTCCGCCTCTTGGTTCCCTGCCACTCCCGTGTGTCCCGGCGTCCATACTATCGTATGCCTAATTGGTTCTTCTTTTGTTTGTCGTTCTGTTATGGGGTCTCCGGAGCGGAGTATGCGGAGCGCTCCGTGCCCTATTCTGCCGCGTAGGTAGTTGCGGCACGCTGTTTGCGAGTCTGTAAGGATTGTTAGAGACCGTTTAGACCGATATCCCTCCGCTGCCGCTAGAGCGACGGCCGCTTCTTCAGCCTCGACTATCGTACAGCCTTGTAGTGATGCGCTGGTGATCTCGCGTAGGGTCGAATCAATCACCGTTGCTACCGCGTTGCTGTTGCTCTGCCCCGCTGCTCTGGCGTACGTGGATGCGTCCACGTATACTGTCGTTTCTTGAGGTGCCAGTGTCTTTTGTAGGTATTCAGCCCTCGCTTCTCTGCGTGCTTTGTGTAGGTTGGGATCCATGTTCCGGGGTATGGGTGCTACTTTCAGTGTGTTGCGATACTCGTCTGGAATTGTTTCGGTCCTCTGTATCTCTTGAAGTTGATCGGCGCAGCCTAGTTTCTTCAGGAGCTCCCTGCCAGATGGGGTCTGCTGTAGTCTGCGTTGTTGGGAGACTAGTTGCGCCTCTTTCAATTCGTCGAAGGTGTTATGTAGTCCTAAGGCTAGGAGCTTTTCGGTTGAGGTGTTGTGGGGAAGGTGGAGTGCGGTTTTGTAGGCTTTGCGTAGAATCGCGTCCGCCTGTTGTACCTCACTCTTGATGGGATTGTAGTATGGAAGGGTGTATGCCACTCGGCTGACGACCAAGCTTCTGACCAGCTTGAGTGTGTCCTCCTCTCGCATGCCGTGGCGTCTGTGTGAGATGCGCGTGATCATGCGGGCCACTTGTAGGGTGGATGCCTTGAGTAGGGCGAGGGTGTGGGTGCAGCGTTGGTTTGACTGTATCCACATCCCCAGGATTCTGATGAGCGTCTTTTCCGGTATCGGCTTCCCCTCGAGGTAGACGTGGAGCTTTAACTCGTCGCTGGTGGGGACTGTGCGGTTTTGCTTTCCTCTCCAAACTCTCAGCAGCTCGGACTTCTCAGTGGAGCAGGCTAGCCCTCTTGCTCTGACGTAGTCCTCTACGCAGGTGGCTGCCTCTTGTAACTTCTCTTCTTTCTGTCTGAGCGAGCCTGTGTTAACCCAGATGGTGATGTCGTCGGCATACATGGCATGGTGTATGCCGTCGATTTCATTTAACTGTTTTGCCAAGCCAATCATTGCTATGTTGAAAAGCGTGGGGGAGATGACCGACCCTTGAGGCGTCCCTTTGTTTGGAGTGAGGAACTTCTCTGATCGGAGCCCTCCGAGGCCAATCGTTGCCGTTCTGTTTGAAAGGAAGGCTTTGACGTAGCCGTAGACTCTCCTCCCGCAGTTCAGGTCGTTCATGCCCGTGAGGATAGCTTCGTGGCTTACATTGTCAAAAGCCCCCTTGATATCCAATGCCATTATTATATTCTCCCCACTCCTGGGGACGTTCCCGAGTACTTCTTCTTTGATTTGAAGCAGTACGTCTTGGGTCGATAATTTTGCTCTGAATCCAAACATGCTGTGGGGATACAGTTCGTTGTCCTCCATGTACTGTTGTAGTCTTAGCGTCACCACTCGTTCGTACAGTTTTCCCAGGCACGATGTGAGCGAGATCGGTCTGAGGTTCTCAATTTGCAGTTTCTTGCCCGGTTTAGGAATCATCACTACCTCCGCATGCTTCCACTCCTCGGGAACGGTCTCAGCTTCCCAGTGTTTGTTGAGAAAGTCGGTTAATTCTGCGACTAACTCTTCACTGAGGTTGCGGATGAGTGCGTTATTTATCTTGTCTGCACCCGTGGCTGTGTTTCTGGTTGTGTTTCGAATCGCTGCGTAGACCTCTTCTCGCGTGATGGGCCTGTCCAGGTTAACGTTTTCCCTTCCGCGGTAGCGCTCTGCGTAAGCTGCGGGGTTTGTGTCCCCGAAGCATTTAACGCGTACCTTCTCCAGGAGTTCCGAGTCTGGTCCCTCGAACTGGTGGATGAACCGGTAGATGGTTTTGTTGTTTTCTGCCTTGGTCTTGGTCGGATCTATGAGAGCCTTGAGGATATGCCACGTCCTCGCTGTGTTCAAAGTTCCGTTGAGGGAGTCGCTGAATTGCTGCCAATTTTGCCTTGCCAATTGCGCCGCGTACTCCTCTGCTTTCGCTGTGAATTCTGCGATCTTTATCTTTAGCTTCCTGTTGTATTTTTGTTTCTTCCACCTCTTGGTGAGCCCGCGTCTAGCTTCCCACAGCTTGAGTAGTCTGGCGTCTACCTCGGGCGTCTGCGTCGTTCGCGCGATTTCTTTGGTGTACTTGCGCTGTTTTTCAATGAGCATTTTCCCCCACTCTTCTATCGATTGGATCCCGTTTTCGGCGAGATTCCTATCGCATGCGTCTCGAAAAGCGCTCCAGTCCGTAATTTTTGCCGATCCCAGCTGACGCCTTAGCCTGTCCGAAGTTACTTGCGTCTTGAGTATGTAGTGGTCACTACCCAGGTTCTCTAACAGGTTCTCCCACACTGCTTGTTCCGCTCCTCGTATGAACGTGAGGTCGGGGCAGGTGTCGGTACTAACGCTGTTTCCGATTCTGGTTGGAGTGTCTGGGTCTGTGAGGAGGTTGCAGTCGGTGTTCTCTGCTGCCTCCGCTAGCGTTTTGCCTTTTGGGTTTGCTGTTTGGTATCCCCAGCTTTTGTCCATGGCGTTAAAGTCTCCTAGGATGATTAGCGTGCTGTCTTTCGCTAGTTTGCGTGCGCCATAGAAAAGCTCGTAGAATTTTGCCTTCCTCTGTTTCGGGGGGCTGTATGCATTTACAATAAATATACTGCCCCTCTTTCTTTTCTTCTTTGGTATAATTTCTACAATCACGTGCTCTACGTCGGTGTCGGCTATCCTGTCGTGGCTTATGGCGATGAGTGCCTTGCTGACTAGGGTTGCCGTTCTTCCTTTCTCTTGAGTCTCGTAACACGTGTATCCTGCGAGTGTTGGTGTCGTGCCCGTCTCTTGAAGCGATATAATGTCGGGCGGTGTTTGTTGTGTGTGAATGTATTGTTGGAGGAGGCCCTGCTTCTTACGGTAGCCTCTGCAGTTCCATTGCCATATATCTAAGGTTTCTTGCTTGCTTAAAGTTGTACTGGCCATGTTTAAGCCTCGGTGTTGTTTGCGGATGTGTCGGCGAGGGATGCCAGCGCGGGGCGGTGGTAGGCCTTCTCTCTAATGTTCTCGGTAAACTTCTGCTTGCGGATGCTGCTCCGGAGCTCTGTGACTTGTAATTGCACTTGCTGCATTTGTTGCTGCTGTTGCTGCATCATCTGCTGCATCATTTGCTGAATCTCTGCTTTAAACGTGGCGAAATCCTCGTTGCCTGCTTGCCATGGGGCTTGGGTTTGTACGGTCTGTGGCTGCGGAGAGCTGTTCGACCTAAGGTCTCGCACTGCCTTCGTTAGCTCTGCTATTTGGCGTTCTAGCTCTTTCTGCCTAGAGCGTGATAGCTCTAATTCGCGTCTCAGCGCTATTTTCTCTGCGTCCTCCTGTCTAGGCTGTTCGCGGTTGCTGTTTGTGTTGTTCTTTTCGTTAGCTACCCCACCCGAGTGCGGAGCAAACCAAGGGTTTTCGGCTCCCCAGCTCACCTTGACGCCGCCGCTCTTTCGGGTAGGCTCGTTCTTCGTCTTCTTCTTCTGCTGCTGCTGTTGCAGCTGGCTCCCTCCCTTAATGGCCAGGGGCGGCAGGGGCGGGAAGGACCGTGACCGGCTCCGTGAACGGCTCCGCGACGCCCGGGATCTCGAACGGCTCCGCGAAGTCTCCCTCTCCGAGCTGAACCATCTCGGCTTCTTGCCGCGATCGTCCCGGCTGCGACGTCTGCTCTCGCGTCCACCGCCGTTGTTGCCACCGTTGGTCTTGCCTCGCAGGTCCCTGGCTTTCTTTAGTCGGTCTTGGCACTCCCGCGATCCGGTAGCGTGGTTGCCTCCGCAGAGCAGGCATCTCGGGGTACACTGGTGATCCTTTGGCGGGTTCTGCATCCCGCACTGTTTGCAAGCGTGGGCGTCCGGTGTGGGGCACACGTCGGAGCGGTGACCTTGTTGGCAGCAAACGTAGCAGATTTGTCTTGTGGGCCGGTACGGGTAGCACTTGTACTCGGCTCCGCAGTAGATGACGTGTTTCGGTGTGATGGGTCCATCAAAGGTGATGACGGCCGTCTTGGTCTTGCCTAGTCTTCGGGCGCTGTGGATGGTGACACCCTGTGTGCGCGTCCACAAGTCGGTTTTCAGTTCCTCCGGTGTCGCTCCGGGGTCCACTCCGTGTATCACGCCACGCCGGGTGTTTTCCGGTGCTTTTCTGTTGTTGGCGCGAGGTATAACGAAGAAAGAGAACCTATGCTTCTGGAAGCCATGCCATTCGGGGCCAGTGAAATGGCAAGCCTTCCGCAGTGTTACCATAAATTAGGCCTTCATATATCCTGACATAGAGAGCTAATATCAAGGGTACCGCCGTGTTACACCTCAACTTTAGAGCCAAGATAAGACGAAGTGTAGCGAAAGCCTACAACAACATTTACTTCCTGTGAAGGAGGCGCGCGAGTCAGAAATGGCTACCTGTTGAAGCTTAGGCAGGCAAAAAGCGCGCTGAATTGCAGGTGTGGAAAGGAAGTCCGCGAGGACCCATCGAAAAACCACTTCCGTGGTGAAAATGTAAGTTTGACAGAAAGTGCAGCTTTGGTGCGAGTTGTTAGCGGTAATTTTAATGACAAAGCCATCGTTCGTTTCGATCTAGATGGTTCCACATATATAGTCCGTCTCTATAGAAAAAAGAAAAAGAAAGGAAACACGGCCAAGCCCAGAACGTAGGCGCTCTGGTAACTTGGCTTCCTCAGAGCAGCGGAGGCTTGGTGAATGTGCCGTAGCCATTTCAATGCGCGTTTTCCCTTATCTGCCTCCGCACTTTGAGGGCATGTAGTCGGTCCGCATTAACGCTTGCTGCCGGGCATGCGTGCTTCTGGCAAAAGGAAAAAAAAATGCCCCGCTTTTCGTAGTTGCACTTTATTGTCGTTTCGTTTCGTCGCGTCGCGTCGGTAGTAACGTTAGCGATCAGTACAGAGCGGCACGCACCGTGCAGACAAAGCATCGTGTCGTGACAGGAATGGCAAATGGAGCCCTGTTTACTGTGTCTTCATGAACCGAGACAGACCCATCCGGTCGGCCAAAAGTGGGTGGGGAGAGGGGTGGTGGTGCGCAAACAGTCTGACAACAATGCGTGCGTTGCTGCGATGTTGCTTGCATAGGGCTGAAGAGAATAAATAGCGAATTATAAACGCAAATGCGCTGTTTCCCGAAGCATCGCAAAGTGTGCGTTACGATAAAACCGTGCGTGACGTGTAAATTGAAACGCCGGCACCACGCGTGAGTGTACGGAGAGAGAGGAGAACGCAGCGGGGCACTGCAGGCTATACTTGTGCCTATGTACGCGGTTGTGAAAGGCCCGTATTTGTTGAGGCGTGTCCCGTCCAACTCTATTTGCTCTATACCTTCGTATACTGTCATGAGATTCTGCCGAAGAACTTAATCGAGTAATAGCGCTATATAGGCGTAGTGCTTGCGTGTCGAATTCTCTGGTGCCGTGCGCGCCGGTCGTGTTGTTTCGTGCTCCGCGCTGCTGTTCTGTCGATATGTACAAAGATCTCATGAGAGTACACTGAAGTACACTGACGCCGGATGATTTTGCACAGTTGCTTTGCGGGCTGCAATGTAATGATCGTCGGAGGCTGACACGATGGAAAGCTGAACCAGTGAAGCGTGTACAGGAACAGACAGACATGTTGCCTTCGTTTTTTTTCTTTGAAAGCGTCATAAACAGTTTCCAGAACGTATATAGGACACAGTTTCAAACCGTTTGTGACGATTAGGCTTAGAGCACCCGCAGTTGCATTGCTGGTGATACAAAACTCTTATTTCGGTATGACTCCAGAGCGCTCATATTAGACTATGTGGAGCAGCGCGAAGCGGGATAGCGGCCACAGATAGAAACGAGGCCAAGCGCTTCCTGCCAAGTGAAAATTTATTTCCTGATACAAGGTGTTATATTGAAAGAACAGAGGGGAAAACGACATAAAAAAACATAGATGTAAAAAGCAAACTGTAAAGATGAAAAACATGATAAAGATGCCATCACCACTCACTGTTTGCGCTGCCATTGTCTAAGAATGTCATCTCCCTTCGTGGTAAGGCCAGGAAGCGGGGCTTACTTATGCACAGGCATACTTCACGTGCCATGGTAGCCGATTCAATGATGATGCGCGTTCGATCATCCCTGTGTGTGAAGCTTACTTTCGTTTTTCCAAACAGCGGCTTACATCCGATATGCGCTGCAATACAGGGCTAAGATACCTCCCTTCTCATTCTTATCATTATTTGCATATTCGCGCAGACGATCGTTCAGACACCTGCCTGTCTGGCCTATATACGTTGCATGCTCTGCATTTCAATGGGATTCTGTACAGAACCTCCTGCATACAATCCGCGTAGCGGTTGATGTGCTTGACTTTGCAATGAGATTTTGTTTCTTGATTGGGAAAGCTTTGTTCTATATTGTTACGAAAGTATAAAAAAACACAGCGGAAGAAGAAGATCGTGAGACGCTGACTGCTCCGTGTTGTTGGTGGTCAGCCATAGTATCTACTCTAACTCATCCTGTATACATATACATACTCCTATAACATCCCCGTAACATATTAGTGGGAGGTGCAGGGTACAACGGCTGGAAACGGAGCTCCGCAGTGGACGTCGCATCACCGTCCGCATCATGAATGACGGTGAGCACGCAGGATCAACGTCGTTGCCGCCTCCAACGTCACCGTCGCCACCTACGTCGCTGTCGCCTTAGGTTGTGGTTGTGCAACCCAAGGATCCTGGAACATTCTGCGGGATCGATGGCGCCGACGTTGAAGAGTGGGTGGCACTTTGTCGTATAGCCGATCACGACATGACAGCAGCTGAAAAGGTCGGGCACGTGCTTAAGGGCATTGCTGACGACGCGTTTAATCTGCTCATATGCAAAAGCTGTTCTACAGTTGATGCCATCATTAAAGAGCGCCGACGATTCGAGCAGGCAAAAAGCCGACGCGTCTTGCAACCATTCGCCAGACTTCCCAATACTGCCGCAACATCGACATGTGAAGATCAACCCGCACAGAAGCATGCGTCGCCATCAGAGGACGTGGTGCGAATCGTTCGACGTGAACTGGGTGCGATGGCGCCCGCAGCTTTCTGTTCACGTAGCCCTGATGCTACTACTTTTTCGGTTCCCCTCGTACAAGCCATCGTTCTCCAGGAACTTGAAAACATTGGATTACATTCTATCCGTGCAGTCACCAATCTCTGAGCTAACGAACACCCTTCTACTATTTTCGCTCCACCCCGACGCTTCTCTCCGCGTTATCGGAACCCTACTGAGTGGAGAACTGCGGACGACCAGAGGATATGTTTCACCTGTCGCTGCATTGGTCATGTCGCCCGATATTGTCGCAACTCGTGGCCCTCAACACATCGCACACCGACCAACCTGAGCCTTTTTAATGAAAATACTCGCAATGTTTCGCTTATCGCCGAGTCTAGCAGTGCCGACAACTCTGCTGGGAACACATGGTACAGTCGCTCACCATCGCCGCGGGGACACCAGTCTCGCTCACCGCAAATACGTCGCGCATCTTCTCGTTCGCCGCAGCCACGTTGCCTTTCGTCCCCTGTGGCCTTTGGCCGCACCCTTTCGGAAGACTCAGAAATGTAGCTCTCGGAGGTGGTGCTGCATTGCCTACTATTGCAGCAAATCCTCTGTCTGTGCTTACAAGTAGTAGCGTAATTGACGTTAAAATAGACGGCGTACCTGTCCAAGCACTCGTTGACACTGGAGCCCAAGTTCTGTGATCAGTGCTAGCTTACGTAGACGTCTAAAGAAGGTCCTCACCCCAGCAGCTGTCCGAATGCTTCGTGTGGCCGACGGCGGTGTGCTGGTTGTTCTTGGAATGTGTACTGCGCGTTTAAGTATGCCGGCCGCCCTACTTTTGTTCTCTTTGCTCTGATCGAGAACTGCCCTCACGACGTTATCATTGGATTGGTCTTTTTATCCATTCATTTTGCTCTCATCGACTGCGCTACAGGCGTTCTTCTGTTATAACTGCCTCAACTCACCGATGATCCGAGCACCACCCTACCACACTTGTGCTCGCTAGGCCACGAACATACGTCACCTGCTTGAATCATAGAGTGACATCTTTGATTTCGGCGACTGGCCTTTGGGCCAATCATCAGTCGTTCACCACCGTATAAACACTCGAGGCACGAATCATATTCGTCGGCGTCCCTATCGGGTATCGCATGCTGAACGTCGAGTCATCCAATCAGAAGTGGACAAAATGCTGGGTAAAGGAGTCCTCGAGCCATCAGCCAGTCCTTGGGCTTCGCCTGTCGTCCTTGTCAAAAAGAAAGTTGGTACCTCGCGTTTTTGCGTTGACTATCGCCGCTTAAACAAGATCTTGCGAAAAGACGTGTACCCGCTACCACGCATCGATGACGCCTTGGACTGCTTGCACGGAGCTAAATACTTTTCGTCCATCGATCTTCGATCCGGCTATATGGCAGATTTCAGTTGATGACATGGACCGCGAGAAGAAGGCCTTCATCACGCCGGATGGCTTATATCAGTTCTATGTCATGCCCTTTGGCCTATGCAATACTCCTGCGACATTTGAACGTAGGATAGACTCTCTTCTGCGAGGCTACAAATGGACCATCTACCTTTGTTACCTTGACGACGTTATTGTTTTTTTCTCCCACGTTCGGCAGCCACTTTACCCGTCTCGTTGCATGCCATTCTTGCGGTCTTTCGAAAAGACGGCCTTCAATGGAACTCCTCGAAGTGTCAATTCAGGCACCGTCAGATAAGCGTGTTGGGACACCTCGTTGACGCATTCTGCGTCCAACCAGGTCGTGAAAAAGTTCGCGCCGTACGCAGTTTCCCTGTGCCACGTTCTGCCACTGACGTGCGCTGCTTCGTCGGCCTGTGTTCTTACTTTCGCCGTTTCGTCAAATACTTCGCCGACGTTGCTCGGCCTTTGACAGACCTTCTAAAGAAGAACACGCCATTCTCATGAGGCCCGGAGCAGGTTCGCGCGTCCCATACTTCTCCCATACTTCTCCGATACTTCTCCCATACTTCTTCCATACTTCTCCCATACTACCCCTTGCATACTTGCCCACTTTGATCCCTCTGCACCGACGGAAGTCCACACTAACGCAAGCGGCCTGTTCTCGTCCAACAACAGAATGGAACCGAGTGCGTGATAGCTTACGCCAGCAGCATGCTGTCACCTGCCGAGAGACATTACTCCATCACCGAGCGCGAGCACCTGGCTTTAGTTTGGACTTTCGCCAAGGTCTGGCCATATTTGTGCGGCCGCACGTTTTCAGTCGTTACAGGCCACGCCGCACTCTGCTGGCTGTCTTCCCTCCGGGACCGAACAGGACGGCTTGGTCTCTGGGCTATGCGGTTTCAGGAATTTTCATTTATTGTCAGTTACAAGACTGGACGCCTCCGCAAGGACGCTGACAGCCTCTCTCGTCAACCCGTGGATAGCTCTGATCCTGCTGCGCATGATCCGGTGACCTCCGTGATGGCTTTTACTGACATGACCGACATGCGCTCTGAGCAACAACGCGGCGAATCCTTACATTCCATCATCACCGGAGTGCAATCTGGCAGCACTGACGGCACATGCCGCATGTTCGTGCTGCACGATGGCGTCCTCTACTGCCGCAACATGAGCTCTGACAGACCTGAGCTGCTCCTTGTCCTTCTTCGTCATCAACGATCCATCGCTCTCGAACAACTTCACGATGCACCGACGGCGGGCCGCCTTGGAGTTTTGCGTACATACGACCGCGTACGACACCGGTTCTTCTGGCTGGGTCTCTACCGCTCCGTGCGTCGCAATGTCGCAACTTGTGAATTGTGTCAGCGCCGGAAGAAACCTCCCCTGCCACCTGTCGGACGACTCCATCCAATTGAAGTTCTTTCTGAACCTTTCTTTCGCGTAGGCCTTGACCTGCTTGGCCCTTTTCCGACGACGACTAGAGGGAATAAGTGGATCACCATCGCTACTGATTACGCGACACGCTATGCGATAACAAAGGCGTTGCCAACTAGTTGCGCAACTGACGTCGCCGATTTTCTCCTTCACGACGTCATTCTCCAGCATGGTGCACCTCGACAGTTACAGACCGCGGCCGCTCGTTCTTGTCTCGAGTTGCGGACGACCTCCTCCGCTCTTGTTCCACTGAGCACAAGCTGTCCACCACCTACTATCCACAAACGAACGGTCTGACGGAACGTCTCCACCGAACACTCACAGATATGCTGTCGATGTACGTTTCCAACGATCACCGCGACTGGGACGCCACGCTGGCCTACGTGACATTTGCGTATGACTCGTCCCGACATGACACCACAGGATATTCACCCTTTTATCTTTTGTATGGTCGCGACCCCAATTTGCCCTTTTACGCCATCCTACCTTTTGTGCCCCGCGTTGCCACTGAGTACGCTCGTGAAGTCATCGATCACGCTCACACGGCGCGTCAAGTCGCCCGATCTCGCTTATTAGCCTCGCAGCATCGGCAAAAGAGAGCGTTACGACCGGTGCTATCGCGATGTTCAGTTCTCCCCAGTTGCTTGGGTGCTGCTTAGGTCACCATGTCGTCGGGTTAACCTCTTCTAGAAGCTTCTCTCTCGCTACCCAGGGCCTTATGAAGTCCTAGGTCGAGTTAACGACGTTACTTACGAGAGCGCACCGTTACAGTTTCGACCATCCTCAAGTCCACTGCCTGTTGACGTCGTGCACTTTTCACGGCTGAAGCCATAATTCTCTCGCAATTAGCCTACCACGCGCCCAGAGGGCGCTTCACCACCCGGGGGTCCTGTTACGGAACAATAAAAGAAGACAGAGGAAGAAGAAGATCGCGAGACGCTGGCTGCTGCGTGTTGTTGGTGGTCAGCCATATTATCTACTCTGACTCATCCTGTACATATATTGTAAATACAGTCTTTACATACAACATCTCCGTAACAATAAGAAGGACAAGAATCACCCAAATCTGACCACGGAATTGTGCATTTTTTAGATAACGCTACTGAAAACTAGATATTCTGACGTCTGCATTTACAGCGTACACCTACGTAAACAGTGCTTCAATAATTGAAATCTTCTTCAGATGTCTCGTGACTTTTAAATGTTGCTATTCAAGCACAATCTTGCACTCAGATTTTCAGCATTAGAAAAAAAAACTGAAGAAATTCAATGTATTTCCTTATTAGAAAAATATCTGTAGCGAATGCGAGCACAGCAACCATTGAACAAAGCTTGTCGCAGAGTTTCTAACGGCTACAAAAGTGTGGGACGTCATATTACTATGATAGAGCACGTTCTGCACTCAACTTTCACGATGCCTAAATAATCGAAGGCGTCCTTTACGAGAATGCGATCATAACGTAATAATTATACAAAATGTCATATTAGAAATTCAATCGGGGTTGCTAAGGAGTCCGTCAAGGAAGTCATTTTGGCTGCTACAAAGAAAGCGCTTGCTCAACTACCAGTGCCTAAACTTATTTATCTTTAACAGCAATGGACGTCTGCGAAATATCTCCACGACTACCGTGAGCAATAGTGCCGGAGAACTTTATTATCAGCAGTCCCGAGTGTTGGGACGGCAGTGACGATGATGTTGACGACCGAATAGCTTTAAACTTCTTTCAGGTGGGGAAGGAAATTACACCTATAGAGCTGGTGCTCTATAGGTCTACTGCCTGTGCGCTCGCCGTTGATGGAGCCGCGTCACTTCCGGTCGCATCGCGATAAAAAAGCGTCTTCCGCCGCCGGTGATTTTGCGGCGCCCGTAAACCCGCGACTTATCGCGATAAGGCAAGTAACGCCCATCGTCCCACTCGGAAGCATTAGGCGGCGTCCCGACGTCATCGTCAACGCAGCCGGGTTCGCCATCAGTCAAGCACCGAGACATCGCGGCGTTGAAAGTGCGGTATAAATAGCTATGGCGCCGAGATTTCACTCCGCGAGAACAACACCCATCGTCGAAATGACGACACCGACTTTGCGAGAGAGCGCGCAAACAGGAAGCGGAAGGAAAACGAGCGCGGGAGATAACGAGCTACTTATAAGACAAAAAAAAAAAAATGAACGGGCCGCCGGTCGACGCGCTCTGATTTTTCATCTATCGATTTTCTATTAAGCCACGCGCGGCGCAAGTTGCTCAAGCTGTTGAGAAAAAAAAAATAAGCATAAGTGCGAGGCAAGGTTATTTAAATTCCACTTTGTGTTTGCTTTTCTCTCTTTTCTCGGAACTTTCTCGACCGTTCCAGAAACTCGCTTGCGCAGGGACTACATTGACGAAACAGCAACATTGTGTTTACTCGGGAGAGTCGCCTCCGGGCGGATATTTGATTTCAAAGAACACGTCAGTTAATTTAATCTCCACGAAGGGCGACAGCAACGTCCGTCTCCTGTGACGTCACGACAACAAAACTTTCTAACGTCGCCATACAAATGCCTTGGTTGAACAGGAAGCGTCGCATGCAGACGGCAATAGCTCCACCTATAAGAATAAATAAACTTTTGTTCCGGGAATGCAATATGGGATACTTCATGTTTTCCTCACTATACAAATATTTCCGACATCGCAAGCGCAGTGCCTCTCCAAGCAGACTTTTTTTTATTTTCGTTAGGAAAACAGCTTATGCTGCTTCTGTTATTTGTCTTGTTGGACTACTTCAAATGGTTGGACTAACTGGTCGCGAGGATTTCCCGTTCTGCAAAACTTTCAGCACCTACGACTGATATCCATTCCCTAACCGATAAATGCGCATTCATGCATTTTTGTTCTAATAATTATGAAAGACCGTAATAATAAAAATGGCCCAGTGTTTGCTTCCTGGTAAATCAGAGACGTTACTTTACGTGCTATATATAACTATACGTAGCAATATATACGTGCTGTAGACGTCTTTTTCAAGAAGAAACGTACCCGCCGTGGTTGCTCAGTGGCTATGGTGTTTGGCTGCTGAGCACGAGGTCGCGGGATCGAATCCCGGCCACGGCGGCCGCATTTCGATGGGAGCGAAATGCGAAAACACCCGTGTGCTTAGATTTAGGTGCACGTTAAAGAACCCCAGGTGGTCAAAATTTCCGGAGTCCTCCACTACGGTGTGCCTCATAATCAGAAAGTGGTTTTGGCACGTAAAACCCCAAATATTATTATTATTAAGACGAAACATGCCCAAAATGGGCGCTCAGATTTAAGCATTAGGATCGCACTGATAATCCGAAGTTTGCGAGCCTGGAATCAATTGGCAAGATACAAATGGCTGAATAGAAATTTCTGCTAAACAAGAGCAACAATTGAAAAAGTAATCACCCATTAGCTTCGCCGCACAAAAGTTCCGTTAACATAAATGAGCGCGGTGAGATCACTCGAATTATTGCAGTTATATGAAGGTACAATGCAACAAATAACGCTGTTTTACATTCAGACATACATTTTACAACAACGAGGTCCGTGAGCTTGTGACGTATGCGGTAAAGCACCAAGAATCACACGATAAGGAAGAAAATTATGACGTTGAACAGAAGACGAGCATTAATGTCGCACGTCAATAACGATATTAAGATGTGCCATTACCCTCCAAAGTTGTTAACGGTTTTTTGATGTATGCACAGGTAGACCGATGTGGTCTCTATACCATAGAACCACATTGTACTCTCCACGTTTAAAATAATTAAACTGCGATTTATAACGTCCAGAAACTGCACAGCGCCTTACAAAGGAAGCTGCAGAGGCCTTCGGAAAAATTTTGACTATACCTGAGGTTATTCAGCGTGCTCCAAAATACTACCGGCCATGTACAAGAGCACCCTTGCATTTCGCTTCCATCGAGTTGCTTTCGCCGAGGCCGGGAATCTCGAACCCGCGACCATTGTTCAGAAGGCAAACGCCAGAGCAAACGAATCACCGTGCCTGACACACTCTCCATGTTTCATATTCCTTTGCGATGACAGCCATGTTTTGAACGACCGAACGGCATTACAAGCTGTGCTCCTGCAGAACTCTATGGATGCTGTGACAAAGTAAAAAAACAAGAATAACGTACGAAAGCATCCCACTCGCTTCCCCCACAATATATATATATATTGTGCCTGACGCCAGCTAGCCATATAAAGAAACCAGGCCTTTAGGCAAACAAGGTTTGTCGAAGCGCTGCTTTTCACATAGTACTAGCATCTTCCACGGAGATCTTTTGTTCTTTCTTTTTTTTTTGTGCGCTCGCACACCTTCTCGAAGAATGCCGGCCACTTTGTATGCACGCATGCGTAGGAGCCGGTTGCCTAGTCATCTTACTCGTGCACGGGCGAAATTAATCTCCGCCGCGAAAGTGGCGCTTGTCAACAGAAAGGCTCCGCGCAATTTTTTCATCATCGGGCGTTAAAATTTTTTCGCCCACGGTTCCCAAAAATGACTGAGTTTACTTTCGGCTTAAAAAATAAATAAATAAATACATAAATAAATAAATAAAGGCGGGGGGGGGGGCGAGTGCACTAGACAGCATACCGAGGTGGCGCTGAGCACCTAACCCTTGAGAGAGATTTATCGAGGTGTACTTTAATATCATTTCACGTAGGTTCCACTTAGTGAGTGGACTATATTCTCATGAATGTTACAATTACTAAGTGAATGCCGGTGGCAAAGATTTCGAGACATGTGCACGTCACGCCATCTTTCGACGCTGGCAGCGAGACCGGCCGTAACTGAATGTAGAACAAATGGGGAAAAAATAATATCTGAGGAACAAAATTAATTAACAAGAAAGACTAGCGGTTACGAATATTAGGGACCCACTCGGACCACTCGGTGAAGATCCAGTAGCGTGCCACGAGGTACGTACGTTCGCCGGACATTTGAATATCTTACTACTGCGCGTAATGAGAGTCTAAGTTACGGTAGCGGGTGTGGCCGTCACCGACAAGTGACGGGAAGCGTAGAGGCCTGCCACCTACAGGAGGAATATTGACTCACAGTGGAGCAAAATTACTAAGAAGCTTAACCGCAAGTATGCGGCCGGTATAGTAAGCAACATGGCAACAAAGAAGAAAAAATGCAAAGTCCAAGAGGCGGATACGATCCCCTGGACGATGGAAAAGAAACTGGCTTGGAATAACTACTTCGAAAGCAAAAACTAAATCAGGAAAGGCACAATTCATGACAACTCAAAGCGAAGCTCTTTACTTTCCTAAGCGAGATGAAGGTGCCTTAGAACGCGCAGTTATAAAACGAGGTGCATCAAGGAAGAAGACGTATGCCCTCGCTGTATTAAAGCTAGGGAAACAGTGCTGCTGTTTTTCGTAGCTTCTGTGCGTGGATCCTCGCTAAGGGATATTATACATCGCCCAGGAGAAATGCATTGTTGAATCCAACCGATTTCATTTTCAACCATAACAATCATTCATCCCTCATTACCCCATTTATATATATATATATATATATATATATATATATATATATATATATATCTTCTCTGCGGTATATAAGATGACTGTTTACTGAAACGCCTTCGATTTTACTGGCTTTGATTTATTCATCAAAGTTGCGTATTTGTAAATTTATTCACGTAGCACGTATATAAAATCTGCCAGACTCTTGGTCAATCCACGTGAGTGGGCATGTGCCAGATACCTTAAGGACCTCCTCCTCCTCCTCAACTTCATCAAAGAGTGCAAGATACTTTATTAGAATGTGACGATATCTATTCGGCTGTCGCTTAAGCTCCTCTGGCCTTCTTGAAGCCCTTGGCTTCATGAATAACAGCACGAAAGCGAACATGTCCGCAGTGGAAATTAGTAAAAGGCGTTTGGAGGTTCGGTCGCAGAAAGCTAGGGAGACCATCGAACAACGGACGCTTGCAAAAACAAAGTTCCCAAAAGTGGTTCAGAAAGTGTGATGCTGGAAATTTTTGTGAGTTAAAAATATATAGGTAAGGCTTCTGACAAAATAAGAAATACAGCTAGTTGGAGCAACCCACCACTCCAATTCAATTGGAAAGTTCATGAATTCATCTGTCGGAAACCCACCGCCACCAGCTCGTGCACTCCTGCTTTGCTTAGCGTGCTAAGGTGGCATCCTTGCAGAATTTCACGTCTCCCATATACTGGCGACTGAACCATTTTTTTTATTGCACAACACAACGCTTTGGAAGAGTACAATGTCATCAAATACTACATTGCACTGACGTCCCAGAGCGGTCATCTGAAGTGCCGTACAGCGCCATCATTCTTACATTTGTCCAGCTGCTTATCAATAAACTACATGAACTTTTTTTATTAAGTATATTGTGTAGGAATTGTCGGCACGCCTTAAACCTTTAACCTTAAAAAAACTGCTGCTGCGTTTGCTTTCTTGCAGGCCAATATACAACGCGACTGCAGTTCTCCGAAACCGAGTATGAGAAGCATGGAAGGTATTGAAATCCTGAAGTGTCTTCCCCCAAATTATACAATATATACTGTCTATGAGTATTTACGCTATATTGCAAACCAATGGAGTAGCCTTTTAATATCAGTCGGAAAAATAAAAGGACTACAAAATTCAGGACGCAAGTAGAATGCAGAGTACCGGCTTTAAAAAAAAAAAAAAGAAAAACAAAAGCAGATGTAGACAAGCGGAGGTCACTGACCAAAGTTCTTGTTAGAAAGAGAGGAAAAATGTACAATGTGTTTCTGGTGTCAAAATATATTTCGGTCCCGAGAGAGGTGAGGCAATGCGGGTGGTTCAGGTTGGAGCTAAGCGGGAGAGGTCGTTGCCGCGTAGTGACCGCTTTGAGAATGTCGCGAATTCCCGCGAGATTGAAGCCAGTCACAGAAGTCGCAGTGTGGCGGTACGTTGAAAGTCGCCTCTAGAGAACACCGCCATCCAGCACCGAGATAAAAGATCAAAAAAGAAAAGAAAGAAAGAAAACAGAGCGACAAGCAAAAACGCAGCACCACTTCCGGGAACAAAGGCTGCGCGTTGAGTGAGCTCGCGGTGCTATCGAGGACGAGGGTCTGGGTCTCCAAGGATGAAAAAAAGTCGATATCATCGCTGCCATCGATTCCCCCGAGGCGTTCGATGAAAGCGATGCTGAGAAGTCTTATTGCGAGACAGCACCGTCGTCGTATATATGAGCGCATGCGCAGAGGGAACGCGCGTGTCTCAGAGAGTTCAGCGGATAGGGAATTCTTGCGTTTACTGATAAGGCCTTCTTGTTCTGAGGTCTCTTCGTTCGCTGCCATCGAAGCAGTGTCGGAAGACATGTTTTAACTTTTACTCCTGGTGTCACCTTCAACGTACCGTAATGTCTTTACCACAGATTTTGTTTTGTTTTGTTTGCTCCCTATAGGTCAAAGTATAGGGCATAAATTGAGTGATGTTAAAACACTGAGTAAACTACATCGCAACTAACCACTCTCAGCGACCCGGAGGAAAAAATACTGAACTACTGCCAGTGTCCGCACATCTGCGGTTTTATGAATAACAATCCGGGTTGCGGTACTATATAGGCGGTATTACCTCGGCCGCTAGCGCTGTAAAATGTGCAAATGGTGCTGCGCTGCATACGTGCTGTGTAGTGTATCGACGGTAACGTTGAAGTTCTCGCTCGAAATGTCACTGAGCGCATGGCGTCACTATGCAAGTCTAACCAAAGCTAAACTGAGAATTGCGATAATGAACTTGCGGTGCGCGTGGCGCATTTACATCTCCTGAGCTGTTAATTTGTCCGAATTTGTGGTAAAACCGCTAAGCCTTCGCTTCTTCCCTTTTCCTTTGATGCTCCTTCACTTCGTTTTCTCCCTGTCAATTGTATACATGCTTCCGAAATAATAATAATAATAATAATAATAATAATAATAATAATAATAATAATAACGGCGGTGGCTGCGCACAATTGAAATCTTTGTCTCATTTCTGGAGTTGTGTTCTGACAGGGCATCGCTCGGTTGAATGAACAGCACATTAATTGCAATCAGTGGTTTCCTATATCTAGGGATTAGCGTTTGCGGTGTTTTTTTTTTTTGTAAATTCGGCGTACTTATCGAACTACTTTATATTCGCTCCTAAAGTTATGTTCCTTTCTTTTTTCGTGAATATTTATTTACGAATAAACTTTGACGGACATATTTCTGCTTACGCGTTGTGCGTACGGTTTCTTTTTTTTTTTTCAATAAAAGTTTTTCAAAAATTTTGCTGCCTTAGAAACGCGCTTTATGACTGCGGATCCTGTAGTTTAAAACTGCAGTTGCATAAAATGTACAGCACAAGCGTTTAAAAAAAAAAGGACCTACTCAGAGGACACAACACCACACGACAACATGACGATAAAGGAATGAAGAATCAGTGCATTCGGTATTCTATCACAAATACAATGATAAAACATGGCGCTACGTCAGTGTATGGCAAAAGATCTCGAGACACGCGTGGTAAGAATTTGTAGTCAACGGATGATAAATTACAAACGCTGTATGTTGTCTGGCTCCAATCAGGCCTGGAAACAATGGCTACAAAGTTGCCCAAAACATATACGCGCTATAAATATGGGAATGAATGCACTGATATGTGTTCCTAAGAAGAAACTTATGCTGCGAAGTGATGAAGACAACTAAAATAACGTAACAAATCTTACGTTATTACTCATTTTTCAATAACACGAAAGCGCCATTAGGGTCCCTTAACGCAAATGTCTTGAGGCATGTGATACAACCACACTGCCGTCACAGCAACAGTCACTCAGGGCATTGTACTAAGAAAACTATGAGCTATGAAAACAAAAAAGAAAGGCCGTTAATACTGGGTACCGAATCGGCAAGGCTACCCACTGAAACCGGAAAGTATGCCGGTCACGGGGGCTGATAACTTCATGTTGTGAAACGTTCTCAGACAGCAAGTCAATATAGTTTTACGTGGTTTATCTCTCTAGATTTGATTCCATATCTTGGAACAACTGTGTATATTCTTCTTGTACCTTCAATTCGCAGGAATATAGGCAACATAGACCAGAAATTTTACGAAACGGACGCACAACACTTGTGCCATTACGGGTTCAAGGTTTCCCTTGTGTCACGCCATCTTTTGCAATGAACTCTATTTTCTCTATTTGCTTACGCGTCGTCGCAATTCACAGGCAAACGTTTCTGATAATTTTTCAGAAGTACCACCGGACGCCGAGACGACCGACCTTTTGCCCTTGCTGAAAAGCTTCTCGCACTCGCTCGGCAAATGAAACGCTAAAGCAGCTGCGGAGTTTAGATAAACTGCAATAGATCGAATACTCCAAAGCCGATGTGCCATGTAGACTTCTGCAGCTACATAGTGTCTCAATGTGCGGGAAAGCCAAGAGCAAAGTCTGGCTTCGTCTCTCCTGCTACTGAGATTTGTATAGATATAAATTGACAACTAGTGTCTGAGGATTGGAATAAATGTTTTCCTTAAAAAGGGCACGTCAAAGTAAAACGATCGAAACGAAGCGGAATTTGCGAAGCGCTCGAGACCACTGTAAAAGGTGGCCCGGGAAACGCCGTTTTGTCATATTTTCGAAAGATGATGGCGTTTCCTTTTTTCGTTTTCATTTTATGGTAGACAACTTTCCTGAGTTTACCTAATCGTTTGATAATTATTGTAGAGAGCTCGCAAAATCTAAATTGACAACAGGGAGAATCTTCCAGGAATGCAGTGTACTCCAAGTACGAGACGTTGGTCGCGCTATCGCGTAGGTACACGTTGCTTTGCTGTGGACATGGCGTTCCCCCTGTCGAACAATGTATTAACCCTTGTATTGATGATTATTGGTGCGCCGGACCCATTTCGCCTACCGATGACTTCTTTCGCATATGCGTTATCGAAAAATGCTATTTTAGCTATGATATCGTGAATGTTATGTACTTTGAAACGTGAAAATTGTTTTGAACTGTTCTTTGTGAGTTTGTTTCCGCTGCTGCCTTCCTAATCGGGGGATGGCGGGGCTAGTGAGGCTGCTAAAATGCAGCTTTTCTTTTCCCGCTATCCTCACCAGTTAGGTACATTTTTGTTACGTACTGATGTACCAGTATGGTCAAATAAAGCAATCTCAACCAATCTTAATGAAATTGTCGCTGCCTCATCAAAAATACAAAAAGAATATAATGAATACATAAAGTCAATTCTTTGGCGTCTTTTTCACAGCCCGTTGATATGCGGATTAAGTGGAAGCATCCCTGTGTGTTTCGTTATCTTTCTCAAAAACTCTGCAACCTTTCCCTTTCTTTTTGTGCTAAAGTGAGCCCGGAATGGCAAAGCGTTCCATATAATTTTTTTTAGTAAGATGTTCAGGAGAGGTTGGCATCAAGCATGATGCCCACGACTACTTCTATTTCAGGCAAATAGTACTTATAAAAAATGCCCGGCTAAAAGAAACAAACGAGGTAAAAAAAAAAGACAGAGACAGTACGTAAAATAGGCCGGCTAAAACGGACACACGTAAAAAAAGATGCCACATTAACATAACCGGTAATAGATCGGAAAGCGCTAATGCAGAGTTCGCCTCAAATGTAAATTGGCGCTAGGTACGTCCCGACACAAAAATTGAACATGAAGTAATCACAATAATGAACATAGACTAGTGACATCTAATTTAGTTGTATTTCAAGGGAGCGTGAAACTAGCGTACAATATACTATACAGAATACTATACAGTACCACACAAATTTCAGCAATAGAATTGAAAAGAACAGAAGGAAAAGATCGATCTTAGGATGGATAGTTGGGCGTGCTGGTTAAGCATGGGCGTGTTGGCGCCCTGTGTGTGCGTGTGTGTGTGTGTTTCTTCTTTGTCCTCCGTCGGTTTAGCGCCTTCACTTCAGATCATGAAAAGGAAAGAAAAGAGAACAGAGGAATCAGATTTTGTAAGAGCTTTATGTTCTATTGCAGGTTTTACGACAGCTGCTGCACTTTTCATCCAGTCAAGATGCGCATCGAGATGCTAACCAGGCGGCGTCGTAAGTACGAAAGTTCGTTGTCAAATATGATTCATGCATTCACACGAACATCAAAACTCAGTTGTAATTTCCCATGGAAGTCCTCCCCGATTTACGTTCTGCATTGGCTTTAGAGCACGCGCTTCATTGCCTATCCCCACTACTCGCTGGACATTTTTTTCTTCGCAATCGTGTATCGTGATCGAGCGCAAGCAAAGGCATTGTAGCTCACGGCTTTCCACGTGTTTATATCTCCCGAGGACCTTTCCTGATTTACGCCAAATTGTCAGCTATGTACAATTAACCTTCAATTTTTCCTTCGCAATGTATTTGAGGATTCTACACTCGGTGTTGTGAGCACCAAAATACTACGTTTTTGGAAAAAGCCTCATAATTTCGTTGCATTAAATTGCACTAAAGAATCGGAACCAAATAGCAATTCTATTGCCGTTCATTCGAAAACTAATCATTGAAGAATTGAATTGATTAAAGGCCAACCGCACCGAAATTTTATTTAGTCTAAATTTGTTACGAGTTACCAGTGAATCAGACTTGGCTCAAGCCGCTGGGCTGATAATTGCGTAGTTTTCTTGTTAGCACACTTTAGACAGCACCTAAGCATACGACGCGGGCATCTGGTGGTTGTTGTTATGGTGCAAGTACCAGCACACAACCTCCGAGATTCCTCACCGCACGGCGCACATCCGCGCGGGCGCCGCGTCATCTCGGAAGTCATGCCGAGGACACCGCGCGCGTTAGATCATGCGTCACTTCCTTAAAGCGGAAATGGCACCTTTTTTTTCATAGTTTCGGAATTAGAAACGGCCATTTTTGAGAGCTCTTCGTCAGACGTCCACTCGTATTTGAAACGTCAGTTTTTTTTTTTTATAGAACGCTCCTCTATATATGCACTATCTTATTCTAGGCTTCGTACGCGGTCCAAAATTGAATAGGAGTAGCCATATAGGAGGTGCAAATACGTAGTGGGAAGTTTATATTTATTAACTTTTGGCCCATTCATCATGTTACGCCACCTCCCATTGTTGCCCATCCATTATGTTGTGCGACCTCCGATCGCCACTACCGGGAATTTACTACTCATCCCTGCAAAGCTGTGAGATGCTGCACCAGACAGTTCCCACTTTCAGACCTGCGTACGTTCGCACATTCCTCCTGCAGCAGTGAACAGTCCTGGCACCGATCAATAAGCGTGCACGTGAACTTGCGTGCAAAGGGTGTCCGGCATTTTACTCCCGAGTTACTGATGCCGAACCGGGGAGTCCATCACGATACACAATTTTAGCTAACGGGTGTATGGCTTCTATCTCGTTACCAGACGCTGCTGAGGGGCACAATTGAGTGAGTTCCTTACGTTTTTCCTTTTTTCTTTCATTTTTTTTCCCGCGGCTGCCGGCAACCACGCCCTTGGAAAGGGACTTTGCTTCGCGTGAGGTCGTTCGCGTGTGTACAGAAAGAGCCCTAGACGCACGACAGCCAGACCGTAGCCGATGACCTTTGTGTGGGGCTACACACGCTGTTTCCGTAATTCGGTGCAGCATGACGTGAGCCTGCACCTCTTTTTCACCTGCTATGCCTGACCTTTTAAGGATGTAGGGATACGTTTCTTACTTGAGTGGGCTTCCTGAAATATCTGTTTATTCTCTTCGTTGCTCTGTTCAGCACGGGGTCGCAGGTTGCTCGAGGTCACGCGGCAGCCGTATTCGGATAGCGGCGACATGCGAAAATGTTCGTGTACGGTTACGTTAGGCAAACGTTAGCGAACTCCAGGTGGGCAGATTGTTTCCAGGAGTCCGCCACTGCAGTGTGTCTCGTATAAGATGATTGTTTTAGCACGTACAACACCACAAAATATTTAGTTTTCTCTTTTTACTCTGCTCCCGAGTGTTTCGTTCCACAGTTGCTCGTTTCGGGCAGTTAAACTGAGGAAATAGAAGTTGCGGCGAAAACCATTATATCTCACTGACTGTTCCGATGATAAGCTTCAGCATTGATTAGCTTTGGTTTTGTTAATAAGATATGAATGAAATGCAGACTTCGTGAACATTTCTCATTGGTTACACACATATAACCTTTGGAGACTATTTATTTTTAGGCTATAACTGCTTTACGAAGATATCTGTTTCGGGGACAACGCTTACCGAACACTTCATAGAGTGATAACAATATACGAGAAATGACCACCGGGCTCAATCCTCTAGTATTTGTTGGTCCCATGATGAGAGCGGATTCACTTATTGGCATAAGATATATGCTTCAGTAAAAAAAAAGTGACAATTAACTACGCAGCACTAAAATTTTGCTTTCGGAAATGTGTTTTCATAATCTATTGGCATTGTATTTGCATTCATATATCGCGGTTTTTTTAACCACACTTTGTGTGTTGCTTTATAGACGGCGATTTAGTGTTAATAACTTGCGCCTAACCAATATGGAGCGCATAATATACATTACTGTCGTTAAGACACCGTGTGTTTTAAATGCGCCGCAATAGATACAAGCTACTAAGAACTTTCTTCGCCTGCTGAAACGAAAATGATTTGTGAACTGCTGCGCGGAGGAAACTGGTGGGGCGCCTGGACCACGTCAGGCGGTCACCTTTTAACGCTATAGCGTCAAGGGCCCCGCGTCGCACAAAGGCCGGTGCCGGCGTAGGCGTCGGCGGCCGAGAAACTTCACCCCCAAACCACGCATATAGTACGCGGCACTAAAGTTCTTCTATCACTAAAGTTGCCCATACCTGTTCTTACATTCCTTACATTCTTTACAAACTTCTTCCTCGGAATTTCGGGAATGGCAGCCCACAAACAAATGCTATGAAACAAAAAAAAAACAGAAAACACGGACAGCGCACGCCTTTTATGTTAAATCTTCTCAGACTGAAATATCATAACTGCGAAAAAATAACAGCAAAGCGGCCCACGCAAGTGGCCGCGTTTCTACCAGAAAGCCCGCCTTCGCGCATAGATTTCGCCGGCAGCGTTTCCCGGCCAAAAAATTACGGTCACGTACAAGCTGCAGTTGTCCGGAAGCGTGAGAACCAGTTAGGGATATTTGAATGCCGTCGTGTTCCACTCTTAAAGGCGAAGCTTAAGGGTCCTGAAATTTTTCTTTTGTCACGAAATCCCCTTGCTACTTAGTAGGGAAGGAAAAGGGCTTCATTCTTCAATTGCACACTTCTTGGAAAAGGTCAAGGCACGGCACAATGCTGATTTATTTTTCCGCATTTTCAACCGCCGAACACTCCGACGCTCTTACTAACGAGGAATATGAAAAAAAAGTCATGCACCATATTTCGAGTCGGCGCCCAGCAACGGTGAACTGTCTCGAAGAGGCTCAGCACAGCTCGGAGACCTTCCTTCTCTTAATTTCTGAAAGGCAACCTTCATACAACTGCGCAACTAATATGAACAAAATACGTCACGCCTTCTCTTAATTTTCTGTCGCCGTGACAGCCGCGCCGAAAACAGTGTCCACCAAGCACGAGAAACGAGGTTATGCTAAAGCATACCTGGCAACTAACTACACGCCTCCTCGTAAACAAAGAAAGCTGCGGCCAACTAAAAGACCCGAAGCGAAATTGCAGTGAGTTGGAGAACAGTGCTTAAGAAAGAGTAAACTAAGTCGGCGCTGCTGGCGATGTAAAGCCGTAGCCAACCTCAGTGTCTTGTTTTGTTTAGTAATAGATGAATCCAGCGTTCTACAGCCGATCCGAATGTGCGGAGCAAATGCGACAAAAATCTTCTCTTGCGTTGATTGCCTAAAAAAACCGAAACGACTCTACGGACGTTCCCGTTCCCGATGCTAGCAGAGAATCTGACAAGAGGGCCTTGCGTTTGACTTTTACGGTGAAAAGAAGAAAAAGAAGAAGTAAACACGAAAACTATCTGAAGTAAAGGCAGGCGCACTCACAAAAGTGCGAAGGCCTGCTTTCTTTCGACACAGGGTAGCAGCGTGTTTTTTTTTTTTTTTATCACGTCGCTTTAAGATCGATAAGAGGTCGTCTCGGCCTCACAGGAGCGACTTCACAGTGTCCTGTAATCCTCGGAAGATCTTGAAGAGATTGACAAATACCGTTTCTCTTCCTTTAAGCGCAGATCACATTGTAGCCTCTGGTGCACTAGAAATTTCGGCCAGTGACTGAAGTTTAACCGAAGAGCCGGAACGATCTCTAAATTACTTCAATGAGTCGCCACTTTGTGTAACCTATATATAGCGCTACACCAGTGGGAGCAATGGCCCACCAATATCGCCCTCGGTTGCGGTCCATTCTGTCGGCGTTCGGTATGAACCATTCAGGAAAGGGTCTACAGAAGGGCGGCTGCTCCTTCGCTTTATTTTGTAATTCGCACGAAACACTTGTAGATGAGTGTGACACCGTGGCTTTTGAGGACAAGGGTCAAGTGACAGAAGGGACGGACGATGATCCACGAATATTTATTACAGTCGACTGCTTTGTGTATTCTGTCGCGCGGTCTGTTTACACGCGGCTTTCTATGTACGTTCTTACGATTCGTGACTGTTGCTGCACATTTAATACTGAAGAGCAGCAGAAGAGTATGCGTAAACCCGCCAGTGCTAGTATTTGAACAGAAGTGCAAACAGTCTTTTTTTTTTCTTTCGCGGGAACTCTTAACACCATATCCGATGCGTCACCGAACAGCAACATTTGAATTGTGTGAGGCAGTAGCAATCGTCATCTACCTCAGTGCGACTTGCACGGTCAACTATAGCGCGGATAAGCGCAATCGTGTTTCTTTTCTTTAAATGGCTCTCTAGATTTCACACCAAAGAGTATATGACTGCTGCGCATGTCGTCGGTAATGTTTCACCAACAGGTCAGGACCATCGTATGTCTCTCAATAGAACCTTTAATTTCCGCACAAACAGCACGTGTTTATTCTTCTTTTTCTATCTTTTTTTCCCCGCACGCATGACAGAAAAGAAGGCCAAGCGCTTATTTCTTGTGAGACGCTCATTACGGAAAGTATTTATACTTCTCAAGTAAAAGGTAATCTTTCGCCGTGTTTTGACCGGACAAAATCAACAGACAAACTTGCTTGATCATCATCGAAGCATAGCCGTAAGGTGCATATACACATATCGTTTTCCGGTACACATGAGCGGTTACACTCTGCCTATAATGTGGATGTAAAGCATGCGTGATATCCAATCAAGAGGCCGTACTTGTCGCCGTAAGAAACGCTTGTCATGGGTCGGCTGCCTTCACTAACAAGATTGCGTGAATAAGGCCATCATAGTTATAGGATGACAACCGGCCAGTGCCGTATATGCCGCGCTATAGGATACAAAGGCTTTATGACACAGGCCTAGATTTACATTTCACGATATTGTCTGGTCTTCCGAGTGCTGCGCCTTTGTCCCCGCTTCATTTTCCCAGTGTTTCATAATATTGCCTATTTTTTATTGTAAAACTTGTAAGCATTCAAATATCAACAGAAGAGAAATTCGCAAAGCATTTTATCTTTCGTACGGACCCTTCTGTGTTGGTTGGGACCCTGCGCAAGTCGTTCAATAATTGTTGCTCTTTGCTGCTGTCTCTTTTGATGAACGGCACTTGTTTGCGAGCGTTAAATTTAGCGGGTTTTGGAATGCATTTCGCCGTGCAGTTTTCACCAAGCAGTTTAAGAGAGAGAAACAACTTCATGGCGCTGTGACGCGGGCCCTGACGTCTTTTCAGCGGGTGGTCTCTACTCAACTCCAGCGCGTGTTACTCCCGCGGTCGGTCGCCCTGAAGGGCAACGTTCCGTCGGTTTCGCTCGGCCTTTGTCTTTCAAGAGCCGCCGAGACCTGCTGGACGGCCCAGGTTTGGCTTTCGTGGTCATAGCGTCCCGCCGCAGCCGCGAGTCGCGGCGGAATCGTTGTACTCGTCGAAGCTTCATCGGGGAACTTGGTGCAATCCAATAGGATGAGCGTCCGGGTGGCCCTCTTCCGCTGGCACACGCAAGCAGTTTAAAAGGTTTCGTAAGCTGCAGCGGTTCCCAGGTGCAGCCGACAAGCTATAGTGTAGCAGCAAACTATATCATTTGCTCCGTTCGCGAGCCAGCGACGGACCTTCTTTACGAATGAAAATGTTAGTGAATTGAGTTCCGTAATCAATGAAGAAACAGAACATGCGCAGGCACCCATCGATATGAGTTGCACTGGAAACTGCTGCATACTTCTGGACACGCGCGCGAAGACGCACAATCTCTCAAGTAATTCCAGCTTCGTGACGAGAAAGTAATGCACGCAATAGTTCTGACACCTGGAAGGCGTCGAATGAAAAGCTTGGAGAAAGGCGAATTACGTTTCTATGTACAGTGATAAAGCCAAACGATATGCTTAATCGCTGATGGTGATTTAATTCGTACGGGCTGTTTTCGATAACACAAAAGCGACCATGACTTCCGTACGTGATGAGGCCTTAGAGGTTGTAGAGCGTGCTTCATCCGAACAGTGTTTGAACTTCTTCACCTAAGTTACGGGCGAGAGCAAGACTACTGTGATGTTATCGACCATGTTGCAATAATGCTCGTTGCTTCAGTAAAAAAAAAATATCTTCCATGTGGCCGCAACGCTATGAAGGCACGATTAAAACGCAATTTCTTTTGGCGAATGAAAAGTTGTCTAAAGCGATTGAAAGGTACGGGGTGGAGGGAATGTGAGGAAAACGCTTCAATTGGCCTTAGCCTTCCAGACATCCTAGAATTCAGGGTTCGAATCCAGAAAGCTTTCAGTTCATAAGTGTAGTTTTCCGCTGAGCAGCTGCTTTCACTGGTAATATGCCCAGCGTCACTATTGGCTGCCATACGCAAATAAAGGCCTGTCTAGCTGAGGAACTTTTTGCAAATACAGGCCCCGATTTGCTATCTGCATACAAGTGAAAGCGGTCAGCGCACCTTTTTACCGGCTGAAATAAAAAACGGTGCTTATTTCCGTTCTCAACTTTTCTTTGCTTTACCAAGCAACCCACATCCCGCAAACGCTAGGCTGCCCCGATTGACGATCTTAGAACATGTTTTGTTTCCAGGCGAGTCCAATAACTCCATTAGAGATGTCGCTGATGCATGTTCATCTTTTACTCGCCTCTAGCGTTTTCTTCTAGGCTCCACAGAGAGCTGACGTTTAAAAAAAACAAATAAATAAAACGTTCCTCTGGCAGTTTCACGGTTTTTCCAGGAACATTTTGCCACTACGCGTGCACACAAAAAAAGTAAAGTTCCTCTAACGCCGCCCGCCTGACGTGACTGGCCGGCTGGTGCTGGGTCATTACGCGGGCAGAGGGCGCTTCGGTAGTTTTTTTTTTCTTCTAGCGTGCTTCCTTTCAGCACTTCTTTCGCTTCTGGGAAACAAAACTGGTAGAACAAAGGCGAAAGGTTAAGCGCCCTATCGAACGCCAACCGACCCACGCTGGTGCCCGAAGAAAACGGAGCCGCATTTGCAATTCATATGGGAGAAGGTTCTTCTACGCCTATACCGAGTTCCCGGGGCATAGTAGTTTGCAACACTGTGGCTAAACTTCCGGGTGACGGGGGGGGGGGGGGGGGGGGGGCGAGGAGTTTCAACACTATAGAAAGCGAGAATCTGAAAATTTCGCACATCGCCGTGGTCCAGTGAGCATGAGAATATTTCAACCGGAGAGCTTGTGTGCATCGCTAAACTTCATCCACCGATTGTCGGCGGCTCATTGACCACCGCCCAAAGCAGCAATAATTATTGATGGCACTGTCATACCAAAAGGAATTCTGGACATTGCTCTTTCGGAAATCTTTTCAACTTCGTCGCGATACACCAGCGTAACTTAATGGGCAGCATGTTAATATATATATAATATTAATTTCTATCACCAGCCCGACGTCACCTGAGGAGTATTTTAACACTTGAAAGTTTTCTTTGGCAATCATAAAATACCGCAACTTTTGCTAGTGTTTCTGAAGCGCTTGGTCAGTGCATTTAGCTCTACCAGCGTTTTCATATTATCTTTGTCATAATGTCATAACCAAAAGACCTTGTTTCAGCAGCGCTACTTTTGCCTTTGTAAGTTTTCGTTCGGGAACTCCGGGCATTTTTTCGCGAAGGCTTCTTTTCTAGCACTCACGGCTGTGGATATACGTGCAACACTACACAATTTCGTTCTTCACATTTCTTCGCAGCGACACTTGTGGGTGCCGTTCTTCTTTGACCACTGCGTTTGTCGTTGGCTACCTTAGCATACGTCTCCAGAAAAGGTTCTTTACGCATAAGGTAGTACGTCCAGAAATTTATAGGGCAAGATTTCTTTGCACATCAACTATGGTTTATGCGTGGTAAACGAAGTATCTTGGCTGGTCGCATTGTTTGCCGCTAATTTCGTCTACTAGAACCTCTAGGGTGCGCAGGAGTGAACTCCTACATATTTCCACTGAATATGGCATTATCAACTGTTTACTGAAAATGGTAAATGTACTATACTTGTATTGCCTTTCTGTCTGGGCAAAAGTAAGGTATGAATGGAGGCAACAAACGCGTTCGGAGAAAAAAAAAAAGATTTAGTAATGAATCAGCTGCAGCACTTCACCTTTATTGCACAATACTACACCGTATTGTAACACGGACGTGTGTGCGTCACCTTCCCGATTGAATTGTTTCACTTTCGCTTTACAATGGTATACATTGTATTCACAATGAGTATATAATGAGATGACCAATATGATGCCATACACAATGAGTGCACTAATAAGCTTGTGCATTCGTGTAGCAGGCTTGGTTCGTAGATCTTTTATAACGTCGCATCCGCTACAATTTAATTATAGGGAAAACTAATCGTGACCGCAAGAAGCTGCTTCCCCGGTTGCACAAGTAATAAAATGTGCCTTTATATTAAAGATTCTTGGCTGTTACTTCACCTCCTAACAAGGTGGCGAGAAGTCCCTTTTTTCGTCTTTGAGAACAATATATCACTGCCTAAGCATGAACACTGTCGCACCTCAGCGTTGCCTCACTGCCGATTCGTTGTTCTGCTACACACCAGCTTTCAAAGCATATCACCCCGCCAAAGCGAGCAAAATTTTATAATTTCTGATATTTCTGCGCGCACGTTCTCACCTGAAACTCAGCACTGTGAGCGGCCGATACGACTTATGGCTCCGGGGGTCGGCCATCGGTCGGCCCCAGAAATCGTTCGTCCAAAGCGACGACGACGACGAGGACAACGCGTGTCGTCTGTTCTCACCGGTGACGTCTGGGTTCCCCACCACCGCCACCATGTCGTCGTGCACGAAATCTCCATCCAGCGAGTTCATGTAACACAGCACAGCCACAACACCGGCCCACACGGCGGGCATCCACGCGGCACTGGTCGAACACCACTTCCGTCCAACACCGTAGTCCGCACACGGCGGTAATTTGGCGCCGGCACAGTCGACGCCGTCCCGCCGCTTTTGCTGGTGTTGCTGCGGATGTTGGCGTCGATGGCAGTGGGAGGATGACCGCCGCTGCTCCTCTACTGGAATTGCGCTCGAACTGGCTTCGAGGCTCAATGGACGTTCGAAGAAAGAACGTGTCCTCGCAGCTACGGACGCGCACATGTCACTGAGTGAGTCGGTCAACGCACGCACTCTGCCTGTACCACGCGCTGCTTTGCATCTGCGAATATTGCAAGGGGCCTCTCGATGACAGCCTTTCCGCTCGCCATTCGACTGGCTTGATCTTCCCTTTGCGCCCACCGTTGTGGTGGACGCGTCTCCGGAAGACTCCAGGTATGCATGGAGCAGGGTCGATTCGGCGCCTCCGGCCAGCCAGCCTCCTGCGGCCATATCGTCAAGTGTCGCACAACAAACACAGTTGGGAATGGTTAAAACGCCCCCGTACGCAGATGTCGCAGTCTTGGTCCATACGCTCTCTTCGGCAGCGCTCCGCAGTCAATGAACTGCACAAACACCGAGGAATCGGACACGATGTGCACTATCCGGCACTTGCGAAGCACGTGCAGCGTAGGACGGCTTACTCACGGCCGCCGGAGTGCATCCAGGTGTGGGTCCACTCGCGACCGCTGTCTCCTTCGACGCTCTCGACGACATTGCATCGTAATCCACGGTAAATCAGTCCTAAAGGCGCGATGCTTCGACTGTCGAGCAGACGACACGTACGAGGCGACGACGATGACCTGCCTCCGTTTGCGGGTGCAAACGCCGGCCGCATGCTCTGCACGCCAGCTGCTCAAACTGCGGCCTGTTTAAGGTTGAGGAGGAGAAAAAAAATACATCAACGTGTAATTATACTAAGACGACTCGCACATCTCTCGAAACGCCATCGTTGTCCCTCTCGTTGTTTACGCATTGTGTAGGCCGGTGACAAGGTGCTGCGACACTTCGGTGAATCGCGCGTTATTAGCACGCTATATCCGCTCAAACTAGTACATCTCCACGGTTCCGCATTGCCCTGCTGACCGGGCGACAGGACGGCGATACCTAAACCTGAGACACCAAGTTTCAGGCACAGTGTTCGAATAGAGGAAAAGATTCACGCTGAGAGGCGTTCACACGGCGTGAGAGAGAGGACACAGAGTTCATCAGGGTGCATAACCACGCGGGACCGTGCGCGCGCAATGAGCTAGCGGTCGGGCGCCTGATCTGGCACTGGCAAAGAGACGAAGAGAATCTCGCTGATACGACGAAGCGGGCGCCCCTGGTGGCACTGCGCATCGACCGTGGAGGAGAGGCGCTGACGCAGCGTTCGCGTTCGAGGGGTCCAACGTGGGCTCTCCACAATGTGCCGCCATCTGTCGATCGGCACAGAAGTTAGATGCGAGGGCGCCGCAAAATACCGCTTGTTGGATGCACGTACCTTGAGGTGCTTGCTGCCTGTCCGGCTCTAATTTAGCCTGGCTTCTGGAATGAAGAAAAGTAGAATCGAATAAGATGAACAAAAAGAAAAAAAGAGGCAAATTGAAACATAAGAAACAAAAAAGAAACAAAGGCCCCTATGAATAAAGGAATGGCTAAAGTAAATGCCACAGGAAATACGGAGTTGTCAAATTAAAAAAAAAAAAAATCAATTACCTCAATGATAATTTAGAATGCAAATAATGTTTTGAATGGTCAGATCCTCGAATACAAGGATGGAAGGAAAGAAACATTCAGCGTTAATGTGGCAGCGGTTTCTTTTTTGCTATCATATTCTGAAGGACTCCAGGAAGTGCTGCCATCTACCGCTCGTTAAAGAAATATGGTGCGAAGGTACCATAACACTTGTATTCTTCACTTACTTCGACAACGCTGCTACTGAGCTCATACTTTGTCGCATGAAAAAACAATGACAGGAAATTATTAGACCCTGGAATTATAACATTATTTGCTTGTGAACAACGAAGGTCCATAAGGCATTAAGAAGGCGCAAATAAATCACATCGCAATGACGCGCGTGCAAAAAGCAAAAAGCAAAAGAAAAACGCCACAGAAAGCTTACTGTGACGAACGAGAAGGCGAAAACTATGTGCATTGCCAGAGGGACTAAAGGATGACGGGAAAGGCACAGGTAATTAATAAAATGCACGCAAAAAGGGCTGCCAATTCTTTCTTTCCCGGTAGCATTTACGTATTTCCGGTTAACAGAGAAAAATAGAACCAGCTAGACATTTTCTGCCTCAATCTATGCTCGGTCACCCGTTTATCGTGTAGCGGAACGAAGACAAGGAATATTATTGAAGAAATCAGGATGTTACTCAGGAAAGCCAATACGAAAGAAACATGGTGACAAGAAAGAGTTGAGATACGTAATGAACTGGCAAGAAAGTAAAAAGTAATAAGAAACCGATAGAGACAACGAAGGAATGATAGAAGGCAATGAACTATAGCCTGGACGAAAAAGATATATAAAAGTGAAGGGAGCCGCATAACAACCAGGAAAATAAATCCAGAGGGAACAGGACGGCAGGAAATAGCGAAAAGAAAAGAAATTAAGCGGCTTGCAGAAAAAAAAAAAAATATGGGGTTTTACGTGCCAAAACGAGTTTCTGATTATGAGGCACGCCGTAGTGGAGGACTCCGTAAATTTCGACCACCTGGGGTTCCTTAACGTGCACCTAAATCTAAGCACACGGGTGTTCTCGCATTTCGCCTTTATCGAAATGCGGCCGCCGTGGGCTTGCAGAAGAGACCAGTGAGGAGGAAGAGAGAGAGAAAATATTTGTTAGGAGGAAATATGCGAGTGCAAGTGAAACCGACGTTCAATTTATTTAGGCTATATCGAATTTTCGAAAACGGCGGGGTTTCAACGGCACGATTGTATTCCTTGCGCTTGGTTAGATTTGCGCTTAGTTATTCGAAGAGGTAGACATTAGATGCACAAGAAGTCGAAAGTCATCATCTTCTACTTAAAAGAAATTCACTAATTAAGTACAAGGAATTCTCTGCAGACCCTAACACGAGGTACATGGATGCGGCAAAATATCTAAGGATACCTGCTTTCGCAATTTCGCAGAAAGCGCGAAAAATGCCCATGACGAAGAAAAGGCCGCTGCGACGATACTCGCAAGAGATTCGGACACGGCCGAAGAAGTGGCAATAGCACTGGCAAGATGGTCATTGCTACGATACAGTACTACGATACAACAGGCGCTTAACAGACATGGCGCAAAGGAAGATGAAAACGGGGATCTGGGTTTGGCACAAGGTTGGGTTCCCTCTTGATCTCTGGCTGCGCTGCTCTTGTAAATGCATTGTAATTAGTTCCTTCGTTTGTCTCTCTGCGCGCGTGACATCTTGGTGGATATTTGCGATTCCCGTCCTGGCCACGGAGCTTCGCAACGGTCATTACATCGAGCTCGCCGCCATGCCTTCCATCCGTCGGCTACAACTTGTCAGACTGCTCCTGTCGGGAAACCTGCCCAGGCTGGTGACCCTGCTCTGGTTTACTGCTTGGACAGCACTAATGTCGAAGTATGGACCTGTATGAACGCGTCGGTACTGAGAACAGGTGGGATCGAACGATCATTCTCGCTAACGTCGTTTTTTTTTTACCTGAGCGGCACCCCATCACGCGTGTGGTACCGAACCCACGAAGAAGAATCAACAAGCTGGGACACTTTCAAAGAAAAACTTGGCGGCGAATTTTTCGGTGACCCCATCGGCCATACGGTCGCAGCAAGAAAGGCCCTTACTGCCGGTGCTAAAAGCCGCACAGAGTCCTACGTCTCATACATACAAGCCGTCCTGGCTCTTTGCCGCAAAGCTAACGACAAGATGTCTGGAAAAGACAAAGTGTCGCGCATATTGGCGCACTGAAAATCCACAGTACTGAGCGGCTCGCAATCCGCGTGTCGTAATTTCCAAAAAGGAAATGATATGCACCAAAGCTCTCAAAATCCTGCAAGAAATATCGAAACGTATGCAATTTCCCGGGGCCTACGTCGTCTGGACTCCTGGCGACGTGTAACTGGAGGGAAAGGAAGCGTCACATGTCGCAGACCGAGATCATACAAGCCTGGCTTTCCTGCCAGGGGGGGGGGGGGGGGGCTCGGAAAGGCGATGGGGTCCGAGGATATTCCCAAGAAATATACGGATATCCTGCGGAATTACAAATTTGAAAGGAGAGTATACTCATTATCGCACCCCGGTCTAACCTGATGAGAGACAGTTGCTTTGCGGTGTCTCCAAACAAACTCCTATTTAGACGGCAATATAACACATAGAATGCACCCAACGCAATTTTGTACCTTTGCCGGTCCTGTGGGGCACCAGAAACCCTTCGTGACATGATGATGGGCTGTCCTAACCTTGCAGAACCCAAGAATCAAGAAGCTCAATCAAGAAGAACCGAATACAAAAGCGCAGCAGACCGTCAAGAATCGTGGGATGCTATGCTCGCGGTCCTGGACTAGGAGGACCAGTGCAAGCTGGGGAACCAGGCCAGGGAAGCAGCAAAGGCCAATGGTTCACCGGACTGATGAGTAAACCGCCTTGATTGAAGAAAGAAGAAATCTTTCTCACTGACTCATATTATTAAACGGTTGTTCACTTTCTCTGTCTTTCTACGTACATTGAGGCACATTTGCAATTTACAAATTATAGTTGGGTAGCCGTGCAGGCGTATCCACTTGAAAAGAATTCTCAGGATAGAATAGTGTCTAGGTATTCAGTTCCAAAATGTAGGACGACGTACACTGGCTTTTCTGTTATTTTTGGTTTTCAGCGCATGAATGGCGTTTTGTAGAAAAGGCAGCAATACTGCATATTTACGCGAGTTTCACGGCATTTATTTTGAAACCGGTGCGAACCTCAGAATTTGTTCCAGATATCCCATGCAAACTTTCGCACTACTATTAGCAAATCGCAATCTGCCCGCTAAGCTGTTCAGTAGAATTTGCTTTAGTTAGGTTTTATTTTTATGAATTTCAATTTATTTTGTAAGGAATATCCACCGCTTCTAGTATGCCAGCGAAATAAATGGATGTGTTATATTTTCAAGAAGCACTTTTTTAATCTTTAGTAGTGTAGAAAACATAAAAAGTAAATTCTGAGTTTTGTGTGCCGGATCATCGCCTCCTGGCCGGATCCGCGAACTAAGTAATGACATACCTTGATGGTGTGTAAAGGAATAAAGTTGACCACCCAGGATGCTTAGGGAGCACCTAAGCCTGAGTAGATGAGTTGCTTTCTTTCTTTTTCATTTCGCCCTATCACAACATGGCGCCTGCGCACGGGAGCGAACCCAAGACCTCGAAGTTGGCAGTTCAATGCTATAGTAACTAAACTACCGCGGCTGGTATACTCTATGTTCTAAGCGGTCATGGTTCGTTTGCATTTCGAATGCGTACTCATGCTGGCTTCGTGCTTTAGATTGGGCGCTTTGGTCTTGGTGTCTTGTCTTATATGCTTGTTACTCAGTATAAAAATCAGTTGGAAGTCAGCGCTTGTCTTCGTCGTTCTTTCGGTCCCTCTGTCTATGTACGGGCTGTGTGTTATGTTTGAAATGGAATACCAACCAGCCCGCACCCAAACCCTGCTAAAAAGACACCTGGTATATCCCTGACAGCATATCGGTATGTCGATAGCAGTTACTCGTAGGGTTGCTATGTGTTTTATTAATCGGGATTTTTGATGGCATATGTATACAAGTTCACGTGTTTTCAGAAAAGCGCAAATCGCGAGTCAGCGTTCGTCCGTGTGTTTCTTCTGTCTGTCCGGGTTCAATTTGCGCTGCTTTTCACCATGAATGCTATATCTTATTCTATTGTAATATATCCCAAGCTCCTCCAAGTGTTGTTTCGTTTTGGGGCACATTGTTTGGCGACTGTTGCGATACGCAATGAAAGCCTATTGCACGAGTGCTTCTTATTGATGTCGTCATTGATCCTGTGCGCCAAGTGGCAGTTCTTGCGCCTTCAGCAGCGGAAACCATGAGCTCAGAGTTTGGACCACCATTGATCAGCTGTATTGATTCTCTTATTGACTGATCATTTGATTATGCGTATATTTTTTTTTTTTTGGTTTAGAGTCCGATAGAAACATAAGGGCTCCAAGGAAAGCAGTATCAGTGGTCTCCGCATTCCTTTTAGACTACCAGGAGCGGGGAGGGGAGTGGAAGGAGGAAGGGAGGGGGTCTGTATTCTACTCCTAAATCAAAGTGCGCAAGCATTCTTTCACGAAGCTTCTATCAGAATTCGGCCAGATGGGGTTGTGAATCGAACACGTGGCAGGGTGCTTGGGAGCACAGGGCGCCCTCAGTCGCTACGGTGGACAATGTGCTTAGTTATTAGGCTGTACTGTTGCTATTTAAAGCGCTAAATGCGAGCGTTCCAAGTACAGTCTTCCTGCATGCTCCGTACGGCTTTGGCAGCTCAAGACCTCCAAAATCAACCCAATGCATAAGACTTGATCAAAATGAATTACATATCGAGTGCGAAGTGCACTTCCATCCCATTCAGTTGAATTTTTATTTCGATTTATACAAAATAGGAGGTTGGACTAAAAGCTGAGGAATCAACTTGGCAAGGGGTCCGACTCTCTGCAAGCGGACGGTGACAGTGCTGATATGACAATGTTCGCAAAGAAGAAATATTTTCAAGCACTCTTATTACAAAATGCCTTAAACTAAAACACGCAGTGCGTATCAAGATACGATCATGCATTCCCTTGTGCGGCCGAAACTAAAGCCACAATAATGAATATTAGAAAGAGTTTCCATAAATAAACAGGACGCTGAGAACGAATAAGTGTGAATATGTTTTATGACTACTTTTGTGAATATTTTTTTTAGAACGGAAGCCGTTTTCTTTTATTTCTTTTTCTTGAATATATCATTTAACAAAAATCTTGTGGACATATGCGCTTTAGCTGCACGCTCATATCCGTACATTATCAATTTTGTTTTTCTTATTCACTCAGCAGAGCAGGCACTGAGAAACAGAAAGTTTACAGAATATCTTTAACCAAACTAAACAGCTCATTCTCTTCTGTTTCCTTTTTTTTAGTAATTGCATACGAAGATCCGCTGTTGTTCTACAAAGAAACATTCGAATGTTTACGCAACCGAAGAACACGTTTTACGACTACGCAGAGACACAAGACCAAGATAACAAAACGAATTACAGCACGTGAATTTGGTATACCTTGCGGATATCCACTTTCCGTGTTTTTAGGTTCTCGTCATTCCGCTTATTACGAAAGAGTACGGTCGTTCTCGTAGCAGCTCGAGTTCGGTTAAAATTAACGAATGAGAAGAAGTTGCAACAGGGAAAAAAGAAATTAAAGGAATGGTAATCAGACTCATATCTACATTCCTACCGCGGCGGAGGGGACTCGTACGGAAGCAATTATGCTCGGGCTAGAAGAAGGAAACATCCGTGTGCTTTAATAAGTCGCGTTCGTTCCTGAAAAAAAAAAAAAAATCTTACGTTCTGAAAAAAACTGGGTGGCTATGTTCGTATCTTCTCTTTCTGAAGCTAAAAAAAAAGTTATTCTTCGCCCTGGCTTTCGTGGCTAGACTTCCCTAAACTCGAAGGAAAAGCGCGCCGTGCGAGTAATCTGCGGAAGTGCTTGATGAGCGCTTTACGACAAGCATCTGTCATTTTTACTTCTCTACGTGCGTGTGATCCTTGTAATCGCCATTGTGTTGCTGCTTGAGCAAAGAGCCAGTACTTGATAGCGTCTCGCTGCGCATTGTATACTCACCCCACTCTTGCACAGTCTGCACCCGAAGCAAGGACGTGTGCGTGACGGTAAGGGAAAAATTAAATTACTAAGCTCCTTTTCTGAAGCCTACATCCTCCGGCAGAATGTCCGCGTGCCCAGCATCCTTGAATGTTTAACTAGAAAGGCTATTATAGTACAAACAAGTTAGGTGGAGTAAGGTATTTGTAAAGAAATGCGGCAGTTAAACACTCCGTAACTCGTACAATGCCTTGTAGTAAAGTTAGCGACAAATGTGCGAACTGCTGTACTCTTTCTCTGACATATCTGGCGCCATTTATGCAGCTATATATACCTTACAAAATTATATCCTGAACTACAAAAAGCAAAAAAATAAAAAATTATCATTTGCCACAATTAGCCAGAAGGAGCCCATGTGTCTATCATTTTTTGAAAAAACCTGCGTGATTGACAAAAAGAAACATGAACGAAAGCATTACGAATGGGATTTCTTGTACTTGGTTCCAATTTCTTTTTAGGGAGAACAACACGCTGCCAACTGGCGTCATTGAAGACAGACATTTCGTTTTGTGTAGCAAGCTTGCCGTAAGAGAAAGAAGGATGATGGGCATTACAAGTAGGAAATGAGAAAGGTAAACTTATGGTGATGAGCCGATCTGACGTCACTGTGAAATTTAGATGCTCATCAGACGAAGCGACTTGCATGCACCTTTAATTTTTGATCACCAAGCGAAAGAAAGAACAAGTACATTGTGACCCGAGCACAAAGTAAGCATTGAAAGGCTCAACGGGTAAAAAAAAAAAAAAAAACAAAGAAGGATCATCTAAAGTCTGGTGCACATCTGGCCCCTAGCGAGACGAGCGTCCATTACGGCGCTCTTAGGAAGCGGTCGTCGATGGGAAACCGATCCGGGAAACAGCAAACGTCCCTCACAAAGAGAAAAGTAAAGGAGAGGAAGCGTGTTGGTTGGCGGTGAGAAAGAAAGCAAAGACGATATCGGGACGTTCCAAGCGGTGAGATTGGCTCCGCTCCTTCCCTCTCCCCCTCGTGTTTGTTGCACTCACGCCTCCGCTACTTCCGGCAGCTGACGACACGGACGGTATAGAGGAAGTGATGGAGTGACGTACTCCCGAACGCATTTGAGGCACCCTCCCTATACTGCCGCAGCCATCAGGGGTAATGCTGAGCAGCTAACTGATGTGCCGGTGCGGCATCGTCTCAAACACCCCCGTAGTGACCGAGCAGTACAGAAAGAAAGGGTGCTGCATCGAACGTAGCCCATTTGATCCTCACCGTTGTCACCTACGGAAAAAGATACGCGTGACATCCACAGCAGTTCATCACGCGGTTCTTTGAAGCCAAAGCATACGAGAGCTTGAAAAACAGTAGTAGCTGACCGAGTAGTACGCACAACATACTTTTACGTTGCTTGACGAAATCGAAAGCGATAATCCTGCATGTGACATGACATAGGTCTTCCTGTGTATGTATCGATGTGTCGTAGGTTCGTAACTACGTTTCACCCTTACTCACTGCGTGTATTCAGATGAATGAGTCTTGGGGTACACTTGCTTCTTAGTTCACTTTACTTGACTTGCGCGTTCCACAAGGAAACGCCTCGGTTTTCGTGTACACTTTTTTTGCTTTTGTTAACATTGTTCAAAATCTACCGGTTGTTTGATGTTTAGCAATTGAACTGTTTGCTATCTGCCAGTGATGCTATTGTTATCCAACAAGGTTCATGCGTTTTAAATGCATAAGCGTTTTTATGCCTATCCCAGGATGAAACCCATCCATCCGTCTGTCACCTAAGACGAATCGCTCTAAAGAACTTAATATATAAAAC
Source organism: Dermacentor variabilis (assembly GCF_050947875.1). Taxonomy (NCBI): domain Eukaryota; kingdom Metazoa; phylum Arthropoda; class Arachnida; order Ixodida; family Ixodidae; genus Dermacentor; species Dermacentor variabilis. The sequence goes on from NC_134577.1 coordinate 71,605,696, forward strand.
AAAATAATTCGAAAAGAAAAACGTTCACTGTGGCGAGCTTCGAACCTACGCCACCCCCCGCTTAAGAGCCGAGTGTCATGCTCATTGAGCTAAACACCCACGATAGACGAAGATGGTTGTATCTGACCCATATGAATGTGCTGTACCAGCGGTACAAAACAAATGTCAAAGAAGAACAGTTTCTATCAAAGCTTTGCTTAAACGTTTGGTATGTCCCGTGCATTGGGGCACGTTGAATAACTTTGGTGGTCAAAATGCGTCCGGTGTTCGACACTGCGGCGTGCACCATAATCAAATCGGGGTTTTGGCGCTGAAAACAGTAAATATTGAAACTGACAAGCAAGTCATTCTTGATTCTGTGAATGCTAGTCGGGAAGAAAGAAATGTCTTGAATCAATCGTTAGCCTGTAGTTGAAATGTGTAATGGAGCGAACCACGCTACATACCGTGCTGCAAACTTCTGACGGAAATGTTTAGAGCGCATCTCTTAGGCCCCCGTTGCTGCCGCGAGCGTCGTCATTGTCTCTCGTAACCAAGCGAGCGAACAGAGCGAATAATAGAGAGCTGTAGCTCAGCGGGTTTACGGGCCAGCGGACCCAGCGGGCGAGCGGAGACACCAGTGTACATGTGCGGTACGTATGGGTGACCAGCGCATTACCAGCGGAGCACGCGTAGCGAAACAGCGTTTTTGAGAAATAAACATGGTGACCACCCGCACGAAAAGCGGCATGTCGTCGTCGGCGTCTTCAAATGCGGCGCTGGCTCTCCTACAGCCGCAAATGCCTCGGAGGTGTTTCACAACCTCTGTATCCTGCGAGAGGTTGCAGCAACCAGGCCGTTTGGCGATAATTTGAAGTGGATGACCGCGATCGTGAACCTGAGGCGAGCGTACTCATCTTCTCACAGCAACTCCAACCTTATTCAACAGGTGGCGCAGCAAAACACTTTGCTTTTTACTCTGCTTGACCGAGCGATGGATCGCTGGGCTAAAAATATTCCTCTCGTGCTGCGCTCCGCCTCAGTCGGGGCTCGCCCGCTGGGCCCGCTGGCCCGTAAACCCGCTCACCTATAACTCTCTATCGAAAGTGAACGCGGAGCGCAGCGGCAGATGAAAGACAGCCAAACGAAGAGAGCGTGAGGAGGAAAGTGTAGGAGGGTGCAACGAAACCATGAGGCGGAAAGTGGAGGAGGAGGGTTTGGCGAAAGCGCGAGAAGAAAAGCGTAGTGCCGCAAAAGACGGGCTTTGCGGCGACGATGGCTACGAGATGGCACCAGAGTAGCGCGCACCGTCTGTATGGAAACAAAGCGCTGCATGAACGAGGTATGTCTGCGGCGGCTGATGTGAATCGCGCCCACGTGTCACCCACGCGCCGACTCTCGCGATTTCTCGATTAACGCGGCACTCGCGCCACACGTGGTTCCGTCTGGAACGTGCCGCACGAGACAGATTGTTCTCGCCACTCAATATATCGCGAAATGAAAACACTTACTTATAGAGCTGCGCTCCAATTTCGTATTAGGGAGTATCGTAATCGTTGGTAAATTTTCACCGTGAAACTCTATATAGCTACCCTCCGGCGGTGCTCGCTATCCGTTCCGCTACGCATCGCGTCGACATTAAAAAAAAAAATCATGTCCAATTTCTTGCGAATGCTCAGCCGCTAAGACGACTCTATCATTCCGCCGAGTTTCATTTGCTTGTCATAGTTAGGTCACAGTGAAGTTGTAAACGTTGCAGAATTGCCGTCTGCTGTAAATACATGGCCGTCAATGGAGGGAGCATGGCTTCATAAAACGGCTGTAACTCTTGTTTTATCAAAACGACTTTAACATTACGCTGAGCTTCGTCTACTTTTCTTAATTAGAGGCTCACAGTGAAGTTGTAAATATCGTTAAATTCCCGTCTGCCAGGCGGCAGTACTTGTACACGTCACTACTTAATAAAAGAGCAAGAATAAATCACTCCAACGTCAAAATATCTATTCGTTGTCGGCGTTCTTGAATAATAATAATAATAATAATAATAATAATAATAATAATAATAATAATAATAATAATAATAATAATAATAATAATAATAATAATAATAATAATAATAATAATAATAATACCTATATATACATAGATGCGTCGATTGAGCTAAAACACGACATAGCTTCGCTGCGCATCCTTCACAGAGCAGAAGGGTTGATTTTTTTTATTTTTTATTTTTTGCAGATATATTTAATTTCTTTTTGCATAAGTTACGAACTCCATGGTAAGTCTAATGCTAAAAGATAGGAACCTTTCATCTGTACACAGAAATTATGCGCTTGAAGGCCGTATATGTGATGTACTAAGAATAATATTAAGGTGCGGTTTCTTGTTTCACTGTGGAACATATACCTGTAGTGAATTGCCGCATCACCATTCTGCAAGATTTCTCTGCCTCCGGGATTGGCCCACTTTGCATCACGCTATCTCCAAGATCGGCATAGTTTACTATGGCGCTATCTCTACGAGCGGCTCGGCCCGCCTTAATCGGCGAGAATCCGGTCGAGGTGACGCGGCAAACCCCGACCAGGAAGTCGTATACATTTTTCACTTTAAAGAAATTCAGCCCGAACCGTTCTCACGGTGACCGTTGGCGTCAGTGCAGCTAGCAATGAAGTAATGTTGCCATCAACTACGTAATGACAAAGACACACCTTTGCTACGACACTCTTACGACTTTGCGAGTTCCACCTCGATCGGTACGGTGCTGCCGCCTTTGGTCCATCGTAAGGAACAGGGTGTAGAATAGTAGCCCGCGTATTCGAGGAATTTAAAGTGTTTCAGTCGTTTGACGAAGACGTAGCGAATTACCCTGCCATACATGAAAGGGTATTCGGTGACCGTTCGTTCCCCATCGGACTCCTTCTTCGTGAACTCTGTATGCCAGGCATTTTGCCGCATTTGGTTTGATAGCTTCTACCTCGCATGCCCTTGTTGAGCGGCGCATCAAGGGTGAGCTGCCTTTACACGCAGCCGTTTCCTCTCTGAGAACTGTAGAGGAGTAAAGGCGTTTCTATTTGGGGCCTCGCCTATAGTGAAAGGGAGGCAGTGAGAGCGGGTTGATTTCTAATCGTGAACGAGGTCATTCAGTTGGCAGTGTGGTACGCTTTGATCGGCTCTCAGCGCGCGCCAGCATCGAAATAGACCTCGGCTCCTTTGACGCTAAGTGACCTACGGTGCGATTGCATGGGGTTCTTTTCACTAGCGAAACTTCATATTTATTGCCGCTAGAAGAGCGGGCGTTCTCCATTTTAGCAGTCAATTGTTGTCATGTGACGCGACTCGCATGCGAAGCTTCTGAAAGAGTCACCTTGCACGATTGAAGCTGGTAAGGGGGATAAGTGGGATTTTAAAATGTGCCTCCGTCGTGTAAATTCTAGATCACTGGACTGATGTGTTGAGGGTAGCTGGTGGAAAACCAACCGTTGTGTAATTTTCTTCCTTCAGAATAATGAAACAGCGGTCGGATAGCAATAGACCAAAGTACGATTAGCAGGCTGAGAATTCTAATTGAATTGAAGCTTGAGTTTTAGTATGTTTGTTTTGTCAGCCCTCTACCTATAGGGTTTCCATTCACTATTTCATTTCATTTCGAAAGAAATTTCGGAGCCTGTTCGCATTGCAGCATCTCGCCATTCTCCTATGGAAACTGCCATTTGCCATGCATATACTATGCAACGAGCTTCAATACTACACTGACATGTTTGCGCAGCGCAAAAGACGAAGACTGAATGAACAACGCAACAGAGGCGCTGTGTTGTCTTTTTCCTTCAGTCTTCGTCTTTTGCGCTGTGCAAACATGTCGATATTGGATCACCAACTCGCCCAAGCTTCCACCTTTTCGGTACTACACAGTTCCTGTACACCTACACAACGAATCATTAACCGATACGCATAGTTAGTTTGTCTCACTAAACTTCTTCCTCTTAGTATCGATTTTTTTTCTTCCCGACGGCGCAACGCACTTGTTTCTTCTCCGGCTTTTTCTTTGGCGTTTAGTTTGCTTTTGGTGTGTCAATACTAGCGCGTGTGAGGGTGACAATGCTCATGCTCACATGTGATGTTGGAATTCAAAGCGCCGTGCCACAGAATTCCTGGCATTATTGGCTGCTGTTCTTTCTTTTTCAATCCAGGATTAATAAACGCCACCAAACAGAAGAAGACGCGCACAGAGAAACACATACGAGATGACTGACGTCAGTTCTTTCTTTCTTCTTTTTCTTTCTTTCTTCGTAGACAAATTTGGAGGCAAGAAAAGAGGAAAAACGAATCACACTGTAGACCACATAGAGTTGCTGCATGCAAACATAAAAAAAATATCTGTGCCAAAGGTAGAGTTCTACCATAAAAGAATTCATTGTTACTCCCGCCTATATTTCAGGAATCTGATCCCGTTCAGAGCAATAAGGAGAGTGAAAGAAAAATAATTTGCGCCACCCCTTTTCGTGGACAAAACTGCATTGCTTGCATATCGCCACTGCCTGTATGGGGATGCAATTTTTCAAAATCCTTAAACAACCTTCCAAATTGTTCCAGCGTCAAAGAGCGCCAGACAATCCGGAAAAGTTGCAGAAAGCTTTACTTTCGAAAGGACCCGACATGTGCTCTTCGGGAGCCGAATACACAAGGCAACGCCAAGCACGATGAGTAGCTTATGCGCAAGACAAAACTAAACGCAAATGCGAATAAAAACAAACATTGAAGAATGCTGAAAATTAGAAACAAAACTTAATATTACGTTTTCAGAGCAGGTGCTCTAACGATGAATGCCCACATTGCTAGGTTTTGAGAGGGTATAAGCTGTGGCGAGCAAGAGAAAGCAGGCTTTTACACATTGACTTTCAGAAGCGCCTGTATTTTTTTTATTGTTATAGTGTAATTTTATCGCAAGCGGTGGTTCTCTTGTTACGACGTCGACTCTCACGTGGGCATAGAGATGTGAAGCTGCCGTCTCCTTTGCCATCAGGGATTATTGAAACAGCGTTTTTCAAGCCCTAATTAGTGCGAACGGTATACTTTCATTATGGCTGCAATAACCCGCGCGAACGCTGTACTAGAGCCGATATACTTTCTTTTTATTATTGCAGGGATCTCGAAGGAAAATATGGCTTCATAACAAACGCTAGGAATTGATGCATTCGGGACGTGAAAGAGCAATATGCTTTACTGCTTGGAAATAAATCTCGATAATGCTGACCTCTGCCAAACTCGGAATGCTTTTGGCTAAAAGATGCATGCTGCTAGTTTCCCATCCTCGTGTGTCTCCCTGACAGCTCGGAAGCATTCCTTCTTTTTTTTTTCCAACTGGTTCCCTCTTATTGAGGCACTTCGCCTAACCTGACCTAACCTAACCACTCGCCTCACTAACCAGAGACCACAAGCTCGGCTCCTCTCTTCAACCAGCGTCTGGGTCGGCCTTCATCGACTTATCTGCATGTATATTCCCAGTGTTTTTTTAACAGAAGGTTTGAATACTTGCTTAGAAAGTCGATATTGTAAGTTATTTTTGCTAAGTTATCTTGTCTTTCTTTTTACAGCGTCATTATACTGACATTGTTGTTCGACAGACGACAAGCACTAAGCCGTCATATCGGGAAAAAAATAACGGCAAATAAGAAACAATGAATGATCCTGAATTAAACACCAAAGAAAACTCCAACAAAATTTATTTTTAAGAAGCCCACGTTTCGGAGCCCGATTGGCTCCTTCTTCAGCGGTGAGATGGCGTGAGGCTTAGAAGTCGTTGTATGCGTTCCTTTAACGCTTTGACAGGCGCGCAGACACAGTGTGTAGTCGTTGAGAGTAAACAGCGGGAAATTTTCCTGGACAACGACGGACGGATGTTACCTGGCGTCTTCTGGATATGCCAGGATTATAAAAGGAGCAGACGGCGGTGTTTGTTTTCGCTCTCCAAGATGGCAGCACTGTCGCGGCCATTTTGGTGACCAAAAAGCTCGCACTCTCCTGCCACATCACTATGTTCTCTGGTTAGGTGTAGAAGATCATTCTTGTTTGGAGAATTCTTTGCGGAAAGTTTTTTTTAGTCTCGCCAATATATGACGCAGGGTATTCGGTGCAGGTAATCAAAATGCCTGATATCTACCGAGCGTTTACCTTTGAATAAAGGAACCGGCATATTTCAACGAGCAAGGAAGGAAATCATTGCACAATTCTTGGGAAAAATATTCTTGAGATCAGACAAGTCCACTGTACTCGACCTAATATGTATTTTCTGCATACTTGCAAAAAATAGATGTCAAGAGTGTTCAGTGTGCCATGAAGTTGTCCTGTATTTGAACAGAATCGTACGTGTTCTTGAACCTAATACCATTCTAGTCACAGGTGATGTTCAACTGCAACCAAACAGTCATCATGAGCTGCAACACACCTGTCCTTATTTGTAGCTAACGAACATAGTACCCAGAGCAACGCCATCAGCGGTAAATCTAGGCTGGCTGGAAAGGGCCGACGGACTTTATCGGTCGGTGCTCGAAACCCAACGGGTGGTGGGTCTGCTTAAACGTAAGCGCGGGCTTACGCTGACGCCGGTATCACAGTTGCCAACCAAAGCGCAGCCGCATTCTCCGCAGCGAAGCAGGAGCAGCCCTAATTAAGCCAGCCGGTGAAAGGCCAGGCGCTTGTCCCCGGAGCTTCGGTCTGCACGGGCCTGTGTGCCACCCTAACGAGCGTGGAGCGTCAGCCGCAGCCGGTGACGGGGAGAGACGTCTATCCAGTGTGCAGCAACTCTTCCCTCCCCCACTTCGTCCTCTTATGGACTCTCCTCCGCGTCCATTCCACTCCTGTCTGTGGTTGGATAACGAGCTTCCGGCATGCGACACTGTTCGACCCTTTGCATGAGTGTCGAGTGCGTCTCTGCCGTCCTTTCCCTGTTGTAAGCCGCCCTATTTTATTCCAACGGGCGTGCTGATTTGAGTGTTCTTTTTTTTTCTTCTTTTAGTTCAGATTAGACACGCACGCAAGCCGCTGTAAGAGGCAGTTGTCGCTTAAAGTTCGTTACCTGTTGTGTCTGATACGCGCAGTAGCGCTGAATTCGCAAGTAAGTTCTTCGTCAGAATATTCTCAGTTACCCGTTTTCGAACGCGCCCAAAAATGCGGACACCTCTAATTGACTGTCGCGTTTCACAGTAGGCTGATTCGATGGCACCGGTTTTAGCATGTTCAGCAGCACCGCCTCTCGTTGCCTTGTGGAAGCTCGGCATAATTACGGTTGAATCGCAACCGCTTCTAATCCAGGCGCCCACGACCCTAGTTCCTGTTCGTTTGCGAGTGCTCTGATGTTCTCGCCGACAATGGAATCCCAGGTGAGCGCTCCGCAAGAGCCTGCAAAACACGCCCACGCGCAAGCGATGCGTGTGTGTACACGCGCGCAACACTCAGCGTTTATGGTAACGCTCTGAACAAGCCCGCCCTTCAACCGCACCTGGCCGTTCATATGCAAATGTCGCCGCGTACGCTGGACTAAAACAGAATAAATTAGTCAACAAAACTGCTTATTAAATTAAGTTTGCCAAATCAGAAACCACTTCGACATCTCTTAGCTAGGTACCCGATCTATTTGAGACAAATGAAAGAGGAGAGTGAAGTCCACTTTATCTCCTGTCGTTGAGCTGGTATTCGAGTTTATTGTGCCTTTCAACCATAGTGGAGACTTTATTTCTGTCATAACAGTTCTAAACTGCGTCCTTGGGCATGTTGTTAACAATCGATAAAGACTAGTAGCATTCGTCATCTTTTTCTACTTTTTCATTGGACAAAGCCATATATCCTACCATATAGCTTAGCATTATCATTAAAAAGGAAGTTGTGCAATCAATGAATTCCACCACTGCTGGCATACAGGGCAGAAACTTGGAGACTGATAAAGAAGCTCGAAAACAATTTAAACGCCGCGCAAAGAGCCATGGAACGAAGAATCTTAGGCACAACGTTAAGAGACAGGAAGAGAGCGGTTTGGATCAGAGAGTAAACAGGGACAGTAGATATTCTAATTGACCTTAAGAGAAAGAAATGGAGCTAGACAGGTCGTGCAAGGAGTTGGTTAGATAACCGGTGGTCCATTAGGGTTACAGTATGAGTGCCAAGAGAAGAGAAGCGCAGTCGAGAACGGCAGACCATTAAGTGGGGGGATGAAATTAAGAAATTCGCAGGCGCTAGCTGGAATCGGTTGCCGCAGGACAGGGGTAATTGGAGATCGCAGGAAGAGTCCTTTGTCGTGCAGTGGACATAAAATAGGATGATGGTGATGATGACGAAAGGCATATATAATACGCTGCGTGACTCTTTGACGCTTGAAGAAATCGTATTATGGGAGAGGCCTAAAAATCAGCGTACAGGAAAAAAAAACAGCGGACGATTTCTCGTCGTAGTACTTAACTCTCGAATATACTGGAGACGTGATGGGCACCATCGTTTCTTCACTGGAACGCCGCCTTATAGTGGTGCAAAGGATGCTGATGCATGCTGGGCCAGTCAGCCTTCTTCAGCGTTGAACTTACGCGCAGCTCTGGTAGTGAACCACATGGTTTTTCCCGTTGCCGTTAATACTTCCGTCAAAGTCCCAGTAAGATTGCTTGGAGTCGCTGCATTGAAAATGTCCAGAGAGAGCTCTACGTGTGCCGCAGACAGCTGCCAGCGACAGGGTTTTGCAAGAGTCTGTGTCGCCCCGTTTCCTCCTGCTAGCATTTCAGCGTGTGCTCTTGGAGTTTTTGCCGACCCCGTGAGATTCGGGCTGAGAGCGAGCACTGCTCCAGAGACTTCAGAGGCGGACTGAATCTCGCGTACTTGTGGCGCTCAGCACACTTATCGTATTTGGCCTGCGATTTATTAAAAAAGCTAGAACGACTGGTACCACCCTGGTCGAGTGTGGAATGTAGAAAAAAACAAAACAAAAAAAATACGTTACGACTGCTCGCACCAAGCACCCTACGCCTGTGACCGAAGCAAGGTGTCCGAACATTTCGACAGAATGCATTGGACGACAGCAAGCTCGAACTATATACCGACGGCTCCGTTGACGAGTAGAATGGACCTACTGCAGCAGCCTAAGTGGTTCCAGTTATCAGCGTCTTACGGGCTGCCAGACCTGAGCCTGTCGTGTTTTCTACGGCATGCGAAGACGTCGCCATTGAAGCAACTTTGCGGAAGTTGAATCCCTATTAGCCTGAGCCCGTTGCTCATTTTTTCAGACAGCAAGGCTACGCCGCAGCTTCTATGGCGTGGGTTTCCCCTTGACAAGTGTATTCAGCGTACTATAAATGCGGTTAAAGAATGACAAAAGGTCAGATATACTATCCTTTTCTAGTGGATGCGTTCACATATGAGTGTAACAGGCAACTGGGTCGCTGACACACTTGCGGGTAGAGTGCTGTGGTTCAGGTGAACAAAGGAGGCTCCTCAGTACGCAAAAAAATAGACAGTAAGGAGTTCATCTTAAGCGGTTTCTCTCTGTTCTGCTCTGCACTGCACCAACCATGTGTGATTAGAAGACCTAACAGAACTGAAAGACCCGCCGTGGTTGCTCAGTGGCTATGGTGTTGGGCTGCTGAGCACGATGTCGCGGGATCGAATCCAGGCCACGGCGGCCGCATTTCGATGGGGGCGAAAACACCCATGTACTTAGATTTAGGTGCACGTTAAAGAACCCCAGGTGATCTAAATTTCCAGAGTCCTCCCCTACAGCGTGCCTCATAATCAGAGAGTGGTTTTGGCACGTAAAACCCCATAATTTAATTTTTTTAATAACTGAAAGCAGCCTCATTTATTGCGTTCGCAGAGGGTCAGTGCAAAATAGCGTGACGGTGCGACACCGGACTTGGCACATCGTCGTGTGTGTTCATTGTTAAGCTCTCGGTCAGGCTAACCCTTACTTACTAGAGTGTCCTCCATTTGACGCAGAACGTAATTATCAGACGGACTTAAGCTCAAGATGGCGCCACATTCAAGTGCAAGTGATTTTGTTCCCGCAACTACATTGGACATTTAGGACAGAGGTGTTACGGTTACTCCCAAAGTATCTCCGTGGGCCTCTTCAATAATGCAGTCCCGGACTGTCCGCGAATCGTCTGCAGCTTCCGGTCTGATTAGCTCTGACAGAAGAGCGCGTCGCAGTCACGTGATACATCTGTTGGAGACTGTCCGAGGTTTCGTTGAAGGCAGCGTAAGCGGAAGTCACTATTCTGGCTGCCATCGTCTGCTCTTAGCTGCTTGTAGATAGCCACCTACCAAGTGAATTCGTTATCATGGCCTCATAAATGGTACAGTCCCAGATGCCACGTCGCCGACACAGCGTGCATAGTGGAATCGCAGTCTGAGTGTATACAACGTGTTCGCAAAGTGCAGTTTACGTATAGCGCTCACGTTCTTCGCGCCCCTTAATCGCCGTGTTTAAGGTAGCTCATTGCTTGCGAAATTTAAGTGAAATTCCCACGTGGACACAGGCAAAATTGTGGTCACGCCACGTCGCTATTCACAAAGAAAACACCCGCCGATATTCTAAAAGCTCGTGAGACCGTTCACTAATTAAAGGCCCGATGCGTGTGTAGGACACAGCGCGTATACACCGTCTACTAATCCTGTACGTCCAAAAGCAAACGCTAGAACTTCGTAACAGTAGGGATGTAAACAGCGATCGGCCAAGCTCTGATTCTGTACAGTCCCAGCTAGCAGCATGAAATAGCCACATGCAATATAATATGCTTCGTCGCGCACTATAGTCACTCACCTGAAAAGCGAGATCTACATGTTTACTACGCATGTGGCAATTAGCATGAAAGATTTTTCGAAACACATCAGGAAAAGCAGGCATTTGTGCCTGATCGCTGTGCTTCTCTGTTAAAGACAGAAGAATATAGGTACGGTCTCAGTTGCGGAAATAAATGTGCGAAAAGCCGGGCGTTTAGAAACGCGCGACGCGATAGGCACTTTCGCGGCAAGAATTCTCTAGAATAACAGTTTGTGCTTGTTCGTTTTCCATCCTGATGTTAACAGTGCAAAACGTAGACGGGACACGAGACGAGAAGACGACACCACAAGCGCTGCCGAAATAAGCGCGCCGCCTTGCACTCGCTTATTTCCGCAAGTGAGGACGTACCTTAAAGCTGCAGCTGTTGGACCGTTCCTGAAAAAAGTCTAATGATGACGTACAAAGCACAGACGTAACAGAAGCCATAGCTTAGTGCACAATGTTTGCCGTCTGGAACGCGCAAAGTACACAGAAGCACACGGCGTCTTTCACAACACGGCGTCAAACGCCGCGCGCATCTTTTTAAGACAGCCGTCGTCTGCTAGCTGCTTGCGCTTCTCCGAGCAAATATCTGCTGACATCTACGAGAGTCCGCGACTTCCGGTCCGGGAAAAACGAACGCGAGTCTGGCATCTCTCGGACTGGTGGGCGGAGCTTCCGAAGCTGCTCGAAAAAACCGAATGCGGCACAGCATTCCCAAGCGTTCTTGGACTGTCAGGGACAGATAACCGAATGGGCACCGTGTTACCTGTCTGGTGTGTGAATGATGAGTCGTATGGGCCACGTTATTTGTATGAAGCGCTATGGGTTGCGGTCCGTGTCAAGTGCCCTGTGATACGGGCTGTTGCTAGCAGATATGCTGTGACGGGCCTGAGACCGTACAGCATTTGATAGGTGGCGCTCGGGCTGACCTATTGCCGGCAAGCTTTGCTAGTCTAGGTACGCTGCAGCTATCAACACTCCTCCTCCTCCTGGCAACAGTGGGAAAGACGTTTAAGGAAGTGAAGACAGAGAGACAAACGTTTACTAGCTGTTCCGCGGTTGTGTGGGGTTAGCGGAAAGGGGGGTGGCATAGAAATTGATAGAATGCGGAGTAGGTCGTTGTTTTTATACTGCGTGTCTTTGACATGTAACCGCTGTGGTGGATTGGTCATGAATCGGGCCATTTAGAAAAACTGCTGTTCATGTTACAATTTTGACATATGGGGTCATCGGTGATAATCGCCAGTCTGTGTGGACAGAGGAAAGAGTCTGCCTGACGCTCGCGAAGTACGGCGGCCTGCACTTTGGTAAGGTCCCGATGTGGAACCCGATAAGTACGCTTCATTTCTTTATACGAGCTTGTGATTTCAGTATATGTGGTCACCGTCGCACCCGGAGATTCCAAGTTGGAGTGGCGCGCCTCCCTGCTTGTTAGCCCTCAGGCGATGCGGTGTGCCTCCTCGTTCCTAGCATTTCCGGAATGAGCGGCGACCCATACTAGATTGATGAGTCTGTCCGCTTGATAGAAAGCGTGCCAATATATGTTTAAGATTTGCTGCGTAGTTTTTTTAACAATGCCTTTGCTGTAATTTTCATGCTTTTTGAATCGCTTATGATTCTATGAAAGAGGTCGTTCGTAATGGCTAGAGCGATTGCAGTCTCCTCCGCCTCAAGGGCCGAGAAGGCCTCGAGCGTGGCCGGGTTTAAAGTGCGCCCTTCTGAAATGGTCTTCCTTATATTTACCCCAAAACTGTTTTGCCCAGACCGTACGACGACGGTCGTGCCTTCCCCGGAGCATGTTTTTGGGAATATGTTTAATGATGAGCTGTATTGCTATTTTCGGTAAGGGGGTTCACTTACATGTTTGATTCATGTTTACGATGTCAACCATCTAATAATTAGAGCAATGAAAGGGGTTAGGTGGTGCACGTTCAAGATTGCGTTGCGTTGAGTTTTGTGCGGGCCAAAAACAGAAAATAATCTTCACCTAGAGAGCCTTTATTAAGTGAATATTTTGAAGTAGGATCAGAATATAATTTATGCATAAAACACTTTACAGATTGATCAAAAATCAATGATAATGTAGGCACTGCAGTCACATCAAAAGAGAAAATTACCCATCTGCCATATTCAGTGACCGTTTGAGCTCTCTTCAAGCTCTCGCATGTAGGGCATCTTCTAGAAATAATCTACGGAGGAAAATACTAAATCAAAGCACCAAATCTCACAAGAGAGCTTTAAACGTTACTTTCTGCTGGTTTCGCAGTCATGGAGGAATCCCCGGCAATGAAAGAGCAGGTTTTATGGCAGCCGGCACCAAAGAACCGGAGATATATGATGTTTGCTTACCTTGGCAAGATTATGAATGCACATAAAAAACAACAGCTGTAAAACACTGGAAGTAACTGTGGAATCAGCAAGAACATAAGAAGCTTCATTTCATAAAACCTTTTTTACAAGAATGGCGCAGTTGTCGCTACAGAAAAGGATTTTACGAGGTAATATTATGCAGTTTGAAAATTGCTCACACAAGGTTGACGCATAATTACCTAAAAATAATAAACCACAGCAAACATGCGAACCCTGCGGTGAATTTTAAACGTGCTACACTTTATAATAACATGTCCCAGCTTAGAAAACTAGAGCAAGATATTTTACAATTTTTTACGAAACCGTTTTTCCTTTCCATTCCACACTCTTTAGTGAGCGATGGACCACTTGTGTCGTATGAAGATACCTTTAGCTATTTAAAAGCCCCAGGAACCTTACAGGAACTGTAGCACATTTCATGCTCTTATATTTTTACTTGGCCATTTACATCATTCCACTACATTTGAACGAACAAGCTACTTCAAAAAATATGTGCTTGGCGCATTATAGCCTGCACAGCTTCTGTGCCATAAAAATCTCAAATCTTCATCATTACGCTCACAACGTATTTTTGGCTATCCTGTGCCGCCGCATACACATAGGCAACTGAGTAGTGGTCCTTATCCCACAACTCCTTTGCCCAGGCCGTACGACAATTGTCGTGCCTTCCTGGGAGCATGTCTTTGGAAATGGGTTTAATGATCAGTTGTCGTATTGGGATTTGCGGCAAGGGGGTTCGTCCCACAGAGGCAGTAGAAGGATTCAGGCCCAGCTTGTTTATAATGTACTGCCCGGCCCGTGTACCGGACAGACGAAAAATCTGTGCTGTCTTGTGCGCCTTGATCAGTCTTTCTACAGTATTTTGTATTCCTAATCTCAATAGTTTGTCCGAATTGGTATATTTGGGTAGCCCCAACGCTGTTCGGTATGCTAGATGAATTAGGGATTAATTTTTTGCCTATCGGCTCACCGTAGGCGGCAGTAAGGGAGGGAGTATGCTATGCGACTGATTAGAAAGACCTGAACAGCCGATATAGCTCCCCCTCCTTCATGCCTGTGTGCCTTGATGCGATGCTTTTATTAATCCGCACATTTTTCGGATCGTGGATTGCAGTCCGGCTATAGCCTATGCGTTGCAGGGGTTGTGCTGTACGAGCATTCCCAGCACCCGGATGAGCAGAACAGGCGCGGCCGGGCTAGATGCAATTAGAACCCCTATTGCGGACGCCTGCTGTTGGCTGTCTGTTTTGTCTGTTGTGTTTCTGATTATTAGCAGTTCAGATTTCTGGGCAGAGCATGTTAGCCCGTTTAGTTTGACGTAGTCTTGGACCGTGTCCGCAGCTGTTTGCAATGCGTCTTAAATTTCGCTATCTGAGCCAGTGTTTGTCCAGATTGTTATGTCGTTGCATATATTGAATGGCTGACGTGGGTGGTTGTACCTAGGAAGGGTGGCAAGTTTCTCATGCAAATGTTAAAAAGGAAAGGTGAGAGAACTGCTCCTTGCGGGGTTCCTCGTGTTGCTAAGGTGAAGCGTTCGCTCTTGAGGCCGCCCCGATGAATTTCTGCATGTCTCTCTCTGAGGATGTTTGAGATATTTGCGAAACTGCGTTGCCCCACGTTCGCTTGGTACATATTAGTTTGGATTGAACGATGCGGAACACCGTCAAAGGCCTTGCTTACGTCTAGCGTTAGTATAGTCATTGTTACTCTGACAGGACCTGGCTGCAGGATTTTGTGTTGCAATTGCCACATAATGTCCGGTTTGGAAAGATTGGGCCTAAAACCTACCATCGTGTGAGGGAATGGCCCCTCCGTCTCAGCGTAGTCGTTGAGCCTTCTGAGTATAACATGCTCCTAAGATAGAGGTCAAGGAAATTGGTCTTAAGTTTCCTAACTCGAACTTTTTGCCCGGTTTGGGTATAAAAATGACTTCTGCGTGCTTCAAGCTGAGAGGGGTGGTGCCAGCTTTCCAATCAGTGCAGAAGAACTTTGTAAAATCAATGATTGAATGGTCATCTGGGTTTCTGAGCATCTTATATCATGCGCATCATATATCACGCATCATATATCGCCTTTACCCTCGTGTCTTCCACTGTGCATCAAACTGATTTGCTGTTTGTATTTTGCCATACCTTGTAAGCGGGGCATTGCATAAATGTAAAAATTTGCATGAGACTCAGGAAGGCTGCAATCTCTACACTGCGTAAGCGCAAACATTGCACGAGTTTACCCATTCTATAGGATGAAAGTGATCAACATCGTAAGCAATGCCGTTACTTGTATAGCCTCTCGTTAACCTTACTGAGCTTCACGTAGGCTGCAACGTGTTTGTTGGTTATGCACATTTGTTTTACACTTGCAAAATTTTTTTTCTGCAAACCTGGGCGCATGTTTTGTAGGCTCATGTTACTCTCGCAGGTTGGAAGAGATGAAAATTTCGCTTTACAGAATTTTTCTCCAGCTTTCAGGTTTTCTCACAATTTCACATTCACAGGACTTGTGGCAACATCATTCGCCGGTGAGGCTAAGCTATAATATGCCCATTGCCTGAGGCGATACTCACTAGAATGCGCCGACTACATCACCAGTGAACACGCCACTGACCGCCCCAGCAAACTCTTTATAGTCTTCATTTACGGAAGGTGCCCGACTGCGAAGAGAATTCACGTGAAAGACAAGGGGAGCAAATGACAGAGCCGGGAAAACACGTTATAGCTGTCTACGCCACACACACCGCTGAGCGCCAGGCCGGTTGGAGAGCAGTGTAAGCGTTGAGGCAGTGAAGGAACAGCGGTCTACCTCGGTGACTGCTGTGTCTTCCCAATTTGATAAAGAGTATTTTTGTTTCCCGCAAATAAATGGTCGTAATTTCTCCGTTAACAGCACTTGTCACATTCTAGGCTGGTAGCGCTGTTTTTCTTTAATCACGAAATCCATGCCCTAGAAAAAGCTTCAGCCTTTGCTGTCAGCCGGTGTCGCGGACAACGACAACAATCCTGGGCACGTGACCACGCGATTCACCGTCCGACACTCAAGAAAGAATATATATCTATATTTTCCCGCAGTTTGGATACAATATTACAAGCATACCATGCGGGGACATTGTCACGAGCGACAGGCAACGACAGTGAAGTGGCGCTAAATGGCGCACACACGGTCAAACAACTTCTCTACAAATGTGGTGGAAACGCAACGAGCTGCTACGCGGATGTCCACCAGACAAAAAATGACTGGAACAGGCATGGCCACAGCAGTAGTGTTTGAAGATTACGTTGAGGAGTATGTCCCCCTAACAGTGAAGAAGACATCTCGAAGGCCGATGCGACAAATGATGATTGGAGGATCGAATAATGCCAGTTGAACTGCTGAGACAACAATGTTCGCGTTGCCCAAACTGAAGGTTACACTTAACACAACGTGTTCAAAGAAAGCCGGAGCGACTGTGCTACCGACACCACTTCATAGGAAGGACGAAAATAAAGAAGATTTTTTCTTTATATTTGATAATATTTCCATCACACCCTCCATCATTGAAATGAATAAGCCATCAAGACAAAGAAGCAGCTTGTACATTCGTTAATTTATTCTTTGATTCAATAATTGAAGACTACAAGCGGACATGTCCTATGTAACATCTACTACGACGCCTCGGTTCTCATATCTCTGGGCTTCAAGTTGTGTTTGCAACGCCGTAGTTTTGTTTCAAGAAGCGGGACTTGAAGCTCTTAGCACCCCGCATGTCTTAACATATCAGTCGACTAATCAATCAGACTGATAAAGAAACAAAAACATGTGTCCACATTATAGCCATTGTATCAGAAAATTTTAACGCCTTCAAGGCGCCTTGTCCAAGTAGTCATGTTTTCTTTTCGCGCATCGTTAAACGCATTCAAAGTTACAATTACCGGCACGGCAAGCCTTTTTCATAACATTATTACTCGAGTTGATACCAAATGACAGCTACATTACGATGTTTTGTGAGTGGCAGCAGTACAACCCGGAAAATGCTATTTAACGCTCTTGTGCATGTGGTATCCCAAACAAAGCTTTTCAAAATTCAGCGTATTACGCGAACAACCACCGCTCTACAAAGCAAAGTGTCACTTTTTCAACCCCCTATTAACGATGTAATCACATATATCTTTCATCTTCCTCAAACTACTAAAACAATGAGCAATATAATGCATTTTTTACAGCTTAGGCCCTACAGCCACTCATTTGATTTGCGAACTGAGGTATCCCAGGTTTCAAATGAGAGACTTCGGCAGAGATAGTGTAAGGATTCTATGACAATTTCATGTGGCGCTTCGCCAGTAGCCTGAGTAGCGCTTCGCCTGTTTTATCAACACGATCAAAGGTCCGTGTGCTGTAGATCACAAAATAACAAAATCGAGCGAAAAAGAGTCACTGGAATATGTCAGGCATGTCTTACCATTCTACTATCCTTCCCCTTGTAGGCGAATGTCGAGCGCAGTCTCTAAATGGATGTTTACTTGTCTAAATGGATGTCAACTAAAGTCTACTTTCAGTGCTACATGCACAGCTCTGTAGGTGTGAGGTTTACCGCGAAGTATACACGCCGGGGAGAAGCAGTCGCGGAAAGAAGCAGTTGCCTTTCGTTGCATTTGGTATCGCGCCACTAGGAGAAAAATACGAAGAGCGGTTTGAAGATATACTCTGAGAAATATGCACCCATCGAAGATAAGTCGTATAATCCCGTAAGGCTAACCTCTTCTCTCGTCTGCGGCAGCTGTGGCAGCCCAGCGATAAGTGCATCTTGTTTCTATGAGCGAGGTTACTGGCCCAAATCTTGGTGGTGGAGCGGAAGGGGGGGAGGGGGGTGTTCGCACAGCGACTTGACTTTAAGGTTCCCAAGTTCATGGCTTCTGGTGCTGGTTTGAAGTTTTTCCTTACCGCTAGAACTGTGCTTATCATTCGCAGGTTTTATGTTGTAACGTTTTGTTTCCATAAATATTGCCGCAACCTAGCCTCGATACAGTGAATTGTGTCCTTATCATTGGTGTTTTGAACAGATGTTAAATACGAATGACTCCCGATAATTTTCGAGAATTATTATGCGAAACTTAGAAGAAGCATTTCATGAAGGATGACTGACAATATTAGTCGCTATTTTCAGTAAAATTATTGAGTGTGAAAAAAAACTGAAATATACCAAAATATGTGCCTTGCTCAGCGTGTCTAGCCTACGTATGTTAGACCACGCAAGAGCAAGTATAAAGCACAGCTGGTGGCGTGACTATTAGCCATAGTGATGCCCGTGCTATACGGAAATGTTGTGGCTTCGCAAATGTGAAAACTGGTAAGAGCCAATGGTGTAAGAAGCATTTATTTGTAATCATTGCACCAAGCCCCTGGTACCTTTTTTCACGCATTCTACAGGCGCTCAAAGCCATCGTGTATGGCCCTACTTTATATCACCCTAAGTAGGTCTGTACTTCTCAAGTTACCTATTGGGCGTGTTAATGTGACGCATCGCCTTGATCGCCACTGACGTGTTCCTGGCCATTCGCGCATTGAATACTTGCTATTAGAAATCTGCCACTCAACAGTTGTCTCGATGTGCTGCTGGGGAAGTTCCAACAAGTTAAGCTTTTGTGCATCAAACTGCGTTTGATGCACAAATGTATGTACATCAATTTATATGGGGACACTTAGTGGTAATCGCGCAGGCTGATAGAAATATCATGGCTCCAGGAGACAGTCTACTACTTCTTATTCGTCTCCTACTTTCGAGCGCGGTCCTGTCCAAATGCACCGTAACAATATATTGTTTCGAAAAATTCATTTTTCGACTCGATGGGAGGCTCACAATGTTGGACCGAATTTTTCGACATCTAGGGGACTTGACTCTCGTCTGTAACGCACGTACTCAGTGTGTGACTGTGTGATTTCTCAGGTTGTGTGCTTTCCACTTTCTTTTTCCTTGTGCTTGTTTCTTTCTTTTTTTCTTTTTATCTTCTTCAGGCGGGTGGGCGTGGTGCCTCGTTCAGGAGACAATCCCTAGCCCGTTTTTTCTTCTCTTTAAGGTGCTTGCATATGTTTACATGATGATTCATTGTAAGCAATGGTTTGCGGGCATGTACGAGCCTCCCCTTCCATGAATAGAGTGTTTGATCAGATTTTTTTGCACAAGCAATCTGGTTTTAGTGTAGTTGGGCTCATTGAACTTGTGGTTGAGTCTTCATGTGCTTTGTACACAGGGTGCGTGGGCGTATTCTGGAAGTGTCCACGAAGTGGACGTGTCCATTTCGTCTGATGCTGAAGTGTCCATTTCGTGATGTTGAAGTGTCATGTTTACTTCGTCCGATGCTGAAGTGTAGATTGATTGGGGGCACTTGCCACAACGGCCCAGTCAATCAGAACTTCAGCAGCAGACAAAATGGACATGTCCACTAAGTGTCGACTTACAGAATGGCCCTCCCCCCCATCCCAGTAATTTTACAGTACTGTACAGTATTGAATAAAGGCATTTGTACAAGTGGTCTTTAAAAAGTAAGCCATTGGACTGATAGTCAAGCTTTTACCAAAAGTCGGCTTGTAATCAAGTGTTCGAGTGAAAACTTCCCAGGACGGGATGACCTCTCGTAATAAGAGCCACAAGCAATACGCCATCGAGACGTTGAAGGATAAAAGCAACCAGCGGGGTAAAAAGATTAATTTGCGCTTCATGTTAGCCGAACCCAATCATCAACGCAACACGCACTTCAGAGCATGTACCAATGTTTGAGACATCGTTAAAAGCGCACAGACATCGGATTGAAAAATTATATAACCCGAGAAAAGCTTCTTTGTGTTCGCTGCTGGTGATATTTAAAAATTTATTTGTCGATGCCTATAAAGCGGAAATTTTGTGTTTTCTGATAGAAGCAGGGGTAATAGCACTGGAGGCTTCTCTTGACGATACCTTCTGTCGAACTTTCTTTTTCAGGCTCCATAATCGACCGAAAATTCTAAAACCTGATCTATAGTTAAAGTGAAGTCGTCATCTGATACGGTTCATGGTGTTGTTCGTGGAATTATTTCAACGGCAACGTTTAACATGTCCAAAAACAGTTGATCAAACTGATTGATTTCCTTGGGCCTGGTAAGAAGAGAGAAAAAGAAACGAGCGCGAATCCTCCGAAATTGCATTCCATGCATGTCGGAGTGCCAAATTCAGGCGTTGGGCTCGGAGCAGTTATGGTGCTTTATGGCTTCACTAGATATATGAAATCTCATAGCATGACATTTTTGTGAACATACATTCGGCGTTTATTACAGCCCTGGTTTGTAAGCGTAGAAACTGAGTGGAACATAGGATGTTTTTCAACGGCTTCTGAATATAAAACAATGAATACAAACAACCTGTGCTGCACGTGCACATGGGAGCCGCGCGGAGACACAAATGTTAACGCCTTACATCAACCTGCAGAATCGGTGGTTAAAGCAACACAGCGCTTGACTCATTCGGCACTAACATTTCGAAGCATGCTCTACACGCCGATATTTGACGCAGCACTGATCGGGCAATAATTCTTTCGGAAGAATGCATATCACAAACCGATACAACGAAAATGTACCAGAAAACGCAAGGAATTTTAGCACATCACATCTGTCACATTCACATGTCCCGCTGAACTTTGTTTCTTTTGGTATTGTGTGTCGTCCTAAGTTTTCGATGCCGCATCATGTTGTCACCACAGGTTCTGTGATTCGGTAAGCGGCTTTTTCTGCAGTGCCAGTTGCTTTCGATTCCCCCCTCCGCCTTTCCGGGCTTGACTGAGCAGATTAGATCGCATTCCCCGTGTCTTATGTCTCCTTTCTTCAGGGTGCACTCATTTTAGGGCTCTCGATGCATCATACGCTTTTTCCAGGGTGCCGTTAGACCCAGACAAGGGCAACGACCTCAGAGGTTCCAGTCTCGGCAAATGCACTCTGCCTAATCAAAAACGGCTAAACGCGCCACATCCTGACTGTCACGCGAGACTGCAATGGTGAAGAAATCAGGGGCCAGGTGAACGTACCTAGAACGCTTTCTTTGTGCAGCAATCTCTGTCTTCGTTTTCTGTCCAACATCTCCGCTGTTCATCCAAGAAGGAGCCATCAAGAGTGAAACAAGAAGCATGCGTCATTCCGCGGGGAGACGTAGCGTGCGCGGCGAAGAGAAGTAGTCGACGATGGACGAGCTGTCGTGTTTCATCGTAAATTGTCTGGCGTGGAGAGGTGCATGTGATCAGGGCTACTCTACTGAAGTATATCTATAGTCACCATCTTTGTTAGATTGGCAGCTCTTCCAGAAAATTTTATGCGCCTGCTCCGCTCAGTCGTCACTCGCTAAGCCAAAAAAGAACCCATCTATGTCGTCAATTCTCAATTCAACGGCACCAACTGCTCATGCTGAATAGGACCAGCGGAAAACGAAGCAACCTAAAAGGCTGATGAAAGGATCGCCATTGAACAATAAATAACATGACATTTCTGTGTTTCAAACAAAAAGAACAAGGAAGTAACAATATCTATGCCGCCACATAATACTATTTAATGCTATTAGTGTTTGAAAAGCTCTATAAATGTAAGAGAAAATGTGTCCGAACTGGCTTCAATCTTATAGCTGACGCCATCATCGCCGACGGTGAGGACGTAGTACCAGATCATGATGACATATTTGATAGTAATTCTTTTCTTTCTCGCGTTTACATGCTGAGGTAAGCTGCACCACAGCTGCGTCATCACTGGAATTGGGGGCAAGCAAAGCATTTCGGCGACTGGGTACAGATCGATTGCGAAATCAAGGTAGCGGGACAATGAGGTAGAGGTTTTTTTTTTCGGAGACTTTGGGCCGGGGTGGCCTTGCACCGGCAATCACTTGTGCTTCCACTCAACTTTGTGAATACGAAGTCCTGCGTACGAAGTTTCCCGCTCCAGCTTCGGCAGCAGATGTCCGTTACATTAGGCGTGCCCTGGGACAAAGACAATCCGCGAAAGTACGCTTGCACGTCTGAAGTTAAGTTACTCCCGGTGCCTCGAGCGCGACAGAAGGCGGTGCGCTGTAGCCCGGTTTTCTTCGTGGCGCACGCGAGATTGAGCCGCCATCGTCGGCCCACCCCGGCAAGCCTTCACTCGCACATACAGTGTACGGCGCGTGGTGACGATCGTATCGTGTTTTGATTTTATAAGGAACATCACGGTGATGGTGACGATGATGGTGATGGCAGAAATTCGCTTGGGGCACCCGTACAGTCACTATCGCAATAAAAGGTTTACAGAGTGAACTCTCAGTTTTACGAACGTCGGTTTGACAAATATTTCAGAATAACGAACTTTAAGGAAATCCCTGGCAGTTTGCCTATGCATTCAATGCAAAAAAATCTTCCAGGTAAATGAATTTCTGAATAGCGAATATTTCAGTTGAGCAAACCTAATCAGTAGACGCGGGCTCATTTTCGAAATCAGTTCAACTAAATTTCGCGCTCTGCAGCGCTGGCGTAGCCGATGCCCGTGGCTCCCAATTCGCCCCTTCAGCGGCGGTTATGCGCCGCGTGACAGTAAGCTGGTTACCTGTGCGGAACTATCAGATCTGTAAATTGTTTCCAGTGTTCGTCTCGAAGAAGAAGAGTGCGACAATAAAGATGCAATGGCGCAGGCTGATTCAAATCCTGTAATTCTAGCCGAGGCTCTAGGATCCATTGGAATGTTTAGAGACTTCGTCTCTCAGCAACAAGCTGTGCCAGACGAAGTGCACAAAAACATAGACTATATGGACAGCTTGGTTACTTGCGCTTTAAGAGCACCAGTGCACATGAAAGTCAGATATTTTTTTTCAAAATGAGATACGCAGCAAAGTAACTGTTGCACACTTCGCATATATTTATGTACATAGCTAAATAAATTGCATTTTACCCTTTGGCTCGATGTCTGCTGTGCCCTATGCTGTTCCCTATTCTAGTAAATATTCAGTTTCATGAACTTCCAGTTAAGTGAACTATTGTCTTAGGTACCTTGAAGTTCAGTGAAGTGAGACTTCACTGTAGGTGACGTCTCAAGAAAAATAAAAAAAATAGTTCTATAATTTATGTACGAAAACCACAACCACGTCCTAGAGGACGCCATAGTGGGGCACTCGGATTTAATTATGACGACCTGGGCTTCTTAAACGTACACCTGGATCTACTTGCACGAGCGTTTTTGCATCCCCCCCCCCCAGCCACTATGTGGTCACCTCGGCCGGAGTCGATACCGCGACCTCGTGCTCCGCTCTGCAACGTCATGGGACGTGTACACAGGGGTTGTTATTACAAATGATAGTTGGCTATGGTCTTCAAAGCTTCTCTCTTCGTAACGTTGACGATTATCATGGGAACGTGGTTACAGCGTTTTCTGATGAGTGAGCCAAGGTGTGAAGGCGCTGGTTAGTCGTTAGCCTAGAAAATAAGTGATGTCTACAAGTTCTCCGGGCTTTTTCGGTACTCTTTAAGAACTATATGGAGGGATAATAAATAGACTGGAGGAAAGTTTAGGCTCATCTAGTGCTGCCTGAAACACTAGATTGCCCTGAATAGCTGGATGTGGTGGAAAGAAGAGATCTATTCATAACGTAATTGAGGACAGTTACTACTTATTGAGCGTGGTGGTCGCTTAAGGACAATGCCTAATTCATGTTAAACGAACAAGTGTTTGCTATAACAGCAGGGTTTGAGGAGGAGGAGCAATAATTCTGCTGACATAACCAAGCATGCAATAAGCGTTCTTAGATTTGCACTCAATTTGGGCATTACGGGAGAGATTATTAGTCATCTCAAGGGTGATAAACCAAAACGCTCTGTTCAGCTCCTGGGCACAAGCCTGTATTTATAGTAAAATATGTTTGCGCGCACAATTGACAAGGACACAGTGAAGGGGGGCACACGACAAAACAAGCGCTCGTGTGTCCCCCCTTCACTTAGTCCTTGTCAATTGTGCGCGCAAAAATATTTTAATATGAATTCGCACCAACTCGTCCAACTATCAGTTCTGCTGAAGCCTCTATTATACTTTGTGGAAACACTCGGATAACGTCCGAGTAACGACATGACATGACACGTTAGACACGTTCTGGCGGCTTAAGGAGGGAATATCAGCGCGGAGGTAGTAGTGTCACAGACAAGAAGCTGTGCAAATCAAGAGATAAAAGCACAATTTGCCCAAATTTCGCAGGACCGAAAATTTTAATCTGGTTGCACAATACCATGACATTAAGGAGGATTGAGACAATCTTATATCGCCAATAGTTTGTGGCGCGCCTCACTGTTTCCTAGTTGTTTTGAATTCATTCCAGTTTTTAGTTTTGCATGAGTATGGTCTAAATGTGATTTTGACACAGGGCACCGAAAAGCAGACAAGAACATGCGTTATTTTCGGGAACTGGCTGGCTGGTAATCTATGATTAGAGCTGCCAAGTCTTGCTCCCGAATGGCTGCTCAGTCTCACGTGCAAATCGATATCCCGAAGTAGCCGTGTATGTTCTTCATTAAATGGCTATGTGACGTATTTGGTCTATTTTCCGATTCCGGTCAGCCAATTTCGCGCTCTGTTTTCCAAAAAGCGGATCGTTTTTTCTCAGCTTCGCGGAAGCATCGTCAAATTCATCTTTGCAACACCTAAAACACGTCAACTTCACCAAGCGCAGAGTAGAACAGAGAGTCATTAGGCTCCCAAAAGAGCTCGGCACTAGCGCTAACGACTGTGGCCGGAACAAAGTTTTTTTTTTTTTTAGCGTGAGAGCTCCCTTTTCTTCGAAAGCTCGTCCGAACGAGATTTCAAAGTGATGTCCACTCTCAGCTGCCACCTCTCGCTTTTATTTCTGAATCGCTTCTGACTGCTCTTTCGATGAATATTGGTAACACTTCTCCCAGTATCTCTGTCTCTCTCTCTCTCTCTCGTTTCCTAATGGCTCACTGATGACAGTTCTTCTAGTTAAGCCTTTCACGCAACATTTATCTGACTGCAGGTCTTTACCGAAAAAGAAATAAAACGTTCTAAAATCCTTCAATCCCCCTAGGCATCGACGATGACATTCTAATTACGTGAACAGTTCGGAGAAGTAATCTGCCTAATTTCCCCAATGTGAAGAAATAAATGGCCTGTAGTGACAATAGCTTTGCTGAAAGGTAGGAAGGGGTGAGAGACGAGAAAAAAAAAGTCGTTAGGCATTTTGACTAATGGCCGACTGCGTACATCGGTTCCGCCTTCCGTTCCTTCATTGCCATTTGGGGTACAGATAATGCGCTTAGTTTTCTCGTTCCTAGACAGATCTATATGGGATTAATCAAGCCTCGATACAACCCCTCTCGAGGGAGGCATTAAGAGCAAAGTGGAGCGGCCTTTCCAATATAAATGCCTTTAGCGATAGCGACCACGTATCGTGTGAGTTTCATTAGCAAAACTGTTCAAAAGTAAAGGGTTTATTGTAGAAAAAAGTTCAGGCAGGAATATCATTTAAACTGATGGTTTAAATTTAGAAGGGCAAAACACAAGACTACACGCTTTGTTTCTCTTTATTTCGATGAACAGTGTAGCCGCATCGCACAATGCTTTGCATGTGTAGGTCTCTCTTGTGGATAAATTGAACGTGTTTCCACAGGGTGTCGAATTAAGAATTATAATTGTCCACTTGTGATTCGTGGTCAACGAGGTCTAATTCTTGCCAGTTCAGTTCTGGTTAAGAGAAATGAAGACAAGATTTTGTGAACCTGTTTTGATGAATGCATTTTATCCACCACTTCACTTTGTCGTGTCTGTTATTGTGTAACCACATGGCTGAAGATCACGGTCTTCCGCATCCGGCGGGGGTGCGGCCCGCGACTACGACAACGTAGTCCCTTAGGACGAAATGAAGTGTCTTGTCTGTCGGTCTCTCTGTGTACACGACATTCAGAGGTCAACGTGATACTGTGAAAAAAAAGCCCGGTTCGCAGCTTAAGGCAGGATCCCCACTTCACGGCTATAAGAACGGGCAAACTTATGTTACGTGGTTCGATAATTGGAACGTTTGTCGCTCAGGAGCAACATTAAAACGGCTACTAGATTACGTCATCCCTCCCACTCCCACTCCCCCGCCCACAATCACAGACGAAACGTCTGTACTCCTTTGGAATTACTCACGGAATTCAAAAATTGATTAATTATTATAGAAAGCAAATTATGTGTTGATAAACAATAACTACGCGTACTGTCACTGGTATCTGCTAGAACTTTACTTCATTTTCCTTTTCGGTTTCGCTGCTGCGCAGCGACAGTTTCAAGATGATTGAAAATTTCATGTGCTTCATTTTTTGGTTTACAATATGCTGCAAGATTTGAATGGAATAATGAAATGGTCCCTGATGCACGACTGGTCATCGAGCTGATTTTGATTTTGCCCCAGAGGAGAAGGTAACGGGTTTTACAGCAACGTGTTCTGAACAACGGCAGATAATGTATCTGGAACTCCCTCTACGGAATGTGCCACCAAGAGCCTTTAAAGTCTCTCCCAAACTTCACAGGCATCTGAACAGAGTAGAACGCGAACAACCGTCGCGGTCCCGTCGTAGATTTCGTTCGTCAAAAAAAAAAAAGCGACGTTGGCGCTGGTTTTCGGCCGGATTATTGTGCACTTGATATTTGCTACAGTTATGGACACGCAAAACGAACTTGCTTGGGAAACTTCAACAGGAAATCAAAATGCACTACACTCCGCTTGACTTTACAAGTGTAGTGTTTAAGTGATGTTGACTTCTGAAGTAGACTTTCGGAGGTATGTTTCAACGACACGTGTGGTTGCAGTCATCAGCCTATTTTGTCTGGTTAGCGCCCATATTTTCATTGGTTGAAGAAATGATGCTTAGTGATCAAATATAGGAAGCAATGGTACCCCCCCCCCCTTTCACTGCAGTCAGAATGCTTTGCTCTGTCTTCAACAAACAATACGGGAACAATCAGACTGGGGAGAACTGAAGCGCTCGCGCGCATTTGCATTTCTTACTTCAACTCCATGTGCCATTAACGCTACCGATTACATTTCACCGATAGCGATTTACTAGCGCAAGACAACCGTATCGGACTCGATTGGTGCTAGGTGCCGGTGTCACGAAATTTGCGCAGAGGACGACGGGGCTGTGCATTCTAAACACACGAGAGTTGAACCCCCTTTGTGTCTGGATCAGAAGATAAGTGACGCCAGGTAATGGACGGCAGCTTGCTCGCAGTCGACGCCGCGCGCATCGCTGACATGCAACGCAACCAACTCTCGTCCAACGGGCGAGCCACTGCTCACCGGAGCGTCTAACAGTGGGGGGAGGGGGAGAGGGGGGGGGGGGCATTTGACCATTATATGCCCGAAGTCGTGCATCGCATGACTTTCCGGTCAGCAGTCACGCTCGGCTATGTTCGATATTTCGATTGATCACGAACCCCGGTCACACTGAGTGCCGCGGCTGCCGCATTGGAACGGAAACAGCAACTGGTATAGTTAGACGAGCGCCCGTGCCGGGTAAAACGGTTCGCGGGGTTTTCGCAGCGATCTGAAATATCGAGCGCACTTTGTCGTGGCTCGCGCCATCACGGTAGAGTGATTTTCTGGGCCGTTTACTGTGACATGGACCGGGGAACGAGAAACTTGGCTGAAAGGATACACGGTCACGTTAGCAAGCACGCTCTAATGAAGCGCAGTGACCCCCAGCTTACTGTTGCGCGTCAGCGAAAAATGTTTGCTGCGAGTAAAATACGATGAAATTGGCTCAACCGCTTTGCTACTATACGGCAAATGCCTCGTGCCTATAGTGTTCTTCCACCCTTTCTAGACAATTCAGTTATAACTTTACAGGAACACTAATTGAAACCTCGAAACCGGTATAGCTGTGCCTAACACTTGCGCACTCCGTCACCTTCTAGCCTTCATCAGGCCACCTCCGCAGCTTCACCATCCCGCCATGTTATGAAAAAAAAGAAGCTCTACGCTCTATGTATACAGTAGCTGGAGATACGTTTCTGCTTCTGCGGTAATGCGCAGCTCGGAGCCGGAAGTGCTACGCTCTGCACTCAGACGCAGCCTTGGAGCTTTGGAATTTGTTCGTGGTTTTATGCTCTGCGCGGACTCGGCGTCGGGGCGTATACATATGCATCTATTTCTGAGGTCACAGCCGGGAGCACGGTAGAAGATCAACACGACGTTGTGCTCAGTGAAATCAAGCTATTTTTGAGGAAACGGTGGCATCCGCTGCGAGAGAGAGAGAGAGAGAGACCTAAAACATCTTTATTGAAAAGTCTCCGCTGGGTTCGAGAGCCCGCTGGCTTCGCAGTATATGAGTACAGGGCCGAATAAATTGCTCAAGTCTGGTGATTCCTTCTTTCCTTTTTTCAAACAATCCACATTGAAATAATGCAGATCCTTTTATTATCGTAATGTGTAAGATAAAAAGAAAATGAGGCTTTTGAAACGGAATTCAGAGTACCTACAGATCCTACACATGATGCCTCACGTGATTGTTCTAGGATTGTAAAAGTGGGAAAGCCCATAATCATTAAGCCGCTACGCAGGTATATCGGGCAAGTTAAAGGACATTATTCCCTGTAGGCGATTTTTATGCTGTGTTTTCTAAACTGTTACTTGTTTGTACAGTTAGCCCGTCGCCATATCTCTGTACTAACCCTCAGCTGGGCCCTCATTGTGCTGTCAAAGAATGCAAGTATGCCAACGACTGCCATTGAACGTGTGAACTTGCACCACTGTGACCATCTGCAGTTGTTCTGCAAGTTACTCTTCGCTCGCTGCCAAATTAATCCATATTTTCGAAACCCCGTCTTGGCACTTTAAGCAAATTAATAAGCGTGTAGCAATCTCTTGAGTCGTCAATCAGAACTGACAATCTGGCGAGGTGTTGCAGTGTACACGAAAATACCCCTGTAAGGTTTGCAGCTTATGCAGTGTTTATGGAGTGTTTATTTAAGAGGCAACGCATCTTTGCCAAGAATGGCAGAAAAGGTTTCTGTGGCTATGCAGGAATGTCTATGGGACCGGAGATTCTATGCTTCTATTAGAACACACAGCAGTCCTGAAACATCAAACGTCGCTTGCAGCTTTGGTTTTGCCACCTACGGCCAAAACGGGACAATTTAGGAAATTAACAATAGCAGTAGTTTTGGTTTTCTTGTTATTTCAGCGGCAAAGGACGCGAGTAAATGATAACAAGAAAAAAAAATAGCCTGCGCCCCTCGTTGACTCAATACCCTCCCTGAGGACATCAGCGCTGGCCAATTATTCAGTGCGTTATCGATGGTAGCATTAAATTAGTCGCTTAGAATAGAAAATTCACGTAACCGCTTGCAGCGAAAGTTCCAATTTCGCTGGGTACATACATACATACATACATACATACGTACGTACATACATACGTACATACATACATACATACATACATACATACATACATACATACATACATACATACATACATACATACATACATACATACATACATACATACATACATACATACATACATACATACATAGTTTATCTCAGTAAAATACGTAGCATTATTTGCAGCAGCAGCTTCCAATAAAAACTACACCATATAGCAAAAAATAAACAGCAGTTCTCGTCTTCGGAGCCTATCCTTTCCTTAGCGTCAGAGCTGACCTGGAAGACCTGTTAACCAGCGAAGAGCGTCGTGTCTCTACAAACAAGCCAGTGTTGTTTGTTCCTGAGTGAACGGTGAGTTGAGCCACAAATAGTCTTTAGACTTTTTTGGACAGATATTTTGAGGCATACAAATGCATTCACCCATGACCGGCGAGGCGGGAATGAACAACTTCCCGCACGCGACGTCGTGTGAAAAGGCCTCTGACAAAATCCTCAGCCAGGGTCAGAGATCGACGTCTTCGCTCGAGCTGTCGTCGTGGGCTCGTCAACCAGAGGGGAGTTAATCGCCAGCCGCGCCAAACGCGGAAAAATCGGCGTGGCCGTTGAAATACGATGAGACTTCTTGGTCACCGGAGCACGGTGGACACGAGCGCGCTGACAGAGAGCCCAGGCTCGCAGCGCTGGGTCCGTGCACTCGTGAAATACTGATGAACCGGGCGTCATTAATCACTCCGTGGTCGTTAGTGTTTGCTCGAGTGTCCCCGTACTACACGTGTATGAGTGAACGTGTAATGGAAGTGATTTACGACGCGTGCTCAGAGCAGGTGCTAAACGTCAAAAGAGGTGGAAGAGCCGGTCGCTGACTGTCAACTGTGTTTGACAGCTCGCTCGGTTATTTGCTCCGAAGACGTCGGACAGCATGTTTAACGGTTGAGCACTGATGACGTTTATGAATATTCTAACATAAATTTATTTCCTACACGAGAAATAATACAGAGTTGTGTGTACACAGAAGGAGGCGGCAAGGTTTAGTCACAATGCGGATATATCTTCTGTGCAAGAAAATTGTGGGAACTGCAGAGCGTCGGAACAAAGGAAACGAAACGGAAGCTGCATTACAACTGCCAGAAAACACACTCATTCATTCAGGCAATACAAGGAAACGTTGTGCGTGAGACGGGGGTGGTTAAAAAAAGAAAAAAAATATTTTATTTTATTCTGATTCTATACAATGATGTTTCAGATATTATCTGCATGCTTAGACTACTACCAGATGGTATCGGGGAAGAAAGATCAATGTAGATGTACTCTAATTATCATGGATAATTGGCAAAAGCAAGTTACAATCGGTGGCAAAGCGAGTAGGTCTAATTAGCATAAGAGAGCCTATGTGGTGAGAGAAATGTCTCAAACATTAACACAGTTCAAAATTTAAAATAAGATAACGCCGATAAGATTACAACAAAGGCTAGCCAAAATTTTTAGTTATTAAAATGTAGAAGCATAGAATCGTAGGCTGCATCAGATCCAGCTATCCCAAAACCATAAATTCTTTACTCAAGAAAGAAATAGAAGATAAAACAAGAACAATATATAAAAAAACAGGATACACACATTAACTCAGGCGCACAAACATTATCTCATATACGGGTGCCAGCACCGAAGTCATCGTCCAGTACCTGTAGGATGGTCGCTCCTTACACAGGAGTGAAGGAGTCAACAAAAGTCTCTTCATATGCTCATAAGGAAAACACACGACCGCGATATCAGCTCGTTAAAGATATGCACAATGAACAAGACCAAACGATTGAATCATTCATAGACAGTCTATAAGATTAGTTGCCACTACGAAATTGCGATGGGTACACACAGCATGCCTCTGCTTATGAGGGCCTGACCGTGGCCCGAGCAGTTTGCCTACTGTGAGAGGTCTCCTGTCAAGGGCGTTCAAACGGTCACGCAGGTCAACCCGCTATTGTTCGTATTGAGTATATTCTCGGATAATACGTTCCACTGAAGCGTTCGAGGTTTAACAGTATTGACAATGTATGCACGTTCGTCTTTTGTTGCGACATAAGAAGTAAGGCAAGTAGGCGTAAACAACGGAGAAGCTTCTCGAATGTGTGGTCAGTCTTGGCTCCGTGAAAAACACAGGAACGGGTCAACACTGTAAATAAGGGAAGACTTTGCATGTTTGTCGAACTATAGGTGTATGCAAAGTTCGTGCCGCAGAGTGCAAAGAACATCCTTCGTGTCTAAATCTGAAAACGTGAAGGTTGTCTGGGTGCTTAATATTTTCACTGCAGTAGATCATCTCTCTGCCACCTTGATCCCCAATATCCCCACGTGGCTCGGTAGCCACTGACAACAGGCCTCATGACCAGCGCGAGCAGCGATGGCCAATGTTTCTATAATTTCATATATAGGGGAGATAATCTACGTACGTGAAAATAAAATTTCTTCATCACTTCTAGGACTCCTTTAGAGTTGGAATATATGCCATCCAGTGGCGACTGCTGTCACTTTCGGCAGTAAATCTTGCGGCTTGTACTATACGTAAGAACTCTGCCACCGTAGTTAAGAATACATAACTACATTTCTAAACGATAACAAGGAACTTACCCCCCATCAGCACGGGTTTCGAAAAGGCTTTTCCACTGTCACTCAGCTAACTTCTGTCATTCATACTTTTGCAAGTGTACTAAATAGCGCTGGTCAAATGGATGTTATTTTTTTAGACTTCAGCAAAGCCTTTGATGTTATTTCTCATGCCA
This sequence comes from Dermacentor variabilis, assembly GCF_050947875.1. Taxonomy (NCBI): domain Eukaryota; kingdom Metazoa; phylum Arthropoda; class Arachnida; order Ixodida; family Ixodidae; genus Dermacentor; species Dermacentor variabilis. Next base: position 71,637,995 of record NC_134577.1, read on the forward strand.
AACTAATTTACAAACTTGAACTTATTGGTCTTCCTAATTTCATAATTCGTTGGATTTCCTCATACCTTTCTCACCGCACACAATTTGTTTGTATTGATGATTGCTATTCAAACCACCTGCCGGTCACTTCAGGTGACCCACAGGGAAGCGTCCTCGGACCTCTCCTCTTTTTGATATATATCAATGACATTACTAACGATATAACTACCCCTGTTCAAATTAGATTATTTGCAGATGACTGCGTTTTATTTCACCAAATTACTTGCCAAGATGATCAAGTTTTACTAAACTCCAATCTTCAGAACATACATACATGGTGTAATAAATGGGACACGAAGCTAAATTTAGAGAAAACAGTATACATGACGATAACTAACAGAAAGGCTCCCTTCTCATTTCCTTACAATATTTCATCTCACCTTCTGACCGAAGTCAGCGAGTACAAGTATCTAGGAGTTACAATAACGAAAAAACTTAGCTGGAATAAACATGTATCAAACATATGCTCCTCAGCCTTTCGTAAACTCTGCTTTCTTAGACATAAACTAAAACTTGCCCCACCTGAACTTAAAAAATTAACCTATTTTTCAATAATAAGGCCATCACTAGAATATGCGTGCACCGTCTGGGATCCCTACACTAAACGTAACATCGAGGCCCTTGAAATGATTCAACGCAAAGCCGTCCGTTTTATTTTTTCAAAGTATCGTGTAACTGACTCACCAACGACCCTCATGCGAACTCACGGTATTGGAACATTACAGCTGCGCCGGAAAATTCAAAGACTGAAACTACTTTTCTTACTAAAAAACCATAAACTGTCTATGAATGCAGACCCCTTCCTTAAACCTAACACTACGCGCCAAACCCGAAATCATCATGCACAATCATTAACCCCTTACAGTGCTAGGATTAACGCCTTTAAATACTCATTTTTTCCGCGCACCATTGAGGAGTGGAACAGGTGTCCGCCAGATCTTTTAACCAGAGCTGATTCTTTTGACTCAATGTTTTCTTCACAGCATTTAATTTGAGAGCCATTTATTTCTACGTTTACTTTTTGTATTTTGCATCTGAGCCTTGTATTTATTGCTGTATTTTGTGTTACAACTTGTATTTAACATTTCTCAATTTTGATAATCCTGTTTTTTTTGCATATATTATGTATTCGCCCCTCCTGCTTGGGCCTACTGTTGGCCTGCAGTATGTTCTAAATAAATAAATATCAGCAAAGATGTGGAATTATGGTGGCAAAATGTGTGGAGCGAAACTGAAAATACCAACAGCTTCTTTGTGAAAAAATAGGGAAGGTGCATTTGATCTCATGATGAGATAGAGTGGTTGATATAGCTGTGAATAAGGGTGTCGCCGTCGTCGTCGTCGTCGTCGTCGTCATCATCATCATCATCATCATCATCACAACGTCGTCGTCATCTTTTTATGTTCACTACAGAGCGAATGCCTTACCGAGCAACCTCCAATTATCCCTGTCTTGCGCTAACCGATTCCAACTTGCACCTGCAGATTTTACGCCCCTAAGAATTAGGGCGTCATATAATGCAATTAATACATGGAACCAGAAGCATAATCTGGCTTTGGGGAAGACACATTATACAGACTGAAGAAGCGCGCTTATGAAATATCAGATGGGTTCCTACAATGACTCCGAGAGCAACAACATGACGGGAAAAAGCAGTTGTAAAACGTATTCCTATTTGCTTTGCTTCAGTGCTAGGAATCTGTTTTGAATGATTCCGCACATCACAAAATTATTCCTTTACATCGCCTTGGTTGTGAACATATCACACCTACCACTATTTTACATGAAAATCAAGTGCAACTTTTTGAAACATTTTTATTTTCCTCCAGAATATTGTTACGTAGGAAGACGCAGACGAAACGCTATATACAAGTATATTTACAAGGAAATACGCCGCGCTTGGCCAAGAGGCAACAGCCCGTGCTAGCCTTTAATCGTCATCGTCGTCTTCACACTGCTCGCATCTTCGTCATCGCAAATACTGTTCCGTAGCAATATCACACTCTCTATCTCAGGAACTTTCAATTCATCATCCTCTGCCTCATGTTCAGTAACATGCAGGCTTTACGCACGCCGGCACAAATTCTTGTGTTTCATTAAAGAGCTTTCTCTGTCTCTCTCTCTCTCTCTCTCTCTCTGTCTTTCTCGCGCTGACACATGGCTGAACCCGCGTTCAGAGACGTTCGCTTGCGTCAGCGTTCGCTTCCTCTGAATGTCGGCAGGCTCATTATGCCGTTACGAATGTAATCGCTACCTGGAATTCAACGCGCCCATCGACGCTGGTAAACGACAGAGCGCTCCTTCGCTTTCATCACTCCTGCTTTTCAAAGCACGTACTTGTGCAGAGTACCTTGACTACACGTAAATCGACACGGTGCAACCGCCGGCACGCACGAAAGAAAATGTCCACTACCTCGCTAGCTATCTGTTTGGAAGAGTGATCTAACGGCAATTTATCCGCTCGCTGCCGACTTCGTGGTTCGGTGGCCACATGGTCGCGGTGGCCAGACTTCCACAACCTCAATGAATCATCCTGCAAGAGCGAGGGGGTCGGCGTCCCCTATATACCGAAGGGTTCACCGCGGCAATAAACGGCATCCTGCGGGCGTCGAAAAAAAAAGCAAGTGGTAACCAGCGAATGTTCAAGCATCGCGCTCCTTACCGCAATTAGTTCGGGAAAGCTGTCCGTGGACTCTGTGGGTAGGAAACCGCAATGCTTTCCCCGTCCGCACGCGCCATTACGAGCGTTCCTGAACTATCACCGGCACTCCCATTTTGGGGTCGCTCTTCGATCATGTCCACCGTTTCCTTCGAGTCGTTTCCTTTTTTTTTCGTTTCAATCTTTTGCTTTACCTGTGTAGTGTAGCGGCTTCTTAATTACTTCTTTTGTTCGAGCTTTTGTTGTGTAGTTTGGTGGTAAACCGGTCCAGTGTGCAGTTTGCGCAATTCGCAGCGAGCTTGTAGTAAAGTAGCTTATAATTTTGCTTACGGGGAGTGCCAAATATTATGCGCAAATATTTAAAAATACGCAAATCCAATGCATATCGGGAGTTTTAAGGCTGTAACGGGAGTTTTTCATGCTGCGTTACGATTTTTTTTTCATTGACCCTTTTCATCTAATCATAACACTTGAGAAGTTCATTGATAAATTAAGACATTATATATTAGGGCGGTATGTAAAAAGACACTCTATCTCTCTGCGATCGCAAAGTACATTGCCTTGGTTCTGTCCAGCTACATGGCATTTGCAAATTTCTAAACCTTGGTGCATGATAGTTGGGACACCTTGTATAAGACAAAGTAACCCAAAACGTATATAGGCTCGCGTAATGGTCACGAGCCAAATGAATATCGGCACAGCGCTGCTAAGGCCAACTGCTTTCGTTCATATACATACAGATCCCTCCGATGGCGACCAGTCATTTAGCGCTGCCCAATAACGCCTAGGAACTAGCGCGCGGCGGTGCCCGGTGATCTGTTTAGTCCGACAATTGCACATAATTACCGTATTTTCCGCGTATAACCGGCCACCACTTATAACACCCACCCGCAATTACAACAGCCCAGAAAGACAATAAAAAACTTGGTCATCCGACGGTCATCCACCTTCACTCTATGAAGGGGGATGACCATCGTGTAGGTGGATGACCGGGATGACCGCAAGGTTCCCTGTTTTACACAGGGAGTTCACTGTCTGAAGTAATAAGCCGAGGATTTCGGAAGATAAATTCGAGAGAGAAGCTTGTAAGATTTGTCTAGAGCTCTGAACTTTATATATTTCTTTCTTGTTTACTTTTCGCAGGCAAATTCACCCTTGCGGCACGATGATATGGTGTTACGCACCGCGCATAAGATGAACACGCAGTCGAAGTACGTCTGTATTTGTGTACGTTTAAGCAAAAGTGAATCATTTCGGTTTTTATACGAACGGCAGAAATGATCGCAAAGCCCATTACTAGATCCACTTGCCAAGAGAAGTCAAAGGAGGGAGCAATTTTTCGCTTTCTGGCACAATTGTACTCGATTGCTGTCAGCGGATTACTAGCCTAGGTGCTTATCCATTCCCTTTGCGCACTCCGCCCTTCAGCGTGGCTTATATCACAGCTCTGCAAAGCCTGTTGCCGATTAAATGATTCTCTCATGCGCAAGTGGCTTTCCTAGTGTTCTCGCGATTTCCCCCCAACATTGTCTAATCTTCTATTGGAGAATCTGTTTCCGGGCATAGTAAACATACTCCACAGGGAGAACAGGATGCTTTCCCTAAATGGAGTCAAATGAACGCCATGCGATTGCACGCAGTAACGGAATCAATGACACTTCCTTTGTTCTTCGCACATAACATATGTATACGACACCACGCGCACTACACTTCTGCAGGTTCTAGCGTCGTATTTCATATGTTACTATTCTGCTTATCTGTTTATTGACCTCACTGGTCAGAAGGAAAAGTTTCAATCGTTTTTTGATTTTTTGCTGTTTTGTCTGCCAAATGCTTTTATCCACGCCATTTACCTGCCGCTTGTTAGGTTTGTGAGGAAGACAAACTATTTTGGGAGGAGCGAGCAGCCACGAAGTTCATTTCCGCCGCAGTTCGTTGCTCGTCTGACAGGTATTCCCCTCACGTCTGACTGCTGTTTCCGCTGCAGAGAAATCCTAGTTTCACGCGTATTCATGTCACACCTTATTAAAATTGGCCGTGTCATTTTTGCGTGATTTATGTATCGTCGCGCTGTGAAAGTGCGTGTTGACTTGAAGTGTGCTCGGTCACACTCTTCTTATGCCTGTTTTTTTTTCCGCGCTTGATTACGGTCATACTGCTCAGCCAAACTTCGGTTTCTAGAGTTAAGAAGAAGCAAAAGCGGTGGTTACAACACATAAAACAAAAATAAACAAGAAAACAAGAAACAAGGGACTGCCGTTTATCCCATTCGTGGCTTAACCAAGTGCGTTTCGGCTATGCAATGCCAATTACATTGAGTTTCTGGCTCGTCCATTTGTGGGCTCTCTTCCACATAGTTAGCAATTTTTTTAGCATTCTGCAGTAACTCGGTAAGTTTATCCGGAACTTCTCGTTTTGCAAAGATTTTCTTGTTTATGGAAATCATCAAACTTCTTGAAAGGAAAAAGTAATTTTCGCAACAGGAAATTCAAGTTAAGGGAGCTTTGCGTTAGAAAAAAAATGACTGTTCGCTAAAATTCAATTTGTTTTGTGCTCGTTTGTATTGAAGGCTGCTAGTTCTCATGCTTTAGATATTTTACATTTATGGTGTACGAGATCTATTTACAAGATATAAATGTTCCATCACAGAGCAGTTTACCTGCTCTATGTGCTTAAAACACCATCAGTTATGTACAACGGTATTTTTGAGGAGCAAGAACGCTTAATTTATAACTGCAGCCGGTTGGTAGCAAACGAAAAGTTTCACACCGAGCGCTTAAACTAGAACCAGTGGAGAAAAGATGTAAAGGGGATTAGGGATCATTGGAAAATTTGGCGCGCCGAGTATTCTCATGGCATGTAAGTTTAAAATATATTCTACTGACCAAAACGGCAAAAGACTTCTGTTAAGAGGAAGTTCTCGCTCTGGGGCACGTATCGAAATACACGGGAAAGAAGAAATCCTCTTTCTCGACAACCACTGCGCCAAACTTAATTAACTTTGCTGCATTTAAAAACAAAATATTTAAATGTAGTGACTGTTGAAAGCGGGTTTTTTACTTAGGCCGTTGTTTTTTGTGTAATAATCGTCAAAAATCGCACATTTTCAGAAGTGAAACTACCAAGTTTGCTACTCTAACTCAGCAGTGAAAAACGATATCACAATTGCGTAAATTGCATCTAGTGGGACATCTAAAGCGGACAAACTTTATGTGTTATAGATGGCTTTCAAGTTAACCACTAATGGTGTCAGTAGCACGTTCACAAAACCCTTGTAAAGATTCTAACAATTTATGTAAGATACAAATTAATGTTAAATTTATCCGCTTTGGATGTTCAGGTGGATGCAATTTACGGAACGGCGATATCGATTATTCATGCAGAGGGACAAATTTCTAAATTTCCGGCTTTCATGTTTTGTAAACAGACAGTTATTCTAAACTCCTTGTGAAAACTTTCAGGCCATAAATCAAGATTGCGCTTCGAATTGTCACTAGAATTTAACTTTTTCTCTCAAGTACCGCAAATTTCATTAATATTGTCCCAGGGGCTATTTTAGAAACGGATTTCTGCGTTTTACGTGTGTCTAAATAGGTGGCGTCGGAGTTGGGTCCGTGCTGAAATTTTCTCTTAACCCAAATGTGTAACGTTTTCACATCGACTGTAGTAAAGGGACAGGAAAGGGAAAAATAGTTGGACCACTTCGTGTTGTCCCTTTCTTTAAGTCTTGTGTTTTCTTGCGGTAACTTTCCAAAATCATGAATTACCAACTGGCCTACACCCACACCCTGCGATGATAAATAGTTTGAGCAGCATAATAAATTATCCATCGTACAACACTAAAACAGCCTCTCTTGCTGAGAGAAGAGACTTGGTAAGCTAGAGAACGCGTAAGAGTGACAGACGGGATGCGACGCCGCACAGAATTTCCCGCACCAGTCAGCCGTTGCGTCATGCATTTTTATGGTCTTTGCAGAGACCTAGTTTTTTTCTATAGATACATAGCAGACTACAGTGTACTTTACCGAAACCACAGAGCGATGTCTCAGAGCTTCGGAAAGACTTAGCGAACTGCAAATAGCCAAAATAAGAAGAAAAAGAAATTGTAATCAGTTGCGTCACGTTGACATTCCATGCTGCGTTTCTGGCCTACGGCTAAACAATTTTTAGCATGAGAGTTTACTTCTTCGCCTTACAACTGAGCTAGTTCTGTAAAATAAGGAAAGCGGGTCTTTCACACAATTATTTGTCAATTTGATATGATTTATTCACTAACGACATTGACATTGAAGAAATCAGATCTATTGTGCTAGAAATGGCAGCAAACAAGTCGATAAGATTAGACGGGATGACTGTGAGGCTTGCTAAAATGATTTTGGACGTTCCCGTATAAGTCTTATGCCACCTATTCAAGCATTCCATAGAAGTAGCAACGAGCCCATCTTATTCAAAAAGAGCGAAAGGTTGTTCTGATGCACGATGCTGAGGATCGTTCTCATCCTTCTACTTACAAGCCAATTTTCTTTTGAGCATATTTGAAAGCCATTCCGAAGTAAATTTCTTCCAAACGGTTTCACAAGTTTATTGGTGTTGGGCTGCTAAGCACGAGGTCACGGGGTTGAATCCTGACTACGGCTGCCGCATTTCGATGGGGGCGAAATGCGAAAACACCCGTGTACTAAGATTTAAGTACGATTTAAAGAACTCCAGGCAACCCAAGTTTCCCTAGTCTCCCGCTATGGCGTGCTTCATAATCAGATCGTGGTTTTGGCGCGTAAAACCACATAGTTTAATTATTTTAATTTTTAAAAAGCTTCAAGGCGAACAGAAATGCTATTGATGCGAAGCTCTTTCTGCCTATCATTTCATTTTTTCGTCTAGGTCAGTGCGTCTACTTGTAGCATGCTTACAACGAGAGATCGGTTGGGAATCCCTTTCGAGTGTTGATTATGATGACGATTTGCACACAATGGGGCACTTGCCCACAACGAGGGATTAGCCAGGAAGCGGAGAGGTACGTATCGGGCCAACAAAAATATCGCTAGCATTGAGCAGTGGGTGGCACTGACGCGAAGCTCTGACCCTGCCGTCCAGACGGCGGCAGTGGCCTGGGCCACGGAGGCCACCGGTGCCCAGTTTGCTTCAGGAGTCTGAATCATCATCCTTCCTTCATTATTTTCATTTCAGTAAATGTTTTCGACAATCAGTCAATCAACGCAAACTAGATATTTGTGATGATCACCACGTGTTGGTGATGATTAGCCTTTTCGATACTACGGCACATAAGCACAAAAGCGGATTAGCCAGGATGCTGCCGGTACATTTAAAATAATTAGGAACAAGTAAAGAAATACAAGCCTAATACTACTTCTCACATTGTGTAGCACGGGTATGCGAGAGCGCATGCGCGAGCCAGTTTACGCCAGAGGTGCAGGAAGCAAATGCGCTAATTTGTAGCAGTTCATTAGGCGCTTCACCAAAGCATCGCTTCGCAGAGATTCCAGCGTGCGCTCTGGATTCGCATAGATTTTTCTAGATGGTCAAGTGCACGGAGGCATTTGAAGGAGTCCCTGGAAAGCTTGGACTTATTTCTTTTTCTCCGTTTTATCGCGGTCCTTTCTTTATAGGCGAATTCGTCCTTCCTCCACGTTTCATGGTATGGCGCAGTGTAAGCTTGAGGCCAACGCTCAGTACCAATACGTGTTATTCGTGTTGTGCTTATAAAGATGGGGGTAATTTGTAATTTCACATACAAGCTGCAATAGATGACATACTGATTCATGGGATACACGTGTTAGGGGACATCGAAGGAACAGACAATTTCATTGGGCTTCCCGTGTTTCGTTTCTTTCTTTTTTTCTGGCACTTCTGCTTGTACTTGCTGCGGACGACCTACCAGCACTCGCGGATATCGCGTCCAATGTTCGCCACGGCTTTTGAACAGCTCTTCTGCCCCTGTCGCAGCTTCATTGACTGTTGGGTAAGCAACCCGCTTTTCAAGTGTTATCGCTTTTTCCATTTACACGCATTCACTCTTTTATTTCGAGAACTTGCGGCCACACGGAGTAAACCTACTCCATAGACAGAGTATGAAAACTCTCGCAAACGGAACCAAACCATCGTCACGCAGTTTCTCGTCAGGCAGTTAATTAGTCGACGACTCTGCCTTCGTTGTTCGTATGCACCACCGCCTGCAGTATATTTCTGTCTGCCTGTGTTCCCCGTCCTGTCTCACGTGGGATTCTGCTTTTGTGTTCGGTTCATTTGTCGGAAAAAAAAAAGTTGGTTTATTTCGCCAATGTTTCTTCTCTAGCCTGGTTGTTTGCTGCCCGTCAGGTTTGCGAGCTAGACAAACTCTTTTTTTTTTCGCAAGCAGCGTGCCCTGGTTAGGTTAATTTCCGGTGCAGTGCGCTGGTTCTCTGGGGCTCATTCGCTTCGCCCCTGGGTGCCATTTCCGTGACGGGTAAATTCTAATTTTATGCATTTTTCTTTCTTTTTTACAGTGGTTAAACTGTTCTCGATAGTTCTTGCGCTATTCGTGCAGCATCGCCTCCCGGGAATTAATTTTAGTACCGGAATAGTTTCGCGAATACTCTTCCGATGCCTGCTTTTTCCGCTTCACGCCGGTTTCTCCTCAGCCGAATTTAGTTCTCGGAAGTTCGGAAAAAGCAAACGTGCTGTTCTGGACACAGATGACAAAAACAGGAAAAAAGAGACTGACGTTTTCCAAACTCATGCCCTGCAGGCACATTCTTGTCATTACATTATAAAGTTCCTCGAGATTTGGACAGGCAACTTATGAGCCTTTATTTCTGATAGTTCGCCATTACTGATGCTTTTTATTTGGGCAAAGAAAATTAACTTCTTCTTTCTTATATCTGCACGGTTTTCGGAGCATCTTGGATTTGCGGAAGAAACTTAAGTTTGGCAACGGCACTATAGACGGCGTTTTAAAGGGCGTATAACCAGGTCTGGGCATTGCAGAAAGACAATGACGGCGCGTAGATCACGCGATGACAGTCTTGTCTGCAAAGTGTCAAACGCCTACACGGCCTGAAAAAAAAAACAATTTTGCTTTCAAACGGAAGCCCAAGCGCCTGAGTTATCTCAGCTTCCAGCCAGAACGTCATGGTCATTCACGCAAGTGCCCCTGGGTAAAACGCACTGCTGGCAAAGTCATGACTATGGCACTTAACATGCGTCAATCGCTCAATGTGGAATACGCTCTATCACCACATGGGCGTGCGCGCCTCAGTAAAAAAAAAGAGGAAGACGAAAAAGAAAAGAAGAGGAGGTGCCGCCCGGGGCGGGAACGTGTCTTACGTTTCCGCTAAGGCTGGAAAGAAGACTCCCTGGCGGATGCAAGTCGAGGAAGATGTTGGAAGTGCCAACGTTGGCAGTGAAGCTCGCCTTCAGTCAGCCTGGCAACCCAACATTTTAACTTCTGCTATGCCCTGCTATAATAAACAAATTTCAGCATCTTCTTTCGTTAAGATGCTTCCTAAACGGCGTCGTACAATTTCCATTGTACAACAAAAGTTTCTAATGGGCCCTGGTGAGGGGCACGTTAGAAGTAGTTCCGACTAAGGTAACGGGGAATTTTACATAAAAAGAACCAAGCTAATCTCACTTCTTCCAATCTATGTGAAGCGAAGCCTTACTGAAGAGGTTAAATAAATGTTTTACAAGTAGTGGTCATGCGTACAATATTTTATTTCACGCAGTGCAACGTGTAATATCATGGATTGTTTGCGTTGGTCCAAGAGAAAGCTCACAACTTTATTCTGATGTAATTTGCACGCTTATGCAATGCATTGTTCACAAGCTACGCCGAAATAAATACTGCAAATCAGGTAGACGCCCAGTGTGAGCATCATGCGCAGTGATGCCTCAAGCCCGAAAGGGATGTATGGTGCTTGTGGAAGCAACAGTGGTGATGATGGGTGCACGCACAGAAAAGTGCGACACGTATCAACCTGGACACAGGGATTTTGTACCTCTTGTGTCTCAGTAGCACATGCTCAATTTGGAGGATCGACCAAGAACGGGCACACGCCCCCCCACGCCCCCTGTAAGCACGCTATAGCGCTTCTTCTGAACTGCTTTACGTATGGACTGCTCCGAGCAGAAAAGCGAGCAAATGTCAAGCTTAACGTTGTCTGCTATATAAGTTTAAACAAAAGACCAACCTTCTGGAGACGCCCGAGACTGCGCTGCTCACTCGAGTTCGGCGCACTCGTGGACGGTTGGGACTCCTTATGCAATGCGCTCGCTTTGGAGACGAACACATTCCGCCATAATCGAAAGGGCTCCGTATTCCTCTGTCTCGTTGGCCGAGTCTCTTTACGCCATTTTCTCAACGCTACGTGTCGAACGTAGGGGGGTGCCATAGCTGATTGAGAGCAAGCATGGAACTTCTGCGCCAAATCACGCACTAGTGGGTCTTATAACTCCTTGGGGAGCGCCAGTTTGTGTCTGACAATACACACCGACTACGGCATAGTGAGCTTTCTCGAACGCGACTCTCTGCTGCTCGGATCCGGAAACGTGTACCGTCAAGCGGCGCCTCTTCTACAAATGCGGCTCGCGATGTTTAAATTAGTTTCGATTGCGTCATGCATTGCGCAACAAGGGCACCTTCTGTGCCCGCGATACATGCACGTATGATCGAGTAATTGCTTCCTTCCTCTACACAATGATGCCAAATGCTTCGCTTTTATCCGCGCAATAGAAAGCTTTCATGCTTAACTTATGATACAGATAGCGCAGGGGGTCGTACATTCTAATCTTGCAATCATGAGCGCTGCCTATTCGTAATAGGCCTGCCGTGTTCAGAGGATGTCGGCGCTAATTGGGATACCCCTCTCTTGCTGCCCGAATTCCTCCATGCAATTTCTGGGCGGTCCATGCTGATCGCGGGGGCGCAGTGGACAAACAAGCCTGAAATGTCTGCTTAGGAGCATTGATTTGAGCCTATTGGATTACACATAATATACGTGAGTTCGCTCTCTTAAACGCGACCGCCAACGTTCTAAACGAAAAAAAGTACTGCCAGTAGCCTTGACTTTCTGAACGCTGAGCGAAAGCCTAAATTTGGCTGCGATTGCGTCATGGGCGGCGTGCCGACGGCCTCGTCTACGCACATCACGCACGCATGATGGAGTAACGGCCTTTTTTCCCTATGCGGAACGACACTTATTTACGGTACTCAGTTAGTAACTGCTGCAAAAAAGATAAGCGATAATAGCGTAACATGTTTTCATTATATGCGGTTTTAACAAGCGGCCAACTAGCTGACTGCACTGGAAGGCTTTTCACGTGATCATTTTTCATGCGCGCACGATGCAGAAATGAACTGCAGCGAATGAAAAAACATAAAAAAATAGAAGCCTAAATACGTTAAATATTAGACGTACCAGGAATATGCTGCGACAGTCTCTTTAATTTATCGAGCGAAATATATTTGCTAATACCGAAGGCTCAATCTCCGCGCAGGCATACCTGTACACCTGTGCTGATATACATGTAAAAGCATCTGCGTGCGTGCCTGCATGTGCACGTGTTCGCCTATGTGTGTGTGTATGAATAACGAGCTAATAATAGACAAGTGGCGGAATTCTTATAACGGAGTTTCTCATGCAAAAGATTGGCTTCTGAAAGTATAGGAGAGCTGGGGCCGTCAAGCATCCGCAACTATTTCAGCGCGGCCACGTTTACCCAAAAATACGGGAAACTCTGTGCGCTCATATCAGGTCTTGAGATGCGCGCCGAGCCCTTCGCTGGGCGAAATTAATCTTCTGCATGCTGGAAGTTTCCGACCTCCTGGCGATGGCAACCTGCTGCTAGCACCGGAGAAGGCAGCGTCTGCAATTTCGCCTTCTTGGTTGAAGCTTCCTCTTTATTTATTTATTTATTTATTTACTCTCACTCTCGGCGACCCAGCCTCGCAGGCTCACGCGTTGAATCTGCCACCTCCTTTTTTGACGTTGGATGCCGTACATGTGTACACATCCCTCCTGAAAATCCATTGCTATTTCGGGAAGCTCAATCGCTCTGTGGTAGCGCACAAGGACACATTAGGTATCTGTCCGTCAAACAGAGTCCTGCGCAATTCCGCAAGTTTCGGGAATTCTAGCAACTATAATGTTTGACATCTCCAAGTGCAAGACCGAACAAACCCGTTGGTGAGGGCGACAGTCCTATCTTGTTTCGACGCGCCGGCGTTCTCGCTGACTGGGCGCAAACATGGGAGTTTCTGCAGGCGTATGAATTGTTTAGTTCTAAAAGGCTGCCGCGGAAGAGGGCACGCGCATGTACGACACGCAGCGTCAAAAAAAAGGGTGGCAGATTGAATGCGTCAGCCTTCAAGGCTCGGTAACTGAGAGTGAGAGTAAATAAAAAAAAAAAAAGCTTCAGCCAAGAAGGCGAAGTTGCAGACGCGGCCTTCTCCGGTGTTAGCAGCAGCTTGACTTCGCGATGAGGTCGGAAACTTCCAGCATGCAGAAGATTAATTTCGCGCAGCGAAAGGCTCAGCGCGCATCTCACGTTCTAATACAGAGTTTCCCGTATTTCTGAGTAAACATTGCCTCCTCCTCCTCCTCCTCCTCCTCCTCCTCCTCCTCCTCCTGAAGTTTACCAAGTAATGCTAACCCTGACCAATGCTGTAACGCACTCGATGACCTGATTGGAAACGGAGTGAACTTAGTCGAGTGGCAGCGTTCTACCTGTGTATGCTGCGATCGACTGCCACTCCCATGTATGTTTATCCCCGCATGTTGAAAGGATGTGCTAGGGCACATTAGTTCCTGGCGTGCCCCTGTAAGGCTAGATCCGCCCGCGCTTATCTTTATCCTCCTTCTCCCCTTTGCATCTTGTGCGTGCATTCGCGCTGCACCACAAGAAACGCTTTGTCAAAGCGCGCAGCACTTCAGCTATAGGCACTAGACTTGCGTGGTAAGTCCAGTGCCTACTAACGCATTTAGGCACTCCTGCGTTGACAAGAAGTAACTATAGAGACGTCATGTGGACACAGTTTTTTCCCTCCTTGTGTCCATGCCTCTGGTGCCACACTTATTCTAATCAAGGGTGACTGACAAAGAAGTCCACATCGCCACACTTCTTTATACTGACTAGACTGTGATTCCATGCTACGCCGGCGAAAATGAATTAACGAACAAAAGAAACAAACAAACAATAAACTAACAATGACTGAACAGAACTGCGAATACTAATTCAGATATTGAGTGTAATTGCAACACTGTCCTCTGTAAACATGACTGCCAGGCTAAATTGAGTCTTTCACAACTTGTCTAGCGCGACGCAAGGACGAGAACCTGCATAATAAAAGGCGTTATTCATGTACTTTCATGTGCTTACACACACTTGCGAGGGTTTATTGAAAATATCCTGACAGATTAGTACACCTCGGCGCGACACGTTGTCTTGACGCGCGTCTTATTCCGCTAACCATGTGACTTGCGTGGCAAGTTACCTTTATGGCGTAACAACGTTCAGGTGCCTGAAACAGCTCAGAACGCTTGCTTCGATCACTATACGCCTTTGCTATTTACCTTTCCTATTTACCCTTCGTCGTGGCTGCAACAAATTAATGATGAAGTCAGCGATCACTTAGTCCATCCTCCAATAGAGAAAGAAAAGCTTTACTGAGCTTTTTAAAGTTATTGTTGGCATAAGTGGTTTGCTTTCAAGCTGCTAGACCTATATAGAAGGGCGGCAATGAGTTGAGAAAGGTTTCGATTTGCAGCTCACAGGTAACAGCACAGCATTAGCGCTGGTGATTCGAAGATTAGAGTGAATGCTCTCATAACATAATTCTTCAACGCATGGTGAATTGGATTATATACTGGCAAGCATTGTACGCGAGCACGGCATGACAAAACGTTTATTTCTCGGTACGTCTACCATGATTCTGCGGAGAGGTAACGCATTCAGGAAAAACTGTCTTTAATTAAATGAAAAAGCTGTTTACGGAGTCTTGTGTGGCTACTGCGAAATTTCACGTTTGCTTAAGGAAGAAACCAATAATATGAATGGGATGAAAGAAGAACAAAAAAAAAAAACTGACTCTGGCTTAGCTCAGCTAACCCAGGATATACAAAGGGAAAGCTTGGTTTAGCCTGGTTAAGTCTTGGTTTCACTTGGTTAACCTTTGATTCAGCTGTAATTATTATACTTAGGGATACAATCATCGTTAAGCCAGGTATGACGGCTGTGACTAGGTCAGTGGCCAGACCTGACTGCGATTAGGCTTGGGTAGACACATATGTGTTGGACTTGGGTAGACACATATGGGTGATTAGGTGCGACGTCTGTGATGCCACATGGAAAGCGCAAGTTATAAACATACAAAGAGACGCCACGATCATGCGCAGTGTCGAAGCACAAACGAACAGGGCGCGAATGCGGTTGCTGCATTCATCTCGGCGGTGAGACGCCTGTTGCACTACCGACCCTCTCCAGTGAAGCAGCTGGCCGGATGATATCCACGGGGTGGTCAGACGCCGCTTGGCTACGACGGCTCAAAGCCTCCCGCTCCCGCGCAACGCTCACAGAAGACTGCCCCGCCTCGCTCTCATCCATGGCCAAGGTCGCAATGACTAGGCGAGCGCGGCACACCTCTCAGGCGCGCGACGAGTCGCATGGTCAGGCGGCGTACCAGCTGCGGAGAGCGCATGCGCCAAGCCGGCGGTGGCGGCGGAGCTCGGCGCGGCGAGTCACGTGATGAGTTGCCGAGGCTACGGCGCAGCTGCGGTCAAATGAAGGTCAAATTGCTGGCGACGGCGAAACTCGGCTGAACCCTTATTAGCAAAGCTTTCGTTAAAAAAAACGGGACGCTCACAAGTTGTCTAAGTAAAGATGTATTTCAAATATTACAACCAATGACAACCGATGGCGGCATGCTTAAGTATACGGCGAAAGCTCAGAGCGCTACGTGAGTGGTCCACAAATTCGGCTAAAGTGTTTTGATGGGTTTTTCTACATAAGCTTACTACAGCCGCAACTTTATCCCTGCAATGAATGTTCTTCCCCGTGAATAACCAGAACCACCCACATTTGCCCGCGACATTCATATTGATAAACCTGTCCCGTACACTTCTATCAGTGCTTGAAGTGGACAACGAACGACACGCTTGTGATGTGTCAAGTGCACGAACGCCGCACGTGGAACGGATCGGCCCTCTGAAGATGACGACGAGGACGACGAAACGATGCAACTACGAAGCTTTGCTTTTAAGAACACCAAGCAGGTATCCTTTGTAGCTATGTCCTACATACCGGTAAATGTCAATTTGTTTTTCTTTTCGCGAACCTTCCTCCACCTTTTGCAATTCTGAAGAACTGATTTGCAGCTGCAGGGGTTGCACGAGCGCGCCAAATAAATAATTTAAAGACGACGACAGTGACGTTGCCACGACGCGTGAAATGAAAACATGTAGCGCTAAGATAATGAGAGAGAGAGAGAGAGAGAGAGAGAGAGAAGGGTGGCAGGAAAGGGCAGGGAGGTTAACCAGACTGAGTCCACTTTGCGACCCTACACGTGGGGAGGGGGGATGAAGAGTGAAACATAAATGAGAGAAAAGAGGAGTCTATCGCACTTTCACATGCACTAAGTTAGGTGCAGGATGTCTATAGTTGGGCACTGAAGTGCGTTACCTTCAGGCTGTGCTTCCACGGCAGTGCCGAGGGAGAAAAGAAAACTGAATGAGGGAGAAGACGGAGAAGAGTAAGTCAACGGGAACAAAGGAGTTCGCCAGTGATACGGAAGCAGCGGGGAAGTCGTCGAGCTTCGGGCCTGTGCTTCGTGCCTCCTGCAGGACCAGGGCGCCCTTCCAGACACGTGTTCACCGCGCTTTCGTCGTAGCACGCAGGAAGGCACCCATCGACGTGGGATGAATGAAGCCCGTCCACTGGGAGCAGAGGGGAAGGCATTTGTGGGTGGCTAAACTATTGCCACCCATAAAAGGTGGCAATAGTTTAGTGTAGATAAAAATAGTGTATTATATATCTGACATTTAACTTTGATTGGGAATTTGTGGCTTTGTGTATTCTTTTAGTCCAGCGACGCGATTTGTTTTGTCACAGACTTTATCAAGTTGCTTGTTCCAAAACAGTGTATATGTCAACGTAACTCCAAAGGCCTTAACCGATCATTCAAAATAAAAAAAAATAATTTGATCATTTTGAAGACCATCACGTTTTGGTTACTTCAAAAAATATGTGCTTCGTGCGATAGGGTGTAGCTAGTGTTCTTATTTTTTCGAGTTGATTTTTACGTTACTTAGTAGTTCTATATCTTTCAAGTGCGTCTATACTCGCGGACAACTTTCTGTGGTTATGAATGGAAAGCTACGGAGGCAAAGCGCGCACAAGTTAGAGCGGTTCAGAAAAGCGCCCCGCGTTTTCATCCCCGTTAGTTTAAGCTGGGGAAGAGAAAACGTACACACCTTATTATCAACGCTTATATAAGACAAAACACACCACTGAATGCAAAAATTTACTTATTTTGCTACTTTTACCTTCCACGTCTGGGCAAACGAGAAACCATCGCACGTGGGAACTGTTTTGATTTAGCATCTGTTCCGTGCAACCAAACGCACTCTCAAACAGTGGCGGACAATTGGCGCGGTAACACATGGGCAGAAGCTCCGCCCCCGTAGGTTTCTCTTCATAGCCACAGAAAGATGTCCGCGAATATAGCTTGTTTTGGCACTCAGAAAGTCATTTAAGTGTGGATGAAATATCAAATGCAGTTCTTTCACCAACGTGCACATTTAACCTTATACAATGGTCTCCCTACAAATTTTCTAATTTCCAATGAGGGTTGAGAACGAAGATAACTTCTCAAATTTCCAAATGTTCCAATAGTGCAGTTGTTTCGTTTCAGTAGGGATCGGAACTCACGGATTCACAGGAATCTATTTATAACTGTGTTTGTGATTTGAGCCTTAGCCAAAGTACCGGCGCAAAGTTCTTCCTCTCCTCATCCACGGATCAATATAGCCCAGACAGTCAGGAGTAACATCGGGCGGGCTAACGAAGGTAGCGAAACCAAGTAATGGAAACCCGCGCACAACAGCCTTGTTAAATAAAATCACAGGCTCATGTCCCAATGTGTGTGTGAGTTTCTGCACTTGTATTGCGATATCCATAGAAGAGGAAGCCAGTCGCTAATTAGGCCGCACACTGGAAAGCCCGTGGTTTTGCCCGAGCATTAGTCGGTGCAAGGCAGCGCCGTCTAACGAGCGCTGTTGCGTCAGCTCCAGCAGCTCCGAGGACGAAGTTTAAAAAAAAAAAAAGAAACGTTTTCTAATTTTCCCTTCTTTCTGATCTATTCAGCTCTCACGGGGCCCCAGTCTTAGCTTGTTATCGATTTTGCAACTTACGAAATGATTGCTCAGTTTTCTCTCGCAATGGAGGAGTCCGTTGCTTTCACGTAGTACCACTTATGCCTGGGAAGTATCGCGGTAAGGGATCGCATAGGGGCGTAAATAGCCTCCCCAGAGTCAGCGCATATGGGTAATGTTAATGGAACTGAAACCGAACTGATTTAGCAGTAGCAGGGCACATCCTAAATTTTAGGTCAAGACGGTAAGTTGGGTCAGTTGGTTAGGATTCATCGTAAGGTTCGTAAGAGCGCAGCACAAGACACAGACAAAAGAAGGTGAAAACGAGAACACGCCGATTTTGGAAGAAAGACACGTTTCTCTTTTTTTTTTGTTTTTTTGCCGGGCAGGTCTTATGTGCAAGTGAAGTACAGTGTTGCACGGTCGTACAACTAAAATCTCGTACAGTAAAAACTTTCGCCTTGAGTTATTTGTGGTTTAGTGCAACATTCAACCTTGTTTTGCACTACAGGCCTATATATTCGTGTTCGAAGGAAGGACTGTTAACATTGGGCAGCAAGCAGAAGCCCTCGGGTTGTATTAAGCCAGTATCGCTGCCCTATACCCCGCGTCGGCATTTTGGACATTTTGGACACACAGCAAACAATTGAAGAGCAAGTCAGGGACAAATTGGGGCATATTTGAGGCGTCTGGTATTACACAGTTCGGAAGGTTAAAGAACTCGCAAATCTTTACTGCGATATACAGGTGTTTATTATTTGTTCCAAACCGTCCGTAAATAAATTAAATTCGTGTTAAGCTCTCGTACAAACGGCTAAGCTACCGCGACATTCTTGCGGTAGGAAAAACCTTGCGTTCCCGCTGCATGTTCGAAATGTACTGGAGCACTTAGTTATACCGTGCTGTTCTGGCAAGTATGGCATTCAGAACGAGTACGTAGAAGTAGCGGCGGCAGAGCACTTTTGATGATACTAATCTATCCGCAGGACGTAGTTCTAGAGAGAAGCATTAGCTGCAAATTATATGTAGCAAAAATACCGAACTGGTGTACAGCATTGCCGTGAGCAACAACAGCAGTTGTAGAAGCAGAATTCCTTCGAGGGCGGTTTACGAGTCCGCAGTAAAAGAGGAGCTAATGACAGCCTCCTTCGATGCTACGAGGAAAGGTAATTAGGAGCGGCGGCTATGCCGTTTATAGAAACAGCGAGAGGGCTAGCTTAACTCCGAAGAAACACGCAGCTCCTATAGTGGGTTCACATCGCTCAATCGCACCGAATTTCAAGTACGTCTGCTTTCGTGCTCGCTGGCATACGAATGAGTTTGGGACGCCTAGTTGGCAACAACCCTGCGCGACTTGTTTCGCGTTCTTCTAGCTTCTTGGTATAGCCCCGCCCCCTCTTCTGATCTTTTTTTTTGTTTTGCTCTACCTCATTTAGTAATTCTCGTTTAACGACCTCATTTGCCTTACATTATTTATGATAGATTATTCTAACTAGAGATGTCTGGTTAGAGCACTTTCCAGTCCCCGATATTTTTTTATTTTATTTTTTTCGGTCCACAGAGCTGATGGCCTACGTGTTATGCCATCTGCACAAAGAGGTACTCAGGGCTAACAGCAGCAAAAGAAAAAAAAGAAGCCTGCCTAATATCGTGCAGGAACGCTGATATGAAAGGGTTGTCAAGTTGCCGCTGGCGTAGGCACTCATCAGGAGCCTTAACTAACGGGTGTTAAGGAATGTTCCGCGCTTAGCGGAAAAAGAACGAAGGCAATGGAATAGCAAGTAACAAGACAGAAGGAACGCTGGTCTTCGAATGAATTTTTACTGCAGAAGAGATGTTATCGTTACTGCAGAAGAGCGCTGACGTAGATTCTATGACATTGCGCTGCTAAGCATTAGGTCGCGGGTACGACACCCGTTCACGGCGCCGCAATTTGATGGCGCTGAAACGCAGAAACGCCCCTCCACCTAAAGTTACGTGCATGTTTTACCGGTGCCACACGCGCACTTCTGATCGCGATCGGGGCCGATCCGGATGGAGCTTGATCCGTATCGGGTGTTGCTGCACGGTCATTTGCGATCGCGACCCTGCGGGATCCGGATCAGCGTGATCGCGATCCGAGAATCGCGATTAGGCCCCTAGATTGCGATCGCAGGCTGACGTCTTCGTCCTCCAGAGCAATATTCTGAAGACGTTAAAAACAAAAAGTGGAGCCAGCTCAATAAAAAACGTTTAAAAATATTTTAACAACACTAATAAGCTGTAAAATTGAACTATTGTCCAATTTAACCATAATTTGCAAATATGAATTTGAAGCTAATAGATTATGCAGTTCTGAGGATGTCTGACGATCAGCAGACGATAATAACTGGATCCGGGTCATTGGACTTTGTAGCAGCGACAATTGTTGATCGCGATTGAGAAATTCGATCCGGATCAGCCTCGATCGCGATCAGAAGTGTACGTGTGAAACCGGCTTTAGAGAACCCTGGGCGCTCGAAATTAGTCCGTGGTCCCACACTAGGGCATGCCTCATAATTATGTCGCGGTTTCCGCGCGTGAAACGCCCGAATTGCATTTAATTTAATTTATAGTACGTTGCAACCCATGTGACCGCCAGCAGTTAGTAAGGCTTTATGGCGCGAAAACAACAAAGGCTATTTAGTCAACGCGGGTCAAGTCGTGGCGCGTACGTAACTCGCAGCTGTCGACATAACCATATTCACTATATTACAGTCCATATGACGCTATGCTCGCACAGTTAAATCGCGCTTTCTTCAATTTTCAAAGGCTTGATTCATCAATATGCCTTTCTGTCTTTTATATGCTTTATTTATTTTATCAAGGTTCTAGCGGAATTTTCCTTAAACGAGAAGATTACTGTGTCTTTTTTTTTTTTTTGTACAGAGCTTGGCGGTTCTCATCAGTCATCAGTCCATCATCTCCATGGGAAGGCATCAATAAAAAGCACAAAAGAGAATAGTTGATTATAATCTTCTTGACGGGAAAAAGGACGATAAGGCTCTGCAGTATTCACGCAAGGAATAAGAAAAAAATAATAACGCAGCGACAGCAGTTGTAAAGTTCGCATACAGATTTTCCTCACGTCAGAAACGGTCGCATTTTGCGTCCATTTCTTTCTTCAACGTTTGCGCTTATATTCGTTCTCGCGCGTTTCCGTTTCTGTTCCAGCGGATCACGAGCGTGTATGCGCAACTACTGTGTTCCAAGTGCAGCGGTAATAGGGACGTCTACAGCTTTTTCCGCGCGAAGTGTACAAACCATGTCTGACTGATCGCAGACGCGTTTGCTGTAGCTTAAAGGAGGCACCGCACAAGAGCTGTCCAAGCCTCCCGGGCCGCTTTCAATGTCGCCTGTTTACGCGCGGCTCAGGACCACATTGTTGTTCTGGCGGCCCGCCTCGCCACTCTTAGGATTTGCCCGTGGGCTAAAGTTTCGGTATACATTTTGGTATGTGTATATGCCAGTGAAACCTTCTCACACCAGATGATTCGGCCTTCGGTGGAGCAAAGGAAGGGAGATGGGGGGAGGGTGTAGCAGTTCAAACTCGTTAACGAATGATTCTGAAAGGACTTCTCCGATGCCAGCCGCAGGCAGCCGGGACAGTGAGCTGAGGGATATATCACTGCGCACGCGCGGCTCGTGGTTTTGCGGTAAGAGATTAGACCAGCTTTTAGTTGTTGTTTTTTTCTTTACACCCGTTTTAAGTGCTCTTCAAGTTCGTCGGAAAATGTCCCGCTTAACTAGCCGCGTTCATGGCCGCATAAGTACGAGAGATTCCGAAACTACGATGTTAGAACAATTGAGAAGTGCTCTTATGCCTTCTGTCGCGATCAGCAAAACCCATCTATCGCGGATAATTCGTAGAAGTTTTCAGGCACGTAAGATTTACGAAAATGGCTAGGAGTGGCACTACTGACATCTACCGCTCACTTTCTAGAGAGAAACCAAAAATAATGTAAGGTGCACAAATTGCTAACATCTGTCTTGGTATTCATCCACCCTCTATCACGGATAATTCAAGCGTGTTTTAGACTTGTAGGATACTCACTGCTGGAATTCTCCGCCTTAAGGCGCCTTCACAGCCTGCAGGGTTATCTGAATGAACTAGCTTCGATGCTCGGTTGAAGTTCAGAAATTCGAATCTTCGCGTTTTTTTTAATCTGAAGGTGGCTAGCTGGAATCGGCATCCTACAGTACACTGCATCTACAGGCTTGCAGTGGCGCCTGACCCCGACAAAAATGCCGAGAGCCAGTGGGGCTATACTAAACCATGTACAAGCAAATTAGAAATACTCACTAAGGTTCAACAAAAGATACTCCCTCACCTGCATAGGAACTGGCCTCCCTGGTGCAGTATTCGGCCACTCCCTCCCAAAAACTAATTCGATCTACCAGTGGCCCTCAGTCCCCAGCAGATGCGGAGCATGTGACCAAGGCGCCGGTCATACTTGTAACACAGCAGAGACTTCTAAGAATCTCTGGGCCCTGACAGGCGGCCGATAGAAACTGACCCTATCCACTTTTAACAACTGAACTCTTTCGAGTGAGGCTAGCTTAGCAGGGTTCTTTGAGGATTCATCAGACCTTGTTTGGGATATCATTGGCCTTAGTGAGATTAGAAGAAGTGGGGACGCTTACACAGTGCTGACTAACAACCATGTACTCTGCTATGGAGGTCTCCCAGATGAGAAACAGTACGGTGTAGGATTCCTAATACATAAGGAGATAGCACTGCCTTAGATAGCACTGCCTGAGCACTGGCTACTGCCAGTGCTAAGGCAGCCTCCTCTGCCGCCTCCGCCTTTCCTGTTTCTACACTGCCACTAACTATAGAGTCACCCTCTAGGCTCGTAGCAACTATCGACATACTCTATTTGCGTACTCCGCCGCGTCCACATAGACCACGTCGCCGGCACTACTGGATATCTTGCAATTCTTCTATCTTAGTGAAACTTCGCGTGCTTATGTTTCTGGAGATTGGGGGTATTGAGAGATGTTCTCTTATTTTCCTTGGGATGTACCTGAGCAATCCCAGCTGTGCTTCTTAGGTTACTCCGATGTCGTCTGAGATGTGTCTGCCCGTCAAACTCTGTGTGAGACTTTCATACTGCTCTACTCTCTCTTCAGTAAGTTTGTCTAGTGTGTTGTGCACGCCGAGTGCCCCGAACTTCTCGTTTGACGTATTTGCCGGAAGTCCCAAGGCTTGCTTATACCTCCTTCTAATAATGCATTATATCTTGACTTTCTCCGCAGCGTAGAGCTTGAGGTAAGGGAACAAATATACAATACGACGGATTCCGATTGTTTCTAATAATCGGATGAGATTGTGCTCCTTCTTGCCATAGTTCTAGTTGGATATCCGTTTTATTATTTATTCTGATTGTTTGTTTATTGGGAAGAAACTTGAAGACTTCCAAGGAAGGTAGAGAACATTTGAAGTCTGCGCAACGAGCGATAGTACGAGAAATGTTAGCCGTAACGTTAAGAGACAGGAAGAGAGAGGTATGGATCAAAGAGCAGACGGGGATAGCCGATTTTCTAATTTACATGAAAAGAAAGAAAATTTAGCTGAGCAGGAGAACATGGAATGCGTTGCCTAGATAACCGGTGGACCATTAGGGTTGCAGCATGGGTACCAAGAGAAGGGCAGCGCAGTCGAGGGACACAGACGACTAGGTGGAGCGATAAATTTGCAGGCGCTAGTTGGAATCAGTTGGCGAAGGACAGGGGTAATTGGAGATCGTAGGGATAGGCCTTCGTCCTGCAATGAACATTATATAGGTTGATGATGGTGATAATTATGTACCAATCTCATGTGGATTTCTTCCTTCTCCGATAAGTAATAAAGTGGAATTCGCTGTTATCTATCCGTTTTCTATGAAATGCAAAAATATTGTGGATTTATTTTCCGAGGTAAGCAAAGAATGCCTGGCTATATCAGAAATCTACTACTCATGTAAATATGGCTATATCTGCGAAAATACTAAGTCCTTACGGGCAAAATAAATACTACATTCTTTGTAACTAAAAATGACAATGGCGCTAGAATTAGTTCTTAACAGGCGTTCCGGCCAAGCAGTTATTCGAGAAAAAGTGGTCAATGACAAAATTCTCATGGGCCCTTGTTTTACGATTCTCTCTAGACAACAAAAGAAAAACAAAAGCTGACCGGAGTGCTAGAAGAAACCTAAAGAGCTAAACCAGGAAGCTTAAGCATGGCTCTGTTTCATTATTACGTCTCGAGATACGAGTGAAAACAATAAACCTGAAGAGGACAGCTGACAAAGATGGTTTGCTGGAATTATGCTTGGCATTGTAATCAGATTTTCCCGCTCGCGGGAACGCAAAAGAGAAAAAAAAAAGTACTCATGAGCAGCTATAGGAAGTTTTGGAATAAATGCGAGGAGTCAAGAAAACAGAATGATATTGGAACATTTCAAAGACCAATGTCGTCTTGACAAGTTGAAGAGCAATTAAAAGGTTAGCTCATTTCAAATAACTACTTTGATGCAAGAGAAAAGAAAATATTGGTTTCCCACTTGATTCCGAAAAACATGCTTTGGTTTTTTTTCGCGTAGTTTGATTCGTGTTTTTTTAAAGCTCAGTAAACTATAGCTGGGACAGCCTATATATCCACAAATATATGGGATGCCCAAATCAACAGTAATCAAGCTGTTTGGAAATAAAAATGAGAAAGCACGACGCATTATGCGGCTTTAAGATTACGATGTTCGGTTGTTGAACCTCTGACGGCTGAACAACGTATGTCATATAATTAGATTTTTGCACTGTGACTATTAAACCATATTTTTTTCTTTGAACATCTGGGCTAGCGTTACGTGGGACACAAGTTATGGCAAGGATCCGGTGACAAACGCCAAGCACCAAAGAAAAGGTAAAAAGAGAGGTTTCATTTAAAATTATGATTTTGTGACAACTGCAGTTAAGCTGATTACCTTTTTGGGGACACGGTAAGTTGATTCGGGAATAGAGGCTTCAGAGAAAGGTTTACTAGTCTAGGTACTATGTTTCGCACGAGTAGATCATTCCAGGATTCACCAACCTGCTAGAAGCCACTCCGTAATCAGACTTCTGTAGAGAACGCAGGCGTTCATTCCCATTACTAGGATACGGTACCAAGAAGATTGGTTTTCTCTGCCTCTACTGACGATTCCTCCCCGAGGAGGTCAACCACGCACACGAAGACTATGAGCTGCAGCTAGCAGCCCTCGTACATTGCGATTGGGTAGAGCTATAGGCTTCCCTGTAGGACGGTTTGCCCCTGCAACAGTGCCCGAGGAGGCGCTTGTGTGGGTTGCGTATTGGACTTCCTATACGTACTACGCACATCAGGCTATATTACACCCTCGGGGCTCTTCAAGGGTGCCGGCTCGGTGGCTGTACCTCGCTCTGTCCTTCAAGGAATCTAGGTGCCCTAGGGAAAGCTGTGCTGTGGTCATGAAGCTTAGGTTAGTGAAATCATTTTGCAGTGATTCGGCGCGCAAAAGTCGGGTGCGCGTTTTGCGAGGCTAAAACAGCCGTCTAATACCCACAGGGCTAGGTGAAAAAAAATTGCACTTTCACTCGTAGGGTACTGACAGCGTCAACAAGGTTCAATGCAGCGTTTGAGCTCCTATATTGCAGTCTTTTTTCGGTCACTGAACCAAAGTTATTAAGTTATTTGGTCAGTCGCAGTAAATTATGCACAGAACATTCTGCACAGAAAGTTTCTGTCGCAGAAACATTCTGTGCGGCATATCGTTGTTGCCTCCATTGCTATGGTCGCTGACTCCCTACCTTACGTGCAGAAACAGTCAGAGCCCGCTCCGTTCTCGTTCTACTTGTAAGTCGCGCCGACGTTCCTTTTGCGTTTCGCAGCGATTCGAAGATGTTTAGTGTCATCACAACGATATTTACGCAATTCAGGGTGCTCTATTGTCAGAGCTTGCTTCGGAGCCAATGGAGCAATAATACGCGACACTACGCGACACAACCTTCGCCTGCGAAGGTTGTGGGTTATTTCTTACCTGCGGCAAGCTGTTATTTCATCCAATTTCATTTTTCATTAATTCATCGCTTCTTTATCTCATTTATTAAGCACACGTTATTTTCCCTATGTTAGTCTTGGTGTCAGTGTTTGTTGGCTTCTCATGATATGACTAATAAAAATCGGACCCCTCGGTTAACTCCCTTTCTTTTCGTTAATTGGTGTCGGGAATATTATTTTGGTAGGAAAGTCAGAGAGTGGCGGAGTGGTTGAATACGTGCGAAAACGTGTCGTACCTTAAGTCTGTGTGGCATTGATTGTTTTTGAAACAATCATGAGAATTACATTGCGATGTTTTAAGGATTTAGGTACTTTGCGTATCGGTTTTTGCTAGAAGGCACGTGCTCTGCATTATTATAGTATTGTTACGGAAAGACGAACGAAGAGAGGAAGAAGACGATCGCGAGACGCTGGCTGTCGCGGGTTGTTGGTGGTCAGCCATCTTAACTACTCGGACTCATTTTGTATATATATTGTAAACATAATCTTCTATACTCCCAGCATACCCGTAACATACTGGTGAGAGGTGCGGGGTACCACGGCTCGAAACGGAGATCCGCAGTGAACGTCGCATCACCGCCCGCGCCATGAATGGCGGTGAGCACACGGGATCAGCGTCGTTGCCGCCTCCCATGTCAACCTCGCGTGCTACGTCACTGTCACTTTCGGTTGTCGTTGTGCAACCCAAGGATCCTGGAACTTACTGCGGGACCGATGGCGCCGACGTTGAAGAGTGGGTGGTCATGTAGTTACGCGGGAGTGGAATCAACAGATGGGACCCTACGCTCATGCTAGCTAACCTGTTGTTCTACCTAAGATGCACGGCAAAGGTGTGGTACGAAAACCATGAAGAGGAGCTAACCAGCTGGGACCGATGTAAAGAGAAATCGACAGAGTTGTTTGGCAAACCAGCGGGCCGTAAAATTGCCGCAAAGCAGGAACTGGCCTCCCGTGAACAATCCTCCTAGGAGTACTATGTCTCGTACATCCAGGACGTGCTGGCACTTTGTCGTAAGGCCGATCGCGACATGACAGAAGATGAGAAGGTCGGGCACGTGCTTTAGGGCATTGCTGACGACGCGTTTAATCTGCTCAAGTGCAAGAGCGGCTCTACAGTTGATGCAATCATTAAAGAGCGCCGACAATTCAAGCAGGCCAAAAGCCAGTGCATCTTGCAGCCATTCGCCAGACTTCCCATTACTGCCGCAACGTCGACGTGTGGAGGTCAACCCGCACAGCAGCATGCGTCGCCATCAGAGGACGCTGTGCGAATCGTTAGTCGTGAACTGGAAGCGATGGCGCCCGCAGCTTTCTGTTCGCGTAACACTGATGCTACCACATTTTCAGTTCCTCTCGTATAAGCCGTCGTTCGCCAAGAACTTGAAAACATTGGTTTACATTCTGTGTGCTGTCGCCCATCGCAGAGCTAACGAACACCCTTCTACTACTTTCGCTCCACCCCAGTGCTTCTCTGCGCGTTATCGCAACCCGACTGAGTGGCGAACTGCGGACAATCAGCCCATATGTGACAGCAGTCGCCGCATTGTTCATGTCGCCCGATACTGACGCAACTCGTGTCCCTCAACATCTAGCATGCCGATCAAGCTGAGCCGTTTTGATGTAAATGCCCGCAATGTTTCGCCCATCGCCGGGTCTAACAGCGCCGACAACTCTGCTGGAAACACGTGGTACAGCCGCTCACCATCGCCGCGCGGACACCAATCTCGTTCACTGCGAACACCTCGCCCAACTTCACATTCGCCACAGCCAAGTCGTCTTTCGTCCCCTGTGGCGTTTGGTCACACTCTTTTGGAAAACTAACACAAGCAGCCCTCGGAGGTGGTGCTGCATTGCCTGCTGCCGCAGCAAATCCTGTGTGTGTGTCCACAAGGAGAAGTGTCATAGACGTTAAAATAGATGGTGTACCTCTCCAAGCACTCGTCGACACTGGAGACTACGTATCTGTGATGACTGCTAGCCTACGTAGGCGTTTAAAGGTGATCCTCACCCCATCAGCTGATCCAGTGCTTCGTGTGGCCGACGGCGGTGTGCTGGCTGTTCTTGCAATGTGTACTGCGTGTTTAATGACAGCCGGCCGCTCTACTTCTGCTCTATTTGATTTGATAGAGAACTCCACTCACGACGTTATCCTTGGATTAGACTTTTTATCCACTCCTTCTGCTCTCATCGACTGCGCGACCGGCGTTCTTCAGTTGGAACTGTCTCAACTCGCGGATGCTCCGAGCACTGCCCCACCACACTTGTGCTCAATTCACGAGGTGCGTCTGTCACCGGGGGCAGTTACTTACGTCACGTTGATCTCCCAGCTATAGGTTCCTGACAGTGAATATGTGTTTCACCCCATCATCGACGTTCTTTTGAACCGGAACGTTGCTGTTCCGCATACGTTGGTCCCGGTTACTAATAACGACGTCGTTCTACCGCTTCCGAATTTTAGCCTGCGCCCTCAAGTGATTCCGGCCAGTATGTCCTTGGCCAGCGTTAGTAGTGGTTCCCAATTTGACATTGAGAGTCTGAATGCCGAGAGTGGCTTATTAGCGCCAATTGCAGCTCTCAGCACCGGTTCCTTAACGGATGACTTCGCGAAAATGATTGACCCTGACGTTACCTATACGCAGGCCACGGACATACGTCACCTGCTTGAATTGTACAGCGACATCTTTGATTTCGGCGACAGGCCTTTAGGACAAACGTGTTGTTCACCACCGTACAAACACTGGAGGCACGAATGCTAGTCGTCGGCCTCCCTATCGGGTATCACATGCTGAACGTCGAGTGATACAATCAGAAGTGGACAAAATGCTCCGCAATAGGGTCATCGAGCCATCAGCCAGCCCTTGGGCTTCGCCTGTCGTCCTTGTGAAAATGAAAGATAGTACCTGGCGTCTTTGCGTCGATTATTGCAACTTATACAAGATCACGCGAAAAGACGTCTAAGCATCGATGACGCCCTGGACCTCTTGCACGGAGCTAAATACTTCTCGTCCATCGATCTTCAATCCGGCTACTGGCAGATTTCAGTTGATTAAATGGACCGCGAGAAGACGGCCTTCATCAAAGCGGATGGCTTATATCAGTTCAAAGTCATGCCCTTTGGCCTACGCAATTCTCCTGCGATATTTGAACGTATGATGGATTCTCTTCTGTGAGGCTACTTATAGACCACCTGTCTTTGTTACCTTGACGACGTTATTGTTATTTCTCCCACGTTCTTTATCGCTTATGGCTAGGGGTGGCCTTCACGAAATCCTACTCGTTTCGCATTGGAATGGCCGACAACGCTCTCTGCAATGCCTGCCTTTGGGAGGAGACGCTGGAACACATTCTGTGCGACTGTCCTGAATATAATGTTCCGAGACAGTCCATGGCGTCCGTTCTAGCGCACCTCGACAATAGACCATTGTCAGTTGCAACCATTTTCACATATCACCGACAGAAGACATCGCAGCTGAAGGCGACGAAGGGACTACTTCGGTTTATGAAGGATACGGGCTTGGACAAGCGGCTGTGACAGTGATGTCGCGTACCGCGCAAGAGTGGCGGACTGTAAGTGACGATGTGTTTGCTTTGTTATGTGCTCTCTCTCTCTCTCTCCTCCCATCTTTCATCCCCCCCATCCCGCTCCCATGTGTAGGGTAGCAAACCGGTTAGGCTACACTGGTTAACCTCCCTGCCTTCCTTCTTCACTTTTTCCTTCCTTCCTTTTCCCACGTTCGGCCGCCACCTTACCCGACTCGCTGCAATTCTTGCGGTTTTCGGAAAAGCCGGCCTTCAACTGAATTCCGTGATGGGTAAATTCGGGCGCCATCAGGTTACCGTGTTGGGACACCCCGTTGACGCACCCGGTGTCCAACCAGATCTGTAAAAATTTGCGCCGCACACAGTTTCCCTGTGCCACGTTCTGCCACTGACGTGCGCTGCTTCGTCGGCCTGTGTTCTTACTTTTGCCGTTTCGTCAAAAACTTCGCCGACGTTGCTCGGCCTTTGACAGATCTTCTAAAGAAGAACACGCCATTCTCATGGGGCCCGGAGCAGGCTCACACGTTCGCCACTCTCATCGGGGTTTTTTTTTTTGTGATTGAAAATTATGTTTGGGAAGGGTGCAACAGAACTAAGGTGGAGAAAAAGAGTGGGGGAGTCGGAATCGTCATCCATCAGGGAGCCCCAAATGGAAAAGAATAAATTCTAATTGTCAATAGCATCTTTCGTTATAAGGAACAATGAGCGGGAAAAGAAGCTTATCTGGGCGTAAAGTATTTGTGGACCAGAAACTATTGCACAGAGAAGAATCAAGAGTCAGTAGAATGCGTAACTGCTGATATTAGGGGCTTCGGGAATGATGCCGAAATTATCCTATTAGGTAACATGAATGCCCACATACAGAATCTAGATGGCTATACCGCCAACAACTGGAAGTCAGTGCTAGACCTTTGTGAGCAACATAACTTCGCGATCGTGTATACAGGGTCTAAGTGTGAAGGACAGATCACGATCATTTACGAGGAAGGGTATAGCAGCATAGGGAGTGACGGTAAACGCATCATATTGAAAATGGGAAATTTAGTTGGGAAAGAGAGCAAGGAGTGCAAAATGGTGAGTCCATATTTGAACACTAAATATATAACAAATATAGTCACAAGAGTCGAAGAACAACTTGGCAAATGGCCAAGTAAACAGTGGGAATATAGCGAGCTTCTAAGTGTAATAGTGACAGAAATTCAGAAAGCGAAACAACATGTTCGCTGGAAAGGAGAAAAGAAACCGAAAAGCTGATGGAACAGGGAAGTACGACAAGCGATCGACGAACGACAGAAAGCATCCCGACAGCACAGGCAGGGGATGAAGGCACAGTTGCCGCAGGATGACGTAGTCAGTAAATGGGACATATACCGGGAGCAAAAGTCTATGGTTTAAATATTGGTGCAGGCAAAGATAAAAGGTGAAAGTGAACATTCGTTGTTAGTTGGTTGTTAGAAATACGTGACAAAAAGAAGGCCGCACCTAGAGTATTTTGGAGCCACATAAAATTATTAGGCAAGAAGTCAACAACAATACAGCAACATATCCGAGACGAAGATGGAAACAAACTGGAAAGGGAAGCGGCAATAAATTACATCCCAAAAATAACAGCCGAATCTTTCCAAAGCAATGACAAGGTTGTATTTCAAAAATAAGAAGAGCATGAAAGAGAACGAGATGGAAAAAAGTTGGTGCTGACCACTTTCCACTGGAAGAAAGCCGAAGAGCAAATTCCTAAGCGCACAGCCACAGGCGTACTCGAGGTTCCCGTTTGGCTGATTAATGAAGAAATACAAAAAATACTATAAAGAAGCTCCGGTGAAAGTAGTGAAAAAAGATTTAAAGATAGAAGAATACCAGACAGTTGGCGACAAAGTATATTGAATTTAATTTATGAAGGTAAGGGTGAGAAAGATAGAATTCACTCGTATAGAAAGGTGAACATTACATCGGTAAGATACAGCTTAGCAATGCAGGCAATCAAATTAAAGCTGCGAGCATGGGGAGAAAATAATGGCCATTTCGGGAGAACCTGGATTAGCTTCAATATAGGTAGGCGTTTCGATGATAACTAATTTGTTCTAACTCAGTGTATTGAAATATCAAGAATAGAAAATAGACTGTTATATATGGCCTTTTTAGACATTACAAGAGCGTGTGACAACGTAGACCGCAAGATTTTGTGGAATATTCTGGAAGGGGAAGGCTTAGGCGACGATTGTCGACACCTTTTGAGAGAGATTTACCTAGAAAATACCGTTTGCATTCAATGGGAATGCTTGAATAGCGAGGAGAAAGTCGATATCAACAAGGGACTTAGGCAGGATTGCCCTTTATCCCCACTGCTGTTTATGATGTACGTGGTTACGATGGAGAGGGCGCTAGAAGGAAGCAATATCGTCTTTAATCTCTTATTCAAACAGGCGGGTACAGTTGTAGAGCAGCAGTTTCTAGGTTTATTTTATGCGGATGACATTGTGTTACTGGCTAACATGCAAAATGATTTTTAACGTCTGGCTAGTACCTGCGGATAGCAAGGTGAGAAATTATGCTTGGAATTTAGCGTTAGAAACTCAGGTGTTATGGTATTCAATCAAAACAGTGAACACAGAGCGGCAATACAGGGCCAGGAAATGCCTCGGATAAAAGAATAAAAATACTTTGGTATATGGATAATTGAAAGCTATAGAAATGTGGAAACACATGACAGAACCATAACCGTAAAAAGGAAGAGAAATGCAGCCATAATGGGGAAGCAGAGAGCGCTATGGGGATACAATAGGTACGGGGTGAATTGGGGCATGTGAAGAGGTGTATAGGTTCCAGGGCTTACTTTTGGAAATGCTGTTGTTTGCTTGAAATAAGGGGCACAATCAGGACTCGATGGCCACCAGTGTCAGTGGGACGCCTCGCATTGGGCGCTCACGGGAAGACTACAAATGAAGGTGTGCAGGGTCATATGGTCTGGACAAGTTTTGAAGTGAGGGAAGCTCACAGTAAAATGGATTATCAAGAAAGACTGAGGAATATGGAGAAAAGTAAATTGGCTGGGAGAGTGTTGAGTTCTTTCTACAGAAAAAGCGTTGATTCACAGTGGAGCAAAAGAACTGGGAAGCTTACCAGAAAGTATGCGGCCTGTAGGGTGAGCAACACAGCAACAAAGAACGTCAAGCGGGAAGTCAGAAAGGCTGAAGTAATCGAATGGTTGGCGGCAATGAAAAAGAAACCTGCCATGAGTAACTACTTAAAAAAACGAAATCGGGAAAGAAACCATTTATGATAACTCAAATGGAAGCTCCTTACATTGGAAGCAAGATCAGGATGCCTTAGAACACGCCACTATAAAGCGAGATATAAGAAGGAAGAAGAC
This sequence comes from Dermacentor variabilis, assembly GCF_050947875.1. Classification (NCBI taxonomy): domain Eukaryota; kingdom Metazoa; phylum Arthropoda; class Arachnida; order Ixodida; family Ixodidae; genus Dermacentor; species Dermacentor variabilis. Next base: position 71,671,040 of record NC_134577.1, read on the forward strand.
ACATGTGCTTGCTGCGCTAAAACCAAGGCAACGATGAAGCATGTTTTATTAGAATGTCAAGATATCTGCCCAGTGGTCGATTTTGGCACCACTGGCCCCCTTGAAACCCTAGGGTTCAGCGAGAGCAAGGGGGAAGTAAACATGTCCGCAATTGAGACAAGTAAGAGACGATTGGGAGATTGATGGAAGAAAGTAAGAAAACGACCAAAAACAAAGGCCTACAATAAGTTCGCAACAGGGGTCAGAAAATTTGGTTATGGGAATTCATGGCGGGTTTTTTTGTTCTTTTTTACCCTAGGTAGGACATTAGGCAGTACTATAGCAAGACCTTGGTGGCGCAACCCACCGCGCCGATTCAAAGGGGACACTCACAACATCCATCCATCCATCCATCCATCCATCCATCCATCCATCCATCCGTTCATCCATCCATCCGTCCAAGCGCTAGAGAGGAGCCCATCTTCTCTGTAAGGTTCACATATACCCGTTGCAATTTCTTAGGTCAGGTCCTTCTCTTTTAGCTGCACTCCATCCACCGTACAAACATTTCTCTTTGTTAACACTTCTGTTGAATGATTACGCCTGACTTCACCCAAATGGAGTCCCTGTGTGCAAATAGAGATAGGCAAACCTTGCAAGCGTTCAAGCAAATAGGCACTCAGAGTATAGTGTGCACACGACAGCCTTTGCTTCGGCTTTCTTCCATCTTCTTGCATGTTTGCACGTTACCTAAAAAAGGACAAGAATAAAGGCAAAATCAATGAGTACACACATCCAACAAAACACGACAGAAGTTCGTCAGTGACGCATTAGGCGTTCATCTCCGGTTGTGACATGTCCGTGGAAAGCTGTGCATTAACGACCGCTTTGCTATGCTGATCGCGCTACTTGTCAAGCAACTCGTAATCGCTTCATGTGCTCCGCATCGGGCGGTATTTCTGCATTTTGTTTTTCTTTTCTACCCGTGTTCTTTCTCTTACCGAATGCTTATGCGAGGGGCAATTGCTGGACCAAGTTTCGCAATCGCTGAGAGGAAAGTGTTGTTCCTGGCAGTTTGCTCGCGAATATTGGACCTCGTCGCTATCGATGCAGTTTCACCAGCTCGGCCATCGATCGTATGGCTGCCGAGCATGCGTATTTTATCATGTTGCGTCAGGAGCCGTAGTGTCGAATAACAATGTGAGGGAGCTGCGATCACGAGCTTAGACCTGGTGATGTCATCGATATCGTAATAGCTTTCTCTCTCTGTATTCTACAGCAGCTGTCTCACACATGTAGAATAGGCTGTTCTTAAGAATACAGCTTTTTGTGCAGTGTTGGCTGAGCTCCTTTGGTGACAATACGAGCACGCCACGCGAAACAGTTGGTAGACAGAACGCCCAGAATTCGACTAGGCAACTCTCGTGTTCAAACAATATCATCATTGCTCAAACAAGCCTTGGTAAATGATTTGTGCTTGAGTTTATCCAACGTTTTCGCATCTATAAATGGTCCAATTAGCTGGTTCAGGCTAAGTAGAGCAGATACGCGATGATTGCTTCGGTGCTAATGAATGGTGTGCGGAGCTTGTGTCTGTAGTGGACGAAGTCTTTCGCCATAAGATAAAAAAAGTTAGGACAGAGTCGATTGAGGCAGGACCAGTTCAAAAGGATCTCTCGATTAAAGATACATTTGGCATTCTGTATGTAATATCATGATGCTGATAGTGATGACAGTGGCCAAAAATCATCAACCCCTCTTCCCAGCCACCATAAATAATCTAAGCGTCTGATCAGACAAAGATGAAAACGAATATATCATTTTCGTGTCCAGGATCTTACATACCGCCACATAAATGTAGCAACAGTGGCACTAGCTTTGACTGACTCCTCTATTTTAGTAGTTGGTTACATCACGTGCTTCCCATCGTGATCTCTATGGTCATCATGCATTGTAACTATGTTGCCGTGTACAATGAGTGTTTTTGTGAGTTATGCATAATAAGGGCCTCTCTCCTGTTTATACACGTATTGTCAGCCTATTTTTATGTCCACTGCCAGGACGAAGGCCTCTCCTTGCGATCTCCCATCACCCCTGTCCTGAGCCAAATGATTCCAGCTTGTGCCTCCAAATTTCATAATTTCATCACGCCGATTAGTTTTCTGCCATACTCGATTGCGCTTTTCCTCTTTTGGCACCATTCCGTAAGTCTAATGGTCCGCCCCTTATCTGCCCTACGCAATGCATGGCCTGCCCAGCGCCATTTTTTCAGTTAATGTCAGTTATAATATCGGCGTTCCGCGTTTGCTCTCGGATCCATCCCGCTCTCTTCCTGTCTCTTAAAGTTACGCCTAACATTTTTCGTTCCATCGCTCTTTGTACAGTCCTTAACTTGTTCTTTAGCTTATTTGTCAACCTCCTAGTTTCTGCCCCATATGTTAGCACCGGTATAATACATTCGTTGTTGGCCTTTCTTTTCAATGATAGTGGTAAGCGACCAGTCAGGATCGGGCAATACCTGCCGTAGGCACTACAACCCATTTTCATTCTTCAGTAAATTTTTTTCTCATTATCAGGCTCCCTAGTGAGTAATTTTGCCCTAGGTAAACGTACTTTTTCACATACTCTAGAGACTGACTGGCGATCCTGAAGTTTTGTTCCCTTGGTTGGATATTGAACATTGACTTTGTCTACTGCGTATTGTATCAACCCTACTCTTACAAGGGCTTGGTTAAGGTCCTCAATGAATTGTTGTAATTCGTCCCCAGTGTTGCTGAACAGGACAGTGTCATCTGCAAACCAAAGGTTGCTGAGATATTCACCGTTGATCCTCACTCTTAAGCATTCCCAGGTTAATAGCTTGAATACTTTTTCCAAGCATGCAGGAAATGGCATCGAAGATATTTTTGTCTCCTTGCCTGACCCGGCTTTTTGATAAATACCTTTCTACTTTTCTTGTGGATAATCAAGGTAGCGGTGGAATCTTTGGAGATATTTTCCAAGGTATTTACGTACGTCTCCTGTACTCATTGAATACGTAATACCTGTATGACTGCTCATTTCTCTACTGAATCAAATGCCTTTCATAATCTATGAAAGCCACATAGAGAGGCCTATCGAGCTTTGCATATTTCTCAATTGCCTGATTGAGGACATGGATGTGACCTACTGAAGAATTTCTCTTCCTGAAGCCAACCTTTCATCTTGTTTTACTGGAGTCGTGTTACCATAACTATATTGTAGATTATCTTGCTGAATATTTTATGCAATACTGAAAGCAAGCTAATGGGCCTATCATTTTTCTTATTTTTTAAGGTCTCCCTTCTTGTGGATTAGTATAATATTGGCGTTCTTCCGATTCTCTGGTAAAATTGAAGTCGGGTGGCATGGCGAATAAAGGGCCGCAAGCGTTTCAGGCATTATGTCTTCTCCATCTTTGAATAAATCGACTGTTATTCCATCTTCTTCTGCCACCTTTCACCAGGTCATGTTTTGCAAGGCCCTTCTCACTTCATCGCTAGTTATAGAAGCCTCTGCATCCTGTTTTTTCCTACTTCGATTGGAGGTAGTGTGGCTGTTCTGGATGCTGTACAGGTCTGTATAGAATCCTTCCTCTGCTTTTACAATATCTTCCAAATTTCTAGTCATATCACCCTGCTTATCTCTAAGCACATACACCTTGGCTTGTCCTGTGCCTAGTTTTCTTAGTGATTTCGTGCTGCCTCCATTTATTACTGCTTCCTCAGTCTTTCTCACGTTATAATTTCGAATATCCCTTGCTTTCTTGTTGTTGATAAGTTTTGACAGTTCCCCGAATTCTATGTGATCATTTCAGTAGATAGAATTCTTGATTATTTGATCTCTTTAAGTCCATCGTTACGTGGGAGAGCTTACCTACTGTTCTGCATGGTGCCTTACCTCGCACTTCAACTGCTGCTTCCGGAGCCAGCCTAGTTAAGGTTTCATTCACTACATCTACGTCATCATCTCTCTGTTCCAAGGCTGCACATTTGTTTCGAACCGCCGAGCCTAATTTGGTCTGCTTTTACTTTTAATCGCCTAGGTCGCGCTGTTTCTTCTTGACTAATTTTACTCTTTCGCTCTTCATATTGAAGTAAGTCCTAGACATCACTAACTTATGGTCACTGAACTTTACCCTACCTAACACTTGTACATCCTGCACTATGCTACGATCGGCAGAGAGTATAAAGTCTATTAAATTTCTTGTTCCTCCATTAGGGCTGTTCCAGGCCTACTTCCTGTTGCGGCGCTTCCTGTAGAAGGGGTTCATTATTAGGAGCTTATTCCTTTCCAAGAAGTCTATGAACATCTGTATTGTTTCTAGAATCCATGCCGTAGTTGCCAATTGCCTGTTCACCAGCTTACTTTTCCCCCACTTCTTTATCGAAATCGCCCATGACTACAGTATACTGAGGAAGCAGCTCAATGTGTCATGGCCCGTCACCTTCGGGTGAGCGCCGTGACCCGGTCCGCTAAAACCCTTCTCTTGGGCTCTCCGAGCTTGTTGAAAACGTCTATGTGTACCTAGCCAATTTCACGGTCACCTGCGTACGTGCTTTTCAGAACCACGATGTTAGAACCATTTGTAAATATTTTCTTCTATACACATGTATTATTATTTAAATTATGGGGTTTTACGTGCCAAAACCACTTTCTGATTATGAGGCACGCCATAGTGGAGGACTCCGGAAATTTTTACCACCTGGGGTTCTTTAACGTGCACCTAAATCTAAGTGCACGGGAGCTTTCGCATTTCGCCTCCATCTAAATGCGGCCGCCATGGCAGTGATTGGATCCCGCAACCTCGTGCTCAGCAGCCCAACACCATAGCCACTGAGCAACCATGGCGGGTATATATGATTATGTATATCAGTATGGGAACATAGTCATAATGGCACATAGCCAGCGGTACTGGGTACGTGCGTCTGAAGGCATTCGCAGGTGGCTGGGGCGGTCGAAGGGAAACTTATTTACGTTTTGAGAGAGCGCCATAAACTAAACAAATAAATAAAGGGAAGTATCCTAACCATGGATTGGAGACACTTACACTTACACTGTTTCGTGCATAAGTGATCGCTCTCCAGAATCCGAGCAATACCCCCAAAAGAAACACCATGGATTGTTCAAGATACGGCACAGCGAGGGCAATGTGCGTCCGTGTTTTTCTATGATTCGTTTTATAAGCAGCAGTCAACGCTGTGCAGGCTGGAAGGAGTTCTTGCAGTTGCTTCGTTCGCACTTACAGTTCGACGCTTTTTCGCAATTGTGCATAACGGTTAAATGCGAAGCATTTCTCGGCTAACATTTGCCACCTTGGCAGCATCTGTCTGCCTAGCCGCTTACGTCTTTGTGCTCTCATGGTCGTTTCGTTAACTTGGTATGTACTAAAAATGGCATAGTATGACGAGTGTACGGCCAACATAAATGATTAGTCATTATATGAATATTATGACATGTGTGTCATGTATGTTATGAAACATCCGCCTACGTCTTGGTGCTCTGATGGTCCTTTCATTATTTTTTGGTACAAAAATTGGCATAGTATGAAAGAGTGTATGGCGAACATGAATTATCGGTCACGACATGACTATCATGACATGCGTGTCATATAGGCCATGAAACAGCCTCCTACCTCTTGGTATTGTCGTGATCGTTTCGTTAACTTGGTATCTGCCAAATTGGCGTAGTATGACAAGGGTATAGGACGAACATAAATGTTGTCCTGACATGAATGTTGTGATATGGGTCTCATGTAGTTCATTAAAAAGCGACATACTACTTGGTATGTACCAAAATTGGCAAAGTATGACAACAAGGTATGGCGATCATAAATGATGGATCGTGCCATTAAAGTGACTCCATCCGTGTCACATAGGTCACGAAACAGCCGCCTACATCTTGGTGCTCTTATGGTCATTTCGTTAAGCTGGTAGGCTCCCCGAACACTGCTTCTCATAACATCGATTCCCACAGAGCGTGGGATTTGACGGCTTGTTTCATGTAAGCTCAGTATTGAATCAAACTGTTCTAATCGTGAGAAACAAACACTGAGGTACATGGCTGCTAATGCGTTGTTTGAGGTGATTTTTATTTTCGTTCTTCTTTTCGGGTTCCTTATTTGCAACCCGTCGAGAAGACCCTCGCATGCTTGCTCGAGCGAACGCTGTTCGTGCGCAGCGAAGCATGGACGGAACGCCCAGTCAAGCACACACGAAACGCGCGGAGTGATAACTTTTCTTGATCGAACTTCTTGCATAGCTTCCAAAGCGTTGACTGCTATGTATGGAATGAAGTATAAGAGCCACCCAAGCTGAGGGAAACCGCACTCCAGAGGAACGTCACGTTATTACAAGTTTAACAGTTGTTATTTTGCCGTACGTCAATTATATTCTGTGCTGAAATGAATGCTATAATTCCATCTGATCGACAGAAGCCATTCTTGTGCACAGGGGCTTTGTTCAAATTACGTTGCCAGCGCGTACATATAGAGAAGTTGACATTAGGCGCCCATGTCGAGCTCCTTCGTGTTTTTTTGCGAGAGAATCCAAAGACTCCTTACAGAGAACTTGGTGAACTCTACAAGAATGTTCCAATTTGAAAATAATGCTGACATCACGGTATACGTAGGATTTTAGTGGTTCCGTCACTAGCCTTAGGTGTGCCTGAGGTTCCCACTATTCCCACTACCGAGTTGTTTTTGCGTGGCGAGTGAATTGTGTCACTTCGGCACTTTGACTCTCTTCTCGTATCAGGCGTGACGTGTGTGACGTTTGTGACATTTATGTGCGACACAACAGTCGCTAGATGCAGGATGTTTAAACACTACATTGCTGTTAGTGTGATTTTATAACGGTGCCTCGAGGTAGCGGTCATCATTTCACAAGGTAAAAGAGCAACCATCACAATGTTAGACCATTTTAATTTCTTCGCACCACTATCGCTCAAGTAAGCAAGAAATAACAGTTATGTACCTATATGGCATGTTTTACTATTACTGCAATAGAAGTAATCGTTCTTGAAATAGCATGACGATTCTGCTGACGCACTGTCATTCACAGTGACGTAGATCACTTAATTAAACTTGGTAACTATGTTGTATTCCACAAAGAAATGAAAATAAAATGCGGATATTTATGCAAGCAAACCGTGTTATATGATATAGATTCACTTGATACTGTAACTTTATTGTACAGGACCACAGCTTAAATAGTGGAAGGTTGGGAGAAAATTTCATATTGGTTGAGTTGAGTAACAACAATATCAGCGCATTTAGCAAAACGCAAGCAAAGCACGCACAATAGCATGAAGGAGTGCACATGTAAAACCCCGACAGTGTAACTGAGAGCCAGTGAGCGGTTCAATGGAAGTTTGCACTTCTTGTATGACTAATAAGAACTCTTTCGTTTTAAGCATGAAATGGTGTTAGCTGCCGTTGTCGGCGGCCTTCTGGAGACCATGAGCCAAGATCTTCAGCCGTAATCCAGGGCACTCAAGATTATTACAGAACGAGAACATTGGGATACCAGTCAGAACTTACGAAAATGCAGCCTTGGCTACCCAATCCTTTGCACAGGACCGCATTACATACGCTAGTTACTTCCCAAACAAGTTGCATAAAATATTGCTTCCAAGTTCTTCCTGATGTCTGTTCACAATATCCCTCAAGATGTAAGTTCTGGTACGCTGAAGTTTTATTTGATACTTCTAACAGTATCTGATACTTCTAACAGTACTTCTAACAGTACTTCTAACAGTTCCAAAGGCAGATAAAGGGCAGTATAAACTTTATTGTCATCTTTTGACGCTGGAACAAGCTAGCCTGTGTTCTTTTCAACATCAGCGGTCCGTGAGTTCCGCGGCCGCGTGCAAGCCGACAGCAGCCGGCGCGCCGCAGATGGCTGTTTAGCCGAGATGAGAGTTGCAATGAGGTTTCTTCTTTGACAGGCGTAGAGTTTCATACTACTATACCTAGAGGGATACCTGCCGCTGCGATCATTCAACTATCATGGGAATGACGGGAAATAAAAACTACGAATTGGTATTCTGCTAATCTGTGAACCAGTCTACAGGTACTTTTTGAAAGCTTTGGTTTCGCTCTAAACGCAGTTGCTATATATAAGCCGCAGTGGGACAGTGCGACGCAAACCTCTCTGCCTTTGTTCTCTTGCTCGAAGTGGCAGTAGCGTGCTGATCGACAGCGCCTGTGTCGATGTTTGTGTAGCGGCGTGGTGACGAAGCCCTGATGAGAAAACAACAGTGTCGCAAACAGCGAGAGAACGTGTTTTGACTGTTTGCGCCGTAGCATTACCTGCTTTATCAAACTCCAGAAGGGCAAAAAGAAGGTACTACTGACACAAGCACGATACTACGCACATGTTCTGTGTTTTAAACCATTAAAGCACATAGACAACGTGGCGTGCCTGCTAATAAGCTTCAGCGGGGCTTTAATTAAAATGCGTCGCGATTCTGCGACTTCCGATGATAGCTTGTGGGATCACGGATAGAGCCGGCGTTTGCCGGTCCTCCGGTTATGTTCCCCACGAATTACATGGACTGCTCAGCTTCATTATTATCTCTTAAAATGAAATAGAATATCGGCTTTCCCCATTCGCTCTCGTATCTACACTGCTGCCGGTCTGTCAGTCCACACAGCCTGTCTCCTACCGTTGCAGGTAGCGTCTTTCGTTCCGTCGCTGTTTGCGTGGTCAGTACCTGGACACAACTTTCTGTTTTGGTACAGCTCTAGGTTTGGCTTCTCGTACATGCTTATACTTGCACTGCGAGCTTTAAAGCTGTAAAATTTAGCTGCACACGTGTGCTGGGCGTTTTAATAACCTGCCAGTAAGTATTTTCTACTAGTGATGCAGAGTGCAATCGAAAGACGGCTGACGGCTCGCATGACGCCTTTAGTTTACTGGATCGGCAGTTGTACTTCTAGTCGCTTGACAATCAAATTTGATTGAAGGCTTCAATACACATGGCTCGTTTATGCGCTCATTGAAATATGTGTTACGGGACATTTGAGAACGCAAATTTACTTATGGTAGGAAAGGTTGCTGCTTCCTGGCTGTAGACTGCTGTCGCAAAAAGGGTAAGCGCAAATCCACAACATAACTGCTGGTGGCACACGTTTCGGAACAGCCGGTAGGTCAATATAAAATATAATGAAGCGTACTCGTAGGAGGTCACAAGCGTCCCAGCTAGCAGTGCAGCAGATGTGCTTAAAAGTACTTCAAGAGATTGAACAATCGTGACAGCCGACACATCGTTTCCAAAAAGTGAGAGAGTTGACAAATACCTACCGTCTTCACGAAAAGTTCAGCTTTCTCGCGTTCGCAGCGAGCAGGCATTGTAGCAGACGAAACTTGTAGCATTTCTCTGAAACAAGCAACACTTTTCTCACAATATAAAATTTTATGTTCCTAAGTAGTTGATAATTATTTTTATAAGAGAAGATGCACGGTTCTTATTGCTGTGGTAAAAATAAATCAATTATTAACTGGCGCTTGATCGCGAGAACAGAATTGCAGAGCAATGCATACCTTGATCTGCCCTGGTGGTAAACCATGCTTCGATCTCAAAGTCGAAGGACCTTTACGCAATATATTGTGCAATATATAAAATACTGCAGCAGGTACGTACCCAAGGGGGGGCCCGGGGGGGCTCGCCCCCCCTCCCTTGAAATTAGGACGCATACCCCCCTCCTCTCCGCCCATGCCACCACTTCTTACACACATTCTTAAAGCGCCACCAAATCAATGTTGAGACTTGACAGCTACTCGGCGGTCCACATTTAGCTGCCTTTTCCCCTCCTTTTGGATGGCGGTAGTTATCGGCGTCTCCTGAGATGTGAAGGCCAGTTTCCTCATCAATTCGGTGACCGCGCGGATAACTTCAGATGCGCGTGACCGTTTATTCAACGGTCACGCGCATCGGTGTTGCTTCGTTAGTTCAACCTTCTTCATTTAGACTGATCCACGGACCAGAAAGGGGATTCGGTTCGTGGTCAGCTGGTCTGTATGCGCATGGAACGGGCTGGGGCCAGAGAAAATGCCAATTGCGTTTAACTTTTCTTTTTGTTTCATTATTTCCTCGAGTGACATCTCGCCGCGACGATGACAGATCCTCGGAACGTCATGCCCGTGATATCGGTTAGATAAGGTGGAAAATAAGATAATGCGAGACAGCCTCCATCTTCAAACGCTGCAATGACTCTTACACTAATAGGCAATATGACTGTCACCCGTTAACTCGTCTGGTCTTTCCCTAATTGTACAGCTCTTTTCGTGCCAAATTGCCAACTGGAAACAAGAGTCGCAAGGATTTGAGAAATTAAGCGATCTACTAAGGGAGAGAGCCAAGACAACAGCCAAACAGAAAGGAAAAGTTGAAATTAACAAATTTAACCGTTGTTTATGAAAATATTTATGGATTAACATCTTTTTATTTAAAGAGGAAGTAGAGAAAACGCCGCTGGAAGCGGAGGACAATTCCGTCTGTTATGAATGACGCTTCTGCAGTTGTCATTCGAGCCGCCTAACGTAGCCACTTGTCTGCTCTGCTTATGTAGGCGTTTTTCTAACCTTCAGTGGTGGGCGCAGTGCGAGGAGAATCGCAGCTTCCTGCGCCATACGCGGTTGTACGCGAATGGCGGCCACGCATCGTTACGTAACTTCCCAAATAACAATACGAGTCGGTTGTGGCACTTAACTTGTTAAAGCAGTAAACAAGGGGCCTAAAAAAACTGTGTTTGCTCTGCAAATATACATTTCTGTATAATTTTTCTAGAGCTAATAGAAAAAGCGCCACAATAGTCGGATACAACTTAAGTCTGCAGTGAAGCCCCGCCCACGCCCTTATAACCGCCAGCCACTGTTCCTTCGCGAGGCTGAAAATAATTCGTACTTCAAACTTTTTCTGTAACCCAAATAAAACGGTAACTACAAAAATAAAATAATTAGGGCGTAATTTCCCTCGCCTATTATAGTGGAATGGCGAATGCGCAATTCCTTATTGAACTGAAATAACATGCTTGCTTCTCTACAACTATTTGTTGTAAAGTTTCGCTTCAGTTGGCAGTGAAGTTTCATGCGAAATGCGCGGACTCCATACATTTTGTCCATGTCTGTTGCACACCTCATTGCTTCCGCCGATGAAAAGACTCTTCAAGAACAGCAGAAGCTCCGGAGGTATCAAGTACGATGCCATGTTGAAAAGGCAGCATGACGACAATTTTATTTGCTTTTGTGATTGGCTGGCGGAGTAACACAACTCCGCGCGGCACGTGTGCCTTTGCTGCCAACTGCTGTTTTTAAGTTCTATTCTACTAAAGTAATCGTTAATTTACACTTTCTGGGGGCTCCTTTACTTGTTCTTGGCAGGGTTCTTGCTTCGTTTCTTTTCTGCGTGAGTCCATTTGACGTGGTTCTTTGTTTGCCAACTAAAGGAGAGGTGTATCGCACATGCGTACCTGTAAAACACACTTTTCTTTTTTGTAGGCTTACGCGTTGCTTTTTTTGGCGAATGGTGGGTTTTATTCCCATTTGTACTAGTAAAGCTACCCCCCACCCTCATTTACATGGAAAAGTTACCTTGAATTGACGCCCCCCCCCCCCCACCCCGTAAAAAAATCCTGGTTACGTGCCTGTACTGCAGAAACAAAATTAGATTCTACGTGAAGATATTTAATATAGCTTCGTTTAAGGCGTCGCAAGCAAAATCCGCTAGCATAAAGATTGAAGTTAACCCGAAGCCTGTACTTCCCATCATGCCCTTGTAGATCGAGGCAACTCTGAGGAAAGCCCCTGCAGAAACAAGCGCCACATTACCCTCGGGGTATTTATTTAGAAACTCTGTGGTGACAGCAAACTATTGCCTCCATATGAACCAGGGCAAAGTGTAGAGTGGTGCGGCGTATTGGGGGTCTGCCTTTGCGAATGTGTACTACACTCATTAAGGTTTTCATAGGCTGCATACAGAAACATATAATCGAAATATTTTCTTCTAGAACTCTGAGCTCCCGGAATTGTACCAAATTATGTGGATTTCAAAATGAGCACTCAATGCTTTGTATTGCAATTCTTCTCCTCCATTTCGATTTCATTATTTGTTCTTCTATGTAGTTATACACCTTCCTCTCCATCCTTACGCACTATGCTTTTTTCTCAATTGCAAATTTTGACTTCATCACCCTTCCCTCGGCTTCTGCCGACGCGTCCATTGACGTAATACTTTCTGATTACTTTTGTGGCATACTTGCACTTATTCTGCTCTGTGAACCAATTACTTTTTAGAGCTGCGAAAGTTTTTTTTTTTCATTATTTCCCAACACCCTTACGAATGTGTGAGACAAGTTTGTTGCCAAAAGTGATTGATTGCCGACAACTCCCGCGCGCGTTAGCTAGCCCACTTTCTGAACGCTTCTACCGAAGAACTGACTACTGTTAATGATAGTCGGAATGCAACGTTTTGGTTGTCTTTTATTTAATAAATAATCACTTATCAATTATTAATTCGTTTATTCATTACCGGTGCGCAGTGCAATCAAGATGCGCGTTTCTTCAAGATATCAGCTGCGTGTATTGCTCTACCTTGCACTTCAACATTCACTTAAGGTTACACATTCTTGAAAAAAAGGCGCAGAACAAATTATGCCGTTGTCTTCATTCGAGCAGTCCCTTTGAAAGTATATGGTGGCATATGCTATCAAGCTCGTTATCTTGCATTTCTGGCGTGTCCAAAATTGTAAGTACTTTTATAACCGAAGGTACGTTTATTGCCATCTACTTAGGTCTTGAAACAACAATCAAAAAGCACGATCTTTTGCTCATAAAAAATGTTTGGGTAGGTGTCGGAACCACGCAATATATTTGGCTCATGATGTCATTTAGTCAAGTTAGCAGAACACGAGCAATATCCGCTCATATAGTTCAATTCAATGCCCTGGATTTACCTGGCGACGTCGATTGTCGTCGGTAAAGTACAATAATAATACTGCCGCGTAAACAAAGTAGAGCAAGCGTGCTATGCGTGCAAATCAATGAATAATACGATGATCCAAAATAAGATCTACAGTAGAGGCGCAAAGGCAAAGTCACGTTTCCGAAGCTAAGGCAACGTCGCAAAGGCACTCATTCGCTCCCGATAACAATGTGTCTTAGACACACCTTTTAACCCTAACGAATGCATCCTGGCTCCAGATAAAAGAATTGGTCACTTATCCCTCAATTACGCTTTGCGCTGAATTGAACGTATATTGCCTGCTTCATTATAGTCAATGTGCGAATTTGATGGACGTCGAAGAATGAGGTGAACCTAACTGTGAAATTGTTGCATGAAGCTCATTTAGATTACTGCATCTTTTATAGTTAAACACAGAGAGCTTCCATAATAATGAAATAAATCATCATCATCGTCATCATCATACTATTTTGTGTCCACTGCAGGACGAAGGCCTCTCCCTGCAATCTCCAATTACCCTTGTCCGGCGCCAACCAGTTCCAACTAACGCCCCCGAATTTCCTAATTTCATCGCTCCACCTAGGCTTCTGCCGTCCTCGACTGCGTTTCCCTTTTTTTGATTACCCATTCTGTAAGCGCAACGTTCCAACGGTTACCTAACCGGCGCATTACATGACCTGCCCAGCTCCATTATTTTTCTCTTGATGTCAATTAGAATATTGTCTACACCAGCTTGCACTCTGATCCAATCCCCTCTCTTTCTGTCTCTTAACGTTATGCCTAGCGATCTTCGTTCCATCGCTCTTTCCGCGGTCCTTAACTTGTTCTCAAGCTTCTTTGTCAGTCTTCAAGTCTCTTCCCAAATGAAATACAAGTGTTCATAAAATATTTAGGCACCATGTTGTTGTTCCATAATTAGGATTTTTTATAATAGCGCCGGTAATTATGAATAACTACGATTTTGTTTACTTTATATTCCGGCCCTGGGCCATTGGATGCTATCTAGTGTGCAGGATGCACTTTCCTGTATATTTCGCGGGTTGCTCAAACGATGGTTCCGCCTTTTCTTCAAAAGTGAAACGCTCGCGAATGTTGTTAGGCTTTCTCCAATAACAGAGAATGCAGTACAACAGGAACGAGCTGTTCTCACGCAAATAAAAAAAAACATGTCGTTCAAATACAGTGCAGCTCTAGAAGAATGCACAGCAACCTGCCCTGCGTCTCCTCGCCAAGTACTTATAGCGGCGCCTGTACAAGGAGACGCGAGGCGGCGATACAGAACAAAGATAGTTCTGTTGTACTTATACTACATTAGATCGGCTGCCAAAAAAACGAACACTTCTAATCCATTACGCCACAGCTAAGCATAGGAGGTGGCCAGCATAAACAAAATGAGAGTGATGCACATCCACTTCGCCCTAGCTACGTGGGGCTCATCAGACGCTGCGTCGCTTTATGCCACCAACACAAAGCTTTCCTGCAAATATGATGAAGAAAGAACAGACTAGGCACTGGAGTCCATTCACGCCCGCGAACAAAAAGAAACGAATAACTCTCGAACGTTGCCGGCGAAGGGCAGTTCAAAGCCTGCCGATGGAAAAGCAAGAGCAAAAGCAAGCAAGCACAGTACACGCTTCTTCGAGGCAAATGGAGAGCAGCCATTACTAGCTGTTCCATTCGGAAGTAGCCATCGACAGGAAGCCGATTCGGGAGAGAGCTAACGGCTCACGCCAACACAAAAAGCACAAGCAAGTCACTGCTCACCGTCACAAAGAGAGCAAAGCGCGAGGGTCGCGTAGTGCCGTCCTTATACGCTCTCCTCTTGCGCGTTGTTCTAACACCTCCGCTCTTCCTGCAATCGCCGACAGGGACTGCTGAGGCAAAAGGATGGGGAGGCCTCCTCCCAAACACTTTGGAGACTCATGCCCCCGCCCCTCCACAGTGGTCATCAGGGGAGCGGCCAAGCAGCTAACTGATGCGCTGACGCGCGTCGTTCCCCGTCTCTCCCAGGGGTGCAACGAGAAAACGAAAGCTGGTAGCACTCTGCCCTCACCACTACCCAATCCCCAACCAACCCCCGCAGCCCTCCGTGATTTCATGCACTGAAGCCCCGAAACACAAAACGAGGATTTGCCCGTTGGGTAAGTACAATGACGGCACTGTATTTTGTTGTCTCATGTTAATGCTTGCTTGGCGTATTGCCCGAAATTGAGAAGGCCCCGATTTCCCTAAGGTGCCTTTTTTTCGGAGTGAGAGCAAACAGCTACATGGTTCTTTGTATAAGAGTATTTTTCGGGAAGTGTTAGCTCGTCAGATAGAACAGTGTTCTTATACCAGTACGAGCTCTGACAAGGTTTGCAACGACATGTACTGGCTGTCCCTTAGAGTGAACATAGAATTATCGGAACACCTCAACAACAGCAAGCAGCTATAACTAGCAAACATCATTGAATGCAAGCTTAAGTTGTCACATGCTAAAGCGTGGACTAAGAACGGGTAATATCTGTCGACAGCACTGATGGCTAGTGGAAATACGAAGTAGTGTGATTGTTACATTAATTGGTTAGCGACATTCTATAGTAATAGACAATAAAAGCCCGTGGTATGTGCGTATTCATTGCTTGCGCAAGCTCTCGCCTGCTTTCATGGTAAGGCCCAGTGAAAACGGTCCATGCGTCTCAACTTACTGGCTTACGCGCGAGGAATTGTTTACTAAAAGGACGCTCAGCAAAGGCACGATGACATGAGACGGCGGTTTTCAAATGCTGATGATGATGGTATAACGACAACAGCGTGAAGACGACGGCATGGTGAGAGTGGAATGACGACGAGTGTATGACGAGTTGTCGTGACGACAACCTAATAGCGAAGCTGGAATGACGACGATGGCATAAACAAGACTGCATGATGACGATAGTATTATAACGGATGCAAGAGAGCTGCTGTCTGATCCCGACGCAATGACGATGATGGCATGAAAATGGCGCCATAATCACGATGAATGGCGACAGCATAACGGCATCATGACCACGTGCCTACGGTCCACACACACACGTACCTAGTGGCCCAAGCTGGTTGACAACATGGGCCCTTGTGTCGGCTTGAGAGGATGGATGGATGGATGGATTGATGGATGGATGGACGGCTGGATGGATGGCTGGATGGATGGATGAATGAATGGATGGATGGATGGATGGATGGATGGATGGATGGATGGATGGATGGATGGACGGACGGACGGACGGACGGACGGACGGACGGACGGACGGACGGACGGACGGACGGACGGATAGGTGGGCTCAAAACGCCTGAAGTATGCAAAGAATGCTAATCGCGGTAAAAGCGTAGACATGCCCCCTCCGGGTTCAGCTGTCTTAGGCTCTCCTATCCAAGATGGCTTGACAAGAGCTAGTCATCTCCTAATAAGCCCTTATGCTCTAATGCCCAAACACGCTCTAATGCCGTAACACGGTTCCGCGCCAAGGAAAATTTGAACGAACTGTGGACGTCTGGGGATAGGGAGTACCATATGTAGAAAAAGTTAACAAATACATTTTCAGTTATATCTTGATTACTGTAAGTTGTTCATTTAACAATTTGTTTGTAACGATATCCATAGCTGAGACTTCTTCCCAACTTATCAAAAACTCAGCGGTAGACTTTGCTTTAAGTACCAGTGCTTAAATTAGCCTTTTAAGGCATTTAGCGTTGCGTAGCTTACGCGGTTATCGCTTTAAAGTTTTACAAAATCTTTAAAAATTGACGGTTGCACATAGCGTTAGTCCGCTCCTTGTGCTGGATCATTCAGAGACGCGGACGTTACTTGCACAGTAAATCCAATCACATATTCAACAAATTACGAAAACCCATGAATTAACTTCTTCACATAACTATTTCGTGGCACGTATTGTAATTAACGAATTTTAGCCCGTAAGTTTACTAAGCGCGTTCACTTGAAATCAACTTCCAGAATGGCACTTGTTTCGTGATATGCTGCCTCAAGCTCGCTGCAAAAGATGAACTTTTGTATCACTCACTTCTTTCAAAAGACGTTTTTTTTGTCTATTGAAGCACTAAAGTAACTTGGACGCCCGTTTTTTTTTTTTGTGCGACATTTTGGGAAATAATATCTCGAAACTGGTGTCATCCTGGAAATTCATTTTAAGAGGATACGTCCAGAAAACTCGCCGGCTACAATTTGTGAATCGCAGTATGTGCTGTTAAGTAAATAATTAAGAAAGCACTTACTACATATACGGTAATTAGTTCAATGTATTTTGATTTCGCATGGTAGTGATGCCGGCCGCTTTGAATAATCCGCCGCAAGGACAAGAATTATGCTTCCTTACACAGACAAGTTTTTTTTTTAAACTCCTGAAATTTTAAAAACGATCACCCCGTATATGATACATTGGGTGTTAGATAGCTAATGTGGTACTGATTCTAGGCCAGTTGCAATAGTCGATACTTGGCAGATAACTTTCCCAAAACTACAATAATCACATTGTTCTAACGATGCTTTATCACAGTTAAAGTTGGTTATCTGAATTCGAGCAAACATTTAGGCTATATTGCAAAGTACAACTTATGGATTGCTTTGGGCTCTGCCTTTGAGTACACGCGGTACCTCATTTGTTACTGATCACAAATTTCTAAGCAACCTGAAAAAGATTCTCCAGCTCCGCAGCACGTAAGTACTCTTTTACGGTCCATTGCTCACTCGCTACTTGCTCGACGCGAAAGCATCAAATGATCAACGCACCGAAGGAATGGACTACCCCACTCCAGAGGACTATCCAGTCTTAATGGGAGTTTGCGCGCAAGGCCGCCCGGTTACGAGCGTAATTTTTTTTGTTTACATTATGATGCCCACCTCCATCGACCCTCACCCCTGCTTAGGCCACTTAGGCCACTGAGCCTCAGTTCACATTTCATTAAAGTTCATTCTCTCTCTCTTGTCTTGCTCTCGTTAACAGAGCAATATTAATTCGCAGTTTTGCAGTGCCTTCAAGAGTACGCATTAGAGGCAGAACGCGGTTGGTGGCAACCTTCTACGAACATTTCTTGTTTTGTCGATTACCACCACAGACGGACGTAATAGGGTTTACCTCAACGTAAATTTCGAGATACGAACTGCAGGCATCATTGCCTCGTTTAGTGTGGTCACGCTTCCTTGGAATGTCAATTTGTTATCACCCGAAATTTTATCCCTGACCACCAAGCTGTGCGCCCTTATGCCGTCTGTCGGTTTCCTGTTACCTTTGTGGCCGGTGGTATCCATCAAGTCACCATTGTGTAGCTTTTTTAGTTCTTGTTGAATACAGATAAAGGTATTTCAGTGCGCCATCAAGGACACAACTACTCCCGTGCTCTAATCTCCAATGTGCAATAAAAAGAGAAACGCTGTGCGAAATCACCACACAAGAACCACTTTAGGACAAGTTCTTGCGAATGACACAACTGCCGCGCCAGAACACAGGTTCAGTGTAGTCTATTCGGTAAAAGTAAAAAAAAAAAGAACGTAGAGGCCATCATAACATATCATACACCCCATGACATCATGCTATCTCTAATAATTTTTTTCCGAGATTCTTGTTTCTTCAATGATTTCTATCGATACATGTCCTTCCCGCATTTGTGGGGTCTCTGCTGGCGACCCTTCAAAGAGCTTCCCCAACGACAATTGTGTACTTTCCAAAATCTTCGCATTTTTTGAAATGTTTTAACAGAAGGCTGAATATTTACCAGAGCATGGGAGAAAGCGAACAGCAATCTTGGTTCAGCTTTTGTTGTCGTGGCTATTCTCGTCCTTCTAGTTGCATTATGTTAATTATCGTCAGGCCATTGTCATTGTCATATCAATCCAGATAATCCCCTATGAGCGCCGCGTATTAGACTTCTTTTTGTGTGGTGCTCAACGATTTCTTTACGTTTGACAAGCCACCCCACAGCAATTCACATGTTTTTCGTCAAAAGCATAACAACTGAAATGCACACGCCAGTCGAATCCATGAACATCAGAAAAGCCTAGAGAAAAGTCTGGTGCCTACCCGTAGCGACAACACTCGGCAAAGCATCTCCGTTAGCCCTGACAAACAATACGAGCCAGCTACATTAAACGGGAGAACCTTTGAACGTGACGTACGTGCGCTTTCTGACTTTCTTTGCAGCCGTTCTATTTAATGCCAGGTACCAGCGCAACGCAACCCGAGTCCATTTAGGAGCACGAAGCGGTGGAGACAGCTCACGGAAAGTTGCCTGAGGGAGTTCGTTAGCGGAGCGGAACTTTTTTCATCGGCTGTTAGTGGCCGTGACTAGGCACGATGAAGGGAGTAGAGGGCTCTGCGTGGTCACCTATCATTTAGATGCCGCCACCATTCCAGCTGCCATTCTCGATTCCTACGTGCAAAAAAGTCCGGGTTCGTTCGCTACCTACCTTCTCTCCCAAGACGAATTACGCATCGAGACGAACTGAAGAGGGCAGGCTGCCTTTTAGGTGCTGCAAACCAAACCGTCATACGACGGTGGCTTGCCTTATGTTAGCTAGCTAAACGTCCGGGAAAGTTTTTGCAAAGACGCGTGTAAGAGGTACGAACTTCCTAAGCGTTTCTTTATATCTTAATTCAGAACTATGGAGACACGAGGAGTGTTACGGAATAGCTGGTTGAGTGACTTTAGCTTGAAATACCTCAAGAATAGCGGTGTGTGGTGTTACATTTACAAATATAATTGCATTTGTGTATTGTGATGAATGTTTGAGAAGTTTCGTGTAGTGTTATTTTTTACTTTGCGGTGAATGCTTTTGACAAAATCTCTCCATTGAAGATGAATTGGAAGTAACTTAAGCAAAGATGCGCTACCAAATCGCAGCTGTCGAATAATAAGTTCGTTTGTACGGCACGGCAAAACATGTGTTAAAAGGCAATTCCGATGTTGCATTTGTGCAACCTGTGCTTTTGTTTGCGTCTTTATTTTGATTGTGATTATTTCCAAACAATTTTTGACGCGAAGATTATTATCAGCAGGATCCGTGCGCCCAAGTCTTCCTGAAGCATGCATCAATGGTTGACGAGGTTTGGTGGGATGCTACGTGATCACATTATATTACAGCCAAATTAGTCTAGTTCTCGCTATCCAGCGGCGTTTTACGAAACGGTGACTCCCACCCACAATTTTCTTTTCATTAGTGCTCACCCATTTGAAAAGAATAATGACGCTCATCAATGCGAGAGCACAAGGGTGTTGCGCAGCCATAGCAGAACTGGAACGAGAGAAAAAGGTCTCAATATTCTGAACGCCAGCTGCTGTTCACGCAAGAGCATTGCCAAAGCTGTCGCGAAATCTGGAACGTTGATCCTCCGTGATAAATTGTTCGTTACGTCGATTACACTTATCCACGGGGCCTGTGACAGCATAAACCTCCGGGCCATTCTCCCCGGACGGTGAATAATGGCGGCTCCGCAGAAAATGGCAAAGCCAGGTTTATTTCCCTGCCATGATCCCAGCTCTAAGGCTCTATGCCGAGTGCTGCGAGCATGCGACAACGCACGTGCTTGACTTCCGCAGAAGGATAAAAATGTAAAAGCGCGTAACTTAGGTTTAGCACAGAAAACGCAAAAGAAGTGAAAGCTGACCTGATAAGTCTGATATATCTTCGGCATACCTTGAAGCGTGTTATTGCCTTCGTTAAACTCTTCAAACATTGCCGGTGGCCACACAGACTCCATTCGATGCCCTCCTTGTGCATGGAAAATATTTGTTTCAATGTGCGATCATACCATATGTCTCAGCCATTGCAAGCTGTTTTGATCTCACTTCTCTTATGTGTCTCACCGTTTGTCGCACAAAAATAGTCACTTTGTCGGAGTATTTGTACTTTGTTTGGATTTCTGTTTTTCTTACAATGCCTCTACCTCTGTTGAAACGATATGAAGGTCAGCGTGGATTCATATGATGTTACATATACGCATAAAACTGTAACGTGATCATTGCCTTTCTAGACGACCTTGCGAAATATTGTTGATATGTACCGTATTGCTTTTTTTTTCATTTTTCCAGTGCACTTCTTTCACACCAACCCAGTGTTCTTTTCGTTGTTTTTTTTCAGTCTGTCCCATGCATATATTAAGACCTTTGAAATTGCATATCACGGGTCACCCAAATAATGATTAAATTTCTTACTTCTTCTATATTTTTGTTGCTTGAGTGGTGGATAAACTTCCGCCAGAACCTATCTCATGATAGCTGCTGAAGTTCATACAATTAGCATTCATGCAGTGTAGTGACACCGTATTGCTTAAGACATATTTAATTAGAATTTTTATTGGTTATTCTATGATGTGCATTCCTTCAGGTTCGTTACTTACTGCAGGGATGCCACGATGATTTCGGAATCGGTGTTAAGGGAAGCTTCTTTTTATGTGAGCATTATTGCTAGACGTAAATGTTACGCAAAACGAACGTCAATGACGGAAGCCTTTGTAATAAATCGTGCAAATGGCCTATATCTTTTGTCTCTCTACTTGACTTCCTCAACTTTATGTTGCAAACTTTCTTCCGCTTCCTAAATTTATTGCAGGCAGCAGGACAAGCAGGAAAACAGCAAAGAAAAACCAACATCGTCCATTGCAAGTTCAAGTGCGAGCTTGTTCTCGTCCGTGCTTTTCCCACATTCGACTGTTTCTTTTGCTAAACTTACTTCTTGTCTACTCTCCTGCTTGTGCATTGGGGAATACATATTGTTTCAGTGGCATTGACGAAGAATGGGCGTATAACAAGTGGCATATACTCTGGTTGTGTTTATAGATAGAGAAGAGCATAAATGAAAGGTATGGAGGTACACGTCCTGATGTCACCAATCTACGATAGCTGTTACAAGTCTCCAAAATTGAAGTGTACGCGCATTCGTGTATTTCACCTTTGTGGGAAAGCGGCCGGCTTAGCCTGCAAAGCAATCTCTTGACTTCGTGCTAGGCCCCATCGTCGTTTATCAGCTGAGGAGAAGCGAAGAAAAGCGATAAACGCCGATACGAAGTCAAAGTGTGATAGGCAGCGAAACCTGCACGTGCAGTTGGTACGCAATCAAGCTTTCTGTCATAACTTTGGGAGAGGCGGTAGCCACTGCTTGTGTCAGCATACCTCTTTTAGGGCTGTTTTCACAGCTCTGCATGCCCTCGACAGAGGTACCATGGGAACTGAGCGCTCGTTTTGTCATCGGTTGGCACTCGGTGAAATAATCTACATGGCACCGGCTGCCAAGGGAGCTTTTATTGAGCCTATGCGCAGGATTAGAACCGCAGGTGCGACCCTGTGTATCGCAATCACATACAACATCAATGAACATACGGGTGTTGGCCGCCTTGCATTGAGGCCATACGAACTATTCATTGTGCTAATTTCTTTATGTTCCTCCTTTTCGTAATTAACATCGAAATGAAGACATTTAGTCACGGTGTAATATGGTTGTAGTGGTGGTGATGGTGTTGCTACAGGCGGGTTTAGCCTTTCATAGCTGGCCGGCAATTCTTTTACCTGAACGTCTCTTACGGCGCCAAATACGTCACCATGAGTCCATCAGACGTGTCTCTCGCAGAAATGTGCCATGGGTCCATCAGATGTGAGAAGAATGCGTGACACTTACATTGGCATTCTTTTGACCATTCTTTTGACGGCTGTGCGATGAAAGGGTAAGCGCGGTTGCGCCTGTCGGCTCTGTATCAGACGCCCGGCAAAGGAACGTGTCGAATAGGAGTGTGCCGTGATTTGGCACAAGAATATAGCCTCAACTACGTATGCATAATGTGCGATCATTCTGCCAGATGACCATGCTTCTTCTATTTCTTTTCATTTACTCCGAGCTTTTCTTCCTCCTCATTCTCATACGACGCCGTATAAGTTAAATGCGCTGCCATTTTTATTGCACCCTTATCTTAGGGCAAGAACGTTTTGGCCAAGAAATTGCGTACGAACAGCGCAACAGCCCAGTATCTAACGTTAAGGTGCAGACTACCCTGTGGCGCATGTTGGCGGGAAGGCGGATATCGAAACACACACACACACACACACACACACACACACACACACACACACACACACACACACACACACACACACACACACACACACACACACACACACACACACACACACACACACACACACACACACACACACACACACACACACACACACACACACACACACACACACACACACACACACACACACACACACACACACACACACACACACACACACACACACACACACACACACACACACACACACACACACACACACACACACACACACACACACACACACACACACACACACACACACACACACACACACACACACACACACACACACACACACACACACACACACACACACACACACACACACACACACACACACACACACACACACACACACACACACACACACACACACACACACACACACACACACACACACACACACACACACACACACACACACACACACACACACACACACACACACACACACACACACACACACACACACACACACACACACACACACACACACACACACACACACACACACACACACACACACACACACACACACACACACACACACACACACACACACACACACACACACACACACACACACACACACACACACACACACACACACACACACACACACACACACCTATATATATATATAGTAATGGTTACCCGGAAAATGCGTGAAGTATCCTTGAACTTAAAATTTTTGAAGTTACAGTGTTTTACGTGGGAAAACCACCTCCTGATTGTGAGGCACGCCATAGTGGAGGACTCTGGAAACTTCGACCACCTGGTGCTCTTTATGTGCACCTAAATCTGGGTACACCGGTGTTTTTTTTTTTTCGCCCCATCGAAATGCAGTCGCCGCGGCCGGAATTCAATCCAGCGGCCTCGTTCTTAGCAGCTCAACACCACAGCCCCTGAGCAACCACCGCGAGTAAGTATCCTAGAAACCCGACGGGGTTGCTCAGTGGCAATGGTGCTGGGCTGCTGAGCCCGAGGTCGCGGGATCGAATCCCGGCCAAGGCGGCCGCATTGTGATGGGGGCGAAATGGCAAAACACCCGTTTACTTAGATTTAGGTGCACGCTAAATAACGCCAGGTGGCCAAAATTTTCGGAGTTCTTCACTATGGTGTGCCTCATAATCAGAATAGTGTTTTGACACGTAAAGCCCTATAATTAAACAAAAGTATCCAAAAACTTCCAGTCGCATTACCAGCAGTGCTTAGAACGCTGCGACTATGTAAGGCAGGTCCTACGTTGGTCAGTTCTAGAAGAAAAAAAAGAAGGCTCTCGAGAAAACTGTTGATGCCATATTTGACGTTTGAAAACTGTTGCTGCCCTATCGTATTTTGTTTCAGCAGCTTTACATTCATTTTTCTGCATCTATAACGCCTGATTTAGCAAAAGCGGTCTTACAGCGCGAATCTTTCAAGCCTAATGAGCAGGGTGGCCTACTGCAGGGACATGTATCTCAGCTCAAGCTTTTATAAAATTTTGCCTCTTTCCGGCGTCCGACTACTTTTGTATTACGTACCAAACATCGCGCACTACTCGCAATCAATCTGTTGCAGAAAAATTTGCCAGAATGAACCGTGCTCTCTCTGCTGACTTTTAGATATTTTCGTGTAATCGTTCAATAAGTTAATTGCTGTTTTTCGTAAAGATCATAATGAACGCAATCTGCGCAGTTACTTCGTCGTTTGAATGTAATAATGCATGCACTGCAAGTGCCAAACTGTCCTTTTAAAAAGCGCTTCCTTACATATTAAGCGCAATTTACTACTATGGCAGTTATTTCCTCAATGGCTAGAAATTTTGGGAAGGTTCATATTGATATCAAACGAGTATGGTAGAACCACTGCTGAAGCATACGTGCGGCCCGTGGTCTGCAGAGGAATCGTGATGCACGGCCGCGTATTATGACGTGGTCAACGATTATCTGCTGGCACTCTAAATGTTGCTTCCAAGTGCAACTTCCCGAATGCACTCTGTCCTGACATAGCAAATACAATAGAACACCCCCCCCCCCCCCCCGCATTGAGCAACAAGGTACTTAAGGTAGCACAACGAACATTTGTCGCTGTGAATGACACATGCATCAATTGCTTCGCAATACCGGTGATGTATAAGGAAACGTATGCGAAATGGGTCACTGTGATGAATGGATCTATGATTCATCTGGCTGAGCCCATTGAGCGCGGGCTAAGTTCAATTTGAGGCAGGTCGTAGAAGCAATAAATACTCTGCCACTCATGCCTGCATCTCAAAACACATGCCCGACGGTGCATAGCATATGGCACGAAATGCCTAGGTCAATCTGCTTATGTCCACGTCGGGCACACCTAATTGCTGCGATCTGTCTAGCCTGATTTCAGAGAATGCAGCCATTAGAGTGTCCTGTTTGTTATTCTCCGTGTTGACGCAAGCGGCTGACTGCCGTCCTTCACGAGGACCTCGTGCCCACACTGTATATAAGTACTATTCTACTGCCTCTTTTGACGTAGATGCTACCTAATCTTTACTGTAATTATCGGCTCTTGCACATCTATCGCAGTTCACTGCACCGCTAAGATGCTATCAATCCACAGAAAACCGAGAGGTACATTAAAGAAATGTATTGCTTCCATTCTGATAAAAAGTAAGATGGTGAGTGGTCGTTATGAAAAAGAAAACAACGCGAAAACCGCACAAGACAAAAAAACTTAGACGTGTAATGTTTATAGGCTAATTTTGAGACTGTATTTTTGTAATGTTTGCATTTAATACAACCTCTGGTGTGTGTGACCACCCGCGCAATGAGCCTAATTAAAAATTTGCAATAACTGTCAATTGCGCATTCTATGTAAGACAACGTTCTCAAAAATACCCTGTTTTTGGCAAGAATCCCAGGGCTTCTTCACACACAAGTGTGCACTGTGTGAACTTATCGTTTCATCCACACATGATGTACCGCACGCCCAGAGATGTAGGCCATATTGAAGACGTACTTTGGTGCATTCCTAGTTTTAATGCGATTAGCATT
This sequence comes from Dermacentor variabilis, assembly GCF_050947875.1. Classification (NCBI taxonomy): domain Eukaryota; kingdom Metazoa; phylum Arthropoda; class Arachnida; order Ixodida; family Ixodidae; genus Dermacentor; species Dermacentor variabilis. The sequence continues at coordinate 71,697,090 of NC_134577.1, forward strand.
CCTTGGGTACTACACCTACATTTCTGGACTGTCTGAGGATATACCTGTCTATCTATGTCTCGAAACCAATTTACCGCCAACCTAGATAACTGAATATGTGGTACTGGGTATGTGCCACCGTTCAATAAACTTTAAGTGCCACCTTGGAGCGCTAGGCATATGCCCCCTGATCTGTGCCGCTCGTCGATGAATCTGACGCTAACTTGAGCAACTGGACATATGCCACTAGCTATGGGCTGCACTTCAAGGAATCCCTTTGAGGCCAACGTAGGTAACTGAGCATGTACCACTCCGAATGCGCCGCACTTCAATGAGGTCAGCGAAGCCGATCAGGGCTCGATGTGTGAGCGCTTGTGCGATGCTCTTCAATGAACCCATTTTCACCCCAACTTGGATCCCTGGGTGTGTGAAATTACGTGTGTGCGCCCTTCAATTAACCCCTTCACCAGGAAGGAGTAACTTGGTATATGATACTCCTCAATGAACCTCTTTACAACAATTGAGGTCACTGGGTATGCGCGATAGGGCACGTGCCCCAAGACAAGTGCCAAAAGGTATGCGCCACAAGGTGTATGTGCCCCTCTTCATGGAACGCATTTTACGCCTATTCGAGTCCCTAGCTAAGGCTAACTGGTTATTTGCTGCTCTTCAAGCAGCCTGTGACGCAAACTTGATCAATGTGTGCGCCCAACTGGATATGCATCGCTCTTCAATGAGAAAAAAGAAATGGTTGAAGGTTCTCCGTGCTTATCGCACTAAAGTCGACATTCGTTGCGAGAATGGTTCTGTCAGATGTTTCAGATTGTGCTGAAAGCACAAATAACACTTCGAAATGTATAAGTGCAAGGTGTGTGCGTGAGCTTAGCATAGGCGGAAGCTCTTTCTGTGAATCGGTATGAACATGAAATGGCTGCCGTGTATACCACGCCATCCGCGCTGAGTACAATTATTGGCGCCTTGCTGCCCTGTTTAAAAATTAAAATCAGCGTACTAGCCGTGGTTATATAGGCGTTAAAGAAGTGAAACAAGAAAAAAAAGAAGACGGTTGCGGTAAGTGTTGAAGAATGGCTGAAGAGCTGATTTAAACAGCGTGCTAATTACCTTATAGCTAAGCCAAAAGTTCCGGGCAATTGGGGAATATTTCAGGATCTTGTGTTTTTGATCGACCGCAAGACATAATTATGTAAGTTAAACTTCATGTTGAGCGAGAGCTTGTCTAACCTAATTTGAGGTCATAACGCTTGTTCTAGCTAGGACGTTAAATAACACCTAATATATACACTATGCAACTGTTGCGCCTTTTCACTCAGTACCGTCTAAGCTACATAGCCCGTCACGTCATAAAAGGTTTTTTAATTATATTTATTGATTTTTGAAGAGGTGAGCTTGGAAGTAAGCACTAGGTATATAGTCTGAATAGACTGGAAAAATTTACGACTGTCTTGGACCTACGCATTTTACGCCAAGTGTGCTGCTGCCATAATGATGAAAGTTTACTGCTGGAAAGGACCGGTTACTCATGATTTATAATACTTCATCGAGTTCTATAGGTATTTTTCTTTTTCCAGGCTGATATTTTATGTCGCCTAACATGCGTAACTTAAAGAGTACCCTTCTGATGGAAACCACCTTCTCGTTTGGAGAATTACGTTTGCTGCAGATTATGTCTATTTCTGGAGCGCACTTCTTTGTTCTTACAGTATTCTCGTCTTCTTGTGTGTGAAGGGACTAAGAAAGCGGCCAAAAAGCTGTACAATTGCCACCATGCCACATGGAAGAGACATTTTGTGTATTGCAGCATAAACAGGAATCACAATAGAAGTACGCATGGCACTGGCCAGCTAGATAAAGCTTAGGTTGTTTACGGAAACATGACCAACAGGGGTAAAATAAACTTGTACAGATGCTTTATTACCGTACCATCATCTAATACTTCACCACTTCCCATCTGCTCCCCTTCAACACTTCGGTACGTGCTTTAGTAACAGGCAAGTGGCTTAGTTCATCCGCCCAATTCATCCGTCTCTCTCTCAATAGAGGACTTTCTTCCCCTCCACATGTACAAGCACACCTGGCGTATGTTTTCTCGTCGGAATATTTTTCTATTCCACCCTGTTTTCAATCCCACCTTTATCTATGCTTTTCCTTTTTAACTTCGTTGACTCGTCAGTTTGCTATTCTCATTACAGCTTAACGTGGGACGCTTCTCTGTTGCGTTCTTTTCATTCCAGCCATCAGTACGGAACAGAGCTCACACGCACAGGTAATTAAGAGTCCTTTCTTTGGCTTGTTTTCAGCACGCTCGTTTCGAGTGCCCCTTCATCAGCGACCAACCTAATTACTTCATAACCATAATGTTTTATAGTTTTCTTTATTTCCGCATTTTTGCTGTACGTTTCCCTCTCTTACCTGCGATAATCAGGGAGTGCATTTTGCTGCTTCTCAATAACTACCAATGTGAGGGTACTTCTGTTCTAAGTCTGGTCCCCATAGTGACGCATATGTCGCGACTTTGGTTAATTATCTTAGATCGGTAGCTTTATTTTTCTTACCAAAGCTTTTTTTCACCTCAGTTCAGGGGTTCATAAATTGTAGGAAAAGAAATGAAACTAGGCTAAACAATTAAATATGCTTTGAAGGCGTACGCGGGAAACCTCCGTTGATAAAACACTGCATAACTGAAGGAAACGCTAACGTAAATGACGAACACGCCTTAGTTTTGCTCGAAAGAAAATAAAATAATATTCATACGTTAACACGTGCCTTGATGATACTGCAGGGCTTGCTGTCCCATCGAAATATCTGACACTATCCTGAATGCCCTCGACTAAGAATCTTATCGACGTTAGCCTAACAGGAAAGTGTTATGAGACCCCCCTTCCCCCATATAAAAATCGCGTAATTTGAGGTATTCACAGCCATGTCTTATTATGCAAGGTGTGACACTTCTCGGATAAGCGAAGTTGTGAGACCTCGCATGTCGATTGCGACAAAAGGAAATAATCTTTTGCAAACTAGTGTTGTGCCACGTTTCTACTTGCTAATTGTTTCGCTATCTTTCTTTGAAAGGTAGTCACAATTCCGTCAAAATTGAACAGTTTTTTATAACATTCGTGGGTTAACTTAAATTTCTGTTTGCAGAACACACAAACGTTATTGATGTTTTCTGCGCTTAAACCATCATGGTATTTTACATCCCCCATGTTTTTTTTTTTTCAGTTTGTACTTTTCTGATCGCGGAAATATTGTCACAATGACATGTAGACCGTTTCCGCAAGCTTGTTCACACTTTCTTAATTACAGTTAAAATTGTGCCATTCTACAATTTTTTTGTCTTTTCTTCGTATACGTCCACGTTTGTTCAGTCCTCTTTGGAGTTTTAAATCAACAAACTTGTGCGTTATAAATTATGGTTCAAGCTAAATTTCGCTGGTGTGGTTTAAGTTTAGCGCTGAAGCGAATGAGAGCCCTTGAACCACAAACTGCAAAAGCAAACCATCGGTTGCCTAATATATTCGGTGTTTTTTTCTCATACTGCGCAATTACAAAATATAATTTTGAAAAGATGCCAATGCTCGCGTATTTCGCACGGTAATAGCTTTATATGACATTTCCTTATGCTTGCTTCGGGTACAGGTGTGCGAATATTTGGAAGGCTAAAACATTCGAGATAAGCGCATTTTCCGCAATGGGCAGAAATTGTGGTTACCTTGGCTGTTGATTGTTCCAGACGCCAGCAAACAGTTCATGCTCGCCAAAATTTATTCCCATAGCCTAACCCTTTGGTTGAGCGTCCTGAAATACATCGGTCTGAAAACACAAATGCTTTCTAAGCAAAGCACGACCGCTGCTTCGTAACGGCTGGTTTCTCGCTTCCTGTGCCGCTGCGTTTTTCTCATTCCTCTCGCGTTACGCGATAACAACGAGAGAACGCGAATGCAACGTTACGGGACTTGGGAAGCACAGCGAATGGAGTCTTGTGCGCTCGCTTCGTCGTGTGTACCTAAATCCGTTGGGCAGGCCTGCGTCAACAATTATTTGCTCTGTCCGTGACAAAAGCGTTTCTGCATCGCCGATTCGCGCTTTCTGGGCCATGCAATTTTTCCGAGTTTGCGTAACGCCCAACGTAGGACTTGCAAATAGCCCGCGAGAATGACGTCCCTGGATAGACTACACCCTGGAGCGGAGGATGCGGTTTGTTGTCACAGCGGCTTACTTCGCACGTCAGTATACGTGGAGCCCCGAGGGTGCGTAATACTCGTTGAATTTCGAGCTCGAAGCATCCTAGGCGCAAGGGGTTTCAATGACGCAAGGATTTTCTTTTTCAATGCGAACGCTAAAGCACACATTAAAGCAAGGTACTACAGGAACTTCAACGTTTTCCCATTCGGTCAGACGTTTTTCGCTGAGACGAAAGAGCTGGTGCATCATGAACTATCACTGATAATAAGGCTCAAGCTAATTTTCGTATGCAACTTCTACAATGTCTCCATAGCGACAGCAGCGCAAACTGCAGTAGACGCGATGCACGAGTGGGGACGGCAAAGAGGAGAAACGAAAAATTTGCAAAACGGAATGGGACCAGGGCGCAATAGCAGCTGCAACATTCAGTCAAATGTTGAACATGAACATTAAAAAATTTTGGTTTGTTGGCTCCTTCGACCCAGTGTTGTAAACTATTGTGACCATTAGAGCGGAAGCGCTCTTATATTATCGCAATTTTGGGAAATAACAGATAACAAAACGTTGCTCTGACAATAAAATGCGTGGGGTTGTGATGCTGTTTCATTGCCATATCTAGCGAGGCAGCCATTTATATAACGTCATGAATATCGGGAAATAAAGCTGCAACAACGAGAGATTCTGCTCGCTCAAATACTTCGCCCGTTCATATCTCCGTAAAATCAGCCTGATACTACGAGGTCCAATGGTGATGATTATTCTTTAGTATAAGTAATAAACCACAGCAAAAATGGAGCATCATCAGCAACTGTAGGCGAGATTGCGCTTGATCGCGATTTTCAATTTCCGGCGAAAAAATATATTTCTGGTCGTTTACAATCCAGACCTGAAAGGCACGAAGGGATCAGTTACCTCGTGGCAATAATTGTACTACGATGAATCAGGCGTTAATATCATGAGGCAGCGCAAAAGTACTGTTTTATTTGACGATGTAATGTCTTCAGCGAACAGCCTTCAAATTCTCAAATAATTAAATAATAAAAACTCCTATCATTCCTTGCAAAAAAGCCAAATGGCCTGAATATTCCTTCTCAGAACAGCTTCTTAAGTTTTTGTTCGTCTTCGGTAAGAATAAAACTTGCCATCTAGAGCGTTGTGTACCTGGTAGGAGAACTATCCGTTCGAGTTCAAAGCATCAGAGCCACTAACATTGTAAAGAGCGCCTTAACTGCTAAAGGGCAGTAATGCCACGCCCAAGAAGTACAGAACATCGCCCAAAATCACGGTAACACATTGATCACAGTGTTTTTTTTTATTTTTTGTAAACATCCCTAAAACAGGATTTGAAAACTCTGGAGTGTAACAGCGAAGACAAACAGGGACAAGAGGAAGTCACAGACGCCATGATGGGCTATGCCGTTCGGTCCCCTCTTGTCTCTGTCTATCACCGATGTAATGCTTTCCAAGTGATTCTACCAACATGACCAACGCACAGCTGTTATACTGTCTATGAACTTAAGCATACAATTGAATTTTTTTTCGCTAAGTTACTTTATAGTTTTGCCAGAAACATCATCGATTCCATATTCCAAGTGAAGCTTTCTCTTCCAACTGCGTGAGTAGGAACATTAGCATATTGCATCTCTATACCTGACCTTTCGAGAAAGGATTCGAGAAAAGGTCTTTTTCAATTTTTAAACCCTTCGCACACGAAGCTACATGAAACTCTACTATATGTACACGGCTCGCATTTTCCCTAAATGACCATTTTGTACCTGGCATTCTCTCCATCTTTTTGTTCTAGTTCAATTCCACTCCGAGTGTTTTGTTCTGGCGATCTCTCTCTCCGCCATCTGGTCACAAAGCGTGTGCATCAAGGAAACATCGGCAGATTAGAGCGTTTGGTTGCATCCCCGATCACCGAGTATCGTGCTTGGATAGCCGCTCAGCTGACGCTGTCGTTTATAAAAATTATACAGTTCTACATATAAGAAAGAAGTGTTAACAGCGGTGGATATTGAAGAAAGAGAAGGTCTTCGGAGGCGCTTTAGTGCACCACGTGGCCTGCTGTTTCTAAGGAAACAGTGGCTCCCGCTGTCGACCTTGTCTACCTTTCTTCGATGTGAACCACTGTTGAGTCGCTTTAGCTTCACCTACGCTACCTTTCTATGCTTTTGTATCATCTTACTCTAATAGCACGATGAGCCTATCATGAACCAATAAGCGCAGAGAAAATGTAGTTACTGCGCATCCTTGCAAACGTTTTCGTTTTCTTGAGTTCAATACAGATGCTGTTGAAACTCAACACAATCTCATGCATAATTTTTTTTTCAAGCGCTGCGCTGCCAACTCCAATACACGAACTGAATTGAGAAGTTAAACCGGTGTCAGTATCTAGTGCTCCCCGCCACCCAAACGAGACCACCTCCAATTCCTAGCCACTGCTGTTTTCACGAGAACGGAAAGAGTTGTTTTCGTTCGTCGCAGCAAATAGTGCGTACAAGTCCTCAGTCCAAAGATTCTCCAGGAAGGTTGAGCATGGCTGGGGTGAGCAGGCTTATTTACAAATGCCAATAAACGCAGTCGCAGGAGAGTAGTCGGTTACGGATGGCCGATATGACTACGCGCTCGACTGCCGCCTTGTGGTCGGGAAGCATTCATAGCGGTACACCCCAGGCTCCATAGAAGACATGCAGGAACGAGTAGAGTCCCTCGGGGTCCAGGGCGAGATACCCGGCAACGTGCTCTTCCGCACCTCGTCACCTATCTTCAGGAGGGCTATCACGACCGTGCAGACCACAGCCTGCTACGAAGAAGACGCCAAGTCACCGGGAAGCGCAGAGCTGGCCAGGTCGAGGCCTCTTGAGCCCGGGTCCAAGCATGCAGCCGTCAAGATCGCACCTCTGCACCGTAGCCGCTCTCTCTTCTTCCAAATCCCGACGTGTCCTCGCCCCTACAGCTGCTCGGACTCTCAAGCATCCTCTTCCGCGAATGCGGTGATGTCCAGACCTAGGTGAGTTTGCGTACATCGTCACACGTACCTGATTTACTAGTAAAGTTGGCTGAGTTTTTTTTTCTCTCACTGGCTTTTAAGAAATAACATGCAAAATTGTGAACAAACATGGAGCTATTGCAATAAGCTATGATATTCGACAACAGGAATACTTCGATGCCACATCTCAATTATTATTGGCAATTTTCATTGAATTTGCTTGCTTCGTACATTTAATATTTATTGGAGCCGTCAAAGAGAGAGAGAGAGAGACGAATCATACATAAATCTGGCAAAACTGACTGGTATAAAAATTTAGGTTAATTACAAAAGATAGCAGACACAATTTTCATTGCAGTCACTACAGTCATTTTCTATTTAATTTTGTTTTGATTTATTGGTTCCTCGTGTTATCCAGAGACAAGAAGAAAAGGCATACAAGTGTCTCACAAAGGTCTCAGCCCTCCAACAGTTCGACGTTGGTAGCACAAGCATGTTGACTATAACTCACATAACAAATAAAAACAACAATTCAACTTTCTTTTGCCGAAAGGACTTCAAAATATCAGGTAATGTAGAGAATCTCCCTACATGATCACAAATTCATTTTTACGCGACAATTTTCACCGAATATTTAAGTAAGAAAGTTCGTGTTTGTATATTTTATAGTCTCATATAATCAAAAAAACCATATAGCAGGAGTGGCGATGACGTCACATGTCAGTCTCGGGCAAGATATGGTCAGGGGCCATCTGGCTGTGACGTTAGAGTAAGGTTACTTTAGGTGGAGTAAATTGAACGAAGGTGAAATAAAATGAACGAATATATTAAAATTTTATCTTTATTCATTTTTACATACTGCAGCCCATCTTCGGCTATAGCAGGCCTGGCGGCGACGTCACGTATCAATTGAAGACAAAAAATCGATCACGGGCCAAGAACGAACATTTCCGGGCAATGCGTACCAACGTTCAATTGTTGAGGGAAAAAACTATGTCTGCATTGTCAGTTCTGGCTTAAATGACAAAAGATTTAGGTTCTGAAAGCTGCAGCAGCAAGAAGGTTCAGCAAACTTTAAGTTTTTACGTAAGCACGTACAGCGTGGGTAGTTAATTAAAGTGTGCAGGAACTTTATCCGATCGTTGTAGCGAGGTGTTGTGAGAGCGGTTAAGTTTAGATTAGAGAGGTTAGAAAAAGGTGAAATATGCCTGCCGTAACAACGTTAGTTAAAACGAACAGCTCTTTTTTGCGCGGACTCAATCTTGTCAATATCGGTTTTATGAAAAGGATTCCAAACTACAGGCGCATATTCAAGGATTAGGCGGATTAGTGCTTTGCGTGTTAGCAGTTTAGTTTATTTAGGAATCTCATGAAGGGTGCGTTGGAGTTAGCCGAAGTTTTTTAATGAATTCGTACATATCGCTTGAATGTGCTTAATCCAATATAAATTGTGAGTTTTATTCATTTTATTTATCATTTATTTATTTCACAATACTGCCGCTCTCAGCCGAGAGCCTAGCAGATGGGCATGAACACTTTTTTTTCCGACATAAATACATGTGTGAGCTACACAAAGAATGAAAAACCAACAATATTCAACAAAATACAAAGGATTAGGTAGATAAGCTATACAACAGAACACTAAGCAAAGCAGAATAAATGAACAACAACCGGGGCGTATCATAATCAAAGCAAAAACGTGAAGTATTTGGAAACAAACAAGTGTATACATTTCTTTTTCTGAGCACTGTTAGTTTAACATAAAGGGAACAGTTACTAAACAGTTAATAAGAGTCCGATGAACTTATACTCGGGCATATTTAGTAGAAAGAAGTTATTGAATTATATTCAGCATATGCAGTGTCTTCACCATCCAATACGTATACACTGTCTAAATAATGTATTCTTCATTTCTTTTGCAATGCAGATTTTGAGAGGTAAATTTGATGCCTTGCTGATCATATAGGGTGCCTTCATGTAGTCTATATCAGCAGCCCTGAGCATAGAGTACTGAGAGAATAACTGTACTGTGCGTAAGTTGGCATATATTCGAAGTATTATTTTCTGTTCTCCTCTCAGAATTAGTTTTTGTTCACGTTAGCATAAAAAGGGCCATAACATAACTTCAAATAAGGAATTGCGCTGTGCAGTTGTGATTGGAGCCAGTTTGGTATTAAGATTTAGGTGCGTATTCCGAGACCGCTCTTCGTGGTACCATATTCGTGGTACTAACAAAACCCTATTTGACCTGTTTGACTGTATTGAAACTGCTTATGCTTCTAATCGTTCTTGTAATTGTCATTTGTGATCGGACTGTCTGATCGTTTATTTACTGATAAGTTTATATAACTGAATCAAGATAACAAATCGTCGTGTCACTGCTGTTGTACGGGTGGCTAGAGCTTAGTCAAGCTGCTCAGATGCAGCTTTTTTCTCTGGCCCCCTATTTTCGCAGTAACAATGTATTGTCTGCGGCGAAAATAAAACTTGATTGATTGATTGATTGGATTGATTGATTGATTGATTGGTTGATTGAGTGATTGATTGATTGATATTCGTAAAAAGTTCTGCTTCGCTAATCTTTTCAGTAGTGAACCCCCGTAAGTAATGTTTAATTTGAGTGTAAGTTTTCGGTTGCACCACTAGGAAATTCCATACATTGTCTTTGCCACGTTTAATTGTAAATTATTTCTGCTAGAGATATCAACCTAGAGATATCAAGTAGTTATTAAGGTTAGACTCAAATTCCTCTGATTATTTAGGAATAAAATGCGGCCGCGCCCTCTACACACAACACTGAATCTCGAGATTACCTTCTTTGCACGATGTCGTTTACGTAACGTAGGAAGAGTAATAGGCCTAACGTAGACCCTTGTGGAGCTTCCTATTGTATTTACAACTTACTTGAAGTGGTAAATTCTAACTAAACAAACTGTTTACGCTTGCGCAAGCAGCTTTGAATTAAGTTACCCACCGTGCTACGTGCTCCGTATGTTTTTTTTTTCAAATTTATTTAATCCCAATGCTTCGTCCGCAATATTTCATGATTAATGTATTCAAATGCTCTTTCAAGGTCTATCAATAATCCCAATGCAAAGATTTGTTTTTTCTACGTTGGAAATGATTTTATCTTTTTTATACATAATAGGCCGTGTTCGGTTGGCTTGTTTCTCTCAAAGCCATACCAGGACAAGGCGATGTCTTTCTTTACGTTTTTCCAGCTTTCGTGAGGAAAAGAGACAAACGCTCATAGAATATATATCTCAATATTTTGGAAAAGTCGTTTAAAACGAAATATTGCCCGATAGTTTGAAAACTCTTGCTCCACATTTCTTTTATAGTGGGGTCAAGTATCGAGTTGCGCTTCAGAAAAGAATCCGCTTGTCGGAGATAGGTTAGCAATGTTGGCGAATACATCACAGATTCAGTTCACTGGGTTGCATGTGATGCCATTGCTTCATGCTTTTACGTTGCTCTTCAATTTCATGCTACAAGCCTTGCACTTCCTAAAGTGTGGCTGGTCTTACCATATAGAGAGCTAGAAACGCGTGCAATATTACTGTTCTTATTATTGCGCTCTTCACTGTTTACCTCTGAGTTTGCGCCACATTCTTGTTGCTGTGGTACCTATAACCAGGAGACTGCGGTACCTTAAAAATGTTCGGACGTGCTAAGAGGTGCAGCAAATCAATTGAGGTGTTTCCGACGCCTGGGGTTGAACTTCACGGGGAAGCGATGGCTTGCTTTCTGTCATCGTCATGCCGCCTGGGTCGTTATTCTCGCTTCATCCGGTTGTCGTCATACTGACCTCGTCACACACCGTCGTCATCTCATGGTCCTGTTGTCGTAGTCGTCACGTTGTAGTCATTCTACCATCGTCATAATTTAGGAGTCCACACGTCATCGCCGTCATCATTGTACACTTTTGTCATTCCATCGACACCACTCCAGGAATTCTCGTTCCATCTTCACTGCTTCAGCATCGTACAGTCTTCGTCATGCCTCCATGCTCATGGGGACCTTGGAGAGCGACTGCCACAGCAAAGTGGTTCAATATCAGAGTATGTGGCATATAGACGAATCAACTAAATCTGAGAATTAACCCTGCACGCTGAAATGAACATGACTTCAGGAATGTGGCCTATCGCTACACTGCTCGATTTCTATTCGCATTACCGCCGAAAGCTATGGGGAGATAAGTTCTACCGTAATACTTTTCGCTTGCTGCCGACTTGCTCGATTCATAGTCATCGTTTCACTTTTCCTTTAGCTTTTCTCTTTCTTTTAATGTTTTGATTACCACATTTATGAGGAGCATTTCGTGGTTGCTCTGCATCTGCTTTCAAGCCGGTTCTTCAAGCTTTCCTCATTTTGTGTGTATAGCCTCACTGTCGGCACGCAACTTGAAAAATAATAATAATTGTTATGATAATAACAATAGAATAATAATATTAAATGAATTGTTTATTTAACGCAGCCAGGAGCAAACCTAAAGTCCAAGTGCTGGTGTACGCGTAAAAAAAAAAAGAAATGTAAGAATACAAAGAAAAATACAGGTAAAGAAGGTGATATAGAAAAGGAAAATTATGAAAAGAGACAATTTACAATCGAGAAAATTGTAGGTGAATTCACAACACGAGAACGGAGGAAAACGCGAGCGATAGGTGTACTGAGGCACTTAGAGAAAATCTATTTGGGCGTATTATTGGCACACAACAAAAGACATGTAATGTTGCTAAAATAAGCTCTTACCTACCGACAAAGGTGAGCTAAACAAAAATTAAAAGAAGACTAGTGAGTAAGTACAATAAAGAAACCAGTTCAGTTATATGTGCAAGCGTAAGGAAAAGTGTCTAAAAAGGAGAAACGATTGATGAAAAATACGCATAAAGGCAGTGCATCAAAAACGTCAAATGTACAAAAAATAGCCATCATAATGATAATGGTAATAGTATTACTAGTAAAAATTCCGGCTGACGCGGCCTCAGAATCAACTTTGACGGTAATGCGATTAGCACTGAAGCAATGCTGCGACATACATTAATGCCGCCGCCAAAATGCGTCATGTAGGAGTCGTTCCTGCAACCAGGCTCCTCTCTCGCACCTCCCACTTGATATGCCGCGCCATCTTGTAGCGCTGCAGTGAAGTGCGCGAGATTGGCTGAATATATAATGTGCAGGTTTGATTCCGCAGAGCACTGCACAAATCTTAAAGAAATTCTTGTCGTTGAAGACTGGCAAAAAAACGCAGTGGCACGTGCCCAGTGACCCAAGTGGGCCTGAAAGATGTTCTTTGAAGACCTGCGCATGCCCATTGTCACACTTACCCCGTGACCGAGTTTCGCGTCGAAGACATTCATCAAAATTCGGCCCGTACCGAGCCACACATACCCGATGACTCAAATTGGCGCGAAAGAGGTCAGGTGGGCAGGAATAGATATACTGAAAACTGGGTGAAGTTCTGCGAAGCATGCTAATTGCATCAATTATTGGATACAGACCCTTCCATTATATGTCGGGTCCTAATGACCGCATCAATGTTTTGCTTCTGATGGTTGCCTCAAACCGGACACCACAGCTTTATTGTTCGACTGATGCGTTGAACAGAGTCACAATGTTTAAAGTTTCTTTTTAATATTCCCACAATCCAAAGCGATCGGGTTGTTCAGAGGCAGTGCGAGAAGGTCAGTACTACCGGCGTTATTTCGCATAACGTTGCTCTTATTTCGGAAAGGTCACCTTTTCGTAGCGTTTTCTGCATAACTGGCCGTACAAATGGTAGTACCCTTTCTTAGTTATCTTACGCCAAAAATAAAGAGAAAGGTTGGTTAACATTGACTGGCATTTAAAGATAAATTTTTAATGCAGGAATCATGAGGAACTTTGGCAAGCATAAGTTCATCGCAAGCCAATGATACTTCCGCCCGCTTCCTCGCTAACGCACCCCAAAAGAAAAATCAAATCAAATTATGGGGATTGACGTGCCAGAACCACGATCTGATTATGAGGCACGCCTTTTTGGAGGACTACGGAAAGTTGGACCACCTGGGGTTCTTTAACGTGCACCTAACTCTAAGTACACATGTGTTTTCGTGTTTCGCCCCCACCGAAATGTGGCCTCAGCGACCGGGAGTAGATCCATCCACATTGTACTTAGCAGGCCAACACTATAGCCACTAACCAACTACGGCCGCTCCCGCCTACCGAGCAACCAAAGCCGTAGCGCCATGCAGTGCTCTTCACTTCAGTTCCGTACTTGTAAGCCGGAAAATAGGAACGAAGTGGAGGCTGGAGGTGCGGAATATATTTACTAGCCGAATGGTTGAGTGCAGGAAACGCAAAACAGCTGCGCTGCTGTTAACACCAGTGATATGATTGAAAGCCGAGGCTTATTTCAGCGGACGAGTTTTTTTATTTGCTGTGGGGTTCCTTTGCTATGCAAATGTGGGCAGACAGGCGAAAAACGGGCCGGCGCCCTTGCAACGCACAACTTTGCGCAATAATATATGTTGAAGATGTTTGTGTAGCCAAGGTGTCACCTGCGTTTATTGAAATCATGTTATTGAAACCCTGAAACTAGACGAGAACACTAACGGCAACTACAGTGTAATTTCTAACGGTAAACCTAACATATTATACTTCGTTACATTTGCTGCTATAGTTTACGCGATGATGTACTGTACTTATTTCGCTTGACACTGGATGTGTCGCGATAAACCTGCTCAATGACGAGCCTCTCTCGGAAGAAAGAATTTTACAACATCGATGGGACATCGCATCAGAAGGCCGTGCAATCGCTACGGCGCCACTTGTGATTAAGCGGCCTGTGTCAAAACCTGTAATTGGAACACCTTTTCTGTTACCTGCGTCTGTTCTTTATTTTTTTCTCTGTCTCTTTGACCTTTTTCCAACGTTTAAATTCCCAACCCGAGTGAAGGGGGGCAAACCGGAAACTCGCCTCTGGTTAACATCCCTGGATTTGCGCCCTCTCTCTCTCTCTCTTTATCAAAGATCTTATCGTTTAAGTGCAAATGCCTCTCCCTCCCGCCTCCCCGACCACTAAGCCAAATAACGCTTCGGTATAAAATTATGAAGCTCCCCCTGCACTCTGAGAATCATTGCTGTGCAATGAGTTTTTGCTTCTAGCTGCCTATCAGGTTTCGTTCTGGAAACCGGAAAGTGTTAACCGTACGAGTACATGCCCGCGTGAAACAAGCAGTTGTGTGAGTGCTGCGAGCCCGTGAGTTCAGAAATAGAGAACTTCTTTTTAAAAAATTAGCAGGTGGAAATGTGGGTCTAGTGACTACGGGATTTCCAAGTATGCCGATTCAGCCGGCATGAGAGTTATGAGCAGCACATGAAGTTGACGAAATATTGTCCTTTTTTTTTACCTCAAAGGGCATTGTGACTTTGCAAATCGATGATGTTAAGCAAAACGCCACGTTAGAAACGAAGACTTCGCTAGGACGGCGCATGGTTGCGGAGACTTGCCTTGTTAATATATATATATATATATATATATATATATATATATATATATATATATATATATATATATATATATATATATATATACCGTCATCAGCAGACAAGTTACACGAATCCATGTACCCGCCATCATTCCCATGGTAGTTGAGCGATACGTTGACCTCTACGGCAAGGCACTGCCTTGATGACAAAGATAATAGCATGATGACGATTGTGTCGAAGACTTAACTGATTTGACGAAGAATTTATTTTCGCGCTGCCAAAACGACAGACCAACCTACAGGACTACAAACGGTTAACTATGGACAATAATTTCCACAGACAACTTATGCAACTTCATCGCGAAGAAAGGCATGCGCACATTTAGGTAATCGTAATATGCCGCATGAGAAATCGTGTTGCAGAAAAGCAATATTCACTGGTCGTTGCGATGCTGCCTAATGATAAATTTGAGGGCAGCTCTACACGGTGTTTTCATTCCGCGATATATTCGCTGGCGCGGACAATCTGTCTCCTGCGACACGTTGCAAACGGAGCCAAGTGCGCCGCAATGTCTCGCTAATATGGAGAACTCTAGAGCCAGCGTGTGCTTAGATTTAGGTGCACGTTAAAGAGCCCCAGGTGGTCAAAATTTCCGGAGTCCTCCACTACGACGTGCCTCATAATCAGAAAGTGGTTTTGGCACGTAAAACCCCAAATATTATTATCGAGAGCCAGCGCGCGGGTAACGCGTGGGCGCGATTCACAGCAGCCACCGCCGACAGACGTCCCAGAGGACGGTCGGTACTCTGGCGCGATCTCGTAGCACCGTCACCGCATTACACTTTCCTTCTCACACTTTCGCCATACCCTACTCTGCTTTCCACTTCATGCTTCCGCTGCACCCTCCTCTGCGCTTTCCCCCTCCGTCTTTCGTACCCTCCCCCATGCACTCCGGGTTCACTTTCATTCTTCGCAGTAATCGTTCGCTCGGTTACGTCGAGGTAGTACGACGAACGCCGACGTCGCCGCTCGCCGCAAGAACGGGCGCCTAAGAGCTGCGTTATAAGAAAAATTCTTTACTATATTCAGTTAGTATTTGGGCGAACCCCGAAGGCGTCTCGAACTGTGTAACCAGCGGAGTCTCGATGGTCGGTGCAATGTCATGAAGGAGGCAGAACGATAACGTTCTCATTCACTCATTCCATGAACAGGCTCTGAGATTTGTGCCGGGCTAGGGTGCTGGTTCAAATCACAAACACGATATCAGCGCCAAGTTTGTAGGAGCTCCTCTGAGAAAATTATGCGTCCGCTACACTGAGAGCGCTTTTATACTAATATGTGCATAGCAAAAACAAAAGCAGAATGTGTACATAAAGTTGTACAAGAACAGTAAGAACAGCGGACACACACGCAAGTAAACGAAATATAGAGCTAATATAACCAATGGCCAAGTGCGTACCATTCACTTTTTTATTAAAAGAAACGGAAGGTGTTATTACAACGAAACTTTTAATTCACCCGATTTCTCTGTCAACAACGCCATTCACAGAAGCACCACACCATACATTATCATCGTCAATGGCAAGTCAGAACAAAAGTTCAGCTTCGAGCATTTTTTTGGCGACATTCTAAAAAAAAAGAACAGAATACAGTTCGGCGACACTTACAAAAATTGCTCCGGTAACGAGAATTTGTGCTCTCTACCTTCCATCAACTTTTAGATGCGACGCATTGGAAACAGCATTGCTACAGAACTGAGCATGTTACCGAGAATCATGTCCTGGCTTACAAGGGGTAGGAGGACGGCCTGCCAGGTAAGAATTAAAGCGATAACTGTTTTACTCGACGTTGAACACGTTAGCCATGTTGCCGGTGCAAGTAAGTGGGGCACAAGGCGTTAGGGACAAAATGCAAAGCGTAGCCACAAGCTCGACCACAGGGGCGAAAACAGGGTTGGCGGTAGTGAATGTTGGTCCAGCACTGCCCTTCCATGCAGGTTTAGACAAAATGTTTCAAGGCCCTATCTCAATGTTGCAATACCCTAGAATACATATTTGTTGCACCGCCAATGAAGAATGCCATTTGTGCATCAGCATGAAAGTGAATTTTTTAACTTCTGAAGAACATTTCTTTTTGAGCAATAAGTTTGGGTTTGTATAGTTGAAACTATATTGTTTTCTCTGTTCATTGTTTGAAACTTTTGCATCACTTGTGGCACATCTTTGAACTAGGATAGGGCATCTGGTGTCGTCTAAGACACCAGCATCGGCGGGAACGCAGATAACAATAAAAAATATAGACCAATAACATTGTTCTTTGCGAAGTCATGAAGAGGCCCGGAATGCTGCCTTATGATAGAGTAGCATCGAGCTGCACTTTGGCACTTTGTCTGAGAGTTAAATTCGATTTTTCGCGGTTTCTCCTTTCGTGGGGGGACCTGGTTTGCCGTTCGGAAAAGACGTCCAAGAACCGCGGACATAAGGGGAAGTGGGGCGCAGGTGGGAAAAAACGTTTGGGGAGAAGGATATTACAACTCGAACGCGTGAGCGGCTGGTGGTTTATGCTTTGTGCTGCAACGGCCTCACGGGATGTCGGGCGGCCCCTGTGTTTGCCGAAGCGCCTGATGTTTGCTGAACGGCTAGAGCAATGATTTTTCTTTTCGCGCACACAGCACACGCCGCGCCACCTGGTAGCCCGGCTTTTCATTTCCTCGAGGCACAGTCTTTTTGCTTGCCACTCCGTGGCTACCACCAGAAAGTGCTGGCCGCGCTCAGCGCAGTTAGAATGTAAAATAGTATCCTGCATAGAGCATTTGAAGGGAGGAGAGTCTCGCGATGCGCCAGATGTGGCCTGTAGAATATAAAAGATATCCATAAATTTTAGTACTGAGCATTCTTATTTTTTTTTTTGGGCGGGGGGGGGGAGGGGGAAGGCGCAATAAATGAAAGATAGTCATTAAATGCGACAGAACCCCTCCCCCCCCACACACCTCCTTGCCCATATTATTTCGTTTACTCAAGTGTAAGGACAAAGAAAAGTTCATTTTCGCTTTTGAAAAATGAGAAAGTATCTGTTGAACCACAATGCTTGAAATCTAAAATAAACAGCCGTTCTCTCTCAAAATAAGAGACAAAAGCGACAATTCGGACAGCGCGTGATCCACGCGTACATTGGGAATGATTTTATAGTGAATGGAAACAACGACGGGATCAACTCGGCGTAAAAGAAAAAAAATTGTTTCTAGTCCTCACATACGCATGAATTGTTTTACAGTTGGAAGCTACTTGAAAAGCAACTTTGTAAAAGATATAGGCACGTTCCACGCACCTTGTGGAAGCATGAAAGTGTCACCTCAGTTCGATGGGGGCGAAATGCGACAACACCCATGTACTTAGATTTAGGTGCACGATAAAGAACCCCAGGTGGTCTAAATTTCCGGAGTCCCCCACTACGGCGTGTCTCATAATCAGGACATGCTTTTGGCAAGTGGTTTTGGCACGTAAAGCCCCATAATTTAAAGTGTCACGTCAGAACTAATTTGCGCATGATAGCAATTATAGCTTATGCAAAAGGATAATGTGCTGGAAAAGTGCAAAGCCGAACGAGAAGACTATAGAATAGGGCTGTGCACTGAAAATGATTGCTCAAGCAGACAAGCAAACAGCTGGTGCTTGAGAAAATATGAAGACCATACTGCACCGCGTAAGGCTCTCGCAGTAGAGTACATACTGTCCGCATGGCCTCTCTTTTACAGACACTTCCTTCGCTCCGTACGAGGATCAATACAGCACACAAATGGGCAGAAAGCTCCCCCTTCACATTATCTCCGTGACAGCTTTCCTTACAATCGACATCGTTGGCGCTTTTTCCCGTAATATTGCGCTTATTCACCCTTGACACAACAGTGGACTTGTGAGAAGATATCCGCGAATCTTAGAATTTCGACAATGGGTGTAGGGTGAACGGCATACGTATGTTGTGTTTTTTTCCTCTTTTTTACTCTTTCAGCGCAAGGAGAGCTCGTGGCAACAATTCTTGCCAATTTCCTTGCATTTGGTTACTTTGTTTCAAATTGTTCCTACTTGTAAATGTTCATATGTAATGAATCGGAAATGCATGTTTTTTTTTTTTGTCCTTGCAAAATAAGCCTTAGTTTCAAAGACAAGAGCTTAAATTTCCTTTAGGTGAATGTCAGGTTGCTCAAGACCTCGTTTCCAGTGGCACATCACATGGAAATGCCCGTTCACCGGATCCACTCGTCGCAACTGTTCAGGCATTCAACGCTTAGGTGATTTTGCCACAGTGCGTGTTTTGCCGAGCAGCCTGACATGTACCCAATACTTTGGTTGGATTTATTGCAACCGTCTACATATTTTGGGGCTGCTAGCATTGTAGGTTCAGTATCTGCCTCGTTACATATGCATTTTTGCGGAACGTGACCGATTGAAGCATATTATGTAAGCGTTTAGGTATGGAACAGGAATAGGTATTGCCGTGACGATCATTGAGGCATTGTGCCGAGCGTGAAGAATCGGAAGGCCTGGTAAAAGGCGGCACAAAATTAGACTGATGACTTGAGCAGGAAGAAGATTAGTGAATGGGTTATGTTGACGAAGTTATTCAAAAAGGAGCCTTGAGACGTGGCACTATTTCGTGTTAAAACATCTACTTTGTTAAAACACGCCAGTACGAATTCATTCAGCTCTTACGTTGCTTAGGTCACTGCAAAAACTCTACTGCTTTCTGTGTTCGCACTCGGGCGGCTCTGAGAAACCAGATTGAATCTCCAGTTGCCATGAGCTATCAACCTTTTCTGAAAACTGACCATGGTACATAGAACATCCTAAATTATTGTTGCCACTTATCCGCAGACGGCCATGCCATAATGCAAGAAAAAATAATAAGGTCCTAAATAATAATAATGAGCAAATAAAAATAAGAAAATAACATCGTCGACACAGATTGAGCCTAAGTAAACATCCGTGTGGAATGGGGACTGCTTGAACACTACGCGATCACTTAGGACATATGCCGTGTTGGCTGAGGGCCTTCCTTCACTTCGGCTCTCAAATCAATATTATTCAATCTGGCGGCCTCAGGGCGAGTGCAGTGAGTGAGTGAGTAAAGACTTTATTTGAAAACAAGGTATTGACGGATGACCTTGTTGTTAGGCAGCCACGAGCCCCTGGGCCCGGGCGGCTTCCTCAGCTCTCTCGATGACCTTGGCCTGCAGGTCAGGGTCGGAGCTGAGCAACACGGCCTCCCACTGCTCAGTACTACTTATTTCGTGATTTGTGTGATTTTCGGCTGGGCACGACCACATAATATGGAATAGATCCGCTTTTTGCTTACAATGCTTACATGTATTAGGGTATTGGTCCGGGTAGTAGTAGTGATAGGCTACGGGGTTGGGGTAGGTGTTCGTCTGAAGTCGTCTCCAAGCTACTTCTTGTCGCTTGTTAAGCGATTTGTGTGCTGGCGGGTACTCTGCCCTGGCTAACCTGTAGTGCTGAGTTATTTCCTGGTAACTGACCATGCGATCCCTCCCTGACCCTAGCCTGAGCCGTCCGGGTGCTCGGTTGGCGAGTCCTCGAGCGGCGGTGTGGGCGGCATCGTTGCCGGGTAGGGAGGAGTGTGCTGGTGCCCAAATGATCTGGATTGGTCGTGGGTGTTGGTTTGTGTCTATTATGTGTTTTACGGGAGCCGAGACCCGACCTTTCGCAAAATTGCGTACTGCTGCTCTGGAATCGCTAATAATGTAATGACAATGTGTGGAGGCTATTGCCAGAGCGATAGCCGCCTCTTCCGCTGTTTCGGAGCTTCTGGTGCGAATTGAACCACCAGCGCGTATTTGACCTGAGGAGTCCACCACTGCAAGGGACATACAGTTGCGTTCTATGTATTCTGCTGCGTCGACATAGACTACGTCTTTGAAGGAGTGGAATTTCTGATGTAGGGCTTTGGACCGCTCGGCCCTCCTTTCCTTGTGGAATTCGGGGTGCATGTTTTTAGGGAGTGGATTAATTTTGAGATGGCGCCTCTGATCGTGAGAAATGTCTATTTTAATGCTTTGCATCGACTCGTAGTTGATGCCGAGATTCTGGAGGATGTTTCGCCCGGCGGCACTCTGAGCTAGCCTTTCGTATTGAGATATAAGGTGCGCTTCTACTAGTTCATCGAGGGTGTTGTGCACACCTAGGGCTAGCAATTTAGCGTTGGCCGTTCTTATAGGTAGCCCAAGAGCCTGTTTATAGGCCCTCCGGATAATCCCCTCTATTTTCTCTCTCTCAGCCGCTTTGAGGCAGAGGTACGGGGTGATGTAGGTGATGCGGCTGAGAACGAAGGCTTGTACCAACCTTATGAGGTTGGCTTCTGTCATGCCAGAGTGTCGGTTGGCAATTCTTGAAATGAGTCGCATCGTCTGCTGAACGCATGCTTCCAGTTTATGAATTGTGTTGCCGTTGCGCCCGTGAGCTTGCATGAAGAGGCCTAGTACACGGATGGTGGTCACCACCGGGATCGCGCCTCCTCCGGCTCGCACAGTGATTTCTGGGGATGGCGCAGTGTCGGATTTGCGGTTTGTAGGGGCTCTGAGTAGGAAGAGTTCTGATTTTTGCGGGGAGCAGGCGAGGCCTTTGTCGGTAACGTACTTTTCAACCGTGTCTACAGCTTGTTGCAGCGTGGTTTCTATATCTCCATCGCTACCTTTAACCACCCACAGGGTAATGTCGTCGGCATACAGACTGTGGTGTAGACCTGGAATCTGATTAAGTTGTTCCGGTAATCTGATCATCGCTAAATTAAAGAGGAACGGGGATAAGACTGATCCCTGCGGTGTGCCACGACTTCCAAGAGGGATCTTGTCCGATTGTAGTTCTCCTGTTCTTAGTTCCGCTGTGCGGTGGATGAGGAAATCTTTGATGTAGTTGTAGGTCCTCTGGCCCACACCTAGGTACTGCAGATTCTCTAGTATAGCCTGATGCGCTACGTTGTCAAAGGCCTTTATAAGATCAAGGCCCAGGACAGCTCGGGTACCATTCTTAGGTATGTGGTCCAGAACTTGGTGTTTAAGCTGAAGCATGATGTCTTGCGTGGAAAGTTTTGGACGAAAGCCAATTATGGAGTTCGGCAATAAGTTGTTGTCCGCCGCAAAATTGTGGAGGCGGTTAAGTATAACGTGCTCCATGAGTTTTCCTACGCATGAGGTCAGAGAGATCGGGCGTAAGTTCTCGATCTGTAGTCGCTTACCATGTTTCGGTATGAATATTATTTGTGCATGCTTCCACTGCGAGGGGATAGAACCTGTTTCCCAACAGCGGTTGAAGTACTCTGTTAGGGCAGTGATAGATACGTCGTCTAGATTTCGGAGGGACTTATTCGTTATTCCATCGGGGCCTGGTGCAGATTTAGTTCGGATTTTGAGCAAGACGGCTCGTACTTCAGCCTCTAGGATGGGTGCGTCTAGGTTAAGATTCTCCCGACCAGTGTATGGTTTCTGGGGGATTTGTGCATTTGTGCCTATGTACCGGGTTTTGAGCTCTTTTAGGAGCTCGTCGTTCGTGCCCTGGTATTGGTGAGTGATCTTATTGAGGCTTTTCCTCTGCTCGGATTTACTCTTATCCGGGTCCATAAGGTATCGGAGGAGATTCCACGTTTTGGCTAGACCGAGTTGTCCCTGCATGTCGCATACCTTTTCCCATTGGTTTTTGGTTAATTGGTTAGCGTATTCCTCGATTTCTATGTTAATTTGCGCGATGCGCAATCGGAGTGTACGGTTTAGTTTATTCTTTTTCCAGCGGGTTTGCATGCTATTTTTGGCTTCCCACAAGTGCAGGAGGCGGCTATCCACCTCTACCAGACCATCGTCTTCAGGGATTTCCCTCGTGGCGCGTTTCACGCAATCTCTGAGATCCCCGATCCAGGCCTCGAGATCGTTTATGTGCTCGGTGGCGGTTGTCTCCCGAATCTGGCGGAAGCGGTCCCATTCCGTGAGCGAAACTCGTTTGCCCTTCTTGCGGGGTGGACCCGCCTGAATGTGGATTTCTATGATATAATGATCGCTACCGAGGCTTTCCCCGGTATTAGTCCAATCATAGTTGCCTATGTTTTTGATGAAAGTTAGGTCGGGAGTGGTGTCAACACTGACACTATTCCCGATACGGGTGGGTGTCTGGGGGTCTGTGATGAGAGTCAGTCCCTGTTGTTGGGCTTCTAGCCAAAGATTACGACCTTTGACTACCTCTGTGCGGTATCCCCATGCAGTGTGGGGAGCGTTAAAGTCACCTAATAATAATATGGCCTTTTGTTGGGAGATTCTGAGAACCTTCCTGAATAGAGTTCCGAACTTGTGACGTCGGCACTTTGGGCTACTATAGACATTAAGAATGAATATGCTTTCATCCTCCTTACGTTTAGGAATGAGTTCAATAAAGACGTGGTCTATGTCGACTTCTTCAATGTCATGTTTAATGACTGTTAGATTTCTGTGAACTAGAATAGCGGTGGTGGAATCCGACCCAGAAGCATTATAGGATTTGTACCCTGCCAATTTTGCGTGGCCTCCCGTCTCCTGAAGGGCAATGATATCAGGGGCCGCCTTACCCCGAAGGAACTGCTGAAGGTTTCCCCGTTTGCGGCGAAACCCACGGCAGTTCCACTGCCAGATATTGTAGTTAGGAGTGTGAGCCATTTTGAGGTGGCGAGGGTTCAGCGATCGGTTTGGAGATTTCGGATAGGGGTGGACGGTCATAGGGTTTGGATGCCACGCCCTTAAGGGAGCCGGAGGCCGTGGATGTAAATCTCGACTCCCAGCGAAGTACTTTGGCTTCGGTCGCGGCTACCCGAGATTCTAGGTTGGTGGTTCTGGTTTCCAGAGCGTCTAGACGTGCGCTTATTTGTTGCAAGTGGGCACCATTCTCCTGATGTTGCTGAAGCATCTGGTTGGCAAGTTCAGTAATCATATGTTCTAGTTTCTCGAATCTTGGGGATATGTCTGAAGAGTTGTCTGTATGATCTTCTGCCTTACGTTTATGTGGGGGTGCTGTAGTGTTGAGTGAGGGATTATATGGTGGGGTTGGGCGCGGCGTTTGACTGCGCTCCTGTTGTTTTTGTTGTAATCGGGTGATTTCTGCACGCTGCTTAGTGATTTCGGTTCTCTGTTGTTCTATTAACTGCCTCATTTGTTGGAGTTCTGCCTCGAGAGCCTGCATCTTAGGATACTGAGCATTGGGAGAAGAGACCGTGTTAGCCCAGCTCACCTGTGGACCGCTGTTAGTCGGGGTCGTTCGTCTCCCGGAACTCGACCGGTTCCGCGACGTCCCGTCGGAGTCGGTGGCACTCGGAGTTGAGCTTAGTCTCGGGTAAGACCGAGATCGGCTCCTACTGCTCGATCCTCCGGGAAAAAAGCTTGCACTGGTTTCTTGGCTGTTCTGCGTCGATCGGCGTTCTCGCGATCTACTTTGCCTGCGCTCGTTAAGGTGGTTCTGTGCTTCCACCGAGAGTTTCTGCCACTGTCGTTGTCGGATGATGTGCAAAAAAAAAAGAACACAGTCTCAATGACAAAACGTGTTTCTGCCCCTCCACTTCCACTGTTCTCAGTCTCGAGCAAAACGAGCCACATATCTGTCAGCACTGATTGTACTCGAATGCAATGCCGTGCGAAAGTGTGCGGAGCTCCACTATGAAAGGTTTTCAACTCTGTGTGACACCTGCTGTCCTTAACGAGATGAAGTAGCTAGCATATCTTTTGGATAATCTCGTTCGATCTCGGCGGGTTTCCGGAAAACAATGAGTCCAAAAAAATAGAAAAGCTTTTGGCGCATTACGTACGTGCCTTCAATTTGTTCTGTCCGCTCGATCGGTAGAACTCAAAAAGTCTTTCGACGCTCACATTTATAAGCTCATGCGTATGGGAGAGGGAGGGTGATGGGGGGGATATCGGACCATTGGTACCTCATAGGGGTATCAGTAGACCTGTGAGGTTGCCGAACTACTTTTAGTTCCTCTGCATGCTATAATCTTTTGAGCGTCCGTACGGCGTACACCAAGTCTTTGTTTCTGCTGGTACGCCTAATGGTTGTTCGTCAATAAGCCGATCCGGTCCGGTCCGAGACTCCAAAGCGTGCACGTAGGCATCACAAGTGTGGCTTTCACGTCGATCTGACTAATTATAATTTTTTTATGCTTCTGTCCTGAGCTGTAGGACCCGCTAATAAAATCAACCTCCGTTCATGTTTTGATTTCATCGAGCGAAAGTAAATAGCATAACATAAGAGCATTTTACAGGATTAAAAAAAAGGAACGTACTTCTTCCGCGTGTCTCCCCATTAAATCTCCAAACTTAACAGCCCATCAATATGTTTGCGAGCGGAATGTTTACAAGCGAGCGGGTAAAGATTTCATCTGAAAAAGAAAGTTTCACAACGGTGCGATAATTACGATAACCACAGTTCGTGCCGGCCGCACTTTAGCCGAGATACAAGCTTGCCGTAAATGTGGGCCGTTATCGGCAAGCGCATTAGCAACGAGAGGTAAAAGGCTTATCGCACTTCCCGGTGATTTCTCCCCGCGAGATGTGATGGATCGATGCCTGATGAGAAGCCATCAGGTTGTGTGCGAAGCAAACAAATCGTCGGAATTCTTCCGCTGGCTTCTAGCAATGACGGTCGGAGAGCCGTTTGGAACCGATATCCGAAGCACCGCATTAGTCAAGATCCCCCCCCCCCCCCTAATGACTTCCTACTCTACCACCTCTGAACACACCTCCCTCTGTTTCAAGAACCCCCTTCTGGTGGCAGTGCGCTGCTTGCTCCCCCCCCCTTTTTTTTTCGTCCCTTTTCGTAACAGTTAACAGTTTGGCAGGTACATTTAACCAGAAAGCCATCGGAATTGCACAGTTGGAGGAATCGCAGAGTGGGAAAGAATTCGTGCGGGATATCTCTAGCGTGAAATGTACGCGTGATAAGCACAGCCATAGGAAAGAAGGCATTGAAGGAGAATTACGAGGTAATGTAAGAAAGGCTGCTAAAAGAAACAAAAAAAGAGAAAAGAATGAACACTCTGTGAATAGAACCGCGAGAAAGGTCAAGAAGGTAAGACGGGAAGTAAAAGACAGCTACCAATCAGACGCATGCTCGAAATCCCAGCTATACAAGAGTTCGTCGAAGCAGGAAGAGGGCTCAAGCTAGGAATAACTTTATTTATGTGCCTGTAGCTGTTGGCGCAATTTATATCGTTTGCATTACGAATGCTGTAAACGGTTCTTTCTCTTTCTTCGTTTTTTATTGCCACCCTGTGGATCCCAGCTCTTTTATTGACGTTTCCACGGCGCTCCTAAAATGACTGATGAATTAGGTTTCAAAACAGTGCTCTGACTAGACGCGAAAAGAAACAGCGACACGAAAATGCGTAATAATTGGATGCGAGAGACACATCTCTAAAAATAATCCTGGGCTCATTTACCAGAAGACACAACCACGAAGAATAACGTTACCCCTGTTCAGGATGTGAAAGTAATAAAGGCAATTTTGCCGATGGAATTACTTCTAAAACAAGAAAAAAAAACATCATTTGTAGAGGCTGCAGCATAATGTTTGCAGAAATCTTCATCCGCTTTCTTCAGCCCTATTTCTTCATACGGATACCGCAAATTACTAAACTAAGAGATACATTAAACCTAATGGTATCTTGAGTGCTAAATCCTGTACGCTCAGTTGATTACAAAACAAAAAAAAAAAAACAAAGATATGAAATGTCACACGGGATAAATATGACGATACGAGCTATGCAACATCGATCTGTCACCTCCTCAATGTTTAGCTTGAGTGTTACCACTGTCATTTCTTTCGTGATGTGCTTGTTAGAATCGAAAATTAGAATAGCCGGCTGGACACATCCTGTATATGGGAAACGGAGGCTTGCTCCAATTCTAGAACGGCGGCCGAACTCCGCACTTTCTCATTTGCCAGCATCTTGTGCGGAACGGTAAAATTGCGAGAAGGATAAGTAGGTGAGAGAAGTCGACGGTAAAAAATGTCTAAAATAATAAAGCGAACCTCGCGCAGCACATATACAGTGCCAGAGAAATACATTACGCTGAAGTGTAGACACACAACAGCCACTTGTGGCGTCACTTGCATCAACGAAAATAAAGCGGGAATTAAGGAACAACGATATTATTAAAGGGCCCCTGAAATGGTTTTTGTTGTACTCCTAGACACAAAACGTATCTCCCAAGAAATGCTCTCTCACAAGGATTTCGTGTCAGCGCGCAATATTACCGACAGGTACGAGTGCTTAAACATTACCCCCGCCTCAAGCCGCGACGCTTCTCCTCAACTTCTACACCGAACGACGATCGCTTTGTCCAGCCTCCTTGAAGCGGTGACGCTAGAGTTGTCTGCCTCCTGCTGACCTGAACGGAGTGTGTTCCCGCGTCTTGTTCCTAAATAGTATTTATCCTTAAGGCTCGGTTACATTTAGCGAAATTTAAAGACGAATTGAACGCGGTGGATGCAGACGCAGTGAATGTTAGCTGGCTTTTTCTTCTTTTTTTTTTTTTTTTGCTGCATAAAACGAAAAAAGAGAGATGCCGCGACGGGCATTTGCCCCATGGCTGCAAGCGTGTATAAAATGTACAAACTACAAAGTAACTCTTGCCGATATTATTTCGGTTTGATAATTGCCTCATAGCACGAAAATATCTGATACGTACGTTTACGATGTCTCTAAGTTACGCTCGTAAGATTCGTTTTTAGTCGTCAGCGGAAAAAGAAAGCGCTGCCACGTACTACCTTGTGAATGGGATGAAACGGGCCGTTTATAACGCTTTCGCTACTCTAGAATCTAAAACAAAAATAATTACAGAGAAACAAAATAAATCAATCGGGAAGTAAACCCACATCATATGCGTGGGAGGCAAAGATGGCTACATTACTACACTGCATCAAAGTCCAACTGGAGATGGAGGTTTTCTGACGAACGTCGTCACAGGCTGTAAAGCGCGTTCACTTTCCTGCGCAACGCTTTTCTTTTTTTCCGGATCCCGGTTGGTTGGGATATTTTTCTGCTATAATTATGGGCAAATTATTTACTGATCCTGGCTGTCTGACAAGTGCGGAACCTGTGATTACCGCTGAAAGCGACTTTATTTCCGAAATTATGGGTGACCGCTATGTTGAGCGAGGAGGTTGGTGTTGACATTGACATGCGATGCTTGCGTTTCCTACAGCATCTAGTCGCTACAGTTTACTCCCAACACACACCTGCAGTGCAAGACGATTGTAATATAGCGCTAGTACCATTCAGGTTACTGCCGCCAAAGAAGACATTGAAGGCCCCATGTCATTGCCAGAGCTGTAGCAGACGATCCGTGTTCCCAGGCAGAAGTGGGCCATTGTTTTGAAGAAAAGTGTGTATTTATTACATATGCGCACTTATGTTTAAGAGTACTCAAATTGTTACTATGCATATTCATGCTATCACATATAAGAATAAATGCAGCAGCATGTTTCAAGCATTCCCGATTATTCAACGTGATTAGCCAATCGGATAACTCGCCCGACTGACGTCCCGCGCTTGTGCTCTGTAGCAGGGTACAGGGCGGCTGGAAACTCAGGGGAGCGGCGCCGCTGCGATAGGTAGCGATGCGCATTTTAAAACCTTACAATAAATTACGCGCTTTACGCGGAACGTTTAAATGTGTCACTTAATGTTCGAAAGGACCTACCCTAACGACTCAGTACACTTGTACGAAATCGTCAAAAGCATTTCAGGGTTGGTTAAGATACCGAAGTGAACATTAGTTAGGACGTGCATTCAAAAGCTTAGTCAATTGATTTGCCAGAAAGATATGGACATGATTAAAAATAAACGAGGTATAAGATGTACTGGGCTTGGTGCCCGCAATTCCACCATCTTTGGTACTGCCGTCACCGCGATGCTTTATTTGGTACGACAGCGCGCTAAATGAGATGATATTACGGATGATGGGATCGCATACAAAGGCGTGTAGAATACAACGGTGCATGCAATGGTCACAATGTAAATATGTTGCGGCGACTATAAAGAATTTCACAGCGCGGGATACTCGTAATACGCAATGTATCCTTCCCAGAAGTAGGAAGTTCAATGTTAGAGTCGCAGATGTCGACGATAACAGTGCGGCTCTGAATTTCGGTTTGAGTGGTGAATCTCCGCGAACAGTATACTTTCTCGAACTTTTTTACAGGCTGTCTGGACCTTACCTCGTTTCTTAGGGAACACGGGCTCGGAGTTGAGCCTCATGTTCTGTAAAAGAACAGCGCTCACATGCTGCAATTGGGCACTCCATCAGTTTCCTTTGAAATAATACCGTATTTGCACGGCTCCAACGCGCATCTTCATAAAAATATTAACGCGCATCGAATAAAAAGTGTATTCAAATTTGCCTGCGCGTTACAACTGTAACTGATTCTGCCACGATTTAAAGAAACGAGGCCGATCCTTACTAATGACGAAAACCTTAATGCAAGGTAGTTCGCCTTGGCGTGGAAGCTTGGGCTTGTTGGTGATTCATTTGAAAAAGGAGACAGCACAAAAAAGACAAGGACACGAGGGAGCGAGAGCGCTATGTGTGAGTCGCTCTCTCATTTCCTTGTCTTTTTTTTTGAGCAGTGTCCTTTTTACTATTAGATCGAACTAACGTTGACTCTCTGTGGTCGGTAGATAGCCAAAGTGCGGTTTGGTCGGACTCCAATAGCGACTAGCCGCTACGATTCAGCTGTGTGCATGTCCGTTTGCCTTTACATGTTCCAGAAAATCGATTCAATGCGGTACGCTTAGATCCCGGTTTCGTTACTCGATATGCGCTCCATGCTTATTATTATTATTACTTTTTAATATATATTGAGCGGCAATATATCTGCGCGTTACAATCGTGGAACATGGTAGAATCAGGCAAATACGGCATTGCCCTCTCCAATCTTTCACCACTTTATTCTCACGCGTTTTTTGTCTTTCTGCATTTTATCGCATACAAGATATCCTGAAATACGAACGCCAAATCAGGTGAATGCTCAATGTGAGTCATCCGGGCAGTGATATCATGAGGAGGAAAGCGATGTATAGTGCTTCATGAAGCAAGAATAGCGATGACAGGTGTAGGCTCACAGACATACAAAGCGTATACCGTGTGTTCTAGCTAACCTTAGCATAACTGGTAGAGAAAATAATTAACAGTCATTTAGCATACGCCAAATCGGGCGAAGGCAAAAGCCTGCGGGCTCAGGAGACATCCGTTACATTACTTGACAGTCTCATTCGAATGCATAGTTACTTCTTATTGCTTGTTTTCTCCCACTAAATGTTGTGGGTTCGAATGTCTTAATTAAAACTACCTTAATTAATGTACCTTAATCAACTGCGCTAATTAACACCGAATGTCATAAGTACGACACCCACCACAGATCGTGGGTTCGAGTTTCTTAATTAATTCAATATTAATTACCTGTGCCCTTTTTGGCATGATTAGCGGCATCGATGTGGCAGCGATGTGGAAGCAGACGACGAATAACGCGCGAGCAGTAGCACCAGCACATTGATTTTCTGTACCTCACAACGCGACCTTAGAGCATACAGATCTAAGGCTTTCGCCTTAAAAAGCGAAAAAAGAAAGAAAACACGTACGGTGCAAAATACGATTATGAGACCTACTAAGTGGTGTGACAACCCGAACCCCGTAGTCTTCATTAGTCAAGCCTTGCACCTTGTCCCCCCCCCTTTTTTTTTTCTTCTAACAGTGCTGCTAACGTTGGCTCCGACGAACTATTATATCTTCCAATAGCAATTCTGCACCTCTAATGTCCCAGTGGCCCATACCCGTTCTCCACTATAGGAGAAGAAATGGCACAGAACCAGCGGCACATAAAAACTAGCTAAAACAGATTAACATTTCTTCCGCCAGAAACCGACCTGGCAGACGCACCATTCCCCGGGAAGAGATGCAGAGAAAGCTTCTCTTTATTAGACTAATTACGCGCTTGAAGACGTGTAGGTATTTATTGCAGTGAGGAAGTTTAGGTACCATTTGTCGTTTGAGTGCTGAGAAGAGAGTCTTTTACAGGCACTTCTGTAAGCCGGTACAGACTGGGCCACATATATAGAGGCTTCTTTATATGAGTTCTCTTTGTGTGCGAACTCTTCGGGCAAGGCAACAACAACAACTACAACTTCAACAAGAAAAACAATAACAGTAGTAGCAGAAGAATAAGACTCAGAGGGTTTTTTTTTTTTTGCTCTCTTTCGCA
Source organism: Dermacentor variabilis (assembly GCF_050947875.1). Lineage (NCBI taxonomy): Eukaryota > Metazoa > Arthropoda > Arachnida > Ixodida > Ixodidae > Dermacentor > Dermacentor variabilis. The sequence goes on from NC_134577.1 coordinate 71,728,017, forward strand.
GTATTGTTCGGCGTCGTAATCATCGCAACACCTACCTCTGGTGTAATCACACTTGCATCAGGGCACGCACTAAGTAGCTCACGTAATTACCGGTTCTGTTGTAATTTTTTTTTCTGCCGTGATGACTGCCATTAGCGGCGAGCCTTAAAAACAAGAGCGGGTGTCTATGGTTTAGTTTTCTTTTACGTGGCCACTCCTTTGAGCAGCAGCTATTCTGGGATCGTTGCTTAGAACGAGAGGCCGGGAACACGCAAAGAACTTTTTTGTTCCTTGAATCTGATTAATTTTTATCTTCGTTTACCTTTCATTTAATGCGGACCGCCGTCCCCCTGTTTGTGGCTTTCATAGTTGTTTTTCGTGTTTTTTTTTAATGTTTCTCCTTGTGCCTGTGACGAGGCCTGCATATGGTCTTTCAAGCAACCGAGTAATTTCGGCTACTTCGATGTCTGGGAAGTACAACTTGAAAAAAAAAATTCACTTGTGTGTGTTATTATGTAGTTACACGTCGGCCGGCTTACTTTCTCCTTTACATAACTGTTCTTTTTTATTCTAGTTTTATTGCTGAGCGAGCATAGTTCACCACACATAAAACTTCATTTTTCTTGGGTGCCCTTGTATTCTGAGCATTTAACGGTTAGTTCCTATCACGTTGCTTGAACCCTGAATAGAGATCGTACTTACAAAATAAATACTGAAGCAGCAATGGCGCACTGAACTCACACTATGCTATCGCCTTTCGCCGGTATCATAACTACTAAAAGCACAACTAGAATGTAAGACGATGAGCGCGTCTTCCGTTGTGATTGGTTGGCCCATTCCATTAGAGAACAGCGAGGTCGTAGCGCCCATGGTCAGGAAACCCGGCAAGGCTCGCAAAAGAAAGGTCATCTACTTTAATCCACCTTGCTCTAATTCATACCAATATTAATTCACTTTGCTCTAATTTGTACCAACCTTCATCCACCTAAATCCACCTAATTACACGTTAATACATTTTGCAACAGTTTTTAACAAAGTTGATCCACCCTAATACACCTTGCTCTAATTTCTACTAACCTCAATCCACCCTAATCCACCTTCATCCATCTCCATTCGCTCTATTTCACCTTAATTCACTTCACTCCACCTCAAGTCATCTTACTCTAACTTCCCCTAAATTAGCTCTGTATCACTACAGACATAAAAGAAAGCGCTGATGACGTCAGTGATGATGATGAAGATTTTGTTACGCCTCTTTGCATACAACGCCGGCTTTTCTGTCTCATTCGCTTTAAAAATCACCAAGCACTTACGTCTCATAATCTAACAAAGGGATTGATAGACAGTTCTGATACGAAACCCTCGCGAATTTTTTGGATGTGAAAGGCATGTGCAAGTTCCATGAGCTTTTTCGTCTTTGTGCTTGACGTTGATCTTAGTTTTATTGAAGAAAGACTTAACCCGCATGCTTTACGGTGTCTTAGAAGATGGAAGCTGGCGTTCCTCATAAGAAATTATTGTGTCATCGCAATACCTGTCGCAATAAAATCAACTTATATCTCCGTTCCTCCAAGAACAGAGTGTCGGTTTGTTGTGGTAGGCGGCAAGGTCAAATTCGACCACACTCTCCATTTCTTCGTTGTCACATTATAGATTACATCACGATGATTACGCCTTCTCTGATTGGCTCAAAACGCCTCCTCCGAGGAATGTCGCAAACGGCGTGCTATTTCAATTTTTTTTTGTTAACATCGGCAGGGATTTAATCGCATAGATGGTTTTCACACGACGTTACAGACGCCGCTCCCTGCCATGCTGGTGCCCGTACATGGCGGCCATTATGACGTAAGTGCACCGTACTATCACGCATACATTGATTTACTCATTGACGGTAACCATTCTTCGCCGGATTGTGAGGGTGAACAATTTGTCGCTCGGTGGAAGATGCGCGCATGTTGTGTTGTCGTGCTGACATGCATATTTAATTCGATTGCGGGGTCTGACGGGTCAAAACGACGATTTGATTATGAGCCACGCCGTAGTGGGAGACTCCGGATTAATTTATATCACCACGGGATCCTTAACATGGCCCCAAGACGGGGGACATGGGCATTTCTGAGTTTCGCCCCTTACGAAATGCGGACGCCGCGGCCGGGATTCGATGCCGCGACCTTTTGTTTAGCGGCTCAACACCAAGCCGCTAAGCCACTGCGGTGGGTGGTCATGTTTCTTGGTTCCGGAGCTCCTCGACGTGCTAGTAACCTAAGATGGCGGCCTCGATGAAATCAACGCAAACCACCTACACAGCAGGGGCAGTATACACACGCTGTTGTTTTGAGCACTCATCGGCTCTTCCCGGCGCCGGTTGGAACGATTCCAACCTTGAAGCTCCATGTGCGTAACGCTGACGCTAAGGTGATTAGTTAGGAACTCAGCTCGTTTGTGAATGGTGCCGTCACAACCTGAGTATATACGCGTGCTGTGTCAATTGCTCTAATTTAAACCCTTAAAACCTTTCAATTTTAGATAAAGGACCAGGTATGATGAGCCAAATTGGAGAGTTGCTCATGTAGGGACCAAAAAAAGAAAGCATAGCTTTCCTATATAATGAATAGATTAGAGCTGCTGCATCACAGAAAAAATGCCTGTGAGTTTGCTCTCTATAACAACAATCTTTTTTTTTTTTGCGCTTATCGAGATCTTCGGTGCACGGTAAACAGATCAAAATGCATTCTCGGCTGCGGGAGAATTTCTTACAACATAAATAACTATCCGCATTAGTTTGGTAGGGCTTGTTCTTGTCGGTTCTCAATCAGGGTGAAGGTTTATGATATCGAACGGACGAATGGCAAGGGAGGTCGAGACACGAGGCCTTTGTGACGCCTTATCATCTCGTTCTTCGTCCGTTCGCACCGGTAAACTCTCCTAACAATTTCCATTAGCGTAGGGAGGCTTTGGATAGGCTTGCGAACTAAGAGACAATGTTTTGCATAGCCATTGAAGATGCTTGCATATTGAAAAGAAAAAAAAAACTGAATCGATTCTTTCAATACAGTCGAAAATGACTGCGAACGTAAACGTGCACCCGTCCGCTAGTCAATTTTCGCTATTGCTACATATCAAAGTCGTCTTTGTCGTTATCGCCTTACCAGCGTGATCCCTCTTCGTTGGTGCAGCATCGGCGTCAGCACGATTGCCGTCGTTGAAGCGTCGTCTTTGCGTACAGAGCCTGACATAAAGGGTGACGCAAAGTGAAGGTCGGCCTACTTCCGAACTCGTAAACGGCTGTTCGCATTGAAAGCACTCAAAGCACATAGCTTTCAGATTTATAACGGCGGCAACATACTACATTTAGAATAAACATTCGAAGGGCACGTTCTTGGACAACGTGACAATGAGTAAACGCGCAAACTGCGGTGCAGAAGACTGCTTTAATCGTTACACATTTCCTATGTCTTTCTCTGATATCAATTTCGACCCAATGTTCTCTATTTTTATTTCTTTTGTCAATGTTTCTTATCTCCCCCTTGTTTTCTTTTAATTCTTGTACATTTCTGTTCTTTGTGTAAACATGACACTGGTCTGCGAGCTTTGTATCCACCCTTTGCTTCGAATACACTCTTTTCTATCGTATTTTACTCATGTTCCTTCGTATGACATCTCTCTCTCTCTCTTTCTTCTTCCTCTCTTACTACCTTACTTTTCTATTCCCTTTGTGTGCTCTACAGCGATGCCTGCTTCGCGAACACTCCCACATTTGGCTCACTTCGACTGCTGCTGCTGCTGCTGCTACATTCCTGCCGATTAGGTCAAACACAGGAAACTACTTATCTAACGACTGAGCTTATGTGTATCCGCCCTCTCTGTCTACTCCCTCTCTCCACTACCTGTAGAGATGTGCTGGTTGCCGCCTCTGTACTCTACCGAATTACGCGGTGAAACAAAAGAGAGCACGTATTTTTTGTCCCGTTTCAGACATATTGACGCGTTGAAACACATAAATCACCTAATGAAGCGAAACTTTCCAGGGCTGTTTCCCTGGTGTATGGCACGCCTTTTCGGTCGCATTACATGGGGCGCCTCTGTAGCTGGCTTGTTTATTTTGTAGACATTCTAGGAATGAGTATTCCAGGATATGTGTTTTTTTTTTTTAAGTTTCGTTAGGAGAAGGGTAGCCTTCACTCAGTCAGCGTGTCTCGTTATATCTGGCTCAAGTGTTACCTTCATTTCCGTTTGTCCACATTTTCAAGCAACATGAAAGGAACTATGATTTAATAACTGATATACTGCGCAGGGGCGATAATCTTACATGCTTGCTATCACAAACTGAATTCAGACGTTTAGAAATCGTTGTTGGTTTACAAAACTGCAGTCGAAATTATAAGAGCAATTTCTGATATTTAGTTGCAGAACCAATTGGGAACGTTTAATTGAGATCTGCGTTGCTGGTAATTCATAGTTACAATCGCATGCGCAATTATGTTGCCCGATATTACAGCATCATTTTGCATACTCACATTTTTATGCGAGCTGATTTCCGGTGTGAGAGCTGCTCTCCGTCGAATTCTGTTACGTACTCGATTCGTTGAGGCTTTGAAAAGAAATTCTCATTATTTGGCTACTTGATTGTCTTAAACTTTAACAGTTCACATCGTGCACGTAAAGAAAAGGTTACGCAGGCGCTTCATCTTTTACAGCTTCGTATAGATTCGTCCATAAACATGTCAAAGTTGCGTTGAAACGCAAAAGCCGAAAGGTTTCGTTTCTGCACTGCAATTGGGGGCTATTTTAGTTTACTAGTGAAGTTTTCCTGCCTCCACGGCTAAATTTACGACAACTGCTCCCTTGAGAAAGATTTATACGCATTTTTTGCTTCCAGTGTTTGAGCCCTTCAAACTGCCGTGGACAGTCTCAAGCGCACAAGGGCAGTTAAAATAAACTAGTAGTTACCCAAGGTGGCATCTGGTTTCAACAGATAACACATAAATGGTGCGCTTGGTGCCGAGAGAAATATACGTTTGAAGACCAGGTGACCTTCTTGATCGGAGTGCGCTATTCTGAGAGAGAGCAGAAGTTTTTCCTTCCACTAAATTTAGCGCATAACTAGAATAAAATGCCAGGAAACAAAATACGTTCCGAAACAGTTTTACGCAAGAACACCGACTGCTCGCTCACTGCAGGAGCCGGCGCCTTTTCTTTATATTGGTAGGCGTTACTCGCGCCGCGTAACTGTGTTTGTTTTAGTTCTTTCGTAATCATTTTTCGAATGGCTTTTTTTTTCTTGATGAAGCAAGAACGCGAGATAAAGTGCCCTTGAACATATTTATATATATATATATATATATATATATATATATATATATAATATTTGGGGTTTTACGTGCCAAAACCACTTTCTGATTATGAGGCACGCCGTAGTGGAGGACTCCGGAAATTTCGACCACCTGGGGTTCTTTAACGCGACCCTAAATCTAAGCACACGGGTGTTTTCGCATTTCGCCCCCATCGAAATGCGGCCGCCGTGGCCGGGATGCGATCCCGCGACCTCGTGCTTAGCAGCCCAACACCATAGCCACTGAGCAACCACGGCGGGTATATAATATATATATATCTTTTCAATCAAGACATTGCCTAATACATCGTATTTTTTCCCTCGTTCTCATGCCAATTGTTAACGTGTAAATAAAACAGGTAGTATATTGGCGAAGTCCTAGAAGATATTAGTTCTGCGCCAATGTTTTGCACGAATACTTCAGTGGTTGGATGCTGTTTTTTTATTTTAACACGTTATCTGCCTTTAACATACGGTTGAGACAAAGAAATTTCAGTAAGGCCTTGCGCCACGTTAACTCGCGTATCCCACGTGGAATCCACCCGCAAATATTGTTGGACGCTATCACAGATCAATGTCGATGGAGCCCTCGCTTGTGCTTTCTTGCGGGTTCGATATCGAAATTGGTTGCGAGCGGCCTAAGACTAGACGGTATCTGCGCGCCGGCCTATACATAACCCCACAGATGGTGCGTGCAACGCGGAGTACAATGCGTAACATCAAAACTGTCGCTTCTTTGGAAAAGAGACGTTAGCTGATCCCCCATGCTTGCATGTCCAAGCGCTGTACCCACCTAGATTACGGCGGCTTGCCTGCCTGCGCTATCGACCGCGCTCGCGGGCGATATTAAACGCGCTCACACGCAACCGCGGTTCAGCGCGCAGCTGTGGCCAGCCGTAACTAATGTGAACCCAGGGCGGGTCCTCTGAAACGGCCTACAAAAAGATATCGAACGAAAAGAAACGAAGGAAGATCAAAAGCGATGCGGCTCAGCCTTCCTTTAGTGCGCCGACCCGTAATAAAACCTCTGGCAGCCTCCCCTCTTAAATTTCCTTTGTATGGAAACTTTCCGCTCTTATTATGGCGGCTATTTAGAGGAAAGGAAAGCATTGTGCAATTTTGCGGCACGTGGCACATCTAGGGCGCCCGCGTGGCGTTGACGCTGCCCTTGCAAGCAGTGTGTCGGGGTTACCGTTGAATGTTATTGAAAGGCTTAGCGAACAGGGGGCGACAAAGCTTAGCACGCTTTCCTATAGTTGCGACGAAGTAGCCTACACTTTGCAAAATCCGTTCTTCAGTTTCGGTGATCCTGAATGTACAGTCGATATACCATGTTTCATTGCCTTTCCTGTTAGTTTTCATTTATTTCTTTAGCTTCGTTTGTAGCCCGAACGACATATAGAAGTACAGTGCTGCCCTCTCTTAAAAATTGTGCGCACGAGCAAAGCATGATCAGCGAATGCTACAAGGCGGCATATTCGAGTCTGTTTTCGCGGCAGGCCACATCTGGGAGGGTATGTTATGGTTACTTGAACATACGGCTGGCGCATCACTCAACTGCCTTTGTATACATCAACAGGTCTCTCCGCGTTGTATGAACGCAACCACAGCACCACGAATAACCCTAAAGAGGATGATGAAATTTCCCGTGCAAAACGTTTACGAGTGTGTGTAAACTTGACTCTCAGTTGTATTATTATGAAGAAAGCGTTTAATGTTCTGCATAATTGTTTGCTCTTTATGCTATGTAAAAATTTTGAAACTTCACTCACCCAATGCCCATTCTTCGGGCTTGTAAGGTATTTTGAATAAGGAAATAAATAAATAAATAAATAAATAAATAAATAAATAAATAAATCAACAGCGCATGAAAACATAATGCTCAGCTTCAGAAAATGAAATGAAAGTAATTTTGGTTGTCTTAGAAAAGGTTTCTTTAGTTGCTTAAGCTATACGACTTCCATATATATATATATATATATATATATATATATATATATATATATATATATATATATATATATATATATATATATATATATATATATAGATTCTACTGTGGTGCACGGGATGTAAAAATAGGCTTGAATTGGGTAATAATTGTGTTAAAAAACGCCCCCTCCCCCAAAACGCATTTGACCTTGCAATGTTGCTAAGTCTAGGCACAAAGCCCACTCGAAAACGAATCCTTAGAGAGGCCGGGACACGTACGACCAAAGCAGCCTGAAAACTACTTACCGGTTACGCATGAAAAATGAGTTCCATAAGACATGTACCTCTGCATTTGCTTCACGAAATTGGCACCCACGCATAAGTTAAGGGCATTTTATAGCACACCAAGCTAAGAAAGTCTACAATATTTGTACTTCTTCCCTTGTACAAATGATAACGACATACAATTATCGAGCCGTGAGCTATACAGATCGGAAGTGTCGCGCGAGAGTGAAAACCAATACAATATTGTCCGCCGGAGCTAATAACACTAATGTAAGATCCTTGGTTTGAGCGTTAGGCCTAGCAGCTTTAGCAGGGTTGCTGGAGCTTTTCAAGCGTCCGTGAAATCCATGTTGCGCGTTCTAAAGGACTACAAGTATCCCCAGCAAAGTACTAGGCAGACCAGCTTTGATGTATATGTAGATATGGCGTGCAGGTTGTACACTTTGACACGCTGGTTTTCGAGAGCTGGCATTGTTCCAGGCCGACTGCTAATAGCGCGGGACTGTTCTCTGTGAGTTTTAATCAGTTCCTCATAAGCGCTGGTGCCTTGCGGTCTGATAATACAACTGATGGCCATTTCGTTCTTGATGAATTTTCACCAAGCACATATACTTCCCGTCTTCCGTTCTTCCAATTTTCGCGTCGTTAGGTTAACGTCATAACACACGATTCATTAATTAAATGCCTAGTTAAAATACAGTGTCTCCGAACGGCAACATGTGTGGGCCCATCCCGTGGGCCCAACATGTATTGGCTTCACAATATGGCAGCCATAGAAATTGTAACAAAACTATGAGGGAGAGGCATAGGGAACATACTTAATCATACAATGTCATCATCTCGATGAAAGTAGGCAATGCGTTTTTTTTTTTTTTGAGTACGACAAGGGACCGTCAGCATTGTCAAATTCTCACGCCGTATTTCTCTCGTAGAGTTGCTGAGTCTGACGCTGCTCATCTTCTGTGCTCTGTCGCGAAAATGCGCGTTCACTTAATGGCCGATGACCAGACGGCAGGTGCGAGAAAGGCTTTTGCTATTTGCTTCTCACCACAATACGGAGTATCAACTGCACCGGAGGCACGGACCTTCCCCAACACCGCCATCTGTTCTGCAGTGAAGCGCAACCCTCAATTACACATATGTCAGCGTGGGTTCCTGGCGTAGGCACAGAAGGCGTATAAGGTGTAATTAAAGAAGGGAGTTTTCGTTGCAAGTAAAAAAAAAAGGAGCAAGGTGGGGTCGGCAGCTCAATTTATGTTTGCGGACTTGCGGTACGCCTTCATTAAAGCGACTCGTGCCCGAATTGATGATGTCGTAGTTTCAACGCCGCCAGCACGTATATTGAATGACTTTTACCCGAGCGGCTCTTGGCTCTCTAATTTGCATTTTTGATAACGCCTCGCTACCTCACCCTTCGCGAAACCCCATTTTGATGTTTATTTCTTGGCGGTAAATTGCGCCTCTCATTGCCGCCCCCTTCGGATAATATGTAAAGTACTTGGAGGACAATAGAAGAAGAAATAAAACGCACTCGCGCAGCAGCATTCGCTTAAAACCACACGGGGGATGAGGATTAATTGATGTTCTCTTCAAGTCGCATTAATTTACCAGACCCTTCTCATCATTTCGGGCTAGAAATACAAGGCGAACCAGCGAAATCTGCACATTCACGCGGCTCTCGTTTCCAACAAAGAAATCGATGAGATATATAAGCGAGACGATCAGGCAGACAAGCTGACCTTATCGAGTAGCTCTATAATAAAGAAAGGTAGGACGGAATAATGACTGCCGCAATAATTCTAATTAACTTGGGCGTGGGCGTTCCCATACATATGTACAGGAAATTTTGAGGCCAGAGGTGTTTGAGATCCCTCCAGGTTTCGAAAATTAGGTCAGCGGGGCTTATGCCGTCCTTGTAGAGAACACTGGGCTCGATTCATCAACGGAAATGTTTCGTAATTTTAATAAAATTCCGGCGTTTCATTGGCCTTTGACACATTCGAAGTTTTTTTCCCACTTTAGTAACTATGCAAATGATAATGCGCTTGTGTGAACGTCGAAGGAATAGAGAAACAAGGGGGGGGGGGGCACTCACTTTGTTGTTGCCTGGCCTCTGTCTTCTCTCACTATTAGCGCTACGCAATTCATCTAACGTAAGTTCTGTCAGCGAGTAGCGTTAGCTCGTCACGGTATCATACTGACCGTATTGTCGAGAGCGATAACCTTTCGTTTTTCTTCACAATTAGCCGAGGACAAGGTTTTTCACAACGTTATGGGTTTCGAAGTGTAACATTTAAAGCTGTTAAAAGCTTCCTGGAGCTCAATTAGGTTTGAGTCACAATACGACCATCGCTTTGAACCGCAGCCATCTCGAGCGTTACCACTCTACAGGGTGTCCCAGATAGCTTTAGCTAGAGTTTAAAAATATGCGAATGCCACGTACCTGGACAGAACCAAGGTAATGTTGTTTGCCGTCGCCTGGAGATACTCAAATTATTCTTTAATTCCGTTTAATTAGATAACTATAGTGTTAATTGATTATTCAACTGCTCAAATATATTAATTAGATGAAAAGTGTTAATGAGAAAAATGTAGAGCAGCCTGAAAAACTCCCGATACAGCTTTCTGTTGCTGAATACGTGCAACATAAGAGTGTTTTTTCGAGCGTGAAAGAAGTTCGCGATTACACGCAAGGTGCCACGAGCGGCAAGTCGCGCGGCAGTTTTGCGTGCATGCAGCTTTTCATGCAATTTCGCAAATGCAGCTTTTCACACATGAACCTATATGAACGTATGGTATTGATGGACATTGGCTTCTCTACGTGGAATATCGTTCTTGGTTCTAGCACATGTCGTTTGTAGCCACAGCACATTCGTGCTGTATGACGTAGTAGTTCTGCGGAAACCCGCAAGGTGGAGAGAAGAATTGATAAAGGGAAAATCAGACATCCACCCGTTCGTTGCTACGAACGGGTAGATGTCTGATTTTCCCTTTATCAATTCGTGCTGTATGTATATCGCAGGTCCTTGCCATGAACTATTTTGCATCCACTGCAAGACGAATGCCTGATTTAATGATGTCCAGATAACCCTGTGTTTATTCGGGTGACTGCATTTCCTATCTTCTAATTTCCTAATCTTATCCCACCGTGATAAATCACAGCGCAATAACGGATGGATGACTGGAAGAAGAGACTGATACAAGCGCCGACTTCCAACTAAGATTTTTATTAAGAAGGGCAGAAGTACATATACACTCAGTGCACACGAAAATTGCGCCATTGCCACGTTGCAATATCACAATGAAGAAAAAGGAATATACAGTAAAAAAAAAAAAACTAGCAAGAACTTATTCCCAGTCTTCTACAAAAACCTATACATACTAGGAAAGTGCGTCATTCATTGCGCTACCAATATATGCTAGTTCCATGTTGACAAGGCAACCGAAGGCTTAGATGATGCAATCATCCATGGCTACAATGGGGGCCTCAACTACTACCCTTGTGCGAACATGCATGCTTTGCAACGAACGTTGTCTGATGAAACTGTAGAACAAGGCTGCACCGATTGCGACGCAGGACGTGCAAGCACTCCTCCCTAGCCTTCTGCACCTTTAAGTCGTGTTCTTGTTGTGTGACATTCAGCCTTTGAATGATCTCGCCAATCTTACGCTACGTATTGCACTCCACAGGAACGCAGAACACTGTACACAACTCCCTCGTCAGGTTCTACAAAACTGTGTCCGTCTTGCTCTTTTCACTTGTGACGTTCAGCTATAACGGGGCAAGCCCTGTTAAAAATCGTATACTTATAGTTTGTGTGGCTTTGCATTGGAAATGTTGTTGCGGTATCTTGCCTTCCTGCGCAACCCGTCGGAAACAGATACTCGCAGGTTACCAGGGTAGCTTGCTTTTACTAAACAAACTACAAGCAAACAGATAATAGCTTTTGTTAAACGCATTGAGCGAATCGCGTATATTGTTCCTCATTCCGTTTGGGCGGAAACACGTTGGACCGACTGGCATTTGTCTAGACGTTAGACTACAAGAGCGCAATTGAAAGGTGCAGACTGGTTTGGGGTGCTTTCTCGCACTGGAATTGAAATCACCGGGGCAGCGCTCCACTCTTTCATCAGTGGGCAGTCGTTGCAAAGTATGCGAGTTTTCGCAAAATGTTGATAGTTCTTCGTTCGTCGCTTCCACGTGGCAATGTGGCAATTTATTTGGAAATCGCGTGTGCGTGTGCTTATATTTGTATCCTCCTTAATAGAAATCGTGTTGGAAGTTAAGCGCTTCATTTCATGTCTTCTTTCTAGCCGCCATATGTGAGTGCGCTGTTGTTTATAATGAATTACCGATTATCCCGGTCACACATTTTGCTTATCACACCACATAATTCTCTGCCGTCGTAGACTACGGTTCCATTATCTTTGCGCGCATTCTGTTAATATAATGAACCGCCGTTTGTGTCTCAGTAGGTTAGGCGACCTGCTAACTACACTGTTCATCGTGATGTCCGTTACAATATAATCTACAGCCGAGGATAAATTTGGCGGCAAAGGAGCCGCAAGTTTTTATATCAATGGATATTCTCTGCGGTATATACAGCCGGGCGCATTTTCTTGGCTGGGGGTCACAAGGTTCACTGTAATGCACATATGAGAAAATCAGTGTTTGGAAAGATTAATTACCCCATAGAAAACAAAATTTTATGCCCCGCCTATAGCACCTAAGTATCGCAAGCTCGCCAATTGAAGTAAAATAAATTGAACATCGAATTGAACAAGCGCAAGACAGGTGTATTTGGAGATCTCTGGGAGAGGCCTTCTTCCGGCAGTGACCATAAAAACAGGCTAATGATGAAGAAATTGAACATGAGTCGACGGTCAATGTTAAAGCTAGAAACAATAAAGAAATTAATAATAAAAAGGAACATCTGCCACGGCATAATCACAGCCAATCCCAGCCAGTTGAGGTAGCGGGCATTAGTGATTGAAATTTGCTAAAAAAATGAAATATCAATCTATATTACAATATACTCCTCCTGGCTGACATTTTTTTTTCTTTAAATTAAGAAGATTTCTCTTGAGGTTTTCAATTGAACGACTTACAGCGAGCTTCTTACCGGTGGGAAGATCCAAATGTCCGTCCAATATGTATGTAGTTTGCGCTTGTGCTGCCTTTGATGAATGATTTGTTCTCGTTTGGTCCAGAATGATTTTTTTATTTTCTTGTATAATTTCAAGGCCTTTCTGGTTCTGCTTTATTATATACCGCTTGCAACACTCCCGGACGAAGTTACTGTGCTCGGTTGCTGGTTTTCTTCTGGTGCTGCAGTTTTTCTCTGTTTACCTTATTTTCGTGCATCAGTAACAGGCAACGACGTTTGTGCTGAACCCTGAAGTCTTCTACTCTGCTGGGAGATCCTCCCCGCGGAGCTTGCCATGGAAGATATGGTCTTGGACATGTCTGGCGGTCAGCATAGACCGCCCGCGGCTCGGAAACGGCTCAGTTCGGCAGTAGGATCCGACGCTACTGATTCCGAGCTTTCTGACTCAAGATCTGAAGATTCGGATGCTTTCATACCTGTCAAGCACCGCCGCCCACGACGGACGTCACCGGCATCGTCCTCAAGTGAAGGCACTGTCATATACAACACCATCAAGACCACAACAGTAGCTTTCATTCCCGTCGACGCGATGGTAAGCCTGAATGCTATCTCTCGACAGAAACTTAATGATTTCTTCTTCAAACTTGCCCCTGGACTAATCCAAGAGGTTCGCGTGAACCCCTGGAAAAATGTCATTGCTGTTGACACAACTGATGACAAGATGGTGCAAACTCTACTTGGTTTGTCTGAAATCTGTGGGGTCCACACTCGTCCCTACATACCACAGGGTACAAATATAGCAGCTGGTGTCGTATCTGATGTGGACTTGGATCTCAAAGACGACGTTTTTAAGAACATGATCGTTTGCACGCCACCATGCAAAATAATTAGCGTTCGAAGGCTAGGCTCGTCAAAGTGTATGAAGATACTTTTCGCCTCTGGAAAGCTGCCTAGTCATATAAAGGCTGGACTTGTGCGCTATCCTGTTCGACCTTTCGTACCACGGCCTTTACAATGCCATAAATGTTTTAAGATTGGTCATGTTCAGGGCTTTTGCACCAGAGATTTGGTCTGTGCCAAATGCGGTGGGAATCACCATGTAGATTCCTGTGAAAGTCAGGCATATCGGTGCCCTAACTGTAATGGTGAACATTTGGCAACAGATAAAGGATGTCCCTCATTGAAGAATGAACTAAAGGCACTAAAAGAGAAAGCCAAAAAGAAGGCAGCAGGAGATGAAAGCTCCCGTCGCCGTAGTGCTGCCCCAGCGACTGGAAAGGCAGCGCGTTCAAAGAGTGACAAAGACACAACGCATCGGAAAGTAGGGGGGCGGAACTTCTGCCTCTCAGACACATCGTGGCCAGCGCTTCCATCGAAACCGTCGGAACAAGTATCTACAAAGACTTCGACCACGGTGGAAAGCACTGCAAACACATTACCTAAACCGGTATCGGCCAACGACGATGTGCAACTTGTCAATCTTCTAAAGATGCTTGTCAACGTCATCAGATCTCTAATCGCCGGTCGCCAGACACCAGCAGCGTCAGCAGCAGAGCAACTTTTGGAGGCACTCGTTCCTGTCCTCGACGGCCTTCGCTAGACGTTTTACCGGAAACAATTCCAACAGTTGTCAGCAGCCTCGCCCCTTTGTGCTGCAATGGAATGTCAGGTCGATGCGACCGCGGCACGCGGATTTAGTCCTTCGACTCATCGCTATGAAGACTCCACCAGACGTTATAGCGCTTCAGGAAACTAACGTAAGGAAAGACGATTATCGATTGCCAGGCTTCGTGGGTGTCCACAGTAACACTCGATGCGCGGAACCAGCTTGTGGCTCTTTCCAGTGCGTGGAGGAGGCGCATACGCGCAATGCTTCAAAAGCATCAGTGTACGTTCGTGCTGACTTGGATTTCGCGGTTATTGACACAGACGGCATCTGTGACGATGAGTTTGAGTGTGTAGCTGTTACTGTGAGTCTCAGAGGTGTGTGTACGACGGTGGCAAGCATATACAACAGGCCTACACGTTCTTCCGATACCTCGCTACTTGAGAGCTTATTGTCTCGGTGTGGGGCATCGTTTGTTTTATGCGGAGATTTTAATGCCCACCATCCACGATGGTGTAGCCGTCCCCAAGACAATCGTGGGACAGAGATTAACGAGATCATTATCAAGAATGATCTCCAATTACTGAATGACGGTTCACCTACATTTATAGGTAGAGGAAAGGAGCATTCCACTATAGACCTTGCGATATCAACGAGAGATGTGTGCTTGGCCTGGTCATGTGAACCCGACCCGTGGGGCTCAGATCACCTACCCATTTGGTTAACACCAACACATACTGCGGGTCGCCAGGATGTCGTTTATACTGTGACTAACTGGGACAAGTTCCGAGAGCTGATCTCAGAGGCACCATCTCAAGACAGCCTATTTAAACTTATGAGTGAGTGCTTACGAAAAGCTACAGTACAACGACGACGGAGTATCGGCAAACCAAATCCCGATCTAAAGCTTTTGCGGCTCCGCGCATGCCGACGGCGCGCTTATAGACGGGCACAGCGCTCTAAACGACGCACCGACTGGACTATATACAATCGCATTGATGCAGCCATACGGCGGCATACGAAACAGCTTCGTCGAAAGAGCTGGGAAGCTTTGTGTAGTTCGTTGCACACTGGAAGTGGTTTTGGAAATGTATGGCGCATACTGAAGGCTCTCCGCACTCCTCAAATCTGCAAGAATCCTACGGCTGCATTGAGCATAGCGACTGACCAGTCACCAAAAGTAATAGCGGAGGCATTCGCAGACATTTTCGTCTCTTCTGCATCTAGTGACACCACAATTAGCGACCTTCGTTCTTTGACAAGTCACAGCACCATAACCGCTTCCTATGGTCCAGCCTGCCAGATGGATGAGGCAGATTTCACTCTTGAGGAGCTGCGACACGCGCTGAGCCTCTCCAAACGCCGCACTGCTCCAGGCGAAGATGGTGTGACGTACCAAGCATTGCGGAACGTTGATAAGCATTTCCATGACCGTATATTGGACGAGTATAATGAAGTATGGAGAGCCGGTGTAATCCCTGCTGAATGGAAATCGTCCGTGGTAATACCAATTTTAAAGCCCGGGCGTCCTGCAAGGCACCTAAAGTCCTACCGACCAATATCCCTAACTTCAAATGTCATCAAGTTAATGGAGCGAATGGTCTTGTTTCGTTTAGATGTCAGGCTAGAGGAGCTGAATTTTTTCCCTGATGTCATGAGTGGCTTTCGGCGCCGCCGTTCGGCTCTGGACAGCATATCAGACCTTGTCTCAGCACTCGAATTTGCTAAAGAAAACAAGCACTCTGCCTACATGCTCTTCCTAGACATACAGCAAGCTTTCGATTCAGTTCCGCATAAGGCGATTATTTTCGCTCTTGCAACCGCGGGAATTTCGGGTCGTCTGCTACAATTTGTGCATAATTTTCTATCGGAGCGCCGTATGAAAGTGCGTGTCGGAGGAGTAACTAGTGAATACCGAAATGTGAAGTGCGGTGTGCCACAGGGCAGCGTATTATCCCCGCTTTTGTTTAACACCGTACTCGCCGCACTTCCAAGTCGTTTGCCTCGGGACACTGATTTCCCTGTGAGCATAGCTGTCTACGCAGATGACATTGCTCTGTGGATAAGTGGCCCTTCGCACCTTGGTCCGCGGCTTCGTGCAAGCTTGCAAAGAGCTCTCAACGCTACTTCGGAGTACTTGGGTGAAGTTGGCCTGCTCATATCACCTGCTAAGTCGGCTGCAATAGCATATCACCCTAAACAACGCGCTCGTCGAACGATGAGCCGACTGTATCTTGACGAGACGCCTATAAACTGGGTGCGACAACACCGTTATTTGGGGTTAATTGTGGATGATCGCATCTCTTGGCGTCCTGCCGTAAAATCTGTACGACGCAAATCGCACTCCCTCCTTAAGTATGTGGCCGCCTTGACTGCTCGAGGTGCTGGCTGCGACCAAACAACGGCTCTTCAGGTGTACCAGTCATCTGTGCTCTCAGGCATGCTGTACGCATTACCAATTTTGAACATACCACATAGTTTGATGTCCCAACTGGAGCGAGATCATCGCGTTGCCCTTCGACTAATGCTCGGATTACCTCGTGAGGCGCAATCTATTGCATTACTCACTGAAGCGCATCAGTTACCCCTGAGGCTGCAAGCAGATCAGAGAGCTCTGTATCATATTGAGCGTCTGCACCGCGCATCGAATGGTCAATCGCTCCTTGATCGTCTCATTAACCGCCCGTTATCTCGAATGGGAAAAATGGCGGCTTTATTTATGAATATCACTACCATTTCTGAACATGCTGCTTCAGCTACGTCTCCGCCTCCAAAAGGTATCACGAAACACGTACTTCCCATTTACCTCACAATCCCTGACATGCACAAAAAGTCTGATATGGCTGTTTCGGCAATATTCCAATTGGCTCAGTCTCACATGTTCGAAAAGTTTCCAGATTATCTTCAAGTTTTCACAGATGCATCTGTACACAACGACGGTCAAGGCGCCTCTGCAGCTTTTTTCTGCCCTTCAACTAAAGTACGACGTATATTTCAAATACCTCATCCAGCTTCGTCAACAACTGCAGAACTAGCAGCGATTAATGTTGCATTGAAATACGTGCAAGAGGAGTTACCTACATCGAAAGTTGTCATCTTTACGGACTCCCGTGCTGCCCTTAGCAGGTTACAACGCAGTGAGCTTGATTGCCCACTTGTGCGCAGCATTACTGACTCTGCGAGCAAAATTACATCACGTGGGGTATCTGTCGTCGCTCAATGGATACCTTCACACGTAGGAATCGCCGGAAATGAAGAAGCTGATCGGCTCGCTTCAAGTTGCGCTCATAACAACTGTGACTGCCCAGAAATTCTGTGCAAGCTTGATGACGCTCGTCTCCTTATACGTCGCCACCTACTTAAGCAGCATCCAGATCAGCGTGTCGCAAATGGAACGTTCCCGCCCTGTGTTCGTGGTCGAGGCTTGCCTCGTCGCGCTAGAGCACAACTGCTCAAGCTGAGGGTTGGTTGCGTGAACGTGCACGAACGTTTATACAGACAAGGGCGTGTGGCAAGTCCATTCTGTGCGTCTTGTGGCTGCTACGAGACACTTCAGCACCTTATATTTGAGTGTCCCGCTTTCAGTGCGCAGCGCATGTCGCTAGTGAGAAACTATCACCTCCTTGGCCTGCGGTGTGCGACACTCGAGGAATGCTTATACCCCAGTGGTTGTGCATCTAAACGTGATCAGGCCCATCGCGCCCTACTAACCTTTCTAGAGCTAACTAACTTAAGTTCACGTTTGTAGCGTGAACGTTCAACATTCTGTAGTAGCGTGACCTTCAGTGACCGGCCCTACTGTGTGTGATCTGTACAGTGTCCTAACGCTTCTTCCCTCGAAGATGGGAAGTGGCGGGTTCAAACACCTTGTAGTGTATATTGTGAACCGACTACCAGTGAAACGGTGATTGCGTGCAGCTATACTTGACGTCTCATCGTGGAGCGCACAATTAGCCGCGTAGCAAACTAGCCATGGATGTGATTGATAATTGTGGAGGCTGTTCGATGCGGCGTCACTTTAATTCCGGCTGCAGAGTCGAAACTCGGCGGAACAACGTGCTAGTGTACTGTGTTCTACTTTAGTCTTTAGATTTGTCCTGTTGCTCTTCCTTTCCTCTTTCCTCCCTTCCTTCCTATCTTCCATTTCTGTGTTGCTGTCACCTCCCTTCAGAAGAGTAGGCAGGCGTTGTGCCCCTTCCGGTGGCAGTTGCCAGCCTGCTCCTCGCCTTTCCTTTCCTGTTACCTGTATATATGTGTATATGTGTTCAAAACAAATAATAATAATAATAATAATAATAACACTCCCGCCGAACGGTCTTTGTTTTCGGTGTATCGGCTGAATGTGCCCTAGTTAAACTCACAAAGTCGCACGTCGGAGTCCACCTCGAAGTCTGCAATTCAAATATCGTCAACGGCGATTGTCATGGTAAAACGGTAAAGCAACCTGCCGTATTTCCCTCACCATCGCTTGTGTTTTGCCAGCGTTCTCCGCGGGCCGTCGAAAATTTCTCATATAATTATCTTGCAACATAAGCGTCGCCTTCCCCACACGGGTGGGTAAGGTAACCCTAGCCGAATGGCCTTTTAGTCACGAAAACTAGGGCCCCACGGGTATAATTTTGTCTGTAGGCTACATCTAACTCTTGTCTTGCTAGACGTTCTAGAGTGCTTTCCAGAGACCCTTCATATTGTCACGTGGTCAGTACAAAACAGGGTCATCCACATGGTCCTGAACGTTTGGGCTCAGCCTTCATTCTGCAGCCATTGGCTGGAGGATTGACTCTTTATAGCGAGTGGCACTTTGAATGAAGATTGTCGTTATTCGTTTTTTGCAAGTTTGTAATAAATACTAATGCTTTCTCGTGTCTCGCCTCTGTGGATTGCATTCTCTCGGCTCTTGCCAAATCCAGCAGAGATCCGCTTATAAAGGCAATCTACTTTTTGAGTTGATTAAGAACGAGCGTTGCCCTAACTGCATAGAAAATAGTCTTCGTTATTTTCCTAATGAATACGTAAATAAAGATAGCTGGCACAAATCTCTAAAGATGTTCTGTTACATTTTTATGGAATGACATTATGGTGGCATTTTGTCATGTACGTTGTAATTAAAGTTATGCGTCATGGTGTATAAAGGTAGCAAACATTTTACGCACCATACGCCAGACATCTTTTATAATATCGTTTGTTAATCCTTTTCCTGACACACTCACTTCATATAGACGTATCTTGTAAAAGTCTTTGGACGCCAGTTTAGAGATACATGGCCACAGTTGACGCATTTTGGCGGTGTCGAAGTGCAAAAGCCGTGGTATACTTGGATTTTATAGCAACTTGAAGAACCTCAGATGATCAAAATTACTCCTTAGGCTGAGTGTGCCTTATGATAATATTGTAACTTTGATGCGCAAAACCGCAGAATTTATTTACTGTTCGGATTATTGACTGATATTATATTAATTATAGTGAAGTACGTGTAACCGTGGTTACGTAAATTTGTGGATGGATTAGAGTTTTCTATAGAATACCTGCACTTGCACTACAATGGCGGAAGAACTTTCGATGATGTTCTCATGCACATTTGGCTGTATTTACCTTGTTTTTAAACAGCAAAACGTTTTTTCCCTATGCATGTTTCTAAATTCTTCACAGATTTTTCAATTTTTCAACTCCTCTCATTTTGAATAACATTTATTCTCTGCTTGTTAATCAGTGATGGCAGTTATTGTAGTTCGATGTGACCTCTCAAATTCTTGTTGGGCTGTTTGTTTTTCAGGGCATTCGAAAAGCTGGCTTAGATTTTTTGAGGTTCCTTACCTCCGACATCCAGCTATTCCGGCTCTGTAAAAATTTTATATATTATTATCCTCGCCATTCAAAGCTCAGCCTTGCTCTATAGCATTAGACTGAAACCCTCTTTATTAACTTTCATTGCTACTATGTCAGGTTGTTTATCGCTGGATAAATTCGACTTTCTTTTTAAAATTTAAGAACATTCTTTTACGTCATCTACCTGTGAGCACTGCATTTTTCTTAGGACTTCTGCTCACTGAACAATGCAGGGGTCACGTCAGAGTGTGAGATTATTTCCTTCATTGTTTCTTTGCCCGCGGCAATTGTCAGGTTCACTTCTTGTTACAGCGCTTCTGAATAGCGATACGCAATACTCGTCGTCGGTTCTTTATTATCAACTCTGCCAATATACCCTCACTACTTGTACATTGATGTTATAGTTCTCAATTGGATGATGTTTTTGAGGCTGCCTAATATCTAATTTCACATCATCACCGGTGATTGAAGCGTCCTTAATGTTGACGATTATAATTTCTGATACGTCTTTAATATAATTATTTGTCTGGGACGTTCGTGAGATGTTCGTGCATTATCTTCTACTAATATAAACTATATTTGCTAATTTTATTTTACAACAGGTGCAAAATTTGCAATATAGCTGAATTCACAGGGCTCATTTTACTTTTCAATATAGTGATACCCTAGCCTGTGTTCTCGTATATCTTGGGGGCCCCTGTAGTTCATGACGTGTGCAACTACATAGGTAAGGACTATTAGTAGTAAGCACTAGTAGTAAGCTATACTATAGTAACTAGTGCCATTAGTAAGCGCTTTATACGACACTGCTGACTTCACCGCGCCAATATTTATGCGCCAGCTAGAGCATAATTATTCCTCCAAGATCTCAGATAGGCTGCTTTCACAGGATAGTATTCACTTGTTGAAAGTTTCCGGTTTCTGTTTCTCGGGGCGGCCTGTTAGTGTTAACAGATTCTGTGCAGCTCCTCCAGCACGCAAGTCCGACCTATGTCTTGACAAGGTGTTCTACAGTCGATCAGGGTTGCGGGCCATTGACTTTATTCACGAGGAAAGTACTAGCCAAATACAGCGCCAGGGAGACCAACTCCTGTTTTGGTTAGTTGGTGTGCTCATTGCAGATTGTGTATTGCCGTTGCATAAAGCAAATATTTAACACGCTGGTCCGAGAGGTACATTTACAAGGGCACGCCGTGCCTTGTCTTTTTGCGCGATATATTTCTGACCTCTCGGCTGGTGGACCAGCATTTGTAACTTCGAGAGAGGCTGGTCCTCCCATTCCTAATGTCCGCGGGGTGGCGCTGGATGAGCCTTTGCATTCGCACCGACACACAGCGAATCTCAGAGGCCACGCATGGATTTCCTGAGCGTGAATGCACACATGTCGCAGCGTGTCCAGAGGGATATTCCTCACACATGACGCGTTTAGCCTAGTCACTTGCTTGGACAGTTACAGTAGATGAGTCTTAACCGAACCCTTTGCACGCATGTTTCATGTACATACCCCTCTCATCGCCTGCCTTTTTCCCTCAAATATCATCGCCTTCCTCTGCTGCGTCGACGTCTACCTGGTCTTTCGCTTGTATGCCCGCATTTCGTCAAGGCTTGTGAATAGTGTAGTGCTTCATAAACATAAACATTTACGTGATAATGAAGTTATGATTGGCGCAGTCCGCAAACACAATATGAAATTACGAATTGTATATTATGCAAATAAAAACAGTTGTATGCATCTCGCTTATTTGCAGAGCGCCTAGCTGCAGCTACCGCTTCACCAAAGCTTTCCTTCACATAGATGCGAAAATGTCTTTTGAATCTGCTTTTCTTTTTATTCGCATATCCCTGTTTGCAAGCCTATGCTGCCTAAACAATGTTGCCGACAAACAGAATATTCCTTTGCTTTAGCCAAGTGGTATATGCAGAGTTTACAGAAGTTAGGTCAATGTAACGTTAGGTCAACATTATACGGGAATTTTATCCTTCCTGCTGTGATACACTGTGAGATTGCGCGATTAGTTAAAAAAAAACAAATTCGGACATTTTCTTGAGTTGACTTATTCTTTCTAGGTGCCCGCTGTCTTCAATAAACGACTAATCAAGATATCTTGAACATCTTTACTTGTCGTTTGGCGCAAAGTTTGGCGGCTTGCAATAGTTGTGATGAGTTACAGAACGTTAGTCGTGACAGTAAGAGCTTGACTGGAGTGTCGGGGGAACTATTTCATCAGAAGCTCACTTTCTAAGGACAACCGTGAACTAGAATGCCTGAAACAAGGGCAGCGTCATGCCGGCTCACTGCCGACAACCAATTTTTATCTCTTGTCGGCAAAGCAATCCCAAAACTATGTGATAAATCGATTGGAGCAGAGCCATAAGATTCGATCGTATTGCAAATTTCGTTTTCGGGCTTACGCAGCCCGAGAACGCTGACATCGGGACGAGAAACACGGAGCTCGGGGTTAGAGCCCTAAGCCCTCGTGTAAGGTTCGCTGTAAGTCTAGACAGAAAAGTGATGCTTAATGCTCCGCCTCATTTGTCATGCTTTCCGCGTAGAAGGGAACACAGAAAAAAGGGAGGGCGATGGCAGTTGGGAACGGTGTTACTAGCCTTCGCCCATGCATCCCATCTCCATTGTGCTGTCGTCCCTCCTTTCCGCCCTTACAAGCCGCCCCTTTTGTCGACACCCTCGCGTGGGTGAAGGCGTCCCACCACAGGAGAGCAGGAAAGGAGGCGGCGAAAGCAAGGGTGGGTGGGAGTCGAGTTGTCCGTGTGTGTCAGATTGGCACGGTCGCTTGGGTGCCGTTTATTCTCGCTCATAATTGGCACGTTTCAGTGGTCACTTATTGCCGCGGAGCGGCGGTGTTCAAGCTTAAAGAGCACTGATTATTCTGCTTAGGTTTTACCAGAACAGTTCTTCTGGTGGGAGGGGGGGGGGCGCAGTTGGTGCTCACTGAAAGGCATGCTTTTCTTTTTTTGCCGCAACTTAAACGCACACAAAATGAAGACACATAGCAAACGGCACGGGGGGCGCTTCCAACGGGTTTAATTTGGGTGGTGGCCCATGAATATATATATATATATATATATATATATATATATATATATACACACGTATGCGCAGGCTATTCACAAACCTATCATATCCAGCGGTCGAACAATCTCGTCTCCAATTTGTAAAGCGTAACAGATGAATCGCTAATACAACTTGAACCTTTCTTTTTTAGATAATAAGCTTTATCCGTTAGCTCACATGCTGTTTGATTTCTACTTGATACCGGGAATCTTAATCCCGTGGCAACGTGGTTTCGAGATGCAGGCCTTGCAGTGCGCTGGCAAACGTGCAACGCCATCTTTTATTAGATTTATGTTGTATTATTTCGTCGGCCACGGCGGCCGCATTTCGATGGGGGCAAAATGCGAAAACACTCGTGTGCTTAGATTTAGGTGCACGTTAAAGAACCCCAGGTGGTCGAAATTTCCGGAGTCCTCCACTACGGCGTGCCTCATAATCAGAAAGTGGTTTTGGCACGTAAAACCCCAAATATTATTATTATTATTATTTCGTGCGTGTTTGCACTTGCGACAAAAAAACGTCTTTTTCTTTGGGTGTTGTAATGAAGAAATCGGAGACCTCGTTATTCTGGCAGTCTCAATGTTTTTAATGGTGTTTATTATTCGCTGCCTCAGGACTGCTCCCTGTGTTGTTTTCTTTTGCGTGCTGGTGTCTGCGACTGGTCGCTGTTATCGTGTGTGCTGTTTTTGTTTTACCATGTCGTCATATGCTTGCGAACCAGCGCGTTTCCGCGTCCGCGTGATACCGTTGCAAATGCGGCACCAATAGTGAATCCTAAACGAAGTAAGGAATCGATTTCACGATTCCCTTTCCGCTCACATCTGTATTACACGATACCAGATTCACGTACGGACAACTTTTTAAAAATGGGATTATGTGCAGGTTATTACCCTATCCCTTGTTTCAGAACACGACAGTGCATTACATCGTCAGTTTTTATGAAGCTTTCTTTTCAGAGTCATCACTTTCACCTCGAGTCGCTGGGTCGAAAAACCGCGGCGTAACTGCCATGCATTATCTGGTTTGGCAAGTCGATGCGACACTGAAAAGTATCGAGAAAAAAAAATTTGTGATGAACTTGAGATAACATACTCAGCCATCGTATTTGTTTCATTTAGTTTCTATTTGTGATTGTGTTTTGTAGTACTCGTAATAGCTGTAGTACTTAGTGCTTGTTGGATATAACATGAACAAACGAATTTTAAGTTTAGAAAGCACCGTCACGGGTTATGTCACTCTTCAAATTTCTATCAATGATCAAAGGCGGTAGCCTGTATTTCTCTGCGAGTTTCTGTGGGCACTGCAGCGATAGTCCGCGTTCCACGACCGATTATCGATGCACACTTCGCAGAAAAATGTTACGGACACTTCCAGCCAACAACACGAAGAGCGGAGTGTTGTAGAATTTAGGTAGGCACGGTTACAAACTGTCCGTGAATATTTTCCTGTTGACTGGGCCAGGCAAAAAAAAAAAAGTTCTTCACGCTCGCGACGAGCGTCATTGTGAGCGTGATGACGTAATTTCAACTATAGCGTGGGCGTTGATGTTCCGTGCGCGGGATCGGTCTTTGCGGTTATTTGACGCCCTCGCATAGGCGGGGCGAGGATCTCCGGGTCATTTGTTACCCCAAACCGACGGCGCATTTGACACGCTTGGTCTTACACTGCACTGAGTCACGCGAACCAAGAGAGGAGTTGTATTTTTATTTGTGAACGAGCTCCCGCGGGGAGGGAGGGGCTTTGTGTACACCTATATTTTTTTGCTTTTTTTTCTATTGCTTTAGGCCAATCGGTTTCCCCGCAAGGAGCCTTCATTTTCCATTGCCACGGAAAACATTGACGACAGACAGAGGCTATAACGCAAGCGGCAGTGGTGATTTTAGTGGGAAATGCTGCCAAGTTGACGATTGCCAGAATATCGGTGGTTGCTTGAGACAGTCCTGCCTTTCTTCCCCTTAGTTTGTTATTCTTTTATAAGTTTCGTTGACTTCAAATGTACTCTGATGTGCATAGGTGCCACACTACATAACAATGAATCCATTGCAAAAGAACACTTCAAAAAAGAAAAAGAAAGCTAAACGTTTTTGTAGGCAAACTTCGCTTTTCATTTAAAAACATAATTTTGCGTCTTCCTAACGTATTTTTGGTAGCACGCAGCTTAACCCTACAACACGTCACCGCCTCTACATTCGGTATTTGTACAAGCAAAACGAGCACTATCATTGCAACTTGGTCACTTTGGTTACTGACGTCCCGAGGTCGAGGGCGCTGTTTCTTTAGCTCTTTTTTCTTACCCCTGTACGTATGAGCACCTAAAATATGTCTTTAAGTGTTTCTATATTGTTTTAAATCAATGTGTTCACTTAAGAGAACGTTGCAAACACCTTCAGGGTACCTTCAATACCGAAACTTCGACTTGGAAAAGCAGTAACGCAGATTCAATGGCCTCATTGTTATCGGCTGCCGTTAATAAAGGTGAGAATGCCACAGTGCTTCGGCAAACTTTGTTTCTAATACAGCCTTATCCACAAATCCACAGAAACGGAAAAAAAGAAATCATGTGGGGAACGCTAACGATCGACGCGCTCGTGCGCTGGGGTTCTCGTGGCAATCAGAAAAAGAGAGAAATACAGCCGTAAGTGCGTAAATGTGCAACTTAAGGTGTCGCGTGAATGCCAGGATCCCTCTCGGGGAAAAACACACGAAAAAGAGAGCAGGAATTGGTGGAAGAGGGTGCGTGGGCGAGGTGTTCTCGGAGCGAAACCGAGCAGGCTCGACCGACATCTTAGCGAACGCCTGGATTCGCCGGGCCCGCAAGATGTACAGCCGGTTGCACTCGCAACATATACGCTGAAGGGCCAATGGCGAGTAAATGAACAAGAAATAAAAAAAATGAAAGAAGGCACTGTGGCACAGAAAGAAATACGTAATATTAAGAGAAGGAAAGTAACAACGAAGAAAGGTGAGGCAAATGAGACGAGCCACAGAGGAAGCGTGGAACAACGGAAACTAAAAAAAAGAGAAAGCAATAAGGGAAACAATTCAAAAGGATAGAAAAGAAAGGAACCCTGCAGACCGAAGAAACACACGCGCCGATGGTCTGAGAAGCAGCCCTAATCCAATTTGCGGCGTGATTAACGCTAGCGAGCCGCGGCGTGGTTTGCCGAGAGGAAGCGGTCGCGGCCGGGTGTTGGGGGCCTCGGTATGTCGGTATCCCCGGTAACCACGCTGAATCCACTCATTTCGCTTCCAGGTAAACGGTAGCTGAAGACATGCACAGATGAAAGACTTCTTTCAACTCAGCTACGTTTTTTGATCAGTCGCTGTGTTTTGTGGAGCTTGATCATCGGCGTGACTTCGTCCCGATGTTGGAGCCGGCATTTCGCTCTTCGGTAACGACTGGAAATTGGTGCATCAGCAGCCAGCTCCTCTAGCGGTCGCTAGCTCGAGTCAAAAGTTGATAAGATAGCGCTGTCTTTCGGATGAAGGAAGCACATGGCCAATAATGAAAACCATCTGTTCTGAGCTGACATTCTATACATAAGGAGACAGGCCTGAACTGTCGCGTTTTTTTTTTGTTTCTGTGGCCTCAAGCTTGTTTCAAAGCGCTCGTTGTTTTTTAAGTATGGAAATGCGTGTTGAAACAGAGCTTGAACTCGTACTTTCTTTCCCCATTCAGATCGATTTCTGAGATAAATAAAATAAATATAAGCTGTCAGAATCGATATGTTACACTCGATTATCCGGTTAAATGCACCGGCACTAAGCCTCTTGTAACGTAATCTAAGAATGACCGAGGGATAGTTACAAGATTGCTGTTTCATTGAAAAGCGTAGATATAGATCTTTCCAGGGAGACGAAGACCTAGTTTACCAGCCCCGCCTCACCCTCGCCGGCATTACTGGATTCCGAAGTTGTGTGATTTACCCCTGTGTTTAGAAACCCAGTGTCCTTTAATAAGACACGGCATGTGTCGCCGCGTCATCCGGCTGCCAGGTTTCAAGCGACGATGCAAGAGATAAGCGATATCTCAGAAATAATTTATCATTAGCAATAATTTCACTCTGAACGACCTATTAGGGGAGGACCTATAGGGGAGTGAGGAGCGTAATAATGTACAAATATTGTCACAGCTGCATCAAGGACAAACTGCAGGCGAATAAAAGCTGAGAAGGCAAAACATTGGATTTTTACACTGTGCAGTTGTGGTAGGTAATGTTATTGTACGAAGTGAGCAATGACTACTATTTCTTTATAATTTCAGCTTTTCGGAGTTTCACTCCTTAACATTACACCCGTGTGGCCAACTATAGCGAAATTTTCCAAGTTGTAAGAATTTCAGCACTTGTGACGAGTAATGTAGACATTTCGCAAAATCTAGATACATTTCGGGTTGAGAAATTCAAACGGTACGTGGAACGACTGAAGTGACGGCGTGTTTTGATTTCACCATCCGCGCATTACCTTGGCAATGGCATGCAAAATAACCTGGCGTCGTGGAGGAGTGACTTGGACTCTGCGCTGCTAAGCCCGAAGACGCCGGATCAAATCGCGCTCAAGGCGGCGGCGTTTCGATGGGTGGCAAAATTGAAAAACGCCCGTACCTGTACCGTGCACTGGTTGCGCGCTAAAGAATCCCAGGTGGTCAAAATTAGTCCGGAGTCAGCCGCTAGGGCGTGTCTCATAACCATAACCAGGTTCTGGCCCGTAAAAGACCACAACCTAATTGAGCTTGCAAAATATGTATTTTTATTGTATACTGCAGCGCAGTCACCACATCTAGCCGAGTACATGACAGGGCGCAGATGCCTTGAGTTCTTTAAGGAAGTACTGCTACTGCGATTGCACATTTGTACCTCTAGCTGTGCCGTTGATTCTGCGCACTATGAAAAAAATATTTGCATGTAACTGGCAAAACAAACGTACGCTGCAACACCAAACCAAGCAGCCTGGGTGAATCCGGAATTATGCTGACAAATATGATAGTGCCCGAAACGATAGTGCGGTTATATTGCTAAACAGCTCACTGTGCACTAGTACGGAGAAATTTTACTGAGAACCGGCTATATGCAGAACAACGTTGCAAAAAACTGGGCGCCTATATGCTTGCTTGCTTTGCAGATGACATGTAAGCGCGAAAGGGCGGATGTGTTGGGTTTCTACCCGGCATTCCAAAATATATGATACACATATTTTAACATTGGTGTGGTGAACTGACAATGACTTTGAAGGTTTTACGTTCCCTGAGGAAGGTCCGGCGCATAACTTTCTTACAATATCAATGAGCTTCCTGTAACTTTGGCGCTTGCTTTGCTGTGAGCGCAAAGACAAGAATTTTTGAGTGTGCTCGCATCTTCACTCGTGAACGTGACTTAAGCAGGACGCCCTTTTGTGAGCATCAAACTGGCACTGAGACGTCGTTTCAACTTGAGTGCCACGATTACATTATTCGAATATTTTAAATCAAGCTTAGAAATCAGCATAAGCTGTAAGATTTGTAATCTATTTTGATAATACAAAAACATGCCTTTAAAGTAATTATAGTGACAAGGTGATGGATAGGCATAATTAGCGGAAATTTAATGCGAGTAATTTTACGGAAATTTTTCTTCAAGTTCTGGGAAAGTGGCTTCGGAAGCTGGCAGCAGTGCAATGCACCGAGGTATGCCGTTTCAGTTCTCTGTGCGACCAGGCAGAAATGACTGCATAAAAGGCTGTGTTTAACATGTAGACATTGTGTGCACCGAGAGAATCAAATTGCCGTAAGAAGAAACGAGTTGGAGTAAAAAGTATAGAATGACCTAACTAAGCAAAATAGTATTACGCGTAATAAAAAACAAAGTAAACTCGTTCGACCCACTGATGGTAAGCCACAGGAACAGACTCTAAAACTTAACAGCGAGTACCCGCCGTGGTTGCTCAGTGGCTATGGTGTTGGGCTGCTGAGCACGAGGTCGCGGGATCGAATCTCGGCCACGGCGGCCGAATTTCGATGGGGGCGAAATGCGAAAACACCCGTGTGCTTAGATTTAGGTGCACGTTAAAGAACCCCAGGTGGTCAAAATTTCCGGAGTCCTCCACTACGGCGTGCCTCATAATCAGAAAGTGGTTTTGGCACGTAAAACCCCAAATATTATTATTATTATTTAACAGCGAGTGAACAAAGACAGCTCCAGGCAGAAAGATAAAGTTTCAGCAATTGAAACCCCTTCTCCTCTGACAAGGCGAGAAGTCCCTTTGTCGAAACGTCAATCTACAGCCTGGATCTTGCCGTTTTCGCCCACTGCTGATTAAACGAGTTGCATGAGACTCAATTAGCGTCGGCAATAAATAGGACTCCGCTCGTACTTTGACACCGTCGATCGCTCGTTGCCTTTTTTTTTTTTTTTTGCTGTTCCACGAGTGTGATGTCTTCTAGGTGACGAGTGCATCGCCTTCAATTGCGAAATTGCCTTAGCTCCTACATAAGTAAGGTCTTGTAAGTTCTGCCAACTTCCGTGTTTTCTTGCGGCCAGACGAACTAAAGCTGTTGCCAATGATTCGAAACGTCGGCTAGGGTTAGGTGGTTATGACGCCCTATTGGTGGGCCCTGGTTAGATTTAATAGGGGCCGGGTTGGTATAACTCTGATGCTGGCATAATTTCGAAGCGATCGTGTGCAAAAGACATCCGTACGCAGTGAATAAAGCTTCAGTTTGCCATACTACTGAAGAGGCCACCTATTGTGTCACAGAATACGACGTGACTTCTCGCGCAGATGTTCCTGCATGTTAAAAAAATATAATGAAAACAAGACGACAAGGATAACGTGAACAATTTCATACATTTGTGAAATCAAACACAATATTGCAGATAGTGCGCCCTAGCTACAATCCTCAAACTGTGTTATATTTACTTTCTTGTTGTAAAAAGTGTCCAATAGGGAAAACGCAGAGAGAATTCATGCGAGCAAATATCTTAGAAAATTTGCCGATCTTGCATAGAGTAGGTTAATCGGGTGTGCCACGAATACCCTTTTCTATTGTTGCAACAGAGAAAGAAGCCCGTCGACTGAATGCGGGGTGGCCGTCGATGTTAGAGGTAACGATCGATCACTTTCCGTCGAAGCATATATAATTGAACATTATTCAAAAGACCCAACTTCACGCCCGGATAGTTCCATCTGTTGCTTAATATCCCGCATGGGTGGTCGCGCTAGGGCGGGCTGTTGAAAACTGACGCCAATGTTGGATCTGAGCTCGGCGAACCCCTCATGAATTTTCTGATCAGTTCATAAAGTTGTTTTAGTTTTTTTTTTCATGTTCGAAACATATAAATATCACAAAACACCGAAAGAACAAGTGCTTCATTAAAGTACAACAAAAGTAAGTGTGGGGCGCGATTGCACAAACCGGTTCTTTATTATCCTTTCATTCCTTCTTGGAATTCTTTTATGTACTCATAGAGCAAGAAGGCAGGAAAATGGAAATGTATCTGTCTTATTTTATTTCGCCGATAAAATTATTGATGTAATGAAGCCTTCGTCTACCTCGCATATCATTCGTGATGCCCGCACGTCATGGCCTGACGGCGCGGTCGAAGCATGCTGTCACTATGACAGTGCTCCACGTCGCGTAATCCACGATGTCACCACGGAGTTCCGCAATCTTGTCCAGGGGCCGATCAACCCCTGTGGTTGAGACCACACGGACATTCAGCGGCTGACGCTTGAAAAGCAGCTCGTGCAAAAATCAGGCTGTGCAAGTCTTGAGTGCTGCTGCGTGGGAGCTTCCGCATATCACGAATGGAGTGTGACCGTCTCCGGTCGCTGAATTCTTCAGCGTTCAGCACTCGTTTAATGCCACTACTCTCATAAGGAATCCAGCGTGCCCAATCCACTACCTTGAATTGTTGGTATCGTGTGGTGTCATCGGATGGAGCGAAACAGTAAAGCGTTCGAATTTGCTGAGCAACTTCGGGGGAAACGGCAAACATATGCGTGCAGTCATGCAGTATAATGCGACGCAATTCAAAGGCATGCCTTCAACCTGGTTAAACCGCACGGCAGGTTACCGTGGTCATAACGGCGCCGCATGTGTCTGGACCACGAAGACGCTATCCGATGCCGCAGCTGGTGTTTTTCTTGACCCTCGCCGACGGCGCGGCACTCAGGCCAACTCCATCGCCTTCCGTATCGCGGTACGATGGCATTTCCATGGATGTGACATCGACAATCAAGGCACCTCGTTTTGGTCGCCACACAGCAGGGACCAATGTAACATCATACGGCGGAACGTGTCTCGAAGCACCTCTGAATACGGAGAGGCTCCAGCGGCAGTGCTACCGGCGTTCCAGATGTGGCGTCGCTTGGACACTTTTTTTCCTACGGCTGTTGCAAACTCGAAAACACAACAACAACAACGAATTGTTGCCTTCAATAGATTGCAATGTGAATTCCTTCGACTATAGGCCAGCAGGGGATTAACGAATATAACAGCAGCATCGGGAGAATAGATGGCAACAGGGAAAACTCCTCTGGAGCGATCGTGTGGCATCACATCGATAAAGTGCGCGTTTGGCCGCGACTTTCAGACGCTAAAGCACCGGGAATGGATTCGGACACACTCTGCAATGACACCGCAGCGAGTGCACTGCAAGTCTGCCCCTTACATAGCCGCAAGCGCGGAGAAAACTGTTGAAACTTAACCCAATGAAGCGCTTCCAGACACGGACCAGTATGCACCCGGCCAGATATCAAGACATCTGGCGTCTGGATCAGACAGAAAACCTACGCAACCTCTCCGATGCTCCACGAGGTCGGGGAACACCGTACAGTGTTTTTAAAAGGGAAGTAATGTAGTGAAGTCCGCTGTCAACCCAATGCCTCACGTACACGCTCTCAATGAGCAAGCACCAACTTTATCTTGCCTTAATTTTCTCTCCCACGTTCGATATTTCTCCTATTTATTAGAATCATATGGCAAAGTGCCATAACTATCTGTTTTCGCGTTTCGTCTGGACGCTGCCATTTTTCATAACTGTGGCTAGCCTACCCCTTCTGTGTTACATAAAGAATGTTGTATACATTCATAATTGCAGTTGGCTCTAGAAAATTTCGGAATATTGTATGTTCATTAGTTGCTAATTCCCATGCACTAAGTATTACCCGGCAGCATGCGCATGGTATCTCTATTTTACGCCTTGCTGTCCTGTTGCTCCCTGAATCTTTAAACTCTCGCTCCACCGTAATGAATGTTCATTTTCGGATGCTTTAATTTTAGTAGCAATGTAGTATAAGGCCGTTTCATTGCGACTACTAAAGTTTAAGTTAGTCCCTTTTCGTTCTCCTTATAGAAAGTAAAATAAAGTTATTCGCGAGGTGAAATGTGTGCACGTTCTTGTTGTCTTGCATGTTGTATCAATAGTTAGCTCTAGGATCATATCGCGGTTTCTTTTTGTCTCAGACTAGAATGCACGAAATTGAGAGATCATTACCTGTTGCCTGTGAAACGTTCTTTTCCACTCCATTGTTTTTAAGAAACGCAAACAAAGAAAGGCCCGAAAGATATATTTGAACTGAACGATACATTCAAATCCTGAACTGAGCAGCTCAATTTTCGTGATAATGTCTTCGATCTTTGATCATAAATTTCCTGAGTCTTTTCTTTTCTTCCTCTCTTTCCCTAATTCAGCACATACACCGTTTCTCGAGCAAAGGGAACAAGGAATTAACAGCGTTTGAAAAAAAATAAGCTCTTGTTCAGCGAAATTATCATCACATTCAGCATAACTTTATTGCAGTTCGGTTGAAGTTACTGGTTTAGTTGCCTGATCTCAACTACATATTTTGTAGAGGAGTCGGCAACAGGTATTTTGTTAGGTAAAAGAGAACGTATAACATTGTTGTATAAATGCGCTTTGTTTTTATAGAGTAAATGACATCGACAACCATATTTGAGCATACGGATCAATATTACGACATATTTTAATCTTACACTCTCGACGTGCTCGACCCTGGAAAGCTGAGCTAATAAAATGAAAGTGTGCACTTTTGTATTTCATTAGATGCACTGCTCTTTGAGACTACTCAAGATTGCATCGAGTTATCTGAAGCCATTGTTAATCGATAGCAATATGTAATCTAATTACACCGTACGTTTAGAAATATAAAGTCTAACAAACACCGGAATTGCACTGCAGGAATATCCAGGTATATTTCACAGGGAAAATAGTGGGAAATGATAAAAGAAAATACCGATACATTCGTGTTTGGCGCTCGGCGTTTCGCACAGGAAACTGCTCGAGTCTTTAGTGCAGTACGTGGCATTTAAAAACGGCTCGCTGCGCTGTACAGTCGCGATCAATTTGAAGGTGATCGCGCGAGCATCGACCGGCGGGCCTTCCAAGCAGCATAGCGGCCGATTTCGGAACTGCGAAGATAAAAATTCGCTGCCTTCTTCCCCCTTTATGCTCTTCCAGGCTGCAACCGTCACCCCCCAAGACGAACTCGCAACATTTTTGTTTGTTTCCCTTTCATGGCAATGATGTGTGTGCGTCCATGTCTCATGCATATCTTGGCTAACAATGACGCCTCTGTGCAAAAGCTGATAAGGTAATCGAAATGAATTCGCAGGTTGTCTCGTGAAGGGCGACTGGAGTGACAGCTGCTCAGGGAAAAGCAAAAGAGAGCGAGGGGAGCTATCGGATGCTTCCCTCTCGACTGACGGCGATTACGTAATGTGGCGCTGCTCCTGGTTTCAGTTGCCGCTCGAGCGATCACCTTTAAATTGATCGCGACTGTACAAGTGTAATTCGGTAACCTACACAGAACCGGTGGTAAAGGAATAACACTCGCGGCCGCACCTCAAACGGAAAGGTGACGCCGTGGTTAATCTTGATTACCACAACGTCACTCGCGAAGATTTCACGGCCTTCGATTGATTAAGTGCTGCACGCAGTGCTTTTTTTTTTTCCAATGCCGGAAAGCAAGGAAGGCTATTTCGTGCCATCACAGAACGGAGCGGCGCGCACGAATCGGCGTTCGTTTCCAGCAAATTGCTCAGCGCTGTAATCACTACGTGTGAGCAGCACTACCCGCAATATCGGGGTTTCCCAGATGGTCGAAACGAGGCAAACTGCCTTCGCTATACCGCGCCACGCGCGAAAAAAGAAAAGCAGAAGGAAAACACGTGGTCCGTTGGTTAAGGCGTGGGCACGGCCTAATTACGCGGGTGACTGTTTCCACCCCACTGCGGCAGACCGAGCCTCGTAGGGTGTCCGGTGCTTGTGCAATCAATCGAAATATCGAGCAGCAGGCGCATTTGGGGGAACTGAAGACCGGAAACTGCGCGGCTGGCGACGTCAACACAGCGCGCGCGGTCAAACGCACTGTTTTTACGCTACGATGAGCTGCCGGCTCAACGGACTGAGGGAGAACCTGGCCTCGTCGAAAATATAATTTTGTTAAGTGTGTTCCGATATTGAGCGCGCCGGTTCAATACGTGATGCAGCCTGTCTGGCCTAGCTTTTAGGGACGAAAGCATAGAAATATTCATTTCAAGTACGGCTCGAGAATAGCTGCATTCCTGTGTTAGCCGCTCCAGCCGCGGTCGTTTTGTCACCCTTGAATTTAGGCGAAACAACATATCTGGGTTTAATTTGAACTTTCACTGGCAAAGATTACTGTTTATGCACAAATAAAGGAATTTGGAAAATATTGAACTTGATTTTTGGTTGTTAAATCAAGGAGAAATGCAAGGGTAAACTTGCATTTCTGCATTTGCTATAGCCTCTTTGAATATATCTGCCCTTTTTCTCAAGAAAATATATCTCGATCATCATATAATACGCCCTTTTTCTAGGCATATCGCATCAATCATGATGGCTCAAACGCGCAGACATGCATGGATTTAGTGTATTGTTCCTTTATTTCTCATCATTCACCTCTATCAAAAGAGACAGCATAGGAGTTACGCTGGAGGCAACTAGCTACTGCAACTTCTGCAGCGCGACGTAGCTGGTAGAGTAACAGACAGCGCGGTACTCAAAAAACGCTCGTAAACTCATACTACAGAAGAGGCTCTTTCAGCTCTAGACTATCAGGATGAGTTCTTAGCAAATAACAGCAGCTTTTCTTGATCCCCTCAGCCCCAAATCGGGGTCAAATGTGGACAAACGTGTTAAAGTTGTGCCACTATGTTGTGCCATGGTGCTCGAGACTGAATTGCACTTTTTAGCTGAGTTTATTTGCAAAAGATGTCGCAGGAAACCAGGAAAATAAAAAAAGCTGATGCAACAGCTTCAGAGGCCCTGGTCACTCTCACACTCGCCCGCTTAACGGTAGTTGTAAGAAAAAAAAATAGAATATATATAAAATGCATTGTAAATGACTCGGATACTGACAAAGTATGCTTGTGTATGCCACGGGTCAGAAACTTATACGAACATATCCGATACACAGCCCATTGAAATAAATCATCGTCATGATTTCGCAAGAAACATGAATGAGTGTATGGTAAAGATGCAATTCTGAGTAACATCGTAGTTCCATGAATGAAATTTGTGAGATGTCAAATAACTGTTCTCTACTACTTGCATTTGGTAATGTTGGTGGCAAAAACTGTAGCATGGGTATGCCATAATTTGTGCAACATAATTTTTTTTTTCATTCGCCAGTATTCCGGCTTGCATGTGTTACATCTTGTTATGCTGACTTCTAGTCCAGCAAGTCTTGCTAGCGCATCGACACTGGCTCATACAGCGTTTTCTTGCGTTGCCCTGATTCTCCTGCCCTTTAAAATGCCGAAATCGCCCGGAACACGGCAAGTTTGCTCTGCAACCAACTTGACTGGTCGATGCGATATTTTGGTGGCTGCGGCTCGTATGCCTCTCTTGGATATCACGTGACTGCTCGTCCCCCGTGCGCGTCGCCCGATGCGGCTTAGAAACCCACGCTAGTTCTCGAGTTTGGGGTTATTCGAGTATATGCGAACGCAAAGACCCAAGGATGCCTTGCGTTCTGCGCACGCTCAGTGGTGGCCCACTATCGTCTTGGGGCACCAACGCGATCGGGGCCCCAATTCTAAAGCTCTCCAATGCCTGACTCGAAATAGTGATAGGTTTCTGGGCAAGCGCAGTGGCGATGGTGCCTCCTTTAGTGGTGGTGGCCATCATAAACCTTGTACAAACGATGAAATAAGTAAATATTTACCGAACGCTTTCTGCAAGCTTTCATTATTACAATAGGCTGTGTTGCCAACTTTTTTGCCAGCGCGCCTACACTGTTACAAGAAATTTGCTAAAGTTCCGCTAAATTGTGCTTCGATGTTGCTCAAATTGTCTCGATGAGTGTCGAGTGAATTTTAAGAATTGTCTGCATCGTACGTACGCGTCCCATTGTTCCTTCTTACTCTCTCTTTAAATACGGTAGGTGTTTTCAAACATTCTTGTATAAGTTAAAATGGCAAATCACATCTACCGAATCCCTTCAAGGTATTTATATATTTTTCATGCAGGTGAAGGATAAACGGTGAACTTAATTGCAGGGCATAAACATATCTTTGTTTACTATTTTACTTAGAAGACAATGCAAGAAGACAAATAAGATAGTACGTTTGCCTTCAGACTTGAGGATTACAAATCCAGCTCAATAAAATCAGTAGAATTACTCGATGGTACAATATCACAAGGACGGGCTTTGTCCACGTTGCACCTGCAAATTCAGCAAAGTTTCAACGCCCGGAAAAGGGAAACAAAATAGTATGCGACACAAGCTTCGTCATCTTTTAACACGTCAATGACAATCATATGGTCTTTATTCAGGTCAAATAATGGGTTGCCACTCCTTGAATCACCTGAAAGCTCCCTGCAGTATTGAGGTGTCCGAAAGCCGTGATAAATAGGGGTGGTGCGTTCAGATTTATGAGTACGTGCCAGCCCACTCTGATATGTACGCCCATCCGGAGTTGATCTGTCTTATTATTCACCTACAATGCTCTAAATTTCCACGTAGAAAAATTTTTTAATGCTACGCCGCACCTTCTTTTAATGCTACGCTTGGTAACCTCCACCAATCGAACATAGATATTGAAACTTCAACACCCGCTGTGTTAAGACCCTTTCTAACAAGGTTTATGAACACTCTAAAAAAAAAAAGAAACTGACATTTTGTGACCACAGTGTAGAGGATCACAGTGTAGAGGCCTCCGTGACTGCAGACCACGGTTGCTTCATCATGGTCACAGAGCGGATGCGTCGAATACAACAAATTTAGGCCTCTTTCTGGTAGCTTTGAATATTGAAGCGTCTCCAACGAAGTCATTTCAAATGGAATTTTCATAATTTCATCGTCACTAAAATGTCAAGTGTTTTGCGATGTGGCTAAGAATAATTGTCATCATCATTATTATGTTCTTATGTACACTTTAAGACGAGGGTATCTCCCTGCTATCTCCAATTACGCGTGTCTTGAGCTATAGCTGGTTACAACTTGCTGCTGCAAATTTCCTAATTTCAAGACCTCAGCTAGTTTTCTGCCGTCCTCGACTGTACTTTCTTTCTCTCATTCTGTAACTCTAAGGGCTCACCAATTAACTACCGTACGCATAGCATGGCCTGGCCAGCTCCATTTCATTATAGCTCAGTTGTCACTGGTTGCTGAATATAGTAGCTGGTGGCTAACTAGAAAAATGCGTGAAACATAGCTGAGGTAGCTAAATCTGGCAACAAAATATAAATGGCGCCATCATTTCGGAGAGGCCATGAAATTGCAGAATAAAAAGGCGCCGCTGCTTTAAACAGCTGCGTTTATAGGAATACAGACATACCACGAGTTCGTAGCTCTGCCTCTCTAAACTTGTGTAGAAGTCTCTAATCATTCCAGTTAAGGTCTTCCACAAAATTAGCAATATACTTTCATGATGAGTACAAGCACAAATATTTCAATGCTGTTGCTGAGACTAAGGATTTCAACTTAGTTAACTTGCCTGGAACACTGACCGATTTCCATGACGCAACTGGAACAGATCTCCTGGGGAATAATTGTATAGTAATTTGCTAATACTTATATCGCTGTTCATTTTGCAGGGAATGCGGGATATTTACGAACAGCTGCTGCAGCTAGTAATAAACTACGCGAAAGAATGATGACATGATGTTCAAGGCCCCATTAAAAAAATTCTCTGTAGTTCACTTACAGCACGTGGCATTTTCTGTTTGGCACAAATGCAGACCGCCACCAAAATTCTAAAACGATCCCATCACGCCTGTGGCGCATGCGCGCACTTCTCGGAGGATCTCTACCCGTCATCTTACTGAAATCATCTGGTGATATTTAAACCTGCTCTTCCCGACAGTTTCCCACTTCGCCATTTTACTGAATGTTGTTTTCTAGCTGCACTGCTGACAGAAATTTCGCCCTGATATAGACGCTCGAATTGTCAAAGGACTACTCTGCTTACGGTACGGTCGGCAGTTAAAAAACTTGCATTTGTTTACGTGTAGAAGTCATGAGAAGTGCGATGCATTCCATAATTTTTTTTCCCTAAATTTTTCCTAAAGCGAAATACGCAGCAAACCACACAACATATAGCTTCGAGAGACTCGTTAGACATCACGACACAGCTTCAGCCACTCATCAAGCTATTTAAGCTGAAGTTATCAATACATGCATAGAATACTGTATTGAATTCTGGAAAGCTATATATTCCAGTTACCTAAGATCGCTTAGCCAAAGAAAAGACTTGCAATAAAAGCCATAACGTTCTCAAGGTTAGCAGATCACAATGCATCTCTCTTTAAACCGAGTCCGATACCCCCACTAAACACTGTATACATGTACGACGTCGCCCAAGTCACTGATGAAGTGCTAGCTAAAAACAAAACCATTTCCATTAGCCATGTTTAGCTGTACGGAATACGAGAGTCTACACTAACATTCACTTTAATGTGCCCGCTAAAGATGTCTATGGAAAGAGATTACATTACAGTTCAGGGCCTCAATAAATTCGTGTAACGCAGGTTTACCTGCTTTACCGTTGCTTTTTCTGTTGTCACGTTACTGGCGCAGCATGGCCTTAGTCGCTTTGTGCCATTAAATCCGAATCAACCAGCCAACCTATTGAGGCCCTAATTAGCAATTCTATTCTGAATAATGTTAAAGCGAGTCACTTTTTACTAGCACTTAAGTAGTTCCTATTATATATGTGAGTAACTATTGTTGTGAATTATGAGCTTCTTGTGTATCTTTTGATATTTTTGTAAACTTGGTATATGCTCCTTTTGCTATGTTGCTGCAAATTAAAAAAAAAAAGGCATTTTGTTAAATGCACCCGCCAGTACCCGTTATGGATACAGAGGCTCTAGCAATAATTTGAAAATGTGAATTTTTCTCGCGGAAATGGGAAATACATGTGTGAATAAAGTTACGTATGAAGGGACTGACAGCTAAATAAAAAGACCTGTAAGGAACAAAACAGTGTGAACTACAGGTTCTTTTCGTTAATAAGGCTCAAATTGACTTTAAAAATGATCGTTCTGCTTTGAAAAGCGCAAGGACATGACAAGCGCTACCATTTATGATGTTTGCCATTTCACTCGGCAATAACTGTAAACAGCACTATGACGTCACGGAAACAGCAATTGTGATAGACAGTTACCATCAATTAAACAGAAATTCACTTTTGATGTTGTTATTTCATGTTACTGAAATAAAATGTCGCAGACGCGGCAGCGGTTGATAACCCTAAGCGTGGTATCGAATCAATTTCACGATTACTTTTGCACCCACTTCTGCACTACATGTGCATTAACTTCGTGAACTAACAAGTGTTTAAAAAGGGATTATTTACGCATGATTGCTCCATCCCTTGTCTTACAACAGGAGAGTGCGTGACATCGTCAGTTGTCACAAAGATTGCTTTCTAGAACGTTTATTCTTGCCCTGGGTTGCTGACTCGCAAAGTTTGCGCGTACCCAATATGTAATATCTGGCTCGGCAATTCGATGCTACATAGAAAAGTATTGAGCGAGAAAAGCGTGTACGCGTGAAAATATTGAGCTAAGATACGCCGTCCTTCTTGTTTTTTGTTGTTTCAAGTTGCAATAGTAGTGTCTTGTAGTACTGGTAGACCTTGCACTTGAGTTTTTTGTTGATATAATACGAGTAAACAAGCTTCAAAGTCAGAAAGCCCCATCACGGGGCATGTCCCTCCCCAAGTTCCCACCAATATTCAAAGATCTGAGCAAGGCACTAGCCTGTATTTCTTTGCGAGTTGCTTTGAGCAAGTGCGGCGTATCTTGCATTCGATGACCGATGTTCTGTGCACGCTCGACAGAAAAATTTTGCGGAGTATTTGATTTTAGAAAAAAAAAAACTGAATACCAGTGCAGCCTCGGATTTTCAGCTAAGAAGAAGAACAGTGTTGTAGAATTTTAGTATGCAGGCGGTCATAAACTGCTGAGATATTTATCGGTTCCTCAGATAAGGCAGTGCCTAAACATTCGTCGCTTGACTACGCAAGATAAAATACAGTTCTTCACACTCGGGACGACTCGTTATGACGTAATTTCATCTATGGCATAGGCGGTGATGTTTCGTGCGCGGGGTTTCTTTTTGTGTTTATTTACCACGCTCACGTAGGCGGGGCGAGGTTTTCCCGGTCATCCGTTTCCCCAAAACCGACAGCGCATTGGACACGCTTGATCTTAAACGGCGCTGAGTCACGCCAACCAAGACAGTAGTTGTATTTTTATATGTTGGCGAGTTCCTGTGGCCGCGAGGGTAGGAGGGGAGCTGAGGGCGTTTGATGTACATGTACTATGTCGTTTTTTTTGTATTGCTTAGGCCGATCGGTTCCGCCAAAATGAACCTTCATTTTGCCCTATTACTGCCAACGCTGACGCCAGACAGAGGCTAACGCCGTAGGTAGTGGTGCTTTTATTAGGAAATTCTTCCAAATTAATGGTTGCCAGAATATCGGTAGTTGCCTCAGACAATGCTGCCTCTCTTTCGTTTGCTCTATTGCTCGTGGGTTTCTAATATATGTTGAATTGCGTAGGTGTCACATCACAAAACGAACAACACATTAAAAGGAAACTTCAGAAGAAAGGAAACTGCTAGCGAAAAGGAACACATAGCGCTTTTGATGGGCAACCTGCTCTTCATTTAAAAGCTTAATTTGGTGTTTTCCTAACCTATTTTCTTAGCACGCAGCTGTTAGCACGAAGCAGTCCTAATCCAATTTGCTGCGTAATCAACACTATAGGGCCCCGCATCATGGTTTGTCGAGAGGAAATGGTCGCTGCAATTAAGCGTTTAAAAAAAAAAACTAGTAGTGACTTAAACAGGAATGCGACATGAGTTAAACTGTAAGAGGGCCCCCCGCTGAACAACGCTCAAACAGGAGTATGCTCTTTAAGATAGTTATGTAGGAAAAGAACAATACTTCGAAAAGAATAGCAGCCCTTCTAAATATTGTTCCAAAACCTCATTTAGTTGGGCGTAAGGCTAAGATATTTTAAATTCTATTTATATACCTGCCGACTTACACAGGTGCAATAGGGAAACACATTAAAAAGAAGAAAATAAAACTTTCTAATGTCGATTGCGTATGACTTCACTAGTGTTGTACGTGCGTTTTTTCGTAACCTTCTGTGTGATTTGGAGAGCATTCACAAGAAAAAGTGGAAAAACGGTCCGTTGATATAAAGAAATTTACTATAAATTTAATGCTTTCAAAATTCCGTAGCAGTTATCTAACATTTTTTTTATAAAAGTGCTGCAATTGTCTTCCTGGTCCATTCTTGTTTTCAATGCTATGCACAAAACGCCATAGGTTGATCTGATAGAAGACTTACTTCAGCGGCAGAGATATAAGGCACTTTACCGAAAGAAATGTAAAAAAAACGTTAAAGAAAGAAACATCATGGACGTTCTCCTCTTTTCCTACATTGAGACGAATTTCCAGTCAACCAGTTTCGAACAATCCAAATTTAGGAGACAGAAAATTTAGACAAAGTCAAGAAGAAAAGAAAAAGAGGTTAAGAATTTTAACTCTAGTTGTTTGCGTATTTTTCAATCCGCAATATTTTATTAGTCCATCTTTCTGTCACCCATGGCAACGCGCTCATCCACCGAATAAAGAAGCTGCTGATGCCGGTTGTGTCATTTACGTAAATATAATTGTTTTTTCGAGCACTAACTTACTGCTTAATTGTAGGTGGCCCAATCTTTCTTTTTGTTGCTAGGCACCTAAGGTGATCTGTTCCACCGGTAGTTCCTACGCTTCTTACTTTTGTGTGCCCGTACCACAGCGTTCTGTGGTGTCTTCTTATAGGTTTCTCACTCTCTCTTCAACGTCACCTCAGACTTTGAGCTCAGTTCGTAGAGCACCGATGTCAGAAATAATCGCTACATAAGATAAAGATAAAAAACGCTAATAATGTGCGTGGCATAGATGCAGAGACCTGCTATGTTAGTTATAGCCAATGACTTGGGCCACGCACGAACTTTGTTATTAACCGTCTTTAAATGTTCTGAGCGTTCTTGGGGTACTTCACGCACCTTCCGGCATCTATGTGGGGACTTAATCGCTTCGACGCCAACTTCAGTGACTGGGCAAGCGCCAATGTGTATACTCCGCTCCTCGAAGGACCTCTATAATTTTAACGTCGGTCACTGGCTTTGAACCACTATGTACGCACCCCTCTTTACCGACAAAACATGTCCTTCGGAATTTATGCGATAGTGGTTCGAGTCGAAACCATGTCGCATATATGCAGGCAGCGTTGTCTCGATGTATTTCAGGCAGGCTCACGGGCAAGCGCAAGAGAGGAGCCTGAATGCAGCGCATGCCTCACGCATGACGCCTTTCTTTAGCGGTGGTAATAAAGGTGTGCCACTGCATTGCTTCAATGCGCATCACGTTTACGTCGACCGTCATCCACACGGTTTCCATCGAAAGATTTGTTCTTTCTCATTCTTGCCACTGTATTTCGTCAGATGTTTTGCAATAGCGTTGCCTGCTCGCCCGACTATACTTTCAGCTTTCCGCCTCAGTGCTTATCTTGATTTTTCGGGGGTTGCATAGAGCTTCTTGGTGCTGCATCGAGGAAGCACCTTATTTCCTTGCTGTATGTATGTTTTTAACCTATAGTGTTTCTTCTGGTCGGTCAATATCGTGTTGCGGGCTTTTTTTTCGTAATCCTTTCACGTCAAGTGCTATTCGACAGTGCTATTCTTTTTACTCGGTATTACTTTCCTAAAGGAAATATAACAGTGGTTAATGTATAAAGCAACACCAGTAGTCTAAACAAACCACTCGGCCATGGTCATAGTGTTGACTTTACCTGGAACGCCTTTTTCTTTTTTTTTTGGAGCGTCAGCTTCTTAATTAATAGCATGGTTTTCTGGGCAAGTTGGTGCAATGTGAACATATAAGAGGTTCCAGCAAGTACGGACGCGAGCACAAGTAAGAAGAAACGGAC
This sequence comes from Dermacentor variabilis, assembly GCF_050947875.1. Classification (NCBI taxonomy): domain Eukaryota; kingdom Metazoa; phylum Arthropoda; class Arachnida; order Ixodida; family Ixodidae; genus Dermacentor; species Dermacentor variabilis. The sequence goes on from NC_134577.1 coordinate 71,771,620, forward strand.
GTCACAACGTTTGACTTACAACGGAAGTTTATTGGGAATTCATTGCACAAATCTCCGCCACCCATCCGTATACAACCAAGAACAATACCAAGGTTTATAGTCAGAAATCAACAAAATATATGCACGTATACAAAATTTGAGTCACACCCCTTCCAGACAAGGGACACAACACTTGGATTAACATGATAATCTGAAACATTGAAGTTCTTTATCATTGATATGGACCGGAGGATCACTCACGCATGTATGCCCGCCCAACTTTTTGACGTGGAACGATCCGCTTATTTCTCTTTCCAATTTACTGCGCTCTCTCCCCACAATCGATACACTATGAAAGCTGGTCGTCAATTATGCTTTTTGCAATGCAACGGCAAGTTCCCTCCTGTAACTTTAGGCAGAGAATAGGGATGCTTACGCATGCGATCATTAACGCAACATGATCATTAATGATCACTGCAAAGAGCACGATTGTCGACAAGTTTTTAATCATATCCGTGAACTCGAGGCGCCCATAGAAAATAAGCAGAGGAGAGTTACGATGTCATTTAAGCTCAAGCGAACAAGAAAAAATCAAGCTTTCCCTTCCCTTGGATGTTGAACCTTCTAAGAAGTGCTTACTATCTCTCTAAATTTCTTGTTATTCTGAAGATCAAAACATCACGTAAACAGAACCCGATCGTTACCTTAAAACGCCTTAGCACTAACTGTCGCCAGCCGAATCCTTGAGTTAGCAAAAAAGACATCTCTGCACTTACGGCTACCGTCTCCAACCGCGGCTTTCTGTCGGAGTGGCTTAGTTGCCTGGACCCAACTTGGGGAGGTAGATAAGGCTACGCGAGATTTCGTGTGACACTCCATGGAAATTGCAAAGCAAACGAGAGTCACCAAGACAAACAAGGTGCCAGAACTTGTGTCAAAAAGCGCCCAACGTTAGTACCCACTGTGTTTGGCTTTTTTTACGGGTACGATGCCTTACGGGAAGGCGAAGAAAGCCCGCTGCCATGAGATAAGGCGGGAAATTTCATCGCTGCCGAGTGCGCAAAACAACGCGGTTTACTGAGGTCTTTAGGAGGCATTCCGCTGGAGCGCACAGCTCTGCGGATCGAACCGCCCACTGTATTACAGCCCTGTTCGCCCCAATAATGTCGAACACTGATGTAGAGGCGGCACACTTGGAGGCAATATATAATGAATAGGATTCAATGACGCCCGGTATTGGAAGCGGCTTTTCCCTCGCGATAACATTTTGCCACCTCATGAAGTATGTTCCGGATTTTGTAGATATTGCTCCCTGGCACAGAGTCCAAAGCTGGATGCTTTCCATAAAAGCTCTAGCGGTGCATAAGATAGGGAAGAAATGCGTTTTTTTTTAGAGTTTAGGAACCCCACTACAAGAGGGTGCCGGATTAGTCGACGTTAACGCGGAAAAGAGATACAGTTAAAGATAAAAGAGCTCCACATAATAAAGAGTGCGCTTGAAAGACCATTGTTCGTGCGAAAAGCCAAATGAAGCGTTTAGATCATTGGGGTATGAAGTACTGCGCAAAAGACTTAGTTTTGCATCGTGAGGGGCCTGTCTAGTGATCTTAGCTCGCAAGATCTGAGTCTTGTGAATGCAAGGTCATTTCAGTTACTCACTACTGATGCGGGGGACTACGAGTAAATCAAATTTGGATCGACTAATTTGTATTCGCTGCATTGAAATCCATGGACGCCGGGATCACATGGTGCAGCTTTTCTTGAAGGACGGTCTTCTGGAAGGTAGCAATCTATATGACCTTAAGCTCGCTATATACATATGGGACGAAATTTAAAAAGATTTCATTTTTAATTGAAAGTACCAGCCAAGTACTACGTCACGCAATTTCAGGCATGATAATTCCAGAATTCCTTTTTTTGGCACGACAACCTACGGTACAAAAAATAAAGCATGCGCAATTTTTACCTTCACACATGCACACCTGTACACGATTACCATGGTGCAATACTTCAGGTCGCTGAATTGCTTTAAAAGTGTTAAGAAGGCGTCGTTGCTTTCTTTTTCGGATTGATATTAGTGTGCCCAGAAGTTCTGTTAGTTCACATTTGTATAATTTTATATGTCTTACTATAATGATTTATGGTTAAGTAAGATTCATTTATTGCTTGCATACCTTTGTACATATTTCTTACCTAAGTTACTATGGTGGGCACCTACTTTCTTGCTCTTGTTCAGGAAATGTACCTATAATGATGCACATATGTGTTGTAAGTTTCTAAAGAATGGTTGAGCAATGGACAGTACAGCAATGTACGAATGCCATCACTTAAGTCAAAGTAAATTACTCTGCCTTTAGCCTGCCATCTAAGACGTTCATCGTGTCTCAAATGATGCTGAACAAACAACCAAACAAACAATAGAAAAAACAAATAAACATATAAATAAAGCCGCCTGAAGGAATACCAACTTAACAACGTCGTTCGAATAAATAATGGTTTATTCATTCATCAAATATATTCATTATCTTATGTTTAGGGACAACGTTTGTGCATTACTGATGTTGCCCAAATGCCCTGCTGTGCATCACACCTATTCGCTGCCTTTAGCAGCAGCCCGCTTAGATGGAGGGGGGGGGGGTGCATTCAGACTTCAGCGGAGTCCCGGCCACATGGGGCACGAAAACTTCGAATAAAAGCGTGTGCGCTCCGGTGCCGTAAAATGGTCGAGATCGTAGGCAATACGTAGCCACACCATTTTCAACGGATCTTCATTAGACACTTTTAGCGTGTCCGGTATATTGGTAGACGCAAGGGCCTTTCAGGATTACCGGATGCATAAACATGAATGGTTGATTAGGTGGCGCCGCCTGTTCGGGCTGAGCTCAATCACACAAACACAGAGCTATTAATGCAGTAGCCAAGTGTATTCTACTTCCGTGTTGGTGTAAAGCTTCGAGAGCGGCGTAATCGTGAGCACGGTGCCTTTTCAAGCCTTCCTTTTTCGACAGGAACGCCCAGGAAACACAAAAACTTTGTCCACAAGGCGTTGTGGTTAGACGAAGCGTCACAAGATGTCGCTACCAGCGTCCGGCACCCCGGTCTTACGCAAACTGCATCGCGCATACCAATATACTGGCAAGACTAAAACTCTTTATTGTCTACCTTGGCGCGGCACGGCGGACGGATATGACCATCCGGGTGCTTTCGCCAGCAGAAAATCATCAGCTTCTGCTGCACTGCAGAGAGAAATTTACGAAGTGGTACAGTATATAGAGAAAGGCTCGTCTGAGGTTTAATTATACCATATATGAATCGAACTATTTCTCCCCATTTCAAAGCGAAGCATTAAGTTGTTTGTCTCATACGTTTCACAGAGGTGTAAATAAGTAAAAAAAAACATATGCGGATCCCCCGCATTTTGGGAATAGACGTAAGCGAAGCTTTAAGTCGCGATAATTAGTAGTGATCTTGACCGAGAATGTTTAATTTCTTCAGCCTTTAGTGGAATTCAAGACTGTTGAGTTGATGGCAAACGTTACCTTGCGTGCGATATTACGCAGAACTCACAGTGAGTCGTGTTTGCGTGTGGCGTTGTTGTGCGCCACTGTTCATAACCTCCGAGAACGTTAGCATTGTCCTTGCCTCACTCGGCACATCACATAGCGGCAGAGATGTTAAACTTTAATTCAATTGTGGGACTGTACGTGCCAAAACCACAATCTCGTCAAGTGCTACGTCGCAGTGGCGGAATACGCATTAATTTTGATTCCCTGGGGGTTCATTAACGAGCATCTAAATCCAAGTACACGAGCGTTGTGTGTTTCTCACCGTCGAAATGCTGCTGCCGCGGTCAGGGTCGAACCCCCGACCTCGACCAATGCCGTAGGCACAAGTTACCTTGGCGGGGCCGTGAACGTTGAGTTGACGTGCATGGACCGCTTTCGTAGCGTCGCCGCCTAGACGCTACTGGGCTTTAATGCGGCTTTGCGTCTGCCGCGGCGTGCGCTAGCTGCCCGCTTGACAAAATTTGCATGGTGTTAACTTTTTCACAAATGGCGGAAACGTACCGTACTGTAGCTTGAACTTAAACTGATCCACTTATAGTCCGCAACCGCTGTTGTGTCTAGTAATAGGGTGTCCTTTTTTTCTCACGTCGCCTTTTCCTTTTCCTGTCCTCCTCGCATGTACGGGAATTGCGAGCAAAGAGTGGCAAGGCTGTAATTCCCCCGTTTCGTGGCTTCATCGCTTCTACACATTCTCTGACTCGTCTCCCTGCCTCCTCTCTAGCATTTTATCTATGTCCCCTCTGTATTATTGCACGTTAGTAGATAGGTAGGCGCGGAAGTTTCCGCAATGGCTTTGCAGGGAGTCATGATAGTTAGAGCTGTCAAGATCGTAATTTACCGACGCCCAGATAGCTCCAGATGGCATTGTGACGGCTCTCGAATGGAAGCTCCAAACGAATTTCTTGCGCCACCTTTCGTCTCTTCTACGTTCCTACCATACATCTGCACGTTCTAAACCACCTCCCGACGTGGCCTGCCAGACATCCGCGACAGCAGTGGAAAAAATGAAGAGAAAGGCAAACAGAACTTTGCTTTAAAAAGAGACATTTATCAGGGCTACCGTAGAAACACGTCGGCGGGAATAGTAAAACCAGGGGGAAGGCGTTCTGCCGAAAATGGGACATCACAGCACAGTTCGAATACATTCTTCGGCGCCCGCACGTGTAATGCATACTACATTCGAACCATGTCCTTCGGGCCTTGCATTGGCTTGATGACTCCAAAGAAAAACCAGAGTTCGCTGAGAAAAAAGAAAGAAAAGTTTTATATTTGCGCCGGTTATTGAGCTGCATCCATTAGCAAAGTTAGTTTCTTTCTACGTTTTCTTCTTTTTGTCTGCTTTATCCCCGTCTTTCGGGAAATTTTGTAAAGTGGCGTCACTTTAGATATGACTCTAATGTCACATAAACCCGCTCTTTGGAAATGCAATGTTGTGGACACCAAAAGGGTTGCAAATTTGAACGCATCAAGTGTACCGAAGAAAAACAGAGACAAAAATTAAGTCAGCATGAAAAGCAACCGCTGTACTCGAACGCATGTCTTGTCAAAGCGATTCAAAGAGCACTCCTGGTTGCATTGAAATCGAATCCAGCCAACAAGGCGAATACTCCTTCCACCTCTATTGTATTGACACCAACTCACGCGTGGTAAGTTTCGGTTTTCGCCAGCAACTTTTCTCAATAGCGGTGCAAGAGCACAACGCACCCTTTTCTTTTTAAATTATCTTTGAAAAAAAGTTGTAAGTTGTGGAGATGCGTACTAGTTGCTAACCGCAAGAGAAAAAAAAGCAAGGGATGCAGAAAATACTGTGGACAGTGTCCTTCAAAAGCGCACACGTGGTACGCCTGCTGAAGGTATGAAAAGTTGTGATGAAGTGCAGAATTTTTTTTTCTGGCACATTACCCGCGTACGTTAGCAGTCCTATTAGCGCGAGAGCTAGCCAGCCTGCTGAAAAGTACGGGATATGACCATTCTTTTCGCTTTATTTGCACTCGTGTATACAAGCAAACACGCAAGAATTGGTCATTTTTTTCTAAGGATGTTTCTCAATAGTGTCCGGAGTTGCTTCCTACAGTGGAAGCGGCTGCAGACAAACCAGTCTAATAGGTAAACAAAGATGTCGAAAGCACAGCGAAACTCCTGTGCCAAAGTTCCAGTATTATGCTTTACGAATGAAAACTTAGTTTCCTGAATCCCTGCATTGATGGCTCTTGGTTTCAAACAGGCGCCCATTATCAAACCCTAACCTCACAAAGCCCGATGCATGATTTTTGATACGTGAAATTGATAAATAATAACTGATTTACGAAATCAAACGTAGAGCCTATCGTGTTTTTATATGCCAGAGCACGTTGTTTTCAGCGGTGGGTAGTTCAGCAAACCAATAAATAATGAAGTCATTACAGAAATAAATATTCGTACTCAATCATACTCTCCATGGCCCGATATTTTTGCAAAACAAGATGTTAGGTTTAGGTTTAGAAATTTGAGAGCAGAAGCACAGTTGTAAACGCCCATCATGTCTAGGCATGTGAATGTGGCGTCTGCATATGCGCAAACATAAGAAATGTTTTAATACCCGAAAATTGAGCATGTTACTTGTGTCGCACAACATAAACAAAAAGCGTCAGGGTAGACGAGTAACGTAACCGAGAAAAATAAAAATGTCGGACTCTGAAGCACACCCAGAGGATCACGTAGAACGCGAACTAGCGATGGCAGATATATATCTACACGAATGGTTCAGCGCCGTTTATTTTGGTTAATTTACTACTTACAAAAGATAATTTCCTAGTACTACTACGACAGCTCGCACCCGGAAATTGTGATTAGCTGTGTTCTGGATGTCATTAAGGCCAGACTGCGCTATTTCACTACTTCGTATACAAAGTGCAATCGGCATGTGTCCTGTCATAGCGTTATGAAGTATCCCATACCAAGTCAGCAGAAAATGCCAGAAGGCAAATGGCAGCAAATGTTGCGTAAGAACTTTACCAGTATATCTGGGAGCCCTTGGAGAAGCAGAAGACCGTTAGAAATACGTATTTACTGCTGTTAATACTTGCACTAACTGTATAGGCTTAAAACTGAAGAATAAGAAATTTTTATAACATCGCTTCCAAGTACACTCACACATAATAGCCAGGTTCTAAATTTCGGGCTGTTAAATTGTGTAGCTTGCTTTGCGTCGTCAAAGGTTAATACATAATATCTAATGTCATAAGCAGGTAAGGATTTCACCAATCATTCCAATGACCTTTTGATATCCAGACGCAAGGCCATCGTCTTCAGCCTGCAGCATGTTTTCGATCTCTGTACGCAGGACTTATAAGTCAAGTTTGCCACGTAAATATTGAATCGCAACAAAAGAAAAAAAAGCAACGTGAACTTCACAGACGACCTGTTTGACTCTTGTCCCTAGGAAGAATGTAAAAATGCTGCAGCTTATACAAGCGCAACATTCCCGCCTTTAGAACTTCCGGCTGATTGAAACGGATTGGAAACAAGGAAAAGGCATTACGGCGTGATGCGAGTAGTCGGAAGGAAAGCTCTCAGTAGCAAGGTTTTCCGGACTCCTCTGAGCTCCTTTAGTGTCACTTCTAGCTGACGTTAAGCTACTTGAGCGCAGAACAAGCCAGTTACGCGTCAATCTAGTCAAAGCGAAGCAATAAAACTAAATGGCCAGCACGCGAGGCTCTCTTTACGAAGTCTGAGACGGCACCGCGAAGCAAACTTTGGCTCGCGTAGTTTTGCTGTTAGTTTCCGTGTCACCCTCAGAAGCTCTACTTCAGGAAGTGAATACTTTAGTCAGATAATTGACTGATAAGCGTGATGCCGAGAGATTTTTTTCTTTTCTTTTTTTATTCTTTTCAATTTCCGTGCTGGGAAGTGAAAAAAAAGCTATGCTGCTCTGAACCATCCGGCTTATAATCGCGCAGAGATTACAAAACACAGGGGGAGGGGGGGATTGCAGTCGACTCAGTATATCGGGTAATGTAGCCGGCTCTGTAGAGATTTTGACCATACCTGCTATAGCGGTACCCTTACTTAAGAGAACTCTCCGGCAACTCAAATAATGTGGCAAAGACACATGAGTATCTGGGCCCTATATGGGAGAAGGCAACCAGATGTCATGAAAATCATAAACGGACGCAGCTGCAACTGCGATCTCATAGCCTATCGTTTTGTCAACTCTACGCGTTAATTAACCGGCCGACACTGCTTTCTTTTTCCCCTAATAATCCAAAGTATGATATGAGCTGCAAGTATACGCAATTTAAAAACAAACTAATACATGCTCGTGCTATGGAGCAGCACGTGTTATATTAAATTAGATCGCTCTTTGACATCACCTTTACTTCTCTATATGATATTCCTGGACATTCCACGACATTCCATGACGTTCCATGACATTCCCGCGGAGGCGGTGGCGGTGGAAGCAGTACCAACAGTGGCGTCACTCTAAGCAGGGGAAGGTGGGCCAACTAAGCTTCGCTTTGAATATCGACGAACAAGACAAAATAATTATCCTTAGAACGGCTGTACAATTTGGTAGCAAGAAATTTATAGAAAAAAGGAATGAAATTCTAGGCAGTTCGTCTAAGAAAGATATTCGTAAAAAAAATGGAAGCGGCATTATTTTGTATGCTTGAAATCAACCCGGAAAACGGCAGTAATATAAAGGGAGGGTCACAGCACGAATACTATCTAACAACTGAAATATACTACGAGCAAAATACAAAAAGTTAATCACCACCGCCGTGCATGCTCAAGCCATTAAATGATATCATTGAGTATATCAGCAAACAGCTGCGACTTAGAATCTAACAAGGCATTATATGGTTTGGATACACATTTGTGCTGCCTTTGTACATGGAAAGTTTCTTCAGGTTCATGGTATCTCGTTGGATCGAAGATGGCCCGTAAATTCTTCAAGGTATGATACAAGTGGACCTAAACTTGAAACAACATCATAATAAACAGTGAGATGCCCCGTATCATCTTTTACCAGGAATTATTTGACAACTTGCATATACGTTCCAAATAAGCAGTCAAAATGAGCAATATTAGCACAATGTCTGGTCTCCAAGAATCCTTAGACTGTAGCACTCGAAACGTGCCTGTGCCAATAGGGTTGCTTTGTTTTCTTGAGTGCTTGATTGGAAAGCGTCAAGTTACCTGTGCGAAAAAGCTGTGTAGCAAAATAAAATATTGTATAATTTGTTTTTTGAACATTTGCTTTGGGATCCACGTTGTAATCGCGAAATCGAAACCGACGAGTAGGGAAATCGGTTGTTTCTAACAGTTTCGGAAAATATGTGCGCCAACCAGCATTGCTAATGCATTTTTGCAGATTTCAAAACGTGCGCTAGTCTTACGATTTATACTAAGGTGACATGATTTCGTACTGCTCAGCTTCAATATGGCAAATGGAATATTTGCCCTAATGAAATCCATTAAAAGATAACTAGTGATTCCTTTTCACTGAGCCACCTAGACATATTGACCTGCAGCGCCAGTGGCGTACACTTCTTCCGGTAATTGACCTCACCAGGCTTAATGTGCTCTATGTTTAATTCAAATTCCTACAAAATTGCTCGAATTATAAATGAAAAGTTTGTAACCTTTAAGTTTTATTACAGCCATATGGAGCAACAATTCACCTAATCATGGCGTAGATACGGAGATACTGTAGCTTCAATTAACAAGCGAAATAGATAAAATGTTTCAGTTAGCCACTCTCAACGCGTATTTGTATGTTATAAATGTAGAGGGTGAAAGTTCAACGTGCTCCTTAGCATGATAGTTAGTGTATTTGGACGTTTTTATGGCGGCACAACACTAGATTACTTGTTTTCAAAGCATTCGAAAGTTTATGTGCACTTATCCTTATTCAAAATATTTGGGAACATTCGCTTCTGCACAATCTTTTATGCATAAATATTTAAATATGTTAAGGGGGAGGAAATTATAATGCATTGTAAGATGGTTGTCTCCTCGGGAATCCTTTCTTTTTTCCTGCAGAGCTCTACAACAGCAAAATAAGCAGAAGATAACGGAGAACATACGACGACGCTAATTAAGTGGAGGCTCAACCTTACCTTCCCGTGGCCGTTGCGGCACAGAAAAGGCGGCACACAGAAGCTCAAACACACAACGGGACACTCCGTTTAAAACACACACACACACACACACACACACACACACACACACGCACACACACGCACACACACACACACACACAAACACACACACACACACACACACACACACACACACACACACACACACACACACACACACACGCACACGCACACGCACACGCACGCACACGCACACGCACACACACACACACACAAACGCGCGCGCGCGCGCGCGCTCATAGAACTGCCGTACACCCAGTGTGCCGTTCGCGAAAGACATCCCTATCGCTTCCAAAGGTAAGCAGTGGTTGCTGCACCCATGCCCCTATAAGTGTTCACACCGTTTCCACTTCAATCTTGGACAAAGTAATAACGTGACATTTCCTGAGCAGAATGAATCTATCTCGATCAGGACGCACGTTCCCAACCGCTGCTTCATTTTAGATGTCGCCCTCGTTATTGTCTGTCCCTCTCACATGTGCCACACATGTTCAGAAAGTGAAGAGCTCTATTAAAACCATGTTCGTATGGATAAAACATCTGCAGTCGTTAACGTGGTTTTCTGAGGGTGTACTATATTTGTGGTTAGACTTATGGCTGAACATCCACGCGAGAGCAGTCGTACAAGATGAGTGTGGGAGATCACTGAAATTTAAAAGTGTTCCTCTCTTGTGCAAGGAGCAAAACAGTGACGTCCCATTTGAAACTGTGACATGTGTTGTGATTTGCTGATTTATTCTTAACTCTGTACACTACTCTTCACTCTTGGAACAGTATTGCTTTCTGCGGAGCAGTTTCAAATGAGAGCACGCAAAAATTTTTACTCTTTCGTTTTATTCTAAGCTGATTAGATCGGTTCACTGTTCCGCTGTATATGAGCAATATGCGTAATACTGGCTCATTGCGAGAGAAATGACTGCCGAAAACAACGGGGGTTGATCGTCATATCAACATGGCACATAGGGAAAAAAAAAGAAGGAATGAAATTAGAAACGAAAGACGTTGGCTGTTAGGAAAACTTCTGGTATCATACATACAGAAAGCAAGAATAAAACATCAGGTGGAGGTCACGTGTTCTAGGGAGTGCCGCGAAAAAGAAATTTCGCCGTGGCACTGCTTCTTGCTTCGCTGCTCTTCAACGAGCTGACGTCCTTAACCGCATGTTACGAGACTTTCTTTAGAAACAAAACTGGACAGAGAACATCATTTTAGAATTTTTCGCCAAGGACAGTTTATACGAACTTAAGAAATGAAGTATTGCGAGTTCAAAAGAACCATCGGACCATGCGGTGCTTTGTTCAAATGATTCGTGAAATCGCTTATCCGTGACTACAAACGCAATTTAGCTTCTTTGTACAGAGTGCGGGGCTTGCTTACTCAGAAAGCATCCACACTGGAGCATGAAGACGTGCCTTCCGCTTTTAATAAGGTATAACTTACTTTCTTGTACATACGATCTACAATACCGCTTGTCGTTGATATGCATAAGGCGACGTTGATGGCAATCATACTGTTCATTGCCGCTCATATGCAACTGAAAGCTAGTTACTGCTTGTACGATAGCATCCTCTTCTATAAACGTGTTCAACTTTTCGACAGTTTATGTAAGTCAAAGGCCATTACAGTGAAGCAGCTCGTTGTTTCGTGTCCAGTGGAGCCTAAGACACTAAAAAATTTAGTTTAACAAGACGTTTGACATAAATGTGCACAAAACCACAAGATACCTCTTCATACATTGCAAAGTGCGGAAACATTTATCATAATTCAGTATGCGAAGTCATATGATCGCCGTTCCAGTAGCCTGAGAGGACTAGAGTTGCATTCTCAAGCCATTTCTAGCCTGCAGCAGTAAAAGCATTGAACACTATGCCGTGTTCAAATACGTACTAACCTGCCGTGCTTAAACATCCGACATTGACTGCACAGTCAATCTTTGTGTACAGTGACATCGCTTACCGTTGTTGGTGATATGCCCTGACCAAACTGAGGTCAGTAGCAGCGCATGCTGCTCTCTCGACACTCAATGCATTATTCAATCTGTATATCGCAACATTGTACACATGAAGAGGCGGGTATTTATGCGATTAGCATTTTGCCAACTTTCAGCACATCCAATCCATCCGTCCGTCCGTCCGCCTGTCCGTCTGTCCGTCCGTCCGCCTGTCCGTCTGTCCGTCCGCCCGCCTGTCCGTCTGTCCGTCCGCCCGCCTGTCCGTCTGTCCGTCCGTCCGCCTGTCCGTCTGTCCGTCCGTCCGCCTGTCCGTCTGTCCGTCCGTCTGTCTGTCTTCTCAATCCGATCTTCTATAGTTTGGCTGGTCTGTCGTGTCTCTGTGTCTGTTTGCCTGTCTGTTAGCCAGAGTGATCAAAGAAAAAAGAGGCTCTAAAACATGGTGCAAGCTACAATTATAAGACCGCCGCTGTTCGGTTGTCCGAGGTCTAATATCCGAACACCTTAGGTATTACGATCGTATCTTGCACCATGGTTTCTAAGTCCCTCTATTTGAACAGTTTGGGTAATCGTAGCTGGAATACACTGTGTACTGTATGCATGGACAAGCTTGTTCAGAGCGCGACCTCTGTGCCTCAGTACACTTACATTTATATCAGGCACACTAACAGGTTTCAGATCACAAGTCAGTGTACGCTTTTCAACCACATCGCTGACAAGCGATGAAATCAGTATGCAACACTACGTTCTTTTTGGTTAACCACTTTCATCCTAGTAAAAGCTGTCTGCTTTCTAGGTCTATTTCCAGGCTATGCACACATAGTGCTAGCGCCTCGGGAGCGCATGTGCTGGGTGTTATTGCGAAGGTTCCCGTTTCTCTTCGCCCGCATCAAGGGAGTGCTTGTTGTTGGCTGTGGGTGAATTGGGTGCTAAGTGACATAGAGCAAAACCTGCACTGGATATTGTGCAATCAAAGACATAGAAGCGTGGCCGGCGTGGACGTAAGCGCTGACGGGAGGTCTGACAGACACGCAGTCATCGTCAATTTGTCGTCGACATTCCGTCGCCTGCATTTCGTTGTGATCATTCCTTCCTTGTCATGGGCCTCGTTATTACTTTGAATTCAATGTTTCGTTGTTATTTCGTTGTCGTTTCGCCATCGAGACGCAGCCTACACAAACGGATACGAGTATCATTTCTTTTACTTCGTAAAAGGAGATTTCTTACTCGCCCCTTGCGAAAGTTTACTCAGACCAAAAATGCACGAAACAGTCTAAGGCTTTCTGTGCATTAAATTTGGCTAGCTATTGCATCTCTGCTTCGCGTTACGGGTGACACCGTAAAGGTGCGATTCAAGGTCCATAATTAGCTGTTCATGCTGTCAACTCATATCTTTAAGAATTCGGCAACAAATGCGTTATTAGTGTTGTGGAAAGTAAAATACTCTAGAGGGCTACATTAGCGGTGGGAAACTTCATGAACTTAACATGATGAAATTTTATTTGCACTGTATTCCACTGCGCCTGCAATTTTGGTGACGGCTCGAGCTATACCAGAAGGAAAGGAATATTCTCGTGATGGAGTGCAGGAGCGATGCAATAAAGCCAGCGAACAGAGAGTGCTAACTTTGAGCTTAACGACAAGAATGCCACCCAGAGCACAGAAAAAAAGTGCCAATGCTCGGTTGGTTCGTGTGTCCACGTTGTACGAAGTGCGCCCAAGCGACGCAGCAACTCCGGTCACGTACGTCGAAAACCAGCTGACGAAAACCGAAAACGGGCGGCAGCAGACGGGGTCGACACAAGTGATCAAACTGCCTGGACCTACCTTTCGCACCAAAATCGCAAAAGAAGTTTTGTGTCTGGTCAGACGGCTTTCGAAACCGCCGCTTGTGTACATTCATTCTTCCAGCCACGCACGTTGAAGTGTAATGAGAAACAGGTCGAAAAACATAGAACATACTAAAACAAAGTAAGTGACAGAAGGACAACGGAAGCATTCTATAAAACAGTCGAACCAAGGGTGGAGGAAGGTCATTTCACTGACAAGATGCGTGGTCGCTGTTTTCAGAGACGGTCCCAGATATGTGGAAGGTACATCAGAAACGCAGCGAGATACCGTAACACACAGACATACACGCAGAGGGAAACACCAGGAGACAGACATACGCATGCACATAGGGCTGGTAAAAAGTCAAAACTGATGCGCTTGCGAAAGGTACAGCAAAATAGAGAGGGGAAGAAGCTTTTGTGACGCGAATGCTAGGAAAAGCAAAGATGAATGGGCGTTTGTCCTGGCATTTAACGAGACAGTATGGCGATTTGATAGAGCAGAATGTCCCTGGAAGAGGCGATAACGACAGGGCGATTGCTGGACTTGGCTTCCGGGCTAAGCCTGCGTGCTACAAGGTTACCATTACCATCCGTAGTCGCAAGAATGGGGCAAAGTTGTGACATAAAACTGTATATTGTAGCAGAGGGCTTCCGATGGGGTGATTACCCGACCAGTTGTACATGACCAGCAATGAGAGACTAAATGTTAGTGAGGTGGGGGGAAAGCCAGCGAAAAAAAGTTTCGCATTTTTTACAAGGTAGCAACAGCGTCTACCCTGCACCTCCGCGAGAAGACGCAATTTTCCTACCCCAGCTGCGCAAGGCGTTTTAAGCATTCGTCGCCACATGCCATGTGGTTATTTATTATTGGTCGTCGAGATCAATCCTTGAATTACTCTGCGACGCAGGCTAGCTATACGAAGAAAATCAGGCATATATTTTGGCTAGCGTTGAAATTAGACGATGGTGACTGACTAAATTGACATTGACTAGCACTTAAGTAGCTTCAACTTCCTTGCGCTAATGTTTATCGCTGTAGAGGCTGGTTTCGTTAAAGGTCTTGTGAGCGAATCCGAATAAATTTCTCCAGTAAACAGTTTCCTGCGTAACTGGATGGTAATAAGGCAGATATACCATAGAAAAACCTTTATTGGAGTTAAGAAAGTTTGTTTGTGTCGCTGTATCTATTCTTTCTTTTACAACATGGACAATATATTTGGGAGAGAAAACAATCGATACGTATTCAGTGAGGCTCATGTATTAAGTAAGTGAGGAACTTGATAAACTGCCTAGTATTAGCGGTAATTAAACCTTACGCTTCTTATTCGTGTGTGTCATAACATGTTGTATTAAATTTTATCTGCCGAGTTTTCTTTCTATATTTTCAAATTTATTAATGCTATGGTAACATATACAGGCAATGTCTGAAACGTTCGCTTCTTATTGGTCGAAAAATAACAGTGAAAGTAAAATACACCGATGATTACACTACTCCGTAATGCGAAATTTGGCCGCAGTTCAATACGCGTTTTCATTTTGCGGTATATTGGCTGACGCGGACAATATGTCTATCATGCGGTACGCCGAAAACGGAGCGAATTGTGGCGCGATCGCCTCGCTAATCGGGAGATCGCAAGAGGCAACGCATAGTTATTGACGCGTGAACGCGATTCACAGTAGCCGCCGCAGACAGACGCCCCACTCATGCAGCGCATTGTTTCATTATTTATTTATTTCAAGATACTTTCCAGACCCAATGAGAAGCACTGAGTGAGGAGGGCCTCACTGCAAGAAAATTGTACAGGGGAATACTACGAAAATGAATAGAAGTAATAGCTGCAAGGCAGGGTTATAAATGCAGAGATGCCGTGACAAAAAAGAAACGCAAATATTATACTGCGCACTGCTCCCACGCGCTGCGCCGGGGCGCTCGGCGCATCCCATCGGTGAACAAACGACGGCGCACCACTCTGGCGCCATCTTGTAGCGGTCGTCTCCGCAAAGTCCGTCTTGCGCGGCACTATGCTTTTCTTCTCACGATTTCACCATACCCTCCTCCTTCGCTTTCCTCCTCGCGCTTTCGTGGCTATCGCCGTCTTTCATCCCCCGCTACAATCCGCGTTGGCTCGGTTACGCCGAGAGCCGACACCGAGGGACGACGCCGAGAGACGCCGACGCTAAACGCAGCAACAGGCGCCTAAGACCTGCGCTCTAAAACGACGTTCAAGATTCATTAGGTCAGAACTCTACTGTGAACCAATCAGAAAACTCCTGCAATATACATAAATTGCTCTGTTAAGTTATTGTCCAAGTTCTTCATGTGCTAAAGATATACTGTTTTCATCGGCATATATAGCATTTACGCAAAATTGCAATTACTTCTATAGCTATTTTGTAACCAATAAGAAGAGCGCACAGGCGAGGTCAGTCAGACCGTCGATGCATGCAGTGCATCCATTGATCCCTTCATGCTGGTTGAAGTTGCACGTCACCTTACTCTGCTGCCCTTCGTTCCGCTGCACCAAGCAACAGCAGCTACGCCGCAACTACTTCCTACGCTAATCACCCCGGTGCTCCGGCGGGCTATGGAAGTGAAAGTTGCTGACGCCCTTCCAATGCCGCATCAGCAGTCCACTGTCACCTCTCCGTTCTGTACTCCCTCGGAACTCTTCTTACCCTGCAAAAACATATTCTCCTTTTTCCCAGTCTTGACATTTTGATCAGCTTCAGCTCCATAGATGTCTGCAATCCGCTTCCTTGAACAGTGACGCTCCTCTGTGCTTGGCCGCGTTAAGCCTCTCAATGACGTGGTTATTATGGACGTCCCGGATGCTTCGTCCCACTCAGAGATCTCGGATCTTTGCGAACTTTCCCCTTCTGGCCCGCCAACAGTTGTCGTCTTCACAACTTTCGCTGTCGAATACTATAGTCCGGACTTGCGCTCGCAGAATTTTCACGTGCTTGCCCAGTTCCGCTCTTCTTTCGACATCGCGCTCAGTTTACTATGGGCCGCACGTTAACCGTCCGCCACCACACCGATCGTGGCTCCAACGCACAGTTGCGCTAGCGCCCGTACCACGTCGTGGACCACCTTCCAATACTCCTGGGCATCACTTGTGGTCCTCGTCACTGAAAAGATGGCGCCATTCGAGTCTGCGTGGATTATTGCGTCGTTATTCGTATGATAACATGCAGAAACTTGTACGCTCTACCGCGTATTCACGACGCTCTGAACCGCTTTCCAGGGGCTGAATTATCTGCGTCCGATTTGCGCTCGGGTTACAGGCAGGTCTCCATGTCAGCAGTTGATACAATTTGATTCATACAAATTGAACGCAACGCCCTTCGAACTGTGAAAAGCCCTCGCAAAGTTTGAATGAATGATGGAGAAGATTTTGCAGTCCTAAACTAGAGCATGTGTTTATGCTACCTCGATTAATTCGCTGTGTTCGTCCTCCATTTCAGCACGCCTAGTAGAAAAACCGCAGTAGATCATGTTACAGGCACACATGCCTCCAGAGTTCAGATGTCGGGATCTTTCAGACGCGTTTAACTTGGCCAACTAAGGGTTGTACGAAAAATTACAGCAAGAGACCCTCTTGAGGCACTAAACATTTCCTCAAACAAAAAACACGGCACGAAAGTGAAACAATTGTTCCCACCTATTTCTGGGCTTAGGTATAGGGAAGAGGAGGTTGGGGGAAAGTGCCCACCGTAGAACAAATTAATTTTAGCAGAGTACTATGTTGGGCGGGCTAGTTGATGCGTAGCATAAGAAGTAAGGTGTGGCGCAAGTATAAAAACCGACTTTAGAAACATGAGAAGAGAGAAAGACAAAAAGATATGCCGGTTTCCCACGATAACTTCAAGCAAACATTAATTATGTGCAAATGTCACGCACTTGGACAGAACCAGGGCAATGTTGTTTCCTGTTACTTGGATGTTTTTTTCTTGCATTCCTCTTAACCTTTACCCATGAGCCACCTAACGACAAGCACTTGCGTTTTCAGACGTTACCATTAGGCGAACGGCATCTGCGCGGGAAGCTTAACCCCAGAGCACGGAAAGATTTATATCCTTTTGGTTCCGCTCATACAAGAGTTGTGACAAGGGCTATAGTGACACTTTGCCTTTATTCTGAGCTACTGAAGTCTTCTGAGCACGCACTGAGCGAGAGTTATTTCTTACAAGTCTTGCAGCTGGTACCAGACGGTTTCCCTTACTCGTTCTTACTCGGTGTGTTTGAGTCATTTCTTCAAAGGATTAAAGGCGTCCGCGGAAGCTCTTGCAGAGAGAGAAGAAAAATTACCGACGATTACGTTACTTCCTAATGCGAAATTTGAGCGCAGCAAATAAGCTGTTTCACCTTTTCGATAGATTGAGGCAAAGAAATCGAGCAACACATGTATGCGCTATCACAGAATTTTTTTTTTATATTTCCCGTACTCCTGGATCATCTCGACGGCGGCGACGGTAAGCTTCTGCTTCGGCGGCACGCACCTCTGGATTCTGACGGCGACGGCGCTGGGCCTCTGCTCTGGCAGCTCGTTTAGCAGCAGCAGCAGCAGCAGCAGACGGAGGACTTCCATCGGTCGTCTCGCTCATGGCTCAGAAAGAACTGGCAGATAATTTCGCAGTGGCGAACGGCAGCGGCAATTTCGGCTCGGGCGGTGCACATATACAGATCCGCCGCCACCGATCTGGCTCTCTGATTGCCACCGCACAGGGCGAACGGCAGCGGCAATTTCGGCTCGGGCGGTGCACATATACAGATCCGCCGCCACCGATCTGGCTCTCTGATTGCCACCGCACAGGGGTTGCATTGGAGGAGGAGCGAAGAAAGGAATTAAGTTCGAGCCGGCGCTTTGACAACCGGAGACTCGCAGGAAGAGGGGGGAGGGGGGCGGCGTGTACACCCAGCGGCAAACGATGGGGGCAGAAACGCGCGCAGCAAGCGGACAACACGATAAAGGGAGGAGGGAAGAGATAGCAGCGACTGACTGATGCCGCTGACGCCGATAGTGAGTCAACCCCAGCTGCGGAGTTGGTTTCAGGAACAACGCCGCCGATGCCGACACAAACGATATGATACCCTCGCTTCCGCAGCGCTAAGAACCAGGTCTAGCCGTGGGAAGGTGGTCACGTATTCGTCGACGTGCCGGGGCCTACGTGAAATAACCGGCGCGTCGGCAACTGAAGAGCACCCTATCCGCCACACAAGAACAGGGGGGAGGACCCTTTCCTCCTCTTTCTGCATGGCGGCGACGGTGTTCTATGCAGTCACGTTATGTTGACTCTCTAGCGGCGTCAGCGGCATCCAGCGGTATCAGTCGGTCGCTGCTAGCGCTGGGGGGATGGAAGGGGGGCGGAGCTGGTTACGAGGCCGACGACAACGCCGACGACGACGCGAAACCCAGGAACGGACGCCAAAGAGCTCTCTAAAAAAAAAGGTCTACGAGTTGTGCTATAAATGAACAAGGTGTCTCATACTTTGAAAAAGGTTGCAAACGGGCATGATGCGCCATTGGTCTTTTATGGTGCAGACCATATCTCCAGGCTATGTGGCTGCGTTTCTTTCCGAAGTGCTCAGCCTGTGTGCGAAGAAAAGGACGCCGGGCCTTTTCTACGTTGCGCCGTGGACACAATCTATGGGATACCTCTGAGCAGTGGCAGAGTGCATATAAGCGAATCAGGAAGCTGTGATAATAACCGTTTAAGAGAACATATCACCAGAGTGGCACTTTGGGTACGTTGGTAATCCACTAGAACATTAAAACAGCACGAACTGGATACACGGATGAAGAAGGGAGACACACGCAGACGCGCTGTTTGTGTGTGTCTTCTTCGCGCTCCTTCAATCTTCTTATAGTTTATCCAGTAGTGTTGTGACAGGGTCACACCTTCCCTTTGCCTGTGCCTCGTGCGGCTGGGAGTCGCCGTTTGATCAAAACGTGGCTGCCATAGGGAAGTGCTGGGATACGTTGGCCCGAGAATCCCTAGAAGCTTTTCACATAAAGAAAAGGTGATTACAGCATGTGCATTCCACCAATTTTACTTTAAGAAAGCGAATTTCAAATGGTAGATGTGGTTTTCCAATAGCTTCCCCGGCTCGTGATAGCTTGTCTTCCGATTTCACACCATTTCTACAGCATTCATTCACTTTCTGCGGGTATGAT
Organism: Dermacentor variabilis; assembly: GCF_050947875.1. Classification (NCBI taxonomy): domain Eukaryota; kingdom Metazoa; phylum Arthropoda; class Arachnida; order Ixodida; family Ixodidae; genus Dermacentor; species Dermacentor variabilis. Next base: position 71,791,264 of record NC_134577.1, read on the forward strand.
GGCTGTATGCATGCATGCTCCGTGCTTATTTTTTGGGTGCTCCCTGGAACAAAACTAGTTGTGAGTGCGGCGCTCTTTTTGTCTCCGTTCCTTTCTTTTGTTGCCATTTGAACCTCGCACTACACTATCCTTCTTAGTTATATGACCGGTCTTTCAACACATCAACACATCGCGTCGAGTGTTCGCTGTCCTCATTAATGTAAGCGTGTGGACAGCTTGCCTGCTGGGCTCTTCGCATCCAAGACAACGAAATACATGTAGCCTACCGCTCAGGTTGTAAGCGCACTGACGCAGACGCTACGTCACGCTCTCTGCTGCCAGCCGACATCTGCTTCCCCCTACCCCTTTAAAGCGGCATCCTCGACTGACTTAGACAAGATCGGGTCAGAAAAGCACAAGGATCCCTTGGAAACTCCACTTTTGGATCTCATCTCCGGCTCAGCTCCACCTTCCAGCTCGCGTTGCCGGCGTCACTAAGCTGCCCATTTCGCATTTCAGTATAAGCTATTAAAAACCTCTCATAGCCCCGTTCCCGCACGTACCTCCTGTTTACACCTAGGAGTTTGCCTTCTGATATCAGCGCGTGCTTCCACACTAACCCGCAATGTGCTCACACAGGCGTCTTCAAGTCTTGGGAGCCCCGTTTCTACTGACGAGGAGTGCTTAACTTTGTCAAGATACCTTTCTTTTTTATCGTGCCCGCAATGTCAACGCTGAAGGCGCGTCCTTCGTGCAACCTATAGTTTTATACACAGCTGCTTCCATGCTCTGCTCGTGCGTTCGACTACGTGCGAGTAGACCTGTACTGGCCGCTACCATGAACACTCGCTCAGAAACGATGGATCGTCGTCACAGTCGACCACCCTACGCAGCAGGCTGAAACTGCCGATTGACCTGCAGTCACCGACAGTGACGTTATATCCCTCTACTCTTCATTTTTATCCCTCTTCACCAAATATTAACCAAGGCAATATACACCAAAGGAACCTAATGCATAGCGCAGTGAGAACCTCAACAATAACTCTGTCCAAAACATGGACGTTCTGGTGCTTTAAGCGGTTTTAGAAAGCATCTATCTTTCCGAGCACTGGCTAATGACAAGTCGTTTGAAAGCTACGACTATGTCTATACAGGAAAAAAAGCTCGAGTGGTAGCGTATCCTGGGGAAGAAGCGTCCGGTTATTAGCGAGCAGCCCGTAACTTGAAATCTCAGTTTTCTTTTCATATAATCACCCTGGTTAGAAGGCTGGTGGCAGCGCATAGATCGATTTTGCTGAATTGTGGAAAAAGAAACAAGGTCGTCCCAAATGTACTCATTATCGGTGAACACATTTGCACGAGAAAGAGCCAGTACGCGGACTCTTCTAAATGGCTTTTTAGGGAGAGGGTCCAATCGATATCTGATAAATTTCATGAGATTCCGTGAAAACAAAACAAACCTCCCTAAACCCCCTGCATTCTAGCGATAATCATTGAGTGGGAATGGGCGCCGACGCCCACAGCGAGTTGTTTGTTAGGGAACATGCCGAATTACTTCCATACACCATTGCTTTCTCTATTTTCTGCTTTTAAACACTGCTCTACGTAGTCGCTCGTACGGGTCATTGCTTTTTGTAGTGAATAGATGTTCGTCTGGCACGCCCGTTCTTCGAATAGACCACCTTTCTAGCGTTGGCGGATTGTTATAGTAGTTATCTTGCCTGTTCGCCTGATGCACAATCATGTGACCATAACCTTTCAAAAAGAAGTGTGTTAGTGGAGAGGGCATGAGTCGCCTTCAATAAGCATTTATTTCGCAGTGCGCAGCTTGTGTATCTGGCACTTTTCTCCACCCATGTTTTCAACAACATGTTTTCAACAACAGGAGCCTCTGCAATGTGGCTGTTATGTGTTGGGTAGCAGACGGATGCTTCAGTCGATACTCAGGAACAAAGCTGCATATGTGCACTACAGGCGTTTCAACCTTTATCCCCGGCTTCCTCTTTTGTAGCAACAAGGAAAATAAGCTTCCCTTCACTTCAACAGACGAGCGCCGATAAATATAGGTTGCAAGCCCGCCTAACCTCGTGGACAGTTGACCGAGGTTTGGAGACTGTTTTGCTACAAAGTGAATTTTTGAGCAATTGGCTACGTTGAACTCTGGGAGGACAAGAAATGAATGCAAGTCAAAGAAAGTACGCAACCAAATTGCGGCCAGGTTTGTTATGTACATTTAACAGGCTAGAGACACGCTCTCCAGGCCGACCTCTCCTCCTTTTTCTTCATTAAGATCTACTCCTCCTCATTGTACAGTGCGGTCCAATGATAAAAGGAATAGCTAACTGTATTACATACACCGGTATGTACCGCATAAAATTTATAGACAAAGATAGAGATAATTTATTTGAATGAAGGCAGAGAGGCCCGCCTGAGCTTACACGCTCTAGCCTGCTATTCTGCACAGGGGGAGGGGGAACGGGGACATAAAGGGGTGATGGGGGATGACGATGACATAGAAAGGGAGATGCGCAACGGGGAAAGCAAGTTCAATATTTTGATAATAAACATTTCGAAAACTCATTCATGAAGCCACTATCGGGTTCCGTATCACCGAATTGGTGACTCAAGCGAACCTAAATTGATAGACAAGGACAACAAGGAAAGTATAGGGGTAATTACTTGTTCAATTATAATTAAATGTAGAAGTCATAAATAAATGAAAATGAAAACTTACGTACCACGCGGCGCTTTGTGGCCAAAAGGATGTTCGACATCCGTCCTCAAGACCCGTGAGTGGTGGCGCTGGATAACACTCCCAGGGTTAACTTTAGTAGTAAATATACATAATTACTCAAGCAAGTGGACGTGGCAGTGGTGCCGCGATAGCTCAGTTGGCAAGAGCGCACGCTTAATGCGAAAGCGTCGGTTCGGATTCCACCTGTGGCCAGCTGTTCTTACAGCGTAAGCTGTGAAGAGCCCCCTCCTATAGCCAGTCCGGTTAACGATGTTGACCGCCGCCGCCACCGGTGTATGTCGCAGCTATCGCGAGAGATAAGAAAAAAACATACCCAGCTCCCATCGGAATCTAACCCTGGCCATCTGCGCAAGACTCAGCTAGTCTAGCACTGCGCCGCGCAGGCGCTTGCTAGCTACTGCAGAAACATGCCCTATACACACGTCCTAGCGTGCGATAAGTCACGTGATGTGAGATGCCTGCGGCGTAGCGTCGATGCGTGCACCCTTGGAACTGCAGTTACAAATTATTGCACCAGGTGGTACGCCATGTAGTAGCGAGACCAGAATGCCTTAGAACACGCAGTTATAAAGCGAGATACAACAAGGAAGAAGCATGTGCTTGCTACATTAAAGCTAGGGAAACGATGGATCATGTTTTATTAGAATGTAAACATATCTGCCCAGCACTCCATTTAGGCACATTTGGCCTCCTTGAAGCCCTTGGGTTCAGCGAGAACAGGGGGAAAGTAAACATGTCAGCAATAGACATTAGTAAGAGGTGATTGGTAGACTCGTGGAAGAAAAGTAGGAAACGACAAACAACAAAGGAGTACAAAAACAAAGTTCCCAAAAGGGGTTCAGAAAGTTTGGTGATGGGAGCTCGTCGGGGGGGGGGGGGGGGGGGGGTCTTTTTCTTTTTTTGAAACATCGGTAGGGCATTAGGCAATAAAATAACTAGAGCTTGGTGGCGAATCCACCGCCGCGTACCAAAAGGGACGCTCATAGGATCCATTCATCCATCAAACTTAGGTAGCGGTGCAATGTACGTATGGAAGTTTTGAGGAAGAAAAAGAAGATCAAGCCGAAGTACGCACAAACGCTAGAATTAAAAACATGTATACCATACGTCATAAAATGAAGCAGGCGTGTAGACTATATATGACTTGGAAGAGTTCGGGCTATTAATTATTTTTCATATATGAGACTGTTTATTACCGCACTGTTTCAAAGATGTGCCGCTAAATCTTCATCATCATCAGCAGCAGCATCGCATCGTGCCACTTGCCACGCGATGTGAGATGCGCACCGTGCTGCGTCGATACATGCAAACTTAATTTTTCACTGAAGTTTCGCTTTGTTCCACCAGGTGTCCCCACATGTAGCAGTTGCATCGTATCGTACCACGTGTCAGGTGATGTGACGTCTGCGCCGTGTAGTCTCGATGCCTGCGTTGACGCTTCGAAAAGTACAAACCAGTTGTGCAGAAGCGAATCGTACAGATACGCACGCGGATGCAACCAGGAAACGTCTGCCTCAGCAGACAGCTCTGCAGAGAGGAGCGCAAGCCGCAGCTCGCGCGTCGACACCGGCGGGCACTTTAGTTCGTTCTCGTGAAAAAACGATGCAAAGATATTCGGCCGCGAAGGCTCTGGGTCGCGCAGGCCTGTCACTTTTCTTCCTCGACTTCCATGTGGACTTGCTCTTTCTACGTTTCAACATGCGTAAACAATTCCTCCTATGCATATCTTGCTGCCATTTCCTTGGGAAAAAAGGGCGCCTAAAACAACGGCCATTGGATAGCGATTAAGGTGTGAGATCGAAAATCTGTTGGAGCAAACGAGTGCTGCATTCAGGAGAGGAATGGCAAGTGAGACATGTGGTACGTGAAGGGCGTTTACCGGAAGAGCTCACTTCAGAATCTCGTTTCGCTGGTATTTCAGTCTTTTCTTTTTTTTTTGTGAACAAAAGCTATGAATTATTCGTTCCAAATGGAAGCGACAGCCGTTACCTCTGATGCTTAACCCTTCCTTTGTCAATGTTATGGGCGTTTTTTTTTTTAATCTGCTTTGTGGACTCTAATCGATTATACTTGGATTAGGTTTAAATCATGAGGTAATTAGTAAGAAGCAAACAAAAAACTTAACCGACTCAGAATGTGCGAGAGAATCTGTGCTGCCCAACGATTAAGCTGTTGATACGTAAACAGTCGCTTCTCACTCATCGCACTGTTCAACGAATTGGAAAAAGAGAAATGCGCAGGACATATGACATGGCGGCCGAGAGGCATGCGTATCGCGGTATTTTCCCTTTCGTTTGGAACCATGAAGATCATTTGTTCATAACGCGTGTTCATAGTATTTGCATCGCTCTCGGGTGGTGTTGGCATTTGCGTTCTGGGCCATCGTTGTTTAAAAAAAGACGTTTATTTCAAATAATATTGGTTGAACATTTGAAACATTCTGCGACGTTTTCCACTTTTCACTGCTGCGTTTGTATCGTAATAAAGTATAATGACTTTTCGCATCATCAGAATTTATGACAACGGTGGCTTATCAATTTATAAACTGAAATGTACGCAAGGCGGCGCCTCCAAGTTTCCTCACGCGGTGTGGGTAAGAAGTGAAGTGAACGAGAGATGGCAGCGCCGGCGCTTGTGTCACGCAAGCGGATACTTCTGGCGAGCGCAATGCTACCGGTGATATTCGGCCATTTCTCAGCCAGCCGAGTCGGGATGAGTCACTTTCGTTTTGCGAGATAGTGATGACGCGGCCTAGAACCTGCACTTGTTACCACCTGGTAGGTAATGAGCTTGCTTTCTCAAGTTAGAAAACAAGCGCATTGGCGCCAATATACGATGTCTCATCCCGTCTCCCGGAGACACGCATCGTAGCTATTGAAGCAGACGACGGCTTGTACGCAGCAGACGACGGATCTGAGAAGCATTTTCGACGGAATAATCGTACGCTTTGAGCTAACTGCTTTAGTTTTGCTGGGGAGGAAAACAGTTCTGCTTTATCGATAACGTTAGGTTCACTGCCTTCATTTTAATTTCATAGGCAAAACGCCAAGTTTCGCGGCACTTTACAAAAGCAATACAGGGCAATCAGCGCCATTTTGTAAGCGTCGGGCCTACGTCACGCTTCGAAGAACATGGCGAGGTGTCTAGAATAGAGCCCCTAGTATCGCGTTTGAATCACTGGGCACTGTTCGTTGGCCGCAAATCACCAGCATAACATTTGCTGTTGTTTTTTGCGGCAGGCTGGAATCAATCGTCGATAAATTCGATGCCGGTCTTCCTCGATCGCCGAAAATGCTCCGAGTGACAACCGCGTCAAATTCGCGTACAGGATACCGTACTCACAGGGGGTAAGGGGTCACTCCAACCCCTTGCCCACCGTTGAGCTCTTCCTTCCCGCTAGGTAACGTGGCGCCTTTTTAGCGAAGTCCGAGAACGATGGCACAGGGTCCGCATAAACAGCTTCGCTGTAAAAGGAATATTACTGAACATTCATGCTTTTCTGTTCAGACGTTTTCCCTTAGTCTTTCCTTATGTTTATCCACTCAAAGGCTCCCGTCCGTTATAACCATAAAGGGAACTGATGATAGGTTTTTGACATTGAAAAAAAAGGAAATGGCATTGAGTTATCATCGTACTTGGACGAGAACTTCGGTACGTAACAATCAGAACCACACGAATTGTTAATGTTTTCAGCCTGTTTCGATTTGGAGGAGCCTGGCAAGGGGGAACTAATTGTTCGCGTAGCTTCCCCATGAACTCCGCTATTCAAAATTAGATCGTTCGGATAGGTACTGTCGAACGGTAGCCCCAAAGTGCTCTTTTGCTGTAGCCACCTCTTGTCGATAACTAGAAAGTTAATTACCGTAACTTCGCTAATTACGCATGTAAATGCACTAAAATTGCACTGTATCTAGAGGCTGCAAATTTGTACACCCTAATAGTTAATATGACGTTACCGTGATTTATATTTTTGTAATTTAAAAAAATTTTGTGCAGGTAAAAGAAAACACCCTGTTTAGTTGAGGGCGTACCTGGTTGATAATTGGCTACAGTAGAAAGTTTTATTGTTACTTTTGCTCACCGCATGACATAGTTCAAGGGCACGTGACATGTTAGAACCATTGAGCATGCATGTCGTATGCCGAGAAATACTGTGGCAATTACCGCTGGCAACCGTAATATCACCCTAACCATGTCAATATTGTCACGTGGTCGTGACGTCAAAGAACACAGTAGCAATACTGTGAAACTCAAAACTAACTGTTATTGGGCGAACCTGTGCCCACAAAAGAGGCTACACTTATAGCAAAACAATAGCGGCGAACACGGTCGGCAATCGTCGAAAATCTTATCAGCGGGTCAAGCGCGTCGGCTTTTATAGAGTAGTCGTCGAATGTTCCAGACTAATCGTTCGGACCCACGTGCCTTCCACAAAGTTCTACACCATTCGCGTCAGGTGATGAAATCAGATAACATAAGGTTCGGCAACAACAGACAGCGGATAGAGGCATCGATAACTTTCCAGAAACTTCGGATACATGCAGGCGCGTCCTACGCTGCGCGATTACATTTGTTAGGCGGCGAAACGTGGTTGCCCGATAAAGATAAGTACACGTGTCAATATGACAGCGCCCGTGTAACGCCGACCACCCCCTTCGATCGAAATTTGTGCTTGTTACAGGTTCTTCGCCCTGTCAGCGAAACGCAAGCTGTAAAATCCGTCATCGTTAAGACTCATCGCTAGTTGACGTAAAATTATTAAGTATGTTTTGTCGCAATTATTGACATCGGCCGTTTGTTTTCACGCTGCTAGGACTGCAGACGAGGCACCGAACCATAAAACTGGTTCGATTTCAAGTTTGCAGATGGCGCCACTGCATTAACATTGGGGATGCATTCACAATGTGGAATGCCATAAAAGCCTAATTGTTCACTGCATCATTAACTTATTACCCGCTCTAGCATGGTACGGGATGACGGTAACGAGCAAACACCCAGTAGACGCCGAGCAGGCGCTTGGCGCAGGTGAGCATCCGTAAGGGCATTGGCCCGTACTACTTGCCAGTGAGGCTGCAAGGTAACTGCAGGGAAAGACCACAGGGAAAGCGAAGCCCTGCTGTAGCATGCATGTAAACGCAGCTTATGGTTAGGGAATCAAGACATATTTTGCACCAATTCGCCAACCATGGAGCATGTAACGTGATGGCAAAAAGAATATGAGCAGAACACGCCGCACGGATGAGCACATCTCAAGAGGCCTTCCTATTGGCTATGACGTCGTGTAGCTTCTACAGGGCTGTAATCATGACCTACTGAACTCCGGATCTGCACAGAATTTCTTCGCCCAGCACGCCTCGTCTAGTGCAACTATTTTAGCGGTAGTGATAGAATGTTCGGATGGATTGAAGCTAGTTGTAACATATTCGCGGTCGAGTGTTTCCGCGATCTGCTTCCATGTGCTTCCATCTCGGTAGGCAAAAAGCGCTTCTATTGGTCATGACACCACAAATAAATTCACAATTATCGAGAGTTCACAATTATCACAATTATCAATTTACAATTATCAAGAGTTACGTATGCCTTGCGATCAAGATCTTCCAGAATATGGTTTCCAGAATATGCTTTCAAACCTCTCACTTCTTCAATCATTCCTGTCTCAGAGACCTGGCTAAGCGAATTGGATAAAAACTTGTACTGTTTCCCTTCATGTAAATCAGAGTATACCCACAAACAGCCCAGTAACCATGGTGGAGCAGCTGTCTATATCTCGTCTAGAATCATTTACTAACGAAGACCTCAACTTCACGTTAAATATACAAAACTTCGAATCAGTTTGGTTTCAATTCAAGGCTATGTTTCTCAACACCGATAATAGAAATTTCATCTTTCGCTGCGTTCACCGTTAACGTTCTTGCTCAGCTCCAGATTTTTGTATTTCTCTAAAAATATAACGGTAAAGTTATCCATAGAGAAGAAATGGGTCATTATTGTGGGCGATATGAAGATAAACTTGAGGGAGTCATGTCCTAGCTATATCAGTTATTCCTTTTGTTTTCATGGTTTTGGTTACGAATGTCTTATTAATGTCACTACCCGTTCTGTTCTTGGTAGTTCCAGAAGCCTAATAAATCCCGCATTGCCTAATCTTCTGAGCCCACCTCATGCGGGAGTACTGGAATGTGACATTACTGACCATTGCCTGTCTTTCTGTGCACTGCTCCTGCACACACTTACTATTCCAACTCTTACTCCAAATTTTTCAGTAAAAATGATTCTCAAAAGCTGTATCTCATACTAATTGGTCTTTCGTCCTTGACATCACTGTTCCGCAGGTTGAATTCTCGCAATTTCTAACAGTGTTGTTATCACACTGTCATTCCTGTTCTCAGATACTCAAATGCAGAAGAAAAAAGGCGTCACCTCAAGAGCCATGGGTCACCGATAGTCTATTAAAAGCTATGCGGAGACGAGAAAATCTTTATGAAAAATAAAAAAAGACAACCATTCAGTATAAGCCTACCTGCGTGCTCCAAGAAATTCTGCAACGCACTTTCTGCTTGACTCAAAGACCTAAAACTAAACATTATGAATAACAATGTGGTTATGATGCAAAAAAAGGCAAATAGTGAATTCATTCTTGAATAGGAGCTGACAGCATAGCTAAAATATCCCACTATAGTAGTACATATTTAGAGCTACTGATGATGGCCGATGCCTTCAGCGATTTTTCTTTCCTAATTTGTCCACTCAAACAGAACAAAACCTATATGTACCAAAGCCCCTCCTACAATCACTTTATTTGTTTCCAACCTCTCTTGATGAGGTGGTATCAGTAATTAACAATTTAAATATAGCAAGCACTGGGCTGGGCAACACTCATGCTGGTCATGTTAAATTAATTTCTAAATCAATATAATTTGTTCTGCCTGAATTTATTAACATTGTGATTAAAATGGGCACCTTTCCTCATGACCTTAAACGTAGTACGTGTAAGGTTACTCTAGTTTTTAAGAAAGTCGATCACTCATTACTGTTTAACTATGTGCCAATCTGTGTTTTACGCTTCATTTAGAAAATAACCGAAGATTGATAAGATATTTATACAACTTTAATATTCTTTATTCTTTGACCATGCAAATTTGGATTTCAATCCGGTTGCTCTACTGACCTAGAACTTTTATGCCTTACTCACCAGTTAAAGAAAGACGTTGATGATGGTAAACTTGCAGGATCCTTATTTGTAGACTTTTCGAAGGCATCTAATAGCACTGACCACGATATTATAATGTTTACTTTCATTCATTAGGTATAACAGGTCCTCCTTTACTACTATTATGCAACCACGTACGAGGCTGATACCAAGTGGTTAGTCTTTACGATACTTATTCTTAACCCATAATGAGTAATTTAGGTGCACCACAAAGATACATCTCGGTCCGGTTACTCTTCTTATTTGATATTAATCACCTACCTAACTGCGTCACACATTCTAACAGAATATCACTATATCTTCTATATCTCTACATCTTCTGTATGCTGACGACACAACCATTATTAATTCTTGCGAATGTCTGTGCGAATACACGCCTAATAGTAACCTTCATAACTTGTTACAGTGGTGCAAAACGAATAGACCTGCCAATAATCCCACTAAAAATACATTTCTTTCATTCTCATCCCCAAATAATTTATTCCTATGCATTCGGCCCATTTACGTTGGTAACCATTTATTACCAGCAGTTCAAGAATGCACAGATTTAGGTGATTTTATTACACTGTATCCCTAAATTTCAACGCCATAACTCGTTCCTTTGTAACTTCATGCTACATTCGTGTGGATGACAATTTTTCCATTCATGATGTTTCCTCCGCCTTGCGGGATTCCGCAGAACTAGTTTGCCATAATCTGTGCCCCTGTGCTGCGATTTGTCGATTTATTCTCCCTCGTGCTATGATCTGCAAGACTCCTGGTTAGCTCCGATTGCTAGGCCACCGCCTGTAATGGTGTTGGTCCCGGGTTCGAATGCCGCACCACAGCGAATTTTTCCGTTAGAGCGAAGTGCTCATCACCACGTGCTTGACAGGTGATGATGAAATTACTACTTCCTTTCCCAATTAGGCTCATTAAATAATTTAACGTTACAAAGGGGGCGGGGCCCATCGGTTGGAATGGATTCCAATTTCAATATAAAAAGGTTAACTCACTGAACATGTCGCAGTCGATGATCAAGCGCATTAAGGGAGGCTTGTTCCGCAGAAGGAAATGGACACAAATAAATTCGATCGACCTTTATGCATTTTTCGTAATACAAGCAATAAGTGCTATTATCCCTAATGGCTGGATATTTGAGAACGATTTTTTGTCATAGATTTGGAGTGTGTTTCTCATGAAGTTACACAAACACACACACAAACACACAAACGTGCACGCAGACACGCACGCACACAAGCACACAGACACAAACCGACAAGGAACTAAACTCTAGCAGTCACAAAACTGACCGCCACTGCGCACTTTGCAACGCTGGCGTGATTGGGTGTGCTAACGGTGGCGTTGCAGCCGTTGGTGCTCGTTGATACACGGATTGAGACCAAAGCCATACCTCCGACGTTTGTAGTTGAAAGTTCACTGTCCGTTGTGATAAGACCACCGTATGCATCACGGTGTGTGGAGTGCACACAGGTGCTTCTCAACAGGAGCGCTCGCGTTTGGGCGCACCGTGCTCTTGCCAGAAGCGGAAGTCAGAAGGCAGTGCAGGCTGCTCTGCATATACGATTTCGCTTAGCTGTTAAGGTGCGTCCACGTGGCTTTGTCGTATTTGCAGGATAACACACTGCGCCTTTTTCTAGACCTACCACGTACGGCCATTGATGCCCTGGCAGCATAACTTTGGCGCCGACTGCGTGAACGAGCCTAGAATTCCGCTAATGTTTATTCGACCCTAAGGTATATAAAAGAACTTAGTGCCCCACTCTGTAAAAGAAGGATGACCAGCGAAGCTGTGCATGTGGACCCCTAAATCGGGAACTGCACCTCCACCATGGCTCGGCCTTGTATTGCACCATCTTCGGGATCGGCCCAGGTATGGGGAGTGCTTAACGCCTGCTTATCTCCGCCCCGTGACGGCCTCGCATTGCACGGTCTACGGGATGGGGCGATGAACTGGGTGTGCTTCACGCCTGCTTTACCTCCACCACCGGTCGGCCCGGCATTGCCCTATCTTCCGTATCGGCTCACGTATTGGGAGTTCTCCGTCTGCACAAGGATACGATCCCCCGGAGAACTAGCCCTTAACAGCTTCGCTGTAAAATTGGATACCTCTTTGTGTTTCTAATTAACTAATGAAGATGACGAACGTGGGAGCAGTGGCACGAGCGCGCCAATGGGCGCCAACGAGCCAGCTCTGGAAGAAGACGATGAAGCTGATGATGATAGTTCTGCGTCTAGACAAGGATACGAGCCTGGGGAACTAACTCCTAACAGCTTCGCTGCAAAACGCTAGCTCATACGAGTAATGATAAATAGCTTGTTCGTCATCACGCACCCAAGTTATGAAAACTGAAGTCTTTGTACGAAGGTCCTCTTCCATGCAGCAGAGGTAGGAGCGTTTTTGGAGCCACTTTAAATACCTGCCGCTAACATAAGCTATAATGACTAGCCACCGTAGTTGTTCTGAGTAGTCCATCCACTTCTTCCGCATTCCATAATTACAATCAAGACCTGCCAATTAGCAGGTAAACAGTGATACGATACTTCATTCTTGCGTTATATGCTTTAGTCAAGAATCGTCAATCTAACGCAAATGTATGCGTTGAGATATGCCATTGGATTACTTCCTATTGAAGGCTGTCGAAATAGGGTGTCAATTCAAGGGCGACAGGTATCTACTAATTAAGACGCATTCGGGAGGTTGTTGAAAAGCGCTGTGGCCTTGTTGCGAAGCGGGTGAGAAAGAGATCTGAAGCTATGTTACGAGAATATCTGAGTATGGAAGTGACTTTCTCGCTTCCTTATAATCAATGAAGCCTGCTTATATTCGCAGTAACGCTTAGTTGGTCTTTTACTTCTCGGAGGCGTTCACAGTTTTGCCCGCAAGGTGGACAACTAATTATGGTAGCAAATTATGAGACGACTTCACGAAGTACGGTTCTTTGTTTTGTCATCCCTATCAATTTCAGTGAAATTTCGGTTGCTAATTAAATTAACAAAATATTATATCACCAGCTCCATATTAGACGATATAGCCGGCTAAAGTATGAGCGATGATGCTGACGCAAACATTTAAGCTAAACCCTTTGTCATGTTTTCACTCGACTACAACGCTGCCTCGCCACCTCTGTTCATTTTGATTGTAGTTTTCTGTGCTACACCAGGCTACGTATGCGCACGCTTACCACGAACGAATTTAGCCTATCAGGGTTGACCGATGCGCCGATTGGTACGAATCCACTGGCACGAATTGCACGACCGGGGAGCGTGTGGGTAGCCCGATAAAAAAACCTTCGATTGTAGACCTCCTTGGAAATGGACCACATTTTGAATGTCTGTGACCAAGCCATCTTGCCTCTCTAACTGAACAAAATTCATCGCGTCTTTCTCGTGCTTTGTGGCGAAAGGTCTGTGAGTAAAACAGTTTCATTCGCAGCATGGTTGCCGCCATTGCGCTTGAGTCTCCCGATATTTACTCCCGCCAAGCCACTACGCCACGGAAAGTGTGAAATATTGTTCGTTTTTGTCAGTTTTAGGTTTGAGTGTTGAGTTTTACTTCACTGTTTTCTTGTGAGCACTTACAGTAGATCTGACAAGGCTAGAAACAGTGTTCGCTGGCGTTTGCGTCAATAATTTGCGTTCTCCTGTTGAGCGATTCTCAGACACACAAGAAGCGATTTCTCTCTAGCCGTCTAATGCACGCGTTGTTCTTGTGAATAGTGTTTATTCATACGGTGTACGCCTTTCCGTTAGCAATTTTACTGTACTTTGCATGAAGTAATAGCGCTATTTCTCATTTTGTGGTTTTCATATTCCCCTGAAAATACGTTTTTTCTCTATCTGTCTGGCTGGTGACAAGTTCCAAATTGAATGTTACTCAGACGCATGGCCAAAAATGTCTTAGAATGTCTCAAGATACAGGTTACACGTTATGGCTACAAACAGCAATGAACACCAATCATGCTCGTTTGCATTCAAGCAACACTGCTCTGCAAACTTACACAAGGCAAAGTAACTTAACGCTCTGAGAAACTTGGAGACAAGAAAGAGAAAAAAAAAACTACGCTTGCACCATACCAAGACAACCCCCATCTTAAAGTCGGACGAAGCCTACGTACACAAAATGATCCCAAAGCAGAAGTCGGGCACTGAACCACTTTCAAGTCCCAGCGCAAGCTCTCAATGACGTCATTAATTTTCACGAGGTCTGTTCGGGCCACAGCTCATTTTTTCATCGGTATCGATGGGCAATATTATATTCTAAAACAACCAAATGCGGAGATTAGCAAATTGTGAGAACATTTATTGCCCTGCAGTGCCTCAACCACGCAAATATAATTTTAACTTATGTACATGTTTGCGGCAATGTCGACGCAAGAAGCATTGCCTCACGTACTTTCTCTGCATATGCAGCAATCTTGGCCTACTGCCTATCGTCATTCGCACGTGGGAAGTAAGCATCAAATGGCCAATCTAGCAAACAGGCGGCATCGTATGTAGCAGTGGAACAATGGCAGCTATATTCCGATAGACGTTGACAGTGGGTCTCGAACACTCATGACGCTGGCTCTCTCATGCTGGCTCGGGCAGCACGTCAAGCTGAACAGTCTGAACGGGCTACGTCGTAGGCAGCCGTAACCTCGGCAGTAGCGAAACGTGGCCGTCTGCACTAGCACACCGCAGACGAAGTAAGCGAACGGAAGAACACAGCAGAACGAGCAAAGAGAAAGGCAGCGAAATCCACCTTTGTCGCCCACTCTCCGATTGCATGGTGGGTGGAACGTGCATTAAGCAAACATTTCTCGTAGCGCAAAACTCGAACGACTGCTCAGCGGCGTTCAATTGGACAATATTGCTCTCGCTTTCACTGCTCATAGGAAGTGTATAGGCGTGCTGGGATTTTTATTTATTAGCTAATAATATTTGCAGGGCCCGAAGGTAGTAGAGGAATGAATGTGATAGTTACAAACGACGTGTGCGGTGAAATGACAAAGCATAAAGCGTTGCAAGGCATTTTTTAAGGTGGTCTCGAATCGCTCGGCATCTGCCATGACAGAAGTGGAGCAGGGAAGGTTTTTCCATTTGGCGCTTGGCTGTTGTGAAGCAATAATCATCATATATGTGTGGGCGCCACCGTGGGAAGCTTACTTCAAAAATATGTATTGAATTCAGCTGGAACCTGGACATTCAACTCTGCGGGCGATAATGGCGTTGCGCTCACCTTAGATTGCTTCGACTATTTCTAAAAGGTGTATTGATTTCATTACGACGTGTGAAGCACGCCGTAGTGAAATGACCAATTTCTCTCTCAATTTTTTTCTCTTTGCATTATCTCTTTACATAATGATTTCATTCATTATGTATTTACTCTTACGAAGGGGCGGTGACTTATCGGTTGCAAACCGTTCCAATTTCATTATGAAACCTTAACTCACTTATTATCTGAGCATGTTGGTCAAGCATCAAGCATGTGGACGAAGATTAGGTTCGCAGAAGGAAAAGAAGACAAAATTTTGATTTACTTTTATACTTCTTGCGTAATAGAACCAATAAGTATTATTATTTGGTTTGAGAAATATATTTTATTACATATTTGGAATGTGTTTCTCTGGAATAGCACACACACAAACACAAGCAAATAAACTCAAGTATAAAGATGCACAAAACTACCGCCACTAGGCAGTTCGCCTTGGCGTGAAGGGGTGTTCTCCTAGCCGCGTTGAAGCCGTTGCTGCTCGATGATGCATTCAATGAGACCAAAGCAAACCATCGACGCTTATAGTTGCAAGTTCACTGTCCGTTTTGATAAGGATACCGTATGCATAACGGTATGGTAAGCACACAGCTACTTCTCAGATGGAGCACCCATGTTTGTGTTGGCAGTACTCTTGCCTGTAGCGCAATTCAGAAGGCGTTCCTGGTTACACTATAGACCCGATTTTTTTGAGCGTGTGTCCGCATGAGCTTTCTGGTTTTTGCAACCAAACGCACAGCGCCTTTATCGACGACCTACAACACTGACCCGTGCATGGGCTGCATGCCGTGATCGCGGGACGGTGACGCCGACTACGGGAACGAGCATAGACTTCCTCTATGTGTAGTTTATGTGTATTCCTCTGAAATGAAAGGAGGCGGTTAATTCTGGCATGACCGATACGATTAATGAAAACTGAAAGGGAGGCAGAGTCATCTGTACTGTCCATGGAGCCGATGTCAATACGTGCTGCTAACATAAGCTATAATGGCTAGCCACCGTGCTTTGTCTGAGTATTCCGTAGATTTCTGCCTCAATAAATAATTATATTCGAAGCCTGCCAAGAGACAGGCAAAACTAGATGAGATACTTCGTGCTTTGTTTTGGTTCTTTAGTCAAATGTCACTGAATTTAACGTAAGTGAATGCCTGAAGTTATGCCATTCATGTGTACTTGCTCATGATGGGTGTCGAAAGCATCTGTAAATTCAAAGACGCACTTATTTACTAGTTAGGACATATTCGGGTGGTTTTTTGAGAGCGCTCCAACCTTCCTACGACGAGAGTGAAAAATAGCTTCAAACCTATATAACGAGAATTCGCCGAGTAGGAAAATGATGTCGTTTCCCTATGATTAATCAAGACTGTTTGGGCTACCAGTAACGCTTAGTTGGCCTTTTAAAAGATCTTTGGGGCGGTGCTAGAGCGATCTGAAATCACCACCGCAATACACTATGTCAACGTCACAGTTTCGCACGGAACGCGAAGCATTCGTAGTGGTCGCAAAGTATTAGACAACTACAGGAACGACGGCACGCTACTTCATCAGCCGTGTCGATTGCAGAAAGTTTTCGGATTATCATTTAATTAGCAAGTATGATATCACCAGCTAAATAATGGGCAACATAGCCGGGATGATTTAGCCCTCTCAGGAAGAAACGATGATGCTGACACACATATTTACGCTAATCCCTTTGTTGCGTGTTTACAAGACTTCAACTTTGCCCTGCGCCCCCTGTTCACTGATGGAGGTTTTGTGTGCTGCGTCAGGTTACGTATGCGCAAGGGTTACCACAAAAGAATTTACCCTACGATGGTTGACCGAAGAAATATTTGCTACGAATCCACTGGCACGAAGCGCACCTCAGCGGGTCGCGTGGGTGGCCCCATAAAGACTTTCGCTTAAAACCAGCTTTCAAACAGTCACTATATTGAATGCCTGTGACCCAACGGCCTTGCATCTTGAAGTGAACAAAATTCATGGCGTCCTTCTCGTGCTTTGTGGTGACAGCACAGCAACGATTATAGAGTTTCCTTCGCAGCGTGGATGTCGCCGTAACTCTTGCGCCTCCCGATATTTACTCTCGCCAAGCCACTATTCTTTAGCAAATCTGAAATATACTGAACTTTTGTCAATTTAAAGTTTGCGTGTAGCGTTTTACTTCGTTGTTTTCTCGTGAGGAGCTTCAGAAGATCTGGCGAGGATAGAGGCAGTATTCGCCGGCATTTGCGTCCAAGTTTTGTGTTTTCGTGTTCCGGGATTCTCAGAAAGACAAGAAGCGATTGGTCGCTTCTTGAATTGAATTGAATGTTACTCAGAGACATGTCAAAAATGACTTAGAATGTCTCAAGGTACGCGTTACGCGTTATGGCTGCAAGCACCAATGAACGCCAATTATGCTCGTTTTTGTTCAAGCAACAGTGGTCTGCAAACTTACACAAGGCAAAGTACCCTCACGCTACTCCTGCTCATACCACAACAAACTGCTCCTGCACCATACCAAGACAACCTCCGTCCTAGTGACAGATAAGGACTACGTACACAAAATGACGCCGAAGCAGACGTGGGACGGTGACGCCACCTTCAAATTCCTGCGCCAGCTCGCAATGACATCATTAATTTTCCCGAAGACGTCTGTTGTGGCCAAGCTCATTTTTTTATCGGTATAGATGGGCAATATTATTTTCAAAAAGAACCAAATGCTGTGGCTAGCTAGTTGTGAGAACATTTAATGCCCTGAAATGCCTGAACCACGTAAATATACTTTTAACTTTTATTCAGGCTTGCGGTTATGTCGACGCAACAAGCATTGATTGACGTACTTCCTCTGCATGTGCAGCAATCTCGGGCTGCTGCCTATTGTCATCAGCACTTAGGAAGTAATTACTGACTTCGTGGACGACAACTTCCTCCAAATCCAACAGGTGCCGTCAGATTGTCTGAGCACCACTTATAACAAGCGGGACCCTCACCGAGGCTTCACTGGTAGCTGCGTCGGTGAGACAAGCATTGCCGGACGTATTTTGCCTGCAAGTGCAGGTTAGTGTTGAAGAAAAGTTTTGCTCAATATTCTGCTTGTTGCCAATTCGCTATCGCTGCTATCACATTTTCTTTTTCCCTTTGTGCTCTTTCGTGCCAAGTTGATTGGTTGCCGCTTTGTTGCGAGCCCAATGATGCCGACACATTCACAACCTACCGACAGTATTGAAGCAATTGAGTCTAGAAACTTAAAACAGGCAATTCACTAACGACATTCTCGGGAAATTTCAGTTAAAATTGCCGTTCACTGCGCTTGATGATGTGGAACTAAAAGAAAAAAAAAGCATTTGAAAACATGAAAGCAAGTTTAAGTGCTTGAAATCACACCATTGAGAAACAGCGGGATGAAAAATTCAAGCTTACAAGTGATAACACAAAGGTCACATTAGAGGAGAAAGCACTCTCCCAAAGCGTGGCTGAGCTGGAACAATAATCTAGAATGAACAGGGTTGAAGACAGGGGCCGTCCCCTGCACCTAAGGGGGACGCTGCATCGCAGTCATGCACCAGTCATGCGCCAGTCCTGTCGTATGTGTTCCTTCTACTTCGTTTTCGTATTTAGCGCTTTTTTATGAAAACTGCCAAGATGAATCAACTCGGCCAAATCAAAGTATTGTTGCAAAGAACCAAATGCGGCTGACCTTGATGTTGCCCATCTAGTGCCTACAAAAGCTCAAGAGAAGAAAACATCGTAGCCAGATTCTGTGCGCGCATAAAGAAGGACGAATTTGTCAGTAAGGCACTTAAGGGTAAGCTTCACCTCAGTGACATCGGTGTGAATGCTTTTGTTGACGGCGCCGTCCACATCAAAAACACATGAAACCGCGAAATAACGCGCTTTTTGCAAAGGCGCTGGGTTTGGAATAAGAACAAAAGAAATGGCAATTTCTTTGAAAAGGAAAGACAGGAAAGCCGAGAAAGCCAGGGTGTACCACATTGCCGATGAATCAGACCTAGTGCTCATTAAGTATTCAGCGTTTTAATTTGTGCCCGCCTTAACCCGTTTCTTCAATCATGGCATAACGACGACGAGTGACTTAGATGACTTGCTTCAGAAAGGTAATCACTCTCTTATCCATTTCAATGCGCGCAGCCTCCGCAAGTACTACGATGACTTCCAGAACCTCCTTTCAAGACTTCGTTTCACCTTTTCAATCATTGTTGTCTCAGAGACATGGCTTAGCAAAGTGTATAAAAACTTTTGCTTTTTAGCTTCATGTAAATCAGAGTATACCGACTGACTCTCCAATAACAACGGTGGAGCAGGTGTTCGGATCTTGACTGGAATCCCATACAAACGCAGACTAGACCTCAGGCTAAATATATGAAACTGCGAATCAGTTTGGTTCGAATTTCATCCTAACTTTCTCAACACCGATAATAAAAATTTCATCTTTGGTTGCGTTTGCCGTTAACCTTCTTCCTAAGCTCCAGGTATTTGTTTTTCTCTCGAAACTATAATGACCAATTTATCCATAGTGAACAAAAGTGTCATAATTGCGGATAATATGAACATAACGTAATGCAGTCATCCCTGAGCTCCCTCAGTTATTCATCTTGTTTTCATGGTTTCGGTTATTAATGTCTCATTAATGTCCCTACTCGTTAATTTCCTCCGCATTCCAGTACTCCTTTGATCACGCATTTTCTTATATTCTGAATCCACCTAATGCGGGAATATTTAAAACTGATATTACTATTTTATCGTCCTTCTGCACACTATATCTGCGCGCTATTCTTATACAAATACTTGCACCAAACTTCATTTAAAAAAAGATACCTTCTGAGAACCTCTATTTCATACTGACTGGTATTTCGTTCTTCACACTAACGATCCGCAGGTTCTCGCGTTTTCTGAGAAACTTTTGATCACTCTAAGATACGCAAATGCAAAAGTAAGTGGCGACACCTCAAAAGCCATGCGTCACTGATAGTCTGTTAAAAGCCATGCACACACACAAAAAAGGCCCTTATTGAAAAGTAAAAAGACAACTATTCAATGCAACACTAGGTAGGCGGTACAAGAAATTCTGCAACTCACTTTCTGCTCAGCTTTAAAAAAAATTCAAAATGATTCCACTCTATAAAGAAGGGTGACCAGCGGAGCTGTGTATATTTAGAGCCGGGGACTATGGCCACGTGATGCGCATACTTCTCCAGTCCGGCAACGTGGCTCTACGCGTCGTCGTACACTACAGTGTGACTAATCGCGTCTTGTACTTCTATTCAGAAGATATTGAGAAGGCGATATCTTCTCAATATCGTCTTGTACTTCGCCATTTCTTTCATCTTTCTATGGAATCTTATGCAGCATCTGCTAGTCAACGCGCTCACTATGATGTTTGTATGATGGGAAGTTCACCAGAACGTTGAGCCAGGCCTTTACTTTGCCCTTCTTCACGGGACCCTTCTTGTAACTGGGTATCGAAAGCAGTGTGATTAATTGTTGCAGACAGTTCCAAAAGGGGGCGCCTACGGAAATTCAGCTGAGGTCGAAGCTGTTTTTTCGAAGCTGCACATGAAACTTTTATTGCAACAAACGAAAATAGAGACACATAAGATAACCACCCATTGAAAAACTCATAATTAGAAACAAAATATAATGAGAGCTATAACAGTAGCCACAGCACTCGAGATGGGGGCAGAATGTGAGTTTGAGCGTGCACGAAATAGTTCAACGCTGAGGGGCGGAGACGAGGTTTCGATAAAAAATAGCGTTCGTGTCACCATAATGTCGATGTACTTGACCGAGTAGCCAAGGACAAGGCCGCAGCTCGGGCTTGGAGGCGGGATGCAGGTGGCTTGGGGGCACGGGCAGGTGGAGGCGGCGCCTTGGCCTGGTAGCTGGGTGCAAACTCAGGCCCGTAGCCCGACTGCTCGCACTCTCCCTGCGGGCGCAGAAATTCGCCGGCCTCGCGTAGAGTAGTTCGCCGGCCGCGCTCGGAAAAAGTAGTGACGCCTGGGAACGAGATGGCAGGAGGCCCCGCTCGAGCGAAGCCCTGGTGGCTCGGATCCGTAACCCGATGGCCCGTTTTCAGGTCCCCATCCTGTGGCCTATGTTCATTACACCGCTTCTCGGACTCTGCCCCTCTTCCGTGAGCGCGCCTTCCTTTTCTGCCACCTTCGCCGGTTTGTATTTTCCTGATTGGTATCTGTGAACTCCGTGCACTTTCCCGTTTGGGTCACTTATTTTTTGCATTACCTTTATGCGCAGCGTGTTCGCGCTCTTCATGCTCCTCGACGTCGTCGTCGTCTTCCATTCAGCACTGAATCTGCCTCCGCGCAAGCAATACGTTGTCATCTTCTTTCTCTTCTTCCACCACGGCACTGTTTCGCGCGCTTCAAACATCACGAAGAGATGGCACTTGATGTGTACCTTGACGGCCATGCCGTCGTCGACGTACCGTAGAAGACTTTGAACCGTCTCATGAACGTCAAAGGGCACGTTGATGACCTGTTCCTTGATTCTGAAGTGCCCACCCCCATGAGTCAAACGTCTGATGCACATGAAGGGAAGGCATGGCGAGACTAGCCGCTAATCCACAGCGTCGTGCTTCGGAAAGTGCGCCGGCACGGGCGGATACACGTAACCGTTCGCCGTGGCGAAACGCGAACGGCACCCTTTGGGAGGCCATCTCCACATGTACCACACAGGTGAAAGTCGGAAACGCATTGGTCAGGGAAACACCGCATTAACACATTCAACGTACGTTGCCGCTTCTCTTCGTCCTTCACTGAGGTGATGGTAGCAAGGCGGTTGTCAAACCCCAGTGCGCCACACACGTTGCAACTGACGCGGAAGTTGCGGTCCGGAAAATCTCGTTGGAACCTGACATTCTCACCCTTTAACCGATCGACGTTGACACATTTGCGCCGATGTAACTGGGCAGCATTCTCCGCCTTGCGATGTACTTTGTCTTGTCTGGCGACGCGCTCAGGCTTGGCGTTTGCAGCACGAGCTTTGTCGGCATTCTGTGGGCCCCGCCGTTACCGCGCACATTACCGGTTTTATTCCGGCCGTTGCTCTTTGAATGCGCGCTGTTCTTCCACAGTTCGAACGAGACGTGGCCTACCCATTGTAAGGGTGAAACGGAACCGAAAAAAACTGCGTCCTTCCCCTATAGAGTCTCACCCGCGGCAGACTTTTAGCCCCTTAATCAGTGGCTCATACACCACCACCCCTGAACGCGACCCACATGATGATAGTTTATACACACGCAAATCACGAAATGCTGGTAAGTAGCGTAAGGATGCCCCACTCTAATAGGTGAAACCAAATGTTATCCACAAACGATACTTCAATGCGGTTCTGTTCGAAAAAAAAGAAACTTGAAAACAAGAAGCTCACAACATAGCGAAGGTATCCCACGATGGCAATACTTATAGAAAGCGACTTATGATTGCCGACACTTTCATCGATTTTTTTGTGCCCGATATCTCCACTCAAGAACAGAACT
The DNA here is from genome assembly GCF_050947875.1 of Dermacentor variabilis. Classification (NCBI taxonomy): domain Eukaryota; kingdom Metazoa; phylum Arthropoda; class Arachnida; order Ixodida; family Ixodidae; genus Dermacentor; species Dermacentor variabilis. Next base: position 71,813,957 of record NC_134577.1, read on the forward strand.
CGTATACATCAATGCGCCATCCACAATCATTTTATATGTTTCTAATTAATGCTGACGAAATGGTGTCAGAAACATTTGAAAGATATCTATCCCGGGCTGGACAACATTCATGCTGGTCACGTTAAAATAATTTCTAAATCAGTATAAGTTGCTCTGCCTTCAACATAGATTGTTGAGAAATTATTGACCTCATGTTTACAAGCGGCCCATTTCCTCGCGAGCTTAAACGTTTTAAGGATACTCCAGTTTTTATAAAAGGCGATCGCTCAATACTAATTTACTACAGGCCAATCTGTGTTTTACCATTTTTTTAGCAAGGTCATCGAGAAAACAATCGAAAAATGATTGATGGAATATTTAAACAAATTTATTATTCTTCCACCTGACCAAATTGCATTTCCATTCGGTTATTCTACTCACCAAGTACGTTCCCACTAGCGACAAAAACGCGCGCGACCCGCCGAGAGCGGTGAGCGTCTGCGCGGCAGATGCGCACAGGCGAGTTTGGAATCGCGTTTTGTGGGCTCGTGGCGCTGGCTCTCGCTTGCTGGCTCGTGCAGCACGTACCGCTATCGTTCCTGAACCACCTACGCCGTCGGTAGCCGCAACCTCGGAAGTAGCGAAACCTGGTCGTCCACTCTAGTACACCGCCTACGCACTGCTGTCGGCCGTAACGCATATAAATAAATCACAACTCCAGAAATCAGTTATATATACGGACTCCCTCAGTGTTGTGAAGGCCTCTATGTCTTTCTGTAGTCACAAAAATCCAGTATTTAATGAACTCTACTCCGAACTGTGTAAAGCGTATATATCTAACCAACATGTGATTATATGCTGGGTGCCTGGACATAGGGGCATCGAGGGAAACGTTCTAGCCGACCAGATGGCCACATCAATTTCATTGCATGCAGTTAATCCTACTGCTTCGGTCCCTGTCACAGAGCTGAAGCATTTCTTAAGAAGGAAAGTACGAAACCACTGGCAACGCAAGTGGGACGAAGAAATAAATAATAAACTGCATGTAATAAAGCTACAATTAGGTTTCTGGCCTCCTGTAACAAAATCCCGCCGGACAGATGTCCTATTCTGCCGTCTAAGAATAGGACACACTTTTGGCACACATAACTTTTTACTCACGGGAAACGAGCCTCCAACCTGTGGTGGATGCGGGGAGAGGCTGACCGTCCTCCACGCCCTACTGGAGTGTCGGGAAGCCGAATCTGAAAGAAATAAACATTTTCTCTTAGCATACCGGCAGCACATCCCCCTTCATCCTGTTATGTTACTTGGTCCAGAGCCACACTTTGACACCAACGCCGTCCTAGGTTGTTTGAAAGATGTTGTATTGCATGTTATTAGCCCCACACGTTCGTAGCGCTTCCTCTCTTCAGAGGATGCCGCTGTGATTATTATTTTGAATAGCACATGCCTCTAGGCCCTTGTGCTTCAAGGGCTCTGGCGAGGCAGTAGTGCTGTACGCAATTTAACATCTCGCATATTTTAAACAATGCATCATTGTTCTACGAAGGATTTTAATGTTCATAGTATTCGTCATTAGTCATCGGCATAATTTTATAGCACGTAGATTTTACGCGCTTTACAGCGACTATTTTTAGGCCACTTTACAGCCAAGTCACATCTTCCCTAATACATCGTTAACACTACCACTTGTCATGGCGCTCTTTGGCCAAACCTGGCCCTTGCGCCATGAAACACTACACATCATCATTATCAAGCTAAAGGAATCACGCAGCAGAATGAGCAAAGAGGCAGCCAGCGAAATCCATTTTTGTCGTGAACCCTCCGAATACATGTTGGGCGGAACGTGCATTAAGGCAAACATTACTCGTGGCGCAAAACTCGAAAGACCGCTCAGCAGTGTTCTATTGGACAATAATGTTTTCGCCTTCACAAGTGCTTAGGCATACTTCGATTTTTATTTATTTACTCTGAACTCTTTCAGGGCCCGAAGGCAGTACAAGCATGGATGGGATAGTTACGAACGTGTGCAGTAAAATGACAACGCATAAAGCGTTGCAAGGGATTTTCCAAGGCGATTTTGAATCGTTCTGCATCTGCGATGGCACCAGTGGAGAAGGGAAGGTTGTTCAGTTCGGTGCCTGCTATTGCGAGGCAATAACCACCATACAAGTTAGTGCGACACGGTGGCAAGCTTGCTTCGAAAATGTGTATTGAATTCATCTGGAGTCTGGGCATTTAAACCTAAAGGCGATAATGGCATCGGGCTCACCTTAGGATGTTTAGAATACTTCTGAAAGGTGCATTGATTTTATTACGACTTGTGAAGAACGCCGTAATGAAATGACCAATTTCTGTCTCAATTTATTTATCTTTACATGGTCTCTTTACATGGTCTCTTTACATGATCATTTCATTGATTTAAGTTTTACCGTTACGGAGGGGCGGCGACTTATCGGTTGCAATTCGTTCCAATTTCATTGTAAAATATTAACTCAGCTAATATGTGACAAGCGATGAACAAGCATATTGGCGGAGATTCGTTTCACAGAAGTTTCGAAAAGAAGGCAAATATTTGATTTACTTTTATGCTTTTTGCGTAAAAGAGCCAATAAATATTACTATTCAGTTTGAGAAAGATATCTTATTGCACATTTGGATTGCGTTTCTCTTGAAATTGCACACACACAAACACACGCAAATAAACTCAAGCATAAAGACGCACAAAACACTACCGCCACTAGGCAGTTCGCAATGGCGTGAGGAGGGAGTGCTGCTAGCCCCGTTGCAGCCGTTGCTGCTCGATGATGCCTGCAATGAGCCCGAAGCAAAACCGTCGACGCTTATAGTTGCAAGTTCACTGTCCATGTTGATAAGACCACCGTATGCAGCGCGGTGTGTTGTGCGCACAGCTCCTTCTCAGAAAGCGCGCGCATGTTTGTGTTGGCAGTACGCTTGCCTGTAGCGCAAGTCAGAAGGTTTTCCTGGTTACACTATAGACCCGATTTTGGTGAGCGTGTGTCCACCTGGCTTGCTCGATTTCGCAGCCAAGCGCAGAGCGCCCTTCTCGAGACCTACAACACTCGGCCATGCATGGGGGGATGACGTGACAGCTGGATGGTGACGCCGACTGCGTGAACGAGCATACACTTTGTCGATGAGTAGCTTATGTGTATTCCTTCCAAATCAAAGAAGGCGGGTATTTCTAGCAAGAAATCATTCATAGCTTGTCCAACATGTCCGATCCGATTTGTCAAAACTTCACAATGACGTACCTACCAGAGACTGCCGATGGAGCCGAAGTCCATACGTGCTGCTGACGTAAGCAATAATGGCTAGCCACCGTGCTTAGTCTGCGTATTCCACATACCTCGGCCTGAATAGATGCTTCGTATCCAAGCCTGCCAAGACACAGGTAAACAGTGGTATGATACTTCATGCTTCCTTTAGGCTTCTTAGTCAAACGTTACTAAATTAAGCGTATACCTGAAGTTATGTCATTCAGGTGTACTTGCTGTTGATGGGTGTCGAAAGCATCTGTAAATTCAGAAGACGCACGTATAATTATGATATATTCGGGTGGTTATTTGAGAGCACTCTAACCTTGCTACGAAAAGAGGGAAAAATTGCTTCAAAGCTATATAACGAGAATATCCGAGTATGAAAATGATGATCTAGTTTCCTTATCTTCAATGAAGCCCCTTTGGGCTACCATAACGCTTATTTGGTATTTTAGAAGATGTTTGGGGTGGTGCTAGAGCGATGTGAAATCACTACCACAATACACTATTTCAACGTCACAGTTTCGAGCGAAATGCGAAGCATTCATAGTGGTCGCAAAGTATTATACTACTACAGGAACTACGGCATGCTGCTTCATCAGCCGTATGAATTGCCGTAAGATTTCGAATTATCTTCTAATTGGCAAGTATGATATCACTAGCTAAATAATAGGCAATATCGCCGGAGTGATTTAGCCCTCTAACGAAGAAACGATGATGCTGACACACATATTTAAGCTAATCCCTATGTTGTGTGCTCACTCGACTGCAACTTTGCCTTGCGCCCCCTGTTCACTGACTGAAGTTTTATATGCAACAGCCGGTTACGTTTGCGCAGTTTGCAGTTTCATTCGCAGCGTTGTTGCCGCGATAACTCTTGCGCCTCCCGATATTTACCCTCACGAAGCCACTACGCCATGGAAAATATGAAATATAGTTACCTTTTGTGAATTTTAAGTTTGCGTGTTGAGTTTTACTTCGCGGTTTTCTCATGAGGTGTTTCAGTAGATCTGGCGAGGATAGAGACAGTATTCGCCGGCATTTCCGTCTGCGCTTTGTGTTCTCGCGTTCGCTAGCAGTCGAATGGATGCGTTGCCCTTGTGAATACTGTTTAATCAAAGTATCTACGCCTTTCCAGTACAATTTTACTGTACATTGCATAAAGAAATAGCGCTGTTTCTCATTTTCTGGTTTTCATATTCCTCTAGAAATAAGTTTTCTTCCCATGGTACTCAGAGACATGCCAAAAATGACTTAGTATGACTTAAAAATTGCAGTAAGATTTCACTTGCTTATTTAATAACAGTATAACTCAGTATAACCGTATAAGTATATATAACGGTATATAACAGTATAACTCAGTATAACTGCCGCGCTGCCCTTATGAATACGCTTCAAACAAAGGTTCCTTCCGTTAGTAATTTCACTGCACTTAATTTAATTGAAGAAAAAGCGCTATTGCATATTTTTGTTGTTTTAATGTGCCACTGAAAATAAGTCTCCTTTTTTCCAGCTCTTTCATTAGCAGCACACACCAAATTGAATGCATTGCAGGTAACTCCAAGGCGCCCCCAAGAAGGTTCGTTATGTTTTAAGTTACAAGTTACCCTCAAAGGCTACAAATAGCAATGAACGCCAACCTTATGCTCGCGTTCATTCAAGTAACAAATGTCGACAAACTTCAGTAAATCAAAGAAACCTCATGCTCTGCGAAACCTTCAGGCACAAGATAGATTAAATGAATTACACTTGCACAATATCAATCCACCCAGCCTTAATTTCGGACGAGGCCTACGTAAAGAAAGTGAAGCCGAAGCGTCATGAATATTTCACGATGGCGTGTGTTCGGGCCCAGCTTATTATTTTTTCATCGGTGTCGATAAGCAATCTTATGTTCTAAAAGAATAAAATACGAAGTTTAGCAAGTTGTGAGAACATGTAATTCGCCGCAACTCTTCAACCACGCAAATATGCTTCTGAAATCTCTGACGTCAGAATAATTTATAGCGGCGCTGGGGCTTCTATACTTGACATGCAGCAAAAGACAAAATGTTTGATGTTGCAAATGCTAAACCTATTCCTATAAGAAAGAAGAAATAGTCAATATTTTGTGGTTCATTAGCATACCCATTGTAAGGGTGACACGAAGCAGACATAAACTACGTCGTTCGCCTATAGAGTCATATCCCCTACAGGCTTCTACCCTCTTAATCAATGGCAAGTAACCCCTAACCCCTAAAAGCCCACATGATGGTATTTTTTTTGCACACGCACATCACGAAAGGCTGGAAACTAGCCTATTGGCAGCTCCGCTGTGAACTGTGAAACGAAATGGTATGAAATAAAGGTACTTAAATGCCATTCTGATGCAAGAAATGACTAATAGCTAATTGGTTTTTAACTAGAAAACAAGGAGCTCACAACATACCCAAATTTTCCACGACGGCAATGCTTTTATTTATCAACTTGTGATTGCGGATGCTTTCAGCGATTTTTTCTTTCCTGGTTTCTCCACTTGAAGAGGGCGAAACTCGTATGCATCATAGCGTCTACGACAATCATTTTGTATGTTTGATGCTACTACTACTGAGGTGGTGTGAGTAATAAAGAATTCAAAAAGAGCTAGCGTTAGAAAAGACAACATTCATCCCTGTCATGCTAAACAAATTTATAAATCAATGTCATTTTTTTTCATTCTCAAATTATTCACCTCCGTATTTGCCACAGTCACCTGTCCTCCCCAGCTTAAACGTGCTAAGGTTACTGCAGTTTTTAAGAAAAGTGATCGCTCCTTACTGTTTATCTATAGGTCAATGTGTGTTTTTCCCTTCTTTAGCAAGATCAAGGAAAAAATCATGGATGACGGATTGAAGAAATCTTTAAACAAATTTGCATACGGTTGCCTTGTAAAAGTACGCCCCACTAGCGAAAATAATGCGCGCGATACCACGAACGCGGCGAGCGTCTGCGCGGCAGATGCGCACATGCAGGCGAGTTCACAGTCGAATTTTGTGGGCCTTGTCCCCCACGATTGGCGTCCCGAGGTGTCTCGTTCCATTCGATACTTCTCGTGAAAACGCGCGTCCCGCGTAGACCATTACGTCTTTCATCGAGGGTGTCGCGGAGATAGAAGCTGTTTTGCAGTGGAAGCTTTTTGGCAGACAGTCCGTGCGTATGCCTGTTAGTGTGACAAATCCAACGCCGATCTCAAGTGCAAGGCATGTCGAGTACGCACGAGAAGCCACCGGTGACTGTGAGCATTATAGGTTTAGTTTGTTCTTGTGCAACGCCGACGTTTCCAGAAAGCGGACTTGAAGGCTTTAGGTGCTCCCTCTCTGGCGCTACAGGGAAAGTCAGGGCCAGGCACACACCCTGCTTCCCCGCCGGCACGCAACTGCGTGTACATGAATTCGATGTTGTATTTGTCATACTGACATACATACGCGCGGATTGTCTCCAAAAGGCTTCCATTGCAAAGCCATTTCTGCCTCCGCGTCTTGACAGCGGTGCGGGAAGGCTTCATGAAAACGGGTTTATTGGCTGAAAATGGACTCTGCGATTTTATGGCGTGCGTGTACCTGCTCGATCTAAGAGGACATACATTACGATTCTTTGCGTGTCAGACACGTGGTGCCACAACGGCGCGGCTCGCTTCTGATTGGTGCCCGTTTTGCGGTAGCCGCGAAGAAGAGGGTCTCGCACCCATTCGTGCAGTTGCCGCGTGTTGCAGCCGCTTTTCGTGAATCTTGTCTTTCGCGACTGAATCGCTCGCCGCCCTCGGCGCTTCGGGTGCGTTTTTGTCGTTTGTGTGAACGCACCTCTGCTGACCAATTAAAGAAGGCCATTGTTGACGGCAAATTCGCCGGATTCATATTTGTAGATGTTTCAGAGGCATTCGATGGCAGTGAACACGAGATTGGTAATGTTAAACTGCATTCAATAGTTATAACAGGTCCTCGTTTACTACTACTACGAAACTGCTTACGAGACAGGTACCAGGTTGTTAGTGTTTAGGGTGCTTATTCTAAACCAAAAATGTCTAATTTAGCCGTGCCACAAGGATCCATTTTGGGCCCGTTACTCTCTTTAGTTTATAATAATGATCTACCTAACTGGCTAGCATCTGCTAAGGGTATAATTACATGCCGTTGAGACAACAATTTTTAAATCTGGTGAAGGTTGGTCAACCGTAATAACTGGCATTTATAGACACCTTCATCAATTAGTAGAACGGTGTATATTGAATAGACTTACCAATATTCTTACTAAAACTAAACTTCAAGTATTCTAATTCCAAAATTAATCATCACTTTTAATTCCGCCCATTTTCGTTGGTAAACATTTATTATCAACAAGTGAATAATTAACATACATCTTAAAATGACTGTAACCTAAAATTTCAACGGCATGTAACTGATATCGAAAAGAATCTATAACATAGAATACACATTTTCATTAGGGCACGTCTGCTGCATTGTTCGAGCTGCTGCAGTATACTCTTGACATTATCTACATTTGCAGAGATAGAATTAGATATCTTCTTGTATTCTTTCCGTGTACCCTCTTGTGCCTTTACCCTCGCCAATCCACTACACCGCTGTATATATGAAAGATAGCGACACTTGTATCAGGTTTAGGTTTGTGTGTTTTATTTTCTTTGTTGCTTTCTCGCGAGGAGTCGGAATAGATTTCGAAAGTATAGAGACAGTGTTCCCCGATGTTCGCGTCGATAATTTGTGCTCTCCTTTTCCGCAACTCTTAGATAGACAAGATGCGATTTGTCGCGGTCGGTCTAACCAACGCATTGCCCTCATGAAAACGCTTCAAAGGGAGTACGTCTCTCCGGCATTTTTTACAGTACTTCACTTGAAGAAAAATCGCTATTTCATATTTCTGTCATTTTAATATTCCCGTGGTACAAAGTCTTTTTTTTTCGATCTCTCTGGCTAGGAGCAGGCACCAAATTGAATGCATTGTATGTTACTCTTACGAGGAAGCTTTAGCTCGGGCTCAACTCCGACGCGCCCTATTCAAATACATGTAAAACGCAAAAACGTTTTTCTGAGATAACCCTTGGACCAATTTTAATGAAATTTGTTGGATTTGTGAGAGAAAATTAAATTCTAGCGACTCTTATTAGCAAAATTTCGATTTAAGGCTTGCGTTTTGTTAAAAATATTTTCAAATATTCGACCGTTTGAAAGAAATAGAAGCACGACGTTTACAAATTCATAGCTCTGCATCAAGAACAGAAATCGCGATTTTGTAAACGGCGCCCATTCGATCACTAAAAGCGGACAAATTCAGTATGTCATTTTACATCTTACGTGAAATTGTTACGTTGGTTACAAAGGTTTTGAAAAAGCTGTATTTCCATATTACTAATTTTTTTTTATATACATGTGTAACAAATCAATTTTGTCCGCTTTAGATGTACTATTAGAAGCAATTCACAGATTGGGACATCGTTTTTAGTTGTTGAGTTACAGAGAAACAACGCCGCGGTAGCTCTACTGGTAGAGCCTCGCACGCGAAATGCGAAGGTTGTGGGTTCGGTTCCCACCTGCGGCAAGTTGTTTTTTCATCCACTTTACTTTCCATTAATTTATCGTTTCTTTATTTGATTTATTAAACACAAGTAATTTCCCCTATGTTGTCCTTGGTGTCAGTGTGTGTTGGCTTCTTATGATATGACTAATAAAAATCGGGACCCTCGGTTAACCCCCTCTCTTCTCGTCTATACCAGCAATGGGATTTATACGCTAAATTGAGAAAGCGGAACTTTGACTTTATATTCTAATAATCAACCTACTTCGACGAAATAACCAAAAATATAGTTTTGCCGAATGAAGTCTTAGTTAAACCAGATATAAGGCCTATTTGTAAGGAGGGGAGATAACCGATGGTCATTAATGGTTACGGACTGGATTCCAAGAGAAGGGAAGCGTGGCAGGGGGCGGCAGAAAGTTTGGTGGGCGGATGACATTAAGAACTTTGCAGGCAAAACATGGCCACAATTAGCACATGACCGGATCAGTTGGAGAAGTGTGGGAGAGGCCTTTGCCCTGCAGTGGGCATATCCAGGCTGGCGATGATGATGATGACGACCTGTTCCAGTATTCTTTTGAGAAGACCTAAATGGAAAATGGGTCGTATGAATAAACCAAGAAAGACATCTTAAACATAATATTCTGGACACGGATACCAACTCCGAGAAGTTGTATACCAGACATACTTTGAGGTCGCGTCTAGGGACCAGCTCAGAATGAATGGGACAAGACGACGAGGTCCGATGGGGATTGTTTAAGCTGCCGCTGTGTAACATAAATAGTATATCCATGAGGAGAGAAGGAATTTCCTATTGGTATGCACGATTTTACGCGCAGCATTAGAAGCACGTTGCAGAGGAGAGTAGGAACATCACGCGTTTGCCTTTTTTCTTGGTAGGTGGGAGACGGCGACGAGAAATTGTGCCAATTGGTTCTTTGATTGGTCCTTGGGAAACAAAGAAAGAGAATTAAACTTTAAGTTTCGAGACGCTAATTGTGACCTATAAGTTTCGAGACGCTATAATGTGACCTGTACAAAATAAGTAGGCTTACCAGATGTTTCGCTATGTTGTGTTCAAGAACCGCCGTTCAACATTATTTGTTTAGGTTCGTTGCGTTTGCTTTCTGCCCTGAAATAAAAGACGATTACCAGTTTCACGAGAAAACGCATCATTGCAAGCAGTACCAAGGTTGACCACTACCGTGAAGGCGTCTCAGAAATCCGGCGTCTTCAATGGCCCAGCGAACCTGCGTTGGTGCGCATTCAAAAAGAAATATTACTGAGCATTCATAACTGAGACCAGTGAGTGCACATCGGGGTGGTTTGCACGCCCCTGCTTAGCGCGGAAGCCCGCTTGTTTGTGTGCAGAGTGCATACGAAAGCAGCGGAACTCAGAACGCTGGCCGTGGCTCCGACAGAGCCGATTGAGCTCTAATTAAAGATGCGTCCGCTTGGCGTGGTCGCCGTTTCAACGAAACGAAGTGCGCGTCTCTGGAGACTTTCATCATTGACGCGCCTGCCATGCGTGCCTGTCGATAGCATGTCGATATTACGAATTGAATTCTGGAGTTTTACATGCCAAAACCACGATTTGATTATGAGGCACTTGCAAGGCCTAATGAGGCACTACCGCCCAATGCACGGCACACGGGCGTTAAATCTGCTTAGAGCACGCATGTACAGCGGACGCAGATGTGGGTTTGTTCTTTAATAAAGAGCCTCAAAAGACGCGATGACTTTCGTTTCATGCACGGTGAATAACTGAATAAACACATTTAACATCTACAGGGCCACGTAGTAGTAATCATGAAATACAAGTTCGAGGAGAAACAGTAAGAGCATTTAATTGTGGCATAAACACGTAAGAGCAGAGCTACGCTTAGAAGAGACAGGTACTATAGGAAACATTTAAATATACAGATGCCAGCTGCGTCTACACTGCTGAGCAGCGTTTTTAAAAATTAACCTGACGAGCGTACGACTCTTTCATCAGGAGTGATTTAGAAAGCTTCCATAGGTTTACAATGCCACTCCTATTACAATAGAAGGATTGCATAGAATATTAACGCTTTCTGCTGCAACCTGCATTCAACTCTGTAGGCAATAATGGCATCGGGCTCATCTTAGAATGACTCCCTATATTTTGATGCGCAAGCATCAAATGGCCCATTGAGCCAACAGGCCAGCGTCGTATGTAGCCGTGGAACATTCTCGCTGACGACACCCCATGGGTTGCGCACACAAGTGACGCTGGCTAGGGCAACACGTACCGCTATGGTGTCTGAACCACCTTTGTCGTCGGAAACCGCTGCCTCAGAAGTAGCGAAACGTGGTCGTCTCCACTAGTACACTGTAGACGAAGCAAGCGAACTGAAGAACGCAGCCCTTCAGTTCTGAAGAACGCAGCTCTGAAGAACGCAGGCAGTTAAATCCACCTTTTTTGTCAACTCTCCGAATACATGGTGGGCGGAACGAGCGTTAAGGAAAACATTACTCGTAGCGCAAAACTCGAAGGACCGCTCAGCGGTCCCTTACAAAAATGACTTTAGACTGTCTATAGAAAGTCTATAGACTTTTCATAGACGACCTTTCCTTTCTATAGATTTGGACTTTTGTTGATATAAAGTCTATAGACTGTCTATAGACGAAAGTCGATAAAGTTTCTATTTCTTTTTGTCTATTCGCAGTCTGTAGACGGTCTATAGAAAAAAGTCGATAAGGTGTTTGTTTCCTTTTTGTCTGCTTCCCCTCTATAGAATACCTACAGACGAAAGTCGACACAGTCTCTATCTATTTTTGTCCATACTTTGTCTTTAGACTTTCTATAGACGAAAGTCGATAGGGTTTCTATTTATTTTTGTCTATTCGCAGTCTATAGACGGTCTATAGAAAAAAGTCGATAAGGTGTTTGTTTCCTTTTTATCTGCTTCCCCTCTATAGAATACCTACAGACGAAAGTGGATACAGTCTCTATCTATTTTTGTCCATACTTTGTCTATAGACTTTCTATAGACGAAAGTCGATAAGGTTTCTATTTCTTTTTGTCTACTCGCTGTCTATAGACGGCCTATAGAAAAAGTCGATAAGGTGTTTGTTTCTTTTTGTCTATTTCCCCTCTATGGACTACTTTTAGACGAACGTCGATAAAGTGTCTATTTATTTTTGTCCATATACTTTGTATATAGACTTTCTGTAGACGAAACTCGATAAGATTTCTATTTCTTTTTGTCTACTCGCAGTCTATAGACGGTCTATAGAAAAAAATTCGATAAGGGGTTTGTTTCTTCTTTGTCTACTTCCCCTCTATATGGACTACCTGTAGACGAAAGCCGATACAGTTTCTATTTATTTTTGTCCATACTTTGTCTGTTGACTCTCTATATTATGGACAATAGTCGACAAGGTTTCTATTTTTTCTCTACTCCTGGTGTATTGAATGTTTATAGAAGAAAGTCGATAATATGTAATTCCGAGTTCCCATACCCCCCGCCCTCTGCGAACGCGATGATATGGCACTGGTTCATGCACGACGGCACCGCAACCCCGGCGCGGCGGGCAAACCGTGCAGACTGCTAGTCTGCGTTCGGTGCAGCTGCACCGAACGAGGATCGCGGCGGAGCAGGCACCGTCCGAGTCACCAAGGTCTTCCAGGCACCCGAAGGCCCTAAACCTGGCTGCTTCCCGGACGCACACTTCGCGAAGACCAGGTGGTGAAGTTCAGATGGTGAAGATGTGGCAGTGGCGAAAGCCCGCAGACCAGGTGGTGAATTCACCACCTCTGAGTTGTCGTGGTCTTTCATGTCTATAGATTAACAATAGACAAACATCGTTAATCTGGGCCCAACCCGTGTACGCTGTAACCAAGCGCAGGTACCGGTGGATAATACATAGCTGCATTTGATATAAGCCACTAAAGTTGTATACTGCTGAGATTGCTGTAGAGCCTATTTGTAGACTTTAGTATACACATAGTGTATACCTCCGCATTTGTTGACCACATATGATCTACGTAGTCGCTCTCGGCAATCCCAAGGCAGTCTTCACAGTTGTCGCATCACTTTTGCGGCAGTAGAATAACGGAAGCAAAACGCCGATCCAATTGTTAAAATATATGTTATGAACGCCAGCTTCAGATACAAGTGGATTCGAAACAGGCATCAAGCTAACAGCAAAGACACTCGTAATGTTTGTAGCTGACAACGCGGACTTTGTGACTGTGCCATGAACCGATGTCGCGCATCTCAGGTCACCCTCGCTCTGGGAAGCCTGTGTTATCCGCGCGTAACTTGTCCGCGCAAGCTCTCGCCTGCGTTCCATCTGCGCCTCTGTAGGGCCAAATCAAAGCGCACCAAGCGTCTCAGCCCGCGAGGAGTTCATGAACGCTTGGCGGCATTCAATTGGACATTAATGCTTACTCATTCACAACTCACAATTGCTTCGGTGTCATCAGATATAGTTGACGTAAATCATAGGTAATGTGTGCTGAAATGAAGACTTCTACTGAAGCCGAGCGACAGAAGCTATTCCAGTCTACGGGTCTTTTATACAAGAGAGAGAGAGAGAAATTTGCTTTTATACGAAGTGTCTTAAGAGCTTAGGCGTCTGGACGCAGTTTTACAGAATACCGGCGCTCCCGCCCCGTTGTAGGTACTTCGCGAAAGCAGTGAGACACGAGGGAAAAGTGCACTGAAAATGCCGAAAACTTCATTCACAATAAAACAGAATTTAGTATAGCCCTATTTGTCTTTAAGTTTTAGGCACCTATTAGTCGAGATTCATGACGCGCTAAGTCTAACCAAGCGTAACTTTGCCTGATGCAAATCTTGCGGGTTCGGCTCGCTCCGGTGGCAAGTTATCATCTCGTAGACTTTCATTTCTTTTATTCTAATATTTCTACGCTTCAACAAAAAAAAAAGAAAGAGAGAGAAAACTGGAAACAGCGTTCTCTTTGCTTTTTTTTTTTGGCTTCATGGGGTGGTGATCTCCAAAAATCGGGTTTCTCGGTCCATCCTCTCCACTTATGCGAAGTGTAACTTCCTATTTGCTGCAAAAGTACAGAAAAGAACAGTTATATCCTGTAAACCTGTAGCATTGAGAAATTGTAGTTTACGAAAGGGAAATAAAAGAATCGAAAAAATCGCTACTCTGGTATGCCATATTTAACTTCCTTTTTCACATCACGACAGCCACGCTAACGATCGATTCTCACTGCAATAGCGTTCTGTAGAAAAGTAAGTCTCAGAAAATGCTAGAGCCAGCACAAGGCCGAATTATTTAATAATAATTGCGACTGCTCACTCAGCAAGTACAACAAGCTAAAGTGCGCAGCAGTGTCCATCGCAAGTGATGTCGTAGAATTTTCATTCTTGCACAAAGGCTAGGTCATCTCATAACATCTAACATTTATTATATTTTTAGTTTTTGCCTACATTTCATTTAGTCTCGTTTCACAATCGCATGAAGACAAGAGTACGCAGCTGGGTACCATGAGATAACATTAGATCGGAATTTGGCATCATGATCATCATGACTATGATTGTTCCCTTCCTCATAGAAGCATTTTTTGTCCACTGTAGGAGAAAGTACGACTTAGGCTTGTATTCTACAATTGCACTATAGTTCGCAAGCTGCGTACATTCTTCGCTGGTCCACAAAAGGGCGTCTTTTACACGAAAGTGGCAACAAATCCATAATTGCCCTTCATGCGCATGAGACAAATTTATAATGTCTAATAGCCGCCATTAGTGCTGTAAAATTTATTTACGCTAAATCATTTTTCCAAACACAACTGGGCTCACAAAAGCTAGAACGAAGTTCGCACATCGGCTACTGGAATAGTAGAAAATTACAGCTGTACAGATTAGGCCACGCTGGTTCGAAAAGTTTAATCTGTGACGTTGTTGCTCATTAAGTGTAGCATCTTAGCGTTTCAAAGGCATATATCCAGGACATACAGTTACAAAGTGACGAGAAAAAAAGGACTGCGCTATCATATTCACACGCATCACACGATCCCACGCTCCTCAACACGACGTGCAACCTTAGTATTATCTCTTTACTGGGAAATTTGATCACCCCGAATGCGTCAGCCTACCCTGTATGACGGAACTAGGGAGCCTCCGTGACGTAGTGTCATTGTAGGATAGTGGGAAACCTGCCTGAAATCGCGCTGCTTAACGCCCATGGTGTCTCCCAATTCTCTGGCCTGTTCATACCTTCAAAGAAAAAAAAAAGGTGCACGCCCTGCACCCTGTTGCAATGCCCGCCTTCTATCCCAGAAAGCGCAGCTCGTTATGAACGCGCTCTTTAGAATGGAACGCGGTGCAACAGACGAGGGAGAGGATGGCAGTAACAGAGGAATGAGGGTACGCTCGCTGTTCACAACGAAACCAAAGACTCAGTGTGCCGGAAGCTCGTTATCCGACCACATAGTGGCTCGAAGAGGGTGAGGAGGTGGACAGAGATTGAATAAGGGGGGGGGGGGGAAGGCACTGGATAGACATTTCTCCCGCAACCGCCTGTGGCTGACGCTCTGGGATCGCTGGCGAGCACAGCTTCATCGTGGCTGAAGCCTACGCACGAAAGCACGGGCTTTCAGCAGTTGGCTTAATTAGGGATGCTGCAGTCCCGTGAATCTGGCAGCGCTCTGGCAGCGCTCTGGCAACCCTAATGTGCTTTACAGTCGGGCTTCCCCTTTTCAGCCAGCTAGGGTTCGGTACAAGTACTGTTGCTCCAGCTACTATGTTTGTTAGATATACGAGTGCAGCTCAGTTACTCGAGGCTGGCTGTAGACGCCAGGTAGAGTATCGTATATATTGCTCCTGTGAGCTAATCTGCCACTAAAAAGAGTCTTTATTAGTGTGTGTGTGCGTTTTGAGATTTGACAACGTTCGTTGTAAAAAAAATAAAAAAGGTAAAGCGTGCAGACTCGGACAACAGAGAAGCCGACGACACCAACACTGATGACGTTCTAAAGTAATATCTACCCGCCGATGTGGCTATGTGGTTGTGGGGCTGCACTGCTAAACACGAGGTCGCGGGATCGACTCTCCGCCATGGAGGCCGCCTTTCGCTGAGGGCGAAGTGCAAAAAAAAGGAAGAAAAATAAGCACCCTTGTATCGTGCATTGCTGCACGTTATACAAGGTCAGGTGCTGAAAAATTAATCTGGAGATCCTTCCTTACGGCGTGCCTCATGCTGAAATTGTTCTTTTGGGACGTCAAACCGCATAATTAAATTGTTAACCTAAACGTTACTTCAACTACGCAAAATACAATTGCGCAAACATTGTGAAGTTATATGATATACGCATAAAGAACTTGCGAAATGAGATGCCGGCACAATATTGTAGGTTATTACCTAGCTAAATGATGCGAGCGATATTGCACTGCTGATTTTTTTATAAGCTAGATTTTCTCAAAGTTTTTTTAGAATAAAAATATCACAGTTTCGCCATAAAGACGAAGCAAGGAATGACATAACAACCTGTCAGAATATTACAGCGAAGTCTCAGACTCGTAGCTGTAATGGCCGTATGAATTGAAGTAAACGTAAGCTAAGGGAAAACGAGCTGTTGTGCTGGAGATCCTCCTGCAATGTTGCCATCGGGCAATTTCATTTCTGCTTAATAAATTAAAGACAATATCTTTCTGAGCTACTTTACCGCCACTCTTTCGTATCACTTATTTTTCAAACCTCTTTCCTAGGCCCATCCTGGAGAGACATGCACAGCCACGCCAATAAAGTTACACAATTGTCAGGTTTGAGTTCTCTTATTGTTTCGCACATTTAATATTTAGGTCTCAGAGAGGATTTAACATAAACGGCATAAGCTGTCACTCTTTTGTGTCAGGACATTTCCTTGTGGGCTGCTTTTCTCAAAATTCTTAGGCATATTTTAGTCAAGAAATAAGGTACTGGTATGAACAACTGTAGGGATAAAAATGTTTCAACATAACCCTCATATAGCGCATGCCATATGCCATACATATACGTTAACATATGCGGAACTCATAAGCATGGCTTGGTGGACTATTTGGTAGAGCATCTCAAGGGTTGACATGACACACAGACTGGGGTAGAGTAAAGAACGACACTCTGTGTCCTGTTGTTCTTCACTCTCTCCCAATCTGTGAGGGCTGTTAAATCTTTAATATACGTAACCTTACGGCGATGCCGACGGCGATAACGACATCTGAAATTTGAGCCGTAGCCGGCCGTGGGATGCAATGGTGATGAGATTAGAAGCAGGCATAAGTGCAAAGTGTGGAATTGAAACAAGGCGTCTGAAGATTTGGCCTCCAGGGATACAAGCCGTGCGTCTCCTGTTACCTCTGTATTGTCTTTTGTGACCTCTGTAAAGCTAGTACACACGGTTATGCCTTGTGCCCTGTCATGGTGTGGCCACAAGCCAGAACGAGGCATTGGCCTCCTGCCTGCCGTCTTCCAACTCGTACTTCTATAGAGCCAATTGGCAGCTGCTCATAGCTATGGTTTACTAGGTGAGCATTTAAAAATATGCCCCCCTCCCTCCCGTATTCAAGATGTATCCGAAGCTCGTGACAATGGGGTTCTTAATAGCCATACTTTGCTTTTTGTGATATTAAACCCCGTGGTTAATATTAATACCAGCGTATGGCGCAAGCACTTATGGCGACAGCGAATCGGTGAATGTTGCGAAGATGTTATTACTAAAGTGGCTACCTAAGCGGCTGCAATTTCTCAGAATGAAATGTGCAGCCCTATTCTAGAGAAGTTCAGTAGAATAAATGAGCCTGGTGCAGCCTGGGGTGCGAACAGAAACCGTGCATTTCATTTTACGGCGAACCAAAGATTTGAACAATGTCAACATCATTGAACAGGGAGAAGACAAACTTAGTGAATTGTGACGTAATATATGGTTGCTATAATAAATTTCGCTGCTGATACGTGGAGATGAAAGAAGCGGGCAGGTGAGCAGCTAAACATTTGTAAGATGGTACATGTTCTAGCAAATTTTCGTTAAGATCTCTAAAATGAGCACAAGGCACATATCAGATAACGCGCAGATCTTTATATTATGCATGTATAATTGCATTAGTAATCTGTCGCATGGTGCAGAAATATATCTCTGCTTCTTTTCTAGAGATCCAATTATCGTTTCTGAGGATGCTGAAGTGCAAGGCACTTCGGTAATTTCTAAAGAAAAAGTAACCCTATCGACGGCAAAAGTGGATGTTGGAAGAAACTTCGTGAGATATTTTTTTTATGATAATGGGGGCCTCATACGGATCCCTGGTGTACATAATGCATTGTCAAATAGTTCGTTGTTGAGAAACGTGATCTTAAAAGCAATGAAATGCGAGAAGAAAAAAAATTAAATTTTGGGGTTTTACGTAGTGGAGGACTCCGTAGGAAGGACTCCGGAAATTTCGACCACCTAGGGTTCTTTAACGTGCACCTAAATCTAAGTACACGGGTGTTTTCGCATTTCACCCCCATCGAAATGCGGCCACCACGGCCGGGATTCGATCCCGAGACCTTGTGTTCAGCAGCCCAACACCATAGCTATTGAACAACCACGGCGGGTGAAGTTAAGAACTTAACACTTAAACTTAGTTAAACACTTGAGTCATCAGGATAGGTTGGGATCCACTTTTAGTCTACTAAGCTTAAAGAAGAAGTTTGAACTGTACCTTATTGAAACGTTTGGACGTGTCATGAAAATGTGCAATGCGCATATGGTTCGTTGCAACTAATAAGACGAACCATGTGAGTAAAGACACTAGAACTCCGTGTTGTACAGATATAAAAATCGTGGCGTCCCCTAAGTACTTCTCAAAACGTTGTCTTGAGGCTAAGGTCTCTTTTGTTCAGTAACTCTTGACAACTATAGTACGCTGTCTCTTGTGACCCCTTTCTCATGTTTGAGTTGGATGCACCACACGGCTCTTAGTTGCTAGCCCTCAACTAGGGCGCCTTAAATTAGCTTGGCACTGTAGCGCAGCTACATGTGCTTTTTGTGGTGGCTATGAGCCTATGTCTAGCCTCTAGCGGAATCTACGTCTAGCACCGCCGGAAACTGTCTTGCTTCAGAATACAGCCCATACTAGAGTAGGTCATCAAATACCATCGTCGAGAGCGCACACACTATAAAAGAAAATCCACAAAGAAAGTCACAATAAAACGATTGGCCATCACGCGACCTTTATATATAAAGCGCTCCATTAGCCTGCCAAGAAGGTTGGGAGCTGAATATATGTAAGATAACTGATTGTAATTAAGGGTTAGGGACTGGATTCCAAGAGAAGGGAAGCGTAACAGGGGGCGGCAGAAAGTCAGGTGGGCGGATGAGATTAAGAAGTTTGCAGGGACAACATGGCCACAATTAGTACATGACCCGGGTGGTTGGAGAAGTATGGGAGAGGCCTTTGCCCTGCAGTGGGCATAACCAGGCTGATGATGATGATGATGATACGTAAAGACACAAAGCACAGTTTTTTACCTTTGCTTAAACTATACGCCGCAATAAATTGTTGCTGCAGTAGTCGAAATACACGTGATAGCAATAACGACCAGAGATAAACTTATGGGCATCATTTCATAGCGCCTATGAAAGAGTTGCATTTGTACGAGCGAAATTTCGTACGAGCGAAAGGTTGTTTAGAAATTACCATGGGAAAATATTTAGAAGGATGGAAAAGCTGGCGTCTTGGAACCTATCCATTCTTGGACAGCGCACCGTATTCTTTCTCGTGTTTCATATTCAAGTGCGCTGCCCAAGAATGGAAAAATATTTAGCAATTGTAGTAGAAGCTCAAGGTACAGTTGCTGAACGTGCACACACAGTGGATGTCCTAGCACAAAACTCTAACTATCAGCGCTTTAGGCACACTGGCACTCGCGTCGAATAATATGGCCACAATGATTGTAACTTTTACTAGCCTGTGTTCACTGTTAAGTATTCGAAGTGAATATTAGCCTTTTGCAGGAAGTTTGTTGTCGACAGAGTGTGAAAACGTTCATTTTGTTCATGTTCTGCAGTTTTCCTAATTTCGTTCGTAAACTTTTTTCTTGACGTTAATTTGTGTCATCAAAAAGGACGAAAGTGTTCTCGACCTTCTGACAGCTATCCGCACATCACTGCGGTTGCTTCCAACTGGATAGAATCTGCGTGTCTTATTGTTATGGCCCCCCAAACGTGTGTTTGTCAAAAAATTGTTCACGTCATGAAAACAGCTAATCACATATTCTACCAATTCTTTTATTAGGGGAAGGCCTCACATGTACGAAAGTCTGTACGTAATATTTTAATCAAAACCGTCTCTACGCTTAAGTTCTTGTCGCGAATCGATTGCAACGGGTAATGCAAACTCCTACAATCTAGTGAAATTCCGTGGGGAATACACGTTGAAGAGAATTAGTAGAATTAGTAGTATGGTTTACTGAGCCATTTGATGCAATTAAAATAAGTGTTCTTGTTTTCTGTGTCCATTCTTGTAATCTGAACGTAAGCATGTTTTGATTCCAAGAAACTTACGCGATCTCTGTTACTTGTCTCTGTTGCCTTTGATATATGGTTATACAAGATTTTTTTTATTATTGTACAAAGATTAAGGACAAAGAAACCTAATTTGATTTGATTTGATATTATCATGACGCCATACTTGATTCGTTTGTGCACAGAAAGACAAAGAAGGTCTTTGTCTTGACAAAGACAGAGGCCTCTGTAGCCTCTGACAGCTATACCAGTCCCAACGCAACATAACGTCACCGATTAGAAAAATACGATGCAGTTTTTCTCACTTGTCTCGAAAAACACGGGGAAGGTTCTGTCATTCCGTCGATAGCTAGCAATCACTCAGGAGATCCTACAACACGAAGTATGCGATTGTCACAGAAGTGGCGTGTTCTGAAGAGAAAAAGAACTAGTGTAAGGTGATCTGTATATAGCTTCGTCGAGTTCAGAAAGAAGGAATTTGTAGGTAACACAAAAGAAATAAATCAAGCACTAATAGATAAAGAAGTGGAAAAGTCGGAAAGAATAACGACTGCACACTAAGAGAACTAGAGAAATGCAGTCTGTTGTAAGAGTTCGCGAAATTCAATTTCCCTCGTTTTTCCCCATAAATGAGTCACGCATTATTGGCTACAGATGTTCTAGATTGAGAGTAATAGACAAAGGTGTACGTTTCCCTAGAACACTTTCTCATGGTGGAGTTTTCGAATCATGTAGGGAAAGAAAGTAGTTGTAAATGCCATCAGCTCCCTGACGTTCGAATGATTGAGACACCGAAGCAGGAACAACTGAAAAAGTTCGAGTGCTGCGCGCCTGCAGGCCGACAAAGCTTTCAGCAGCGCTAAGCGCGTGTCTAGCTTTCACCTGCAATTTTGGAACAACTTCCAGGCAACTACCAGCCTATAGTAAGACTAAACGAAAACAGACTGTACGCCATTTCGCTGCGAGCCGGCTGGCATCGATCAATTTGCTTCTGTGACACTCCCCATTCGACCAGCTTAGTTTGTAGCATGCGGGTTTCTTCAAGCTTTCCAGTGTCAGCGAGCTTCATATTTTATTCTTATTTTTGTAGTTCATTTCGTCTACTCTTCCGCTAAGTTTTTGTTGTTCTCGAGGACAAAAGCTAGAAGCGCTCAGGCATCGCATTGATTCCGGCAAAAGTGGGCTGTCCTCCTTCCACTTCACCGCTGTTTCGTTGTTTCTTTTTGTTTATCCCTAGTCGTGCGCAAAGGCCCGTGCAAAGAGCGATGGAACGAAGAATGCTAGGCATAACTTTAAGAGACAGAAAGAAAGCGGTTAGGGTCAGAGAGCAAACGGGAGTAGACGATATTCTAATAGAGATCAAGAGAAAAAAAAATGCCGCATGGCAGGTCATGTAATGCGTAGATTAGATTAGATTAGGGGACAGAATGAGTACCAAGAGAAGGGGAAAGGAAAGAGAAGAGAAGACTAGGTGGTGCGAAGAACTTAGGAAATTTGTGGGTGCTAGTTGGAATCGGTTGGCGCAGGAAAGGAGGAGGAGGAGGAGGAAAGAGAAAAGTAGAAGGCAGGGAGGTTAACCAGTATACCGTCTGGTTGGCTACCCTACACCGGGGGAATGGGTAAGGGGAAAGAAAAGATCACAGGGAGAGAGAGGAGGGAAGGGAAAAAGGAAATTGCGGCAAGTTCGCTGGCGCGTGTGGTTTTACAGAAGTTGCATTAATAGTCACAGGTGGTTGCACAAACCCGTCGTCCTTAAGAAACACAAAAGCGCCTTCACAGCTTTGTGGGCCGACGGTCGACGGGGGCGGTGTTCCAGCAGCACCTGCACAGAAAGCGGCCGATAGTCCAGTTTTTGGAAAGCTTTGGCAAGTTCTTGTCTCTCTAGGGCATATCTTGGACAGTCACACAGCAGGTGGTCGATGTTTTCTTCGGTGCCACAGACATCGCATGCTGCACTGTCAGTCACTGTCAGTCACATAAAATAGGCTGCTGCTGCTGCTGATGATGATGATGAATCGTGCGCGTAGAATGAAGTATCCTATTCGTTTTCGCAGATGATACCTAAAACCTTATACATTGTTGTATGCACATATAAGCCAGATCTACCTGAACTTTAGTCTTGTACCTGTTGTTATCTTTTCCATCACGACCTCTTCATAGAATGCCTACAATTGTACCGCAAAAACTGCAATATATGTCGGGATATTTTCTTGAAAGAATCAGGATAAAGTCGACGATCATCTTATATACTGGTCTGGGGAAGAACATGACTCGTCGTCGGCACACCTATGGCGTGCATGCTTGCGAACGCATAGATAAAACCGCGTTTGTATGCAAAAGTGATTGCTGGCATTTTTATGGCGTTTTTATGCATCAAATCGCTAATTGAGCGAAAATGCCGGCGGTGTATGTAGCAGCCAAACGGCACCTAAATTCCAATTGGCTGTGACGCCCCGTCGTGAGCGCGCCTCGATGGAGCAGTGAGCGTGAATCGGAACACCTTCAGCTGCGTTAGCGAAAGGTGTTGCGTGAAGATAGAAGGAATCGTCGCGACGGCACGTCCCTCTCCCTCTGACTATTCCTGACTCTCCCTCTCTCTCTCACTCCCACTGGGCTTAGCTGGTGCGTGCGCCTGCTGGTCTTGGTGGCCACAAAGGAACGCGATAGGAGGGGAACGTGATAGAATTCAAAGATCCCCGACTGCTTACTACGCTTCACGGCGATTGCAGCTTATGCAACCGTAATGCTTACAGGGGAACACTGGCGGCGAACGGTGTTCATAAAAAGCATGCGCTGCCGGTGTTTTGTTTCATCACATTTGTTTGTGAGCTGTTATTGTCAAAAGTCCGAGAAACAGTCTAGAATGTAAGACCAAGTAGGAGTAACTTTAGTGATAGAATGGCACGGCAGTACAACCCTGATATGCAGCATGTCATATAGCAAGGCGTGGTATAGACATATACTGCAATTTGTACGGAAATTTTCGCTCACAGAACTCCGCGAACGCCCACATCAGATTTTCTGCGGCAAGGGTCCCTTAACGCTGTCGCGTTAAATATCATATCGTGGGCGTCCTGCCCGCATCCACAGGTTCAGGGTGCACTTGCAAGTTTGCGCAGGAGTATCCTGCGTACATGCTACCTGGGACAGTGGCGTTGTAAAATGAAGCGCGCTTAGGCAACAATTTTTTCATCCGTTTTTTTTTCTCGCTTCGACATAAGGGATGCGCTTTCATGCTCGCAATCACGGACCACAGCGGAACTTGCGTAGCGAGCGCGACGATACGCTCGGAAGAGACGGAGGCGGCCGAGGAAGCCGCGATAGCCCTCGCGGTAGCCACCACGGACGCCGAGGTGCTAATAAGCGACTCGCAGGCAGCGATACGCAACTACGCTAGCGGCCGAATCTCCCGGGAAGCGGCCCGCATTGTACAAATTCAACATGGCAATATGTGCCGCAATAACGACAGTTTCCTCGTATGGACCCCCGCCCGCACGGACCCTCCGCTCCGGGGAAACGAGACGACTCATGCCGCGGCTCGAAGACTTACATGCGGAGCCGCGGCGCCGGCTGGCAATCCCGACGTCTCGCCCACCGCGAGAGCGATGCGGGAGTGGACGTGGGGGGATCGCATAACCACTTTCAGAGACATGACGCAAAACTACAGATTGAACAGATGTAGATACCCACCACCGCACGCCAAACTAAACAAGAAATAGGCGGTTGCCTGGAGGCAATCGCAGACGCCCACATATCCGAACCGGGTGATCCTTTACCTCTGCTACCCCGACATTTATTGGTCGGACGATTGTAAAGCGTGCGGAGCCAGAGCGACGCTGCAACACATGCTGTGGGCCTGCACCGGTAGCGAGCAGCAGCAGTCCCCGACGAACGGGGTAGACATGGCAGTCTCGAACCATGGCGCGCGTTGGGAGGCGGCCCTGCTCAGCCACGACCTCGCTGATCGACTGTGGGCCATCCGGCACGCCGAAGAAGCCGCCCAAGTTCAAAGACTTGAGGCTGTCATCTAGACTAGGGTACTTATGCCCCCCCCCCCCCCCCCCCCCAAATCGCCGGACCCTTAAAATAAATTTTTCACTCACTCGACATAAAGGGTTGATCTATGTTCCTACCTAACCTATATTGATGTTTATGTGGTATTTAGTTTGCTATAAACAAAATGTAATCGACAACGACGCTATTGAAATGCACGCTTTCACCACAAGGAGGTCCAACATTGAATAAGGACACAAGCGTCGAAAGT
Source organism: Dermacentor variabilis (assembly GCF_050947875.1). NCBI lineage: Eukaryota > Metazoa > Arthropoda > Arachnida > Ixodida > Ixodidae > Dermacentor > Dermacentor variabilis. The sequence continues at coordinate 71,838,513 of NC_134577.1, forward strand.
GTTCCTACTCTTTTAGTTCGTCCTACGCTGGGCGCTGGAAAGCATCAATAAAGTAAACAGATTACTCACTTTTATACCGTAGTATACGCACAAGACAGGCAATATATACAGTACAAGCGGTAACACTCAGCCTTCTTCTCCGAGTTTGTTAAAGCAACCGTCAAGCTTATGAATGCCTTGTCTTTGTTTCCACATAGCGAAGTTGTAGGGGACTGAATGGCCTATTGCCCAGTCGAGTATACATAACTCACGCAACTCGGTTACGTTATAATGAGATGTACTCACGAGAACATCGGTTTACTGTATCGTTTCTACTGAAAACTCTGGTTTCGGACAGATCGAAGGGAAGGCACCTGCTGCAGAAAATAAATCAAAAATAATGGCATAAAATCGGGGCTTTGGCCTCTATTTACATTAAAATTTATTGACTAGACATAAATAAAAAAATTACAGAACAACGCATTTATCGATGGTTGTTGTTGGTAATGGAATTACAATTCGAGCGATGTATCCACACGTCCTATTACTGAAGTTGCGTTTATTTACCATACGCAGTAATTCTGGGGCTTTCGATGCTTCAGTAGCTACCTGCTGCCGCCAGATTTTTAGCCCATTTCCCTTTGTGTCTGAGAGCCATGACAGAGCGTCATCATCATCATCATCGTCATCATATGTGACATACTTTGATATCGGCCCACTTTGCTATGGCACTCGTGTTCCATGGTCACCCATGAACATGGCTCAATGACGGTGGCTATGACACCGACGCGGTGACAACGATGGAATGAAAAAGCAGGAATGACGTCGACGGAAGAACAAAGACGATATGAAAATGATGGCAAGACGACAATGAGATGATGATTCTTAAATGATCATGACGGCATAACGTTATGACGACGACATTAGGGCAATGCGATGACAACATGTGTATGACGACAGTGGCACGGCCACGACAACATAACAACGACGGTATGACAAATGATGCTTGATAGTGACGGTCGGACGACGGTGGAATCAGATAAATGGCTTGACAACAGCGACATAGTGACATTTGAATCACGACAGCACAAATTCAATAAAATGACGAGGAAGGACTGACTTCGGGGGAACAATGAAGGCGATATGAGGGCGACGACTTGACGAAAACGGTACGAAAACGACTGGTTGACGACGATGGCAGGACGAAAGTGGGATGACGAAGTTATAATGACAACGATGGAACGACCGCGATAGCGCCACGACGTTGGTATGACATCGAGTACATGAGAACGTCTGTATTATTACGACGACACAATGAGGACAATGGCATGACAACGGCCTGAGGGAACTGGGATTACGACGAGTCTATGATGAAAATGACAAAGAGAAGACTGTAACACGAAGCCTGTGTGATGGTGACGGCATGAAAACGACATCATGACGAGGGTCGGGTGACGGAGCTTGAATGGCGACAATAATATGAACACGTGGGCATCACGACGACGCTGTGACAAAGAATGCATGAAGACTGTATGACGACTATGGCGTGACGATGGTGGCATGATGAGAGTCGAATCGCAAACCTTTAGTGACGAAAATGCGACGATCACGGTGGCAACGCGAGTACATGCGCAGGCATTTTCACACTCAGGGGAAAATTCCGAGCGTATTGCATCACGATGCGACGATAGCTCGAGTCAGGCGGCTGCAGCAGGTTGCGCAGGCGCAGACGCCAACCTTGCACACACTGAAGGTTGGATCTTGAACCTTGTCGTCTGCTACGGTGGCAGCGCTGGCGGCATTATCGGGAAGCGTGCTGCTGCCAGAGGCCATGCGCGGATTTCATCGTTACTGCGTGAACTTAGGCGATATTCTTTACTAAGCGTGTGTGATGCCCACTGATACGCCTCGAAGGCAAGTGTATCGCTGAGAGGTACGGGGCAATCATAGACGATGCACTGATTCCGTACGTTCTTGACGGCCCGTTCACAGAAGGTGACTGCATGTTCCAACACGGTAGATCACCAATCCACACTGCTCATGTGGTGAAAGAACTCCTCGAAGAACGCGGCGTCACTGTCCTGGAGTTGTCGCGCCAATCCCCGGACCTCAACATCATAGAAAATGACTGAGGCTCGTTGAAAGTATAGCTTGCGTGCCATCCTCTCCATGGGTTGTCCGAGGACAGGCTTTCATGCACCATTGTCAGTGAGTGGGACGTGCTGCGAATGAACACATCGCTGACCAAGTCACTCTACACCCCCCTGCCCTCCAGAATGAGCGCTGTCATTGCTGCCGACGGGAACATGACGATATGCTAAGTGAAGTTCGGAGCGTGACGCGTGCATTTCCCCGCGGGCGGGCAGAGCCTGTCAAGTGTAATGAACTATTGTCGAGAAGAATCACTTCCAGCTCATTGTCTTAACCTAAAGCATTCCTTTATTCGTATCCGTTTGTTTCGTCGTGTGCGACTCCCATAGTTATTATCGTTGAGTGTTTTGTTGTCCTTTCGCGTTAAATAAAGACTAAGCACGTTACGCGCAATTTTGGTGTCCCTTTCTTGTCGCTGCGTATTACGGTAGCACAAAGTTAAGAAATAAACGTGCACGCACTCAGTGCTCTGGCCTTTCGAAATAACAAAAGAAGCATGCTGGCAAAAGAAGTTTGTATATCTCCATTATCGCCAATGAAGGCTCAGAGATTGGCGTCGCACAACGCTTAGTAAAGAATACCGGTTCAGTTCCTGCAGTAACGACAAAATCCGCGCACTGCCCCTGACAACACGTTTAACGACAATGCGGCCAGTGCGCACCGCCGTTAGCAGGTGATGCGGATCAAGAATATGCCCTCGAGCGTCTGCGCCTGCGTGAGCTGCTGCCGCCGCCCGACTCCAGCGCTCGCCGCATCGCGATGCAATGCGCTCCCAGTTTTCCCCTGAGTGCGAAACAGTCTGCGTATGCCTAGTTGTCCAAGCTATTAGACGACTTTGCCCACTGGGTCAGCTTAGGGGGCCTTACGACGATGGCATGACGAGGGTTAGATCTGAAAGCTGGAAGAATGATGGGGAAACGACCCCAACAACTACACGACCACAATCACTTGTCCTGTGGTCCAAGCTTGTAAAGACAACATGGGTCACTGCATCGGCATAGGAGGACGGACGGACGGACGGACGGACAGACAGACAGACAGACAGACAGACAGACAGACAGACAGACAGACAGACAGACAGACAGACAGACAGACAGACAGACAGACAGACAGACTCAAAATGGCGCTGAAGTAGGCAACCAACGCTAATCGGATTAGCAGAGACGCGCGCCAGTGTTTTGTCCCGTTCATTTTTGCGGTGAATTTTCCAGAGACATTGTATCAGTGCATAGCTGTCAAATAGCCAAACAAAAAGGTTCTCTATAATATGCCCCGTGGTATCGTGAATTGACCTATAGTGCAGGAGCTACAGTACATTACCTCACCTCTGTGGCTTTCTCCGGGCATATCTTACCAGCTTTACAGCCTCCAACATCCAGCTTCGAACATAGAAACTTCCCTTAAAATTTGCCACTCGTTGAGTAACAGAAGAAGCCATCAGAGCTCCGTATGACACCCACAAAGCTGATTCTACAGGACACGGTTACGTTCAGAGAGAACATGCATAATCGGATCCTCTGTGAGCACGAGTGACCTCATGTCCATTATACGTGTACAAAGGTATGCCCGCGCGAGTACATGTCCATGACTGACGGTTTTGCATTGCCGTGCTGAGAGTTTCGTTAAGTAGATTTGGTGTTTTGTGTCCTTCTGTCACGACGAAGATGCAACGGGATTTTTGGTTAGGAATAGGTGTTTGTGGTACCCCGTTTGTTTCACTTGTGTCACTGTCTTCAACGGCTAGCCTCAGAATTAACAAATGGCGAGTCTAGTAGTCGCGCATGTTGGAAAGATGCTTTATTATTTTACTAACTTTTTTCATTTTCATTTTTTTTATGTCAGCACTCATTAACATAGGAACGCTTCGAACGCGCTACCGTTGACCAGAACGCTTCAAAGTGTTTCCAGCACTGTTGGTGTTAAGTTATTTTTCTTTAAGATTATTGTATAACCCTAAATAAGCACCTGCAATTGGCTCAACCTTGTTTATGACGCGTCATGTTAGCCTGCGATTGCAATGACGAACTTTGACCGTAACCGTTTTCAGTCCGCCATTGCTATGATTGGTTGTCGAGTGGGTAGTATTACTCAGCGGAGAAGTTGCTTGTTGATGTTGCCGCAATGTAGCATTAAATAGCACAATGCGTTATTTTAAAACTAACTGTAAAATGAGAACATAAACACCATATACAAAAACTTAATCGAACGATGGTGCCTTCTGCCTTGAATCGTGCGTAGCAAGCATTCTTCAAATGTCTGCGCACTCGAAGCTTCGCCACCTGCGTTCTGTGCAGTATGCAACTGTCACTTCATGATAGCTTTTTTCGGCATACATAGTCTTTGTTTGCGCATGGCTGTGCGCTTACCATGCATGAATGTTTCCGGCACTATACCTGCGTTCTGGTTTTGTAAGCTGTGTATGACGCGGCCAGAAAGTACGCTTCGGCCAAGCACCTACTACTCTATCTCCTGTCTACTTCCGAAAAAAACTGTCAGTTAAGGGCAGCAGCAGAGATCGTGGTGTAAATAATGGACGCTTAGAGCAGCGGATATTTTCTGAAAGTTAAACATTCCCACCGCAAGGCTCCCACACCGACACTCGTTCACCGCTCTCTTTCAGGTTTCTCGGCGGGACAACAACTACTGCTAAGGAAACGTGAGAAATTCATAAAAAAAAAGGACAGTAGAATGCCTGTGAGAGCATCTGCAGTGCTATAACGTGGGTAAGTTAGTTCAGGATGCTGCGTCTGCTATCCTGTACTGAGGGAAAGGCAAAGGGATGCGATAGGCGTTCCTAGTGTTACGCAGTATCACCGTCGAATCCTACGTCCCACAGTGTACAGCCACAATTTGTCACAAAGTCCCGTGTCTTTTGAGTAACGTAGCAGTGCCTTCATAGCGGATGGCGCTGGTGTTCGCGTAGGCCGATTTGCGAGGCGCTGCATAGAACACTCGGTTGCGGTGCCGGCAAGCAACAAACGGGCTTCAGTAGCGAGTGGGCCTAGTTCACTCGCCCTGGGCGTATCCGCGGAGAGTGCATTGTTGGCGTAATAAATACAGAGCGGATTTGCAAACTCCGAGCACGGGTTGCCTTGATTACTCCAGCGTATAAGACACAATAAATGCTGCTTTAGCGTCGTTTGTCGCGCTCATTATCGAAAGGCAATTTTCTTTATTACGGCGAAAATGGTGCACTCTGCCCTATAGTGGACTGTGTTGCGGACCAGTGTATTTACCTTGCGTGCTTCGATCCGGGAATGGCGCTTCTATGGTGTCTGAGCATTGAGATATTACGGTGTTGAAATAATTCCGGATGTTTCATCAGAGTCTCTTTTCACGGACCAGATATTTTTTACATGTAGTAAATCGATAAATCGTTCTTTTCTTTGAAGCCTCGTGGCAGATCCCTCTGTTAACGTAGCCAGTATGCCGTGGAAGCTAACAGAGAAAACGTCTTTAAAGAAACATGTTGGCATTGAAATGAAATAGAAATTTTGCATTATATCATTCTGTGCATCCCTTCTTTTACGCTCCATAAAACTATATAATACGAGCTGGAACATATATTACAAGTTCAGGAACTGAGCAAATTAATGTAATCGTGAACTGATAGATAATGGCATATATATCCATTTGACAGAGTTGCCACTGCCAAAAAAACTAGAAATCTGGGTTTGTGCGTTTGGTAGCAATAAACGAACAAGAGCTGCATCAGCTTAAGAATATCCTGAAGCAAGATGCGTGATCGGACTAGTTGGTTACGTATATATTTATTCGAACACGTAATCACCAATTCAACTACCGCGTTACCAATTTGCGAAACAGCGCAAAGCCATTTCAGTTTTTTTTCTCGAAAGGAACGAGATAGCTTAGAAAAGCACATCATTCTCTCAGCAGCCAAGATATGTCAAATCTTGATCAGGCAAGGAACTGAGGCGCGTACAATCCCTATTGGCAATAACCATGGCCCCATCTGTCAACCTTGGACAATAGCCTGCATTATTTACAAAGAATGCAAGGGATCACAAGTGGGAGTGATTGTTGCACGAAATAATCTCTGTGCAGAGTTCCGTTTTTTTTTCTCTTGAAACATTAGAGATATTGAAAAATACTGTCGGTGCGGTGCGGAGCTACGATTCTTTGGCAACCCTAAAACAAAACTTTCACATTCACTTACGATGCGAGTTAGATTCCTAAAATTATACTAACCTATTTGCACATTTCAAACTTTCGGAGAGTGCATTCTTGCCGAGTCAGAACCTGTCATTCTACGCAGTCCTCTTAAGTCACAACAAACGACAGCTCATTGTCTGTTACGAATACTGACTCATTTGTTTCGTACTTATCGAAATTCGCTACGAGCGCAGTTGCTTCTAAGCCACGCTCGCTACAAATGCGATTATACGGCATTGATCGCTCGCCACGAGAGCACCGGGTCTCCGGCATCGCTCGCTAAGACGGAATGGCGAAATCGAATACGAAGGAGCAAACGGGGAAGCACGTGCACTTCGGGCAAAACAATGAAAAAAAAAAGGTGCGCGGAAGCCACACGAGGAGGCGAGATGAATGTTGTTCCTGAGAAACACTGGAAGCGAATTCGTGCTTGGGTGAGCGCACCGCAGAGCAAGGAACGCGGCAATCCTATCGTCGTTCGCTTGGCTGCCCCGCCACGGGAGTTGAGGTGCGCCTTTGCAAGTTGCATATACGTCGTCTGCGGCTGTGATCCTATAGAGATTGTTTCGGCCTACAGGGATTACGTGCGGCGTTCCCATTCCTACTGTGAGCACAGAAGAGCGCGTTGTGGAAAGTTTGAAGCAGCCGATTAGCATTGCTTGATGCCCTTGTCTGACGAGAAGTTTCGCGGAGGTACCGCTTCTCCGCATGTTGGGAGAGAGCGTCGGCCCTGTTGGTAAACCTAGAGTGAGCATCAGCTAGCCTCATTTCCCAGGATAGAGGGAGAGAGAGAAATTCAAAACAGGAAATGCAGGGAGGTTAACCACACGCACGTCCGGTTTGCTACCCTGTACTGGGGGAAGGAGTATGGAGAGGAAAGAGAGAGGAGATGAAATCAGGCTCTGTCCTAGGGGTGAACGAATAGCTGTGCTTGTGTTCGAAAATATCGGTAATGGTAAGGAAGTGCAAAGGCGCTCTTTAAATCGCCACGCTTGAACCACGCTTTCCGCTGAGGCACTGAAAAAAGTGCGTTTAGAGAAGACGAAATCCTGGTGAAATCGGCAATGGAAAACAAAGATGGAAGGCGACGGCTAGGTTTGTTATTTTCGCGTTATTCATGTTTAACTAAACAGAACGTATACGCGTCCGAACCCTAACCCACGCATCTTCCCACTGGCTGTCATAACTAAATGAATTCATTTTTCCCCTAATAACGGATGTGACAACTAAATTTCGGCGAGCGAAAATACCGGAAAGATTTACGCGAATAACGACAGCTGTGTGTAAATTGGCGTTGGCTATGCGAATGAGGAGTTTCCTATCATATTGCTAAACTAAATATTTAGGTTATCTAGGTGACTCCTAATAAACTTGCTCAATCTACGCGGGAATGAAGGCAGATTGCGTTGAGGACGTTCGAACAATTACCAACGATGCAGTTTAAAGGAACTTACTTTTGGTGCGGTCTATTTTTCCGACGAACAAAGAGAGCCCAGAAAATAAATGGAACCTCATAACAAGTGCGCGCGCCTTGTATTTCAGCGCTCGCATACGTAACTCTAGTAAAATATGGGCCAGCTTATCGCACTTTAACGAACGGCTGCACTCTTTCCCCGGCGTTTCAGCATATTTCAGCGCGCATCTTCGGTCCCCACCGAACGCGAAGCCCCCGGCTTTAGATGTGCCTAAGATGCACGGCGTACTGGATGACGACGTTTACGTCACCGACATTGCAGATGGCTCATGTGATAAGCGTTGGCCGCAAACCTGCCGCGCCGCTGGTGTCAGTGGTTGCCGCGAGGTGGCGTTAAGTTTGATCACTGCTCGAGGGTAGTGCCGCGGTCGTTTGCGCTGAAAAAGATATGTCCGTCCATTCGGGTCTCGCATGCGCGTTTCATTGCTTGTCGGCTTGAAGTTCACCAGTACGCTGACTTATTCCTCGTCTCCTAGCACGTAATGGCCTTCGGCAAGCCTGTGCGTCAAGGCGCCTGCGTGTGGAATGTTATAGTGGTGTGTTTGTGACTGCCTGAGTTACAGCCAGGACTGTTGGTTGAACGGTGTTAACTCTGCTGTGACCCATGACACGTGACGGGCAAGGTCTTTTACGCGTTCACACGAAGATGTTTCGTTTCGTCCCGAATCATCACGATCTTGAGGAAATAATGGACACTTTGGTGACGAGACCTGTATCCCGGAGCTTCTCATTTTGAAAGAGAAGCCTTGGACTTTACTTGTCACCTCCTGCTGACGGGTATTTTCTTGTCTGATCGGGGATTACAAGGATACGAGCCACTTCGAATTTGCAAGTTATGTACCGCGCCGTCTGAGGTATGCTCGAGAGTGCTGGTTGCTCTTGCTTCAGAAATACGTGCGTACACAACAGCACATCTCCAGACCGATCCCAGCCGCACCTAATCACATGGACCAAGATTCAATTGCAACGGTGATCGTGAGCAAAGGTTCGTCTTCGCTATAAGTTTAATGCATGACTTCCAACCAATTTCGTTAAACTTCCATAAAATTTTATTTTATTTTCTTTGGGCTAGCCCTAGACAGCATCACTGCGGCCGAATCACGATAGCCCCCCTGAAATCGAGCGCAAAGGTTTGAATAAGCGGTGTGCTGCTTAATCATTTGTACAAGTGTCAGGTTATTACGAGAGAACATTGAGCCAGATCGTCAAAATGCTCGTGATATGCCGTAGAAATAATACGTGACATCAATATTAGAGAATCGGATCAAAATACAGGACATAAAAGGACAGGTGCTCTAGTCAGCAAAGTATTTGAACCGGAGGCTCGCCGAAAAGGTGAATATATCCGTATTTTTCCACGCAAACTAAAATTGTAGGCCTGCTGGACAGGTCCCACTGTCAAGTTTGGTGTGTAGTCTTATATTTCAAGTCATATTCCCGTGCAAAGAAGAAAATGAGCGTTAAGTTGAAGCCTCTCCTTGTAAACGTTATCTCAGGGGCGTACATGCTGACAAAGAAAACTTGTCGGCAACGCTAAAGTTCAGTAATGTGCCACTAAAATGCGTGTTATTTGAGTAAAACTTTCTGCTGGCAAGTACATATTGATTGCGAAAAGGGCCCGGAATGGAGGCACAACCAGCTTCTATATTCGTGTTCGTGCATTTGCGCTATCAGCACCGATAGAAATATGAAAACAGCAGCGCGTTGCGTTCTCTGTGTAGCACACGCTCGCGGTAAATGGTCGACGCCAATGTTTGTAGCGAGACAAGCTCTGGTTTGCCCGGGGGGGGGGGGGGGAGTAATTGGCATCTTTTTTTAATCGGCAGTGATGAGGGCCAATATCCCACTTGCGGTCAGTTGGTTTCTCCATTCACTCTCGTGTCTATTTATAATTTCATTATTTCAATTAAGAGGTAAAAGTAATTTCCCTTGTCGTGTCCTTGGTGTTATATATATATATTTATATATATATATATATATATATATATATATATATATATATATATATATATATATATATATATATATATGGCTTGCACTAACGTCATCGTGATCACCATGCTGGTGCATCGGCAAAGTGATAAGCTGGGTGCGTGACGTCACGAGAAAGATATCAATATATATATATATATATATAGTTACTAATCATTTTCAGTATCGTTTAACAGTCAACATGGACTACATGGCCACAATTAGTACATGACTGGGGTAGTTGGAGAAGTATCAGAGAGGCCTTTGCCCCGCAGTGGGCGTGACCAGGTTGATGATGATGATGATAACAGTCACCTGGTCCCGAATGTGCACTGATGCGCCATTCAACCAGTCATCTGTATTTGTAGGTTCCATACTCTTTGGGAATCAGTAAACAATATTTTGTGGGAGCGCTTTGTGGGTTACATAGAGACTGTGCATAGTCGTTAGTTCTGTGAACACGGCCTCACATTCGTAGGTAGACTCGAAGACACCGTGTAAACGCACTAGTATTCAAAGCAGCTTGTTAATTCGATTGTCCGCTTGCGATGGCCACGTGTAATCACAACTCTTGCGGCTGCTGATCCGGCACCAGAACGGTGACCTCAGTTGCCGTTCACCAAGGACGTGGCGAAACGAAAGCTTAAGGAAAGCCCCCGCCAGCTCGGGTGCTAGTTCCTTCTTTCCCTTTCTTCGTGTTGCTACGTTGGACAATATGCGGCGGCAGCGGTGCATATTTTTTGCAAAGGAGCGCTGTGACCGTTGGGCAAGCTTCACCATCGCCCAAACAACCACTTCCCGCTCGCCTCACAATAAGCGGTAAGCGCACGTGGGCTTAGTTTTGACGACCCCCTTTGTGCGATCATCAGGGCATCCGCTTTGTTTGGGCTGGCGCCGCGCACGAAGCTCATCCAGCCATGGGTAGCCGTGCAACGCTGGCAACGGGTGCGAAAGTCAAGCTCTGTCGCCGCTTCTTGACTTGTATGTGGTTGGGCATAATGCATGCTTGACCTCTGCTAGCACAGTGTGACAGTGCGTTGATGAATGTTGTAGCACCAGAGTCAGTGAGGAAGGGGGCAGAAAAGGAGCAGGAAGGATGCGATCCCCATAGTACTTGAAACACTCTCGTCCAGCTTTAAAAATAGTTACGGCCGAGGTTCCACAATCTTTGTTTCACTAATTCACGGTCAGACAAGTGACGGTTGCCGTCAATGCGCAGGTGACAGAATCGGAGGCTGCAGGCCCTCACTGAACCGCCTACATTTAGCCACAACGACCACCGTCCCCGAGGGTTTGTGGTGGAGCTGACTGTGCCTCTTAACTGCGCTGTTCTTTGTGGGTGAGTGCTCACGATCTGAATGTTTGTTATGCTGACTTGCTTGTGTCTTACGGCTGGAAAACTCAACTGCTGTTTCGATTCGAGAATGGGCATTGACTTGGGCCAATGCATTGTGAGGTTACCTTCTGCTCCATTCTATTGCATGTTTGTCATACACAACGCGGGATTGGCTGATCGTTCTGATAAAGTAAGCGGAGCGCCTCTTAAGCAACTGAATATATGTGAAAGGGAAAACAATTGAAATAGAATCGTCCTGTTATCACGGCCCCGGTCAAAAGTTACACAGAGAACGAGCCCTCTGAACCGTGTCAATGAAGACGCAACCATAGATTTTGATTGGTTACTACTAAATTGTTCTTGCGAAAAAAAGCAACTTTGGTATATTGTTTCTTGAGTCTAATGCTTGAAGTGGGCTATTCGCACGAACTAACCCTTTTCTTCTCAAGAGACTGTGGATCGCTATTAGAGAAATCTAGGGTTGCATTCTTAGGTAGCCAAGGTACACGGTGAGAGAGTCAAAAAAGTACATGTGTTTTCTCGTTCCATCTTTAGTCTTAATTGTTGTAAAGCGCCAACGCTAGCGTCATAAACCATGGAAAGCACAGTTTACGTTTGAATTGGTCACAGAACCCTAAGTATTTCACAAGCGCCTGCAAGTGCCAGGAAGTGTTTCAATAAACAGAAGCGCGGGTTGTTAGGGAGCTAACAAACGCGAAGCAGTGCTGGAGATAACAAATAAGGGGCTGTAAATTTGCATATCGAGACCGTGTTGTCCTATCCAATATTATTTGAAAACTCGTCCTGTAGTCATCCGCAATTGCGTCACAATGTCTAGTTATTTTACTGACAAAATTACCCTAATGTATCATCACAAAAATATTTTATTACCCTCTGGTAAAATTTTATTTTGGTTAAATAGTATACCAAAGCCACATTTTGTTTCTAGAAGGTACTGCGCGAAAGAATGCTTGACTCAACAATAGCCACACGGAGGTCAATATCCGCTGTATCAAAATTCTAATGCCGCTGTGCAGATCTACGGAAAGACGTAGACACTTTCAATGTTCAAACATTCATTACGGACTTTTCCTTCGAAGAAGTACACCTTGGAACTTAAAGACAGTTAAGCATAGCAACATGAGCGTTTTTCTATTGCGCCTACAATCATCTCCATCCTGCCACCTCATTCATAGAAAAAAATAAAAACAATTTTGCACGGTGCATTGCATCATTTAGGTTGATTGACAACACTTACATCCGAATAACACAGCGCGCAGAAAAAAATACACAAAAGAGACTTTCCCTGCTGCATTATTATTATTTTTTTGATGCGCTGCTTCAGTCAATTGTGAGCCCTAGGCTATTTCTTTCAGTATTCACTTTGCACGGATTCTCGGTTGTGAATCAACTTTTTCCTAGTCGCTTGCGCCCACTGCATTGATTACATTACTCCGGAGCACAGCTCGAACCGTATTGGAAAGAGACAGAAAGACCTGATACTATTTCACTTGTTTTTAATACGGAAGTCATTTAAAACCGGGTAGCAAGTCTTGCTTACCTGTACTTCTCCCGCAACATTACGTTACTTGAATTAATTCTGTATCTATGTGGCTTTTCTGTTCGCTGTGAAATTACAGGTCACTTCATTGTTTCGTAAATATGTCACTGTTATGACATTCTAGCTCTCTAGAAACGTGAAATGGTGGTGTACCACCGTTGCACGTTTCTCTGGAAATGACTGCACATTCAAAGCTGGCGTTCCAAAGATCACATCCATCTTCACGTTGGCAGTGCGACGCAGAGATTATGACCACCTCCTTGATTACATAATTCTGTCAGGAAAACTGTTTTTAAACAAATTACATAACCATGCTCGACTGCTAAAATGAGTATGTTTATGAACTACCCGCTCCTTTCTGTTACACCAAATGGCACTGAGAACAAGCAAATACAGTGCAAAAAAAAAAGCTTTCAGCGCATATCAGCATTGCTTGAATGCCCACCCTTTTTTTTCGGCCGTATAGCAGATGCTGTGCGTAAAGCCCTATAGGTGCTTCGATCTATGTGCGGCTTCCACGAAAACAATTTTATAGAAAGAGGGGGTTCTCGTCGGATCCCACAGACTACTACTGAAAGACGTGCGATAGAGAAGTGTCTTTTTTTCTTGTATCGCTCCTGCTGCAAAACTTGAAAGGAGGAAACACAGAAATGCACACTTGACGGAATCTCAAGGAGGAATTTCTAAAAGCGAGGGTCGCGTGGGTGTAGCTAAGGGCAGCCCTAACGCAGTATAGGCCCGGACTCGTAGAAGGAATATCTCTGAGAGCACTGCTTCCCACGACAATGTGCAACAGCTCTCGCAAAAAAACTATTTTTTCTTCAACAGGGCATCCAGTGACAAAAAGAAAGACTCCGCCAGCTCCCTCTCCCTTTTGGTATTTTCATTTCAATATGGGATCTCCCGCTCGAAATTCCTACACGACGGTAGCCACATCTCGTGCAACGTATATAGTCAGATTGCCCACGCGACCAATAGAGAGCCGCGCATCATATCTCGAGTCAGGCAGGCAGGCGAGCCAACAGCGATGAGATTGTCGCATTCTTTTCTCCACGTCACTCCTTCTCCCCCGCCGCTGGGAGCACGCACCTCAGATTTCTCCGTTACTTTCTCAGGAACCACTTTCACTTCGCATTCTCCTTATTTTTATTTACACCGCGTTCACTTCAGTTATTTACCTCTTATGCGAATCCAAGCTTCTTTAAAACTTTTGCTTTCATCGTCGCCGCCTCGAAACTTCTATTTTCGTTTCTATTCTACGTGAACACTGTTTGCAATCAGACACCCTCAGTGCGAGTAGCAGATATTGAACTTTCTTAGGAGACAGTTCGTGGCGCTTCTTCTTGTGACTTCTTTTTTCAAAACGCCGAAGTGAACAAAAGGATGCAACTTTGTTGCAGAAGCCTCAATGGGCAACTGTATGAAAAGCATTGCGGAGTGACTTACGGGGACCTCTTTGTAAACCGACAAGGCCACATTGATTTTACGCTGCTGGATTCACAAGCGTCTTACTGAATTGCGTACCGTGAAGGTCATCTAGGGTCAGTATGTGTACCGCACACTCGATCAGGTATTACCGTATTTTCACGCAAGTGACGGGAAAACAAACACCAGGCGAGGGGGTACTTTTAGCACTCAAGAAAAGGAAAGACAATATGACGCAATATTAACATGAAGCGATGTCGCAAAGAAGCAGGAAACGCCGTAAATGAAAGCGGATACTCGCAGCGCTTCACTTATTGTTACTGCAAACTACCTTTGTGAAACTAAGGTTGAAGGACCAGTGTGTAAGTCTTTGTCACTGTCGGCGAGAACAGCATCTTCGGTCGTGAGATCCAGCAGCGTTATTGTGCCAACAGCGCCTCAAGATTTCCCGTCATCCAATCACACACCGCGAAGCCGTTCGTGGATTGCACGGTGATGCACCGCGCGACATCAAAAACCGCTCACTTGACACACCTGCTCAACAGCGCTAATCGTATTTCTCAAGCTTACGTTTCATACGCCATAAACACAATGATGCGGCACTGAAGCGTTGTAAATCAGAATAAGGACGGTGCAAGAACACACAGTGGCAACGGCCAGATGGTCACTCTTGCGCGAAGTGGCAGTCGGCACAAAGAGCACGACAAGCACACTCTAAAGATTATAACACCGTTGTTAATGTATAAAGAGCGTTCTGTTTTCGCGTGGCTAACACGCTCACATTGAAGGGGTAAGACCAAATTGTTGGTGGGAACCAATGATGGCACCAAAGAGATTGCTTGAGTGGAAGCCGCCTATGTCGAGCTAGGGTGAAGCCGATGGCGGCCATCTTGCGGAGGGCAAAAAGTGGCCCGCCAAGAGTTTCGCATCGCTGTTCGCCGACTTTTGCAGTAGTTTTTAATTGCTTAATGGATTGTCAAGTTCTAATGCAACACCGCGGGCTATGAGGCGAGCAACGTTGGAGGTCTTCGGATTACATATTTCCGAATACCGTGGCATTTTCCTATTTTATCGGTGTCAATACACAATTTTCTCAATGTAAAAAAATTGCCGTCATTGAAATTATTCGTCTTCCTTACTGCAGTGTAGAAATTGATCAGTCGTGAAAGCTGTCATAACAAAAAGTCATTAGAAACTTAAAATGTAGCATGACAAATAGCCTTACATGCAACAAACATGAGTATTGATTATTATCTTCGTGATCATCAGGTGTAGCTGTGGCTTTAGCATCCTCATTGCATGGAAGTTCTGAGAACTTTGGTGGCGGCCGTTTTCTGTTAGCCTGAAATATGAAATTTTGCTTTACTTTAGAGCAAAACAACGCTTTTCGTCACCTTATTTAAATGAGAAGAATAATTGTAATTTGTAAACCGCTTGTACGCCAACTCTCCTAAAAAAACGCGAGCGCGCTTGCACATTTCGGGGTGCGCGCACCAACGCGCAATGGCAAGGTACGATGACTCGAGACACACACATCTGCGGCGATGTTTTTGCCCTCGCAAGAGGGCGACGCGGCGGCTTCACTTGATGGGTTCTCCCTCCACTTCAGCAGTTCTTCTTTAACCTCCTTGGATGGCCGGCACCTTGCTTGCCGACTTTTTCTTGCAAGTAAAAATTATCACAGCAGTGATAGGCGACATAAAACCCCTGTAAAGTTTCATTTGTATCGCAGTGAAATATTCCTGTAGGATATTTCTGTGTGCCCAAAGCTGTCAGAAGAACTTAATAATTTTCACCGATGTCTTTTGTGATCGCACGTCTAGTTAGAGCGGCGTCGTCCCCCTCTACAAATTTTTGTAAGGCTCTAACCAGAGGGTGTGTACCCTGTGATCAGTGAAAGCCCTTACCAGTGGAAACATTTTTACAGTGCAGGTAAATATATATATATATATATATATATATATATATATATATATATATATATATATATATATATACATGCCGGCAATATCATTACTAATATGGATGAGATAGTTCAAGTGGCTGAGGATTTCTATAGAGATTTATACAGTACCAGTGGCACCCTCGACAATAATGGAAGAGAAATTCGTCCAGAGGAACTCGAAATCCCAAAGGTAACGCCGCAAGAAGTGAAGAAAGCCTTGGGAGATATGCAAAGGGGGAAGACAGCTGGGGAGGATCAGGTAACAACAGATTTGTTGAAGGATGGTGGAGAGATTGTTCTAGAGAAACTGGCCACCCTGTATACGCAATGCCTCATGACATCGAGCGTACCGGAATCTTGGAAGAACGCTAACATAATCCTAATCCATAAGAAAGGGGACGCCAAAGACTCGAAAAATTATAGACCGATCAGCTTACTCTCCGTTGCCTACAAACTATTTACTAAGGTAATCGCAAACAGAATCAGGAACACCTTAGACTTCTGTCAAGCAAAGGACCAAGCAGGATTCCGTAAAGGCTACTCAACAATAGATCATATTCACACTATCAATCAGGTGATTTTTATTAACGATATAGCTAAGAACATCCAGTCGAGCCTACGATTGTACGCAGATGACTGCGTTGTTTACCGCTCGATAAACAATCCAAATGACAGCAAAATCCTTCAAGAGGACCTTAATAAAATTTCGAACTGGTGTACCACTTGGTGCATGACTCTAAATGAATCAAAATGCAATTACGTGTGCTTTTCTAGAAAAAAAAAACTGACGTTTCCCATTCTTACAGGCTAAATAATCCGACAATTTCGAACGTAACAGGGGCCAAGTACCTCGGCGTTCACTTCTCAAGCGATCTGACTTGGCAAGATCACATTGCAGAGATTGCCGCGAAAGGGAATAACACACTAATGTTCTTGGCTCGAAATTTTCATCCCTGTCCTCTGGCAACCAAAAAGTTATTATACACGACATACGTAAGGCCTATCCTTGAATACGCGTGCACGATGTGGGACCCTTATCAGGACAACCTTAAGTACATCTTAGAGCGCGTGCAAAACCGAGCGGCACGCTTTATCACTGGGAGCTATCGCAGATCTAGTAGCGTCACACAAATGAAAATACGCCTAGCGCTTACGACGTTAGCCGAACGCCGGCGCTGCTTGCGTCTCAAATTTTTTCATAAGACCTTTTACAACCATACTGGCATTAATAAACCAAAATACATGCTTACCCCGCATTACATATCCCATCGCCGTGAACACCCATTAAAAGTAAGGCCAATGAAGTCAAGAACGAACTTGTTAAAGTATTTTTATCCCAAAACCATCAATGAATGGAATGCTCTGCCTCAAGATACTGTTTCTAAAACATCAAATTCAGCCTTTTTCAATGAACTGCTTGACATGTGATCATTTCGCGTGTTTCGATGTTCTTTCTTTCTTTATTTTTCTCTCTTTTTATTTTTCGCGTTTGCTTGCCTACTACATGTATTTCTGAGTGTATATCTGTACATATAGTCCATTTCTTCTTTTTTTTCCTTTTTGTTTTGGGGTAGTTATGCTGCCTGCACTGCATTATTCGTCACCGTGTTTTTTTTTTCTTTTTTGTTATGTAACCATAATTACAACTGTTTAACATATGTATCACTCCCCCCCCCCCACTTTAATGCTCTCTGAGCGAATGTGGGACTGTATAATAAATAAATAAATAAATAAATAAATAAATACATACATAGAGAAATGTGCGGAATATAACCAACCCTTATATATAGCTTTCATTGATTACGAGAAAGCGTTTGATTCTGTCGAAACCTCAGCAGTCATGGAGGCATTACGGAATTATTGTGCAGACGAGCCGTATGTAAAAATACTGAAAGATATCTATAGCGGCTCCACAGCCACCGTAGTCCTCCATAAAGAAAGCAACAAAATCCCAATAAAGAAAGGCGTCAGGCACGGAGATACGATCTCTCCAATGCTATTCACAGCGTGTTTACAGGAGGTATCCAGAGACCTGGATTGGGAAGAATTGGGGATAAAAGTTAATGGAGAATACCTTAGTAACTTGCGATTCGCTGATGATATTGCCTTGCTTAGTAACTCAGGGGATCAATTGCAATGCATGCTCACTGACCTGGAGAGGCAAAGCAGAAGAGTGGGTCTAAAAATTAATCTGCAGAAAACTAAAGTAATGCTTAACAGTCTCGGAAGAGAACAACAATTTACAATAGGCAGCGACGCACTGGAAGTCGTAAGGGAATACATCTACTTAGGGCAGGTAGTGACGGCGGATCCGGATCATGAGAGGGAAATAATCAGAAGAATAAGAATGGGCTGGGGTGCGTTTGGCAGGCATTCTCAGATCATGAACAGCAGATTGCCATTATCCCCCAAGAAAAAAGTATATAATAGTTGTGTCTTACCAGTACTCACCTACGGGGCAGAAACCTGGAGGCTTACGAAAAGCGTTCTACTCAAATTGAGGACGACGCAACGAGCTATGGAAAGAAGAATAATAGGTGTAACGTTAAGGGCAGAAAAGAGCAGATTGGGTGAGGGAACAAACGCGAGTTAATGATATCTTAGTTGAAATCAAGAAAAAGAAATGGGCATGGGCAGGACATGTAATGAGGAGGGAAGATAACCGATGGTCATGAAGGGTTACGGACTGGATCCCAAGGGATGGGAAGCGTAGCAGGGGGCGGCAGAAAGTTAGGTGGGCGGATGCGATTAAGAAGTTTGCAGGCATGGCATGGCCACAATTAGTACATGACCAGGGTTGTTGGAGAAGCATGGGAGAGGCCTTAGCCCTGCAGTGGGCGTAACCAGGATGATGATGATGATGATGATGATGATGATGATGATGATGGTGATGATGATACGCATGTGCGTGTGTGACGGAAGTAGTTACTGGGATCCGGCACTTAATAACCCGAAAAAATTTCGGATGCTCCTAGTAGCGCATATAACCAAATATTTAGTTTTGACGTTGGACTACATATATGTATTATAAACATTAAAAAAAGGCTTACATGAAAAAGGCACTTTAAGGTCCTGAATATGTGATATAGGCACCAATATTGGCAACGCAGCCTTAGTTTATTAAATAATTGACGGCTGTATATATTTCCAGCATTTTTAGCAGCTTAACTCAACACGAAGGAAAGCGTATGTATCGAGTACACAGCGCGGGTGTACGCAAAAATTAAGCCTTTGCAATCTTTAAACGTGAAAAAAGAAAGAGAAAAACGCGAGAAATATTGCAATTCAGAATCGGTACAACATAAAGAATGGCGTACGCATGTGCTACAGGCGATATTTCATTTTTGCCTCCAATTTTTGTGTGTGTATGCCGCGCATCAGCACAACGCGAGCAGCATTCGACTTATTTTTTCAAGCGGACCTCTCTAAGGAGTGAACGATCGCACTGCCAAATACAATAGCTCTTAAAGAACGATGTTACGTTTCCCACATGCGTCAAATTTAGATAGCGCTTCGCCAATGGTCTAGAAGACAATAACCTTCTTCGCCTTAAGACTTATATATGGCTCTCGCTTCGATTCCGGCTAAGCAAGAGAGTCTCGAACATTCATTTTTTCACCCTCCCGCATCGAAGCAGTTAAAGCCACCCGCCGTTGCCCGCCAAATTGACACCCAGTGGTAATAAAGTGGTTGCCCTATTCAAAGCGCCACCATTTTCGCCACCCCTGCATCATCCGCTTGGAGTTGTGTGCGTATCGAGAATGGGACCAAAAATTGACAGAATTGCAAAAGACAGGAACGTGTAGGGACAAAAAAAAAGCAAAAACAAAAAGAATTCGCGACAATCACTACTCGATTCACCCCACGCTTATACAAAATCACTCTGCGAGCAGTCGCGGCGATTCTCCGCTGCCTTTCCATCTCGGTCGCATAGAGCCACGCTCTCCATCTCTGCGCCGACGCAAAAGGTGTGGCACATGAACGGTCACTTATCACGGGCCATTTGGCGGCTGCGCGATGTATAGACAGGGAAATATATAAATATTCTCCATGGGGCAGAACTACAAACTTTTTCTTCGTTCCCTTTCTTCACCATTTCGAGGACGTCTCCGTAGGAGCAGTAAACGACGACCGCTTGTTTCTATAATATTTCTAATCGGATCGCCTTAAGTATATCAGTTTCTTTTAGCATCGTCATTGTGTATGCAGCCAACTCATAAGCGAGTCACAAAAGAGGAAGGTAAATGCCTGCGCATTATCACTGGCGACGGGAGAGAGGTGTATCGTACAGAAGTCGTGAAACAGAAGTGTCCCTCCCCTTCAGGACTGTGCAACGATACTTTGCAATTGTATCATGATACGATACACGATACTCTGGCAACAAGTATTTGAGGTAGAGGTGCCAGATACTCCATCAATTACTGTATCCGATACGATACTTTCCATCGATACTTTCCAAACACCTCTATCTGTATCCTAAGATACCTCGATATGTTCGCAACTGTGTTATTGTATAATGTAGCAACCAGCGCGTGTGCGCAGAGATGTTTGCCTGGATATGTAACTCTAACCAAGCTTGTTTCATATGAATGAAATATCTGTTACTATATCCACTTTTTTGTCGTTCTTGCTCAAAGTATCTATATTGTCTTTAGGAAACATTTTATTGCGGTTGCTTTAGGTGCTTAACGTGAAAGTTCTTTATACGCGGCGCTGTCAGCGGTTTTTGCTTGTCGCTTTTGTAGTTGATGGGAGTCGCTGCTCTGGTTGCCAAATAACTGGAGGGTCGACGTCTAATTACAAGAACATCTGTAGGAAGGCTCTGCAGGATGGCGCAAATACTGCTGGGGCGTTTTACCTTGGCCGTAAAACTATTAGCGTTTACGCAGTACCAGATCACCGGAATGGTGTAAAGCAGCAACAATTAAAGCTGGTTGTGACATTTCTGTTCGATGCATCGTGTACACAGAGAGCACATATAGCTGCAATGATTTTTCGTATTCTATGTATCAGCTGACGTAAAGCTTTCGTTAGCTAGATATTTATTAACGTGCAATACTTTTACGATTTTTCTTCTACAAGAAATCTTGTACAGCAAAAAAAAGCTTCATACGTATTATAGTGGAACAAAGCGTTGCAGGATACCGCCGCTATTCCCACTACTCCCACTTAAGCTCAGATTACTTGGCAATTTGTAACAGTAAGAAATATAAGGGTGAGCTAAAAATAAAATAAAAATATATCTAAATGAAATGCAAAGGCGGTTCCTTGTCACACAATCACGTCGAATACGTGGAAACACAGTACAGACGGCACCATTAATAGCTATGACATTTAGGCATGACATATTCTCAACTTACCTGTTAAGGTCACACAATCGACAATCCAGTGTCTGTGGAAATTTAGGTGCCTTAGTGGCAGCAGTATCAGCTTGAGAAGCGGAGTTAAGCCAACGTTTATAGTTTCTCACAGTGATGTTGCGATAACAGTATCCTGTAACTTAGGATACACGATAAATTATTTCATGTATAGGAAACACAGATACTGATACACGTATTGCCACACGTATCATGATACAGATACAAGATAACCAAAGAGTATCTAAGATAGTATTTAAGATACATGTGTCTTTGATATTGTCCACTTCACCCGCTGCAGGAGTAGCAAACTGAAGTTGTCATAGCAACGGTAGCAGGCACATGGGAGAGAAAGAGGACTGACTGCGCGCACACGTGAAATAGCGTGCTAAGTCTGTATAGGGTGTGCCAGCTATCGTGCACCGCTATAATTTTTTTTAAAGGTGGGAACATACACTTGGTTATCTTCGAGTAGAATGACCCGTCTTCTCTAAAAACACGATGCATGATACCTGCGACATCCTATATAAATGCATGCAGGGACATTTCGACGTGAAGTACTGTATTATAGTGCCCTCGTTTCTTTCTGCGCAAGCCGATGGAACATACGAAAAGCGATATGGACGAAGTATGAGGCAGTGCTTGTATTTCAGTCGCTTGAATATATCGTTTTATTTTATTTGTATTTCTTACAATTGTGTTAAGCTGACTTGTTGCTGGCGTGAGTGAGCTATGAGGTGTGGACTCTCTTCTAAGGTTCATGCTGTATGTAAAGTGAGTATCCTTTGGAATGGAGGAGTTGTAATAGCATAGATGATGATATCTTCAGAAAATCCTGGCAGTGTCTTCGCAGTAAAACTGGAATTTGCGGACTAATACCAGCTGAATCTAGCGTTCATTGGCATGATGGCGCGGATTGACCGACACCTATAGAGGCCTACCTCGATATGGCACTATTTTCACTTTTCTCGATTATTATTCTGGAAATAGTGAAAGCAAAAAAAGTTTCCACGAGATGCTATTCACGTTTTCATAGATGTACGAAACTATTTTCCTCCGCAGGCGGTTTCTCATGAAAACATGAATACCTCACATGGCGCAACCAAAGGACCACTATGAGTAGGCTTAGTCGCTATATAAAGCTCCTCAACGATTAAACTTCTTGGTGGCCACATGGAGCAGTCACTGCACCATTTTGCATAATAAGGAAAAGCATTGAAGAATCATCCTGAGCTTTTGCAACTCACTTCCCGCTCGTGGCAAAAAACTGCGCCAAGGCAAGACATCTTTCCTGAAACCTGACAGCACACTTAGCAAGAAATAACCATCTTCGCGCAGTTGGAAGTTCAAGGGATGGCTTTTCGGCCGTCAGAGAAGCGTTTGTAAATACTCTGTCGCTTCTGTCTAGATCACTTTTCCACAAGCTTATTGGGCTTATGCTCTTTTGATTTATCGGTGCTTGTGAAAAAGTACCAACCATGCCGACGCGGCAACTGTAGCTATTCTAACGCGCTATTTCAAACCACGCCGGTGCTCAGTCGTTCTTTCTTATCGCTCAGATGGGCCGTGCTCGGCCGCTGTAGGCGCAACTGTGGACGTATGTGACTGTAAGATTATAAGGAACTTCCTGTGGCCTTAATGGCATAATTGATAGTGCTAGTTGGTGTTTAAAACTACATCCCGTTGGACAACACACATGCTACCTCAATTGCAGATAAGAAGTAGCGCAATATGCCAAGTATTCCTTAACTTGTTAATTCCTAGACAATGTTGGTGCGTCTCTTCTTTCGCTAATGTTATCCAACCCAACGAAACCTTAATTTACAAGGTACACGAAAAAAAAAGGACTCGACCAACGTCTATTCTAAAGTGTCAGGTAGTTCAAGTGTACAATAGAATAAGCATTAAACATACCAAGTGATCACTTGAAAATATTGGGGGAGAATCCGTTTAGTCACTCGACACTGCAGGAGGAATCGGGCTGGATTTACACGAAAACATAGGTCTATTATCGAGTCCGCGCATGCGCAATGGTGTGCCAGAAGAACAACTAAATCGCGCCGGCCACAGATGTAGCGCAGTGCCGCCGTGTGTTGGGTGATTGGGCCGTTGATTCGGTGGCCCCCAGCCGCATCACATCGGTCACTAAATTTAGTTTCTCATATAAATCAGTTGTGTAGCATGGGGCATGCGCAGTATACTTATAGAAAATTGGCGTTATTAGAATAGTTAAAATTGCTTTTTTTCTACCTTAGGTGTTTCTCCCTGAACATTGTTTTCATTTGTGCCAGTTGATATACATATCATTGATTTTTGTTTGTCTTTCACGTGTTTCCTGACCTGTCTTTCTGGTAAAATTTAGTTATGATTGTCCAACATATACCCTTTTGCATGCATTAGCCGTTGATGTGTGAGTGCTTACATGTGTCTTCCAACAGATACATGTAAATATAAAAAAACTATTTAGTGCCGTTGCAGGTTCAGTCGTTTGGGAATGTGCATATTTAAACGCCATAAAGATGCTTGTAGTGATAAGTTCCATTTCTATAATCAAAAATGTGTTTATGCTTTTTGTCATTCGCTGAACTGTCTCCCTTTATGAAATGTATGTGGATTTTCTTTGGCGAGGCGGGCACCAGCAAAGTTGTTTTCCGAGCTTTTTTTCAATTACCTCGCGCATCCCGTTAATGGAAAATAAGGGTTATTATTATTATTATTATTATTATTATTATTATTATTATTATTATTATTATTATTATTATTTCTTTCTCTAAAATACAATGGCAGGCATTACAAAAACACGACAAGTACGCTTGTCAGTCGGGTAGTAAATAATTATACTCGTTAAGTTTCATAAAATAACTTTCACTGTTTGCCGAAATTCGACACTTCATGTCGATTCTGAGGGGACCGCTTAAACATCTCGGAGCTTCAAGCTAAGGGGACATACTAGGAGTTAGATAACACTAATAATTTTATGCGTGGAGCCGCAAGGGAGTTCAGAGCGTAGCATTGGAGAGCTTGACTTTCTGCTCGATGACCTGTCTGTGCAGCGGTGCACGGCATTCGTTATCCGACACCGCACGCGTTCGCTCGCTCAAACAGGCGACTGAATCATTTGCGAGTCTTCACGTAGCAAAGTGGGTGCCTGCGAACGGCTGAGGTGCGGCGCGATTCGGTGCCAGGCGTGCACAGACCTGTCAAATTCCATAATTCTTGCAATTAAACAGAAGCCGGTGTATCCAGATGGATCTGCTAGAGCGAACTTTCAGCCCATCGATAATTGCCTGCATTTTCCGCATAGCATTCGCTCTAACAAACGTGTCAATTTGGACTCGTAGGTAGTCCATAAAGTACGAAGGACGCGGACAGAAAAGAAAGCGCATGCGCGCTAGAAGTGCACTACTACCAATATTTTCTTCTCGTGATTTAATTACTGCTTTATACCCCACAGACACCAGTGGGAACTTACTATGTCTTCTGCTTGTTGCAGCAGCTTAAATTGCGTAACCCTATCAAGTGGCTACAATTAGGTCGGGCCAACTGGTCATTGCATAAATTGCCTGTTGCGAGGTCATTGTTTTAATGTAAGAAGTACTGCGGCCTCGTTGTTATCTTGTGTAGGTTGCGCTTCTTTCAACGATTGCTTGAGTACTGTGCACGCCGCTGACACGCCGACTGACAGGGCCATGTCACCGGCTTTGTGGACAGCACTCCTTTATTGTCAATTCTACACCCTCTCCGTTAACACACCTTCGTTCCTTGCCGCACCCACCTCCCTTACCCCCCCTCGCCTTTGGAAGAACCCTACCTAAATATACTGTGCCGACGAAAGCATATATCGCCTTGAAAAAGACAAGTACACTTGTCAAAACGCTGGCTCCGGCTTTCACTTTGTTCTCGTTTTGCTCGCCGTCTTGAGTTTCCATCTCCCGCCTTCCCCCTGTTTTCTTAAGGCAGTCAAGTATCACGAGCATTTGCGAAGTCCCATGCACGAGTAAAGCGAGCCGCAGAAGAAAGAAAAATGGCTCTTAGAGACACGCCCAATTCCGTATTCAAGTGAAAGTACCCGAAAGCGTCCTAGAAGAGGTACATAAATTGACTATTTCTCATACGAGACGGCTGGCGTATCTACAGATTGCTACACAACGGACTACGAATCTCCATAACTACAAAAATTTAATATAAGTATGACGTTGCACTAGAGAGGCATAAGGTAGCGGGATTGATTTGCAGCAGCTTCGGCCGAAATACAATTGGGCTGAGCAGCAAGATAGCCGTATATCGAGATTTCCGCACAAGTTAACGAGGTGTAATTAGTCAACATGCATCTGAACTGCCCACGCCCCCCTTTCCCACCAGTAGAGTCCTGTCTTGTGGACCTATAGTACTGCGTTGGGCTGTTCAAGCCAGTTATTCAATAAACATAGACACGAGTGCATCCGGAGGCCGGTTATTGAGTTGCTCACTCGACAGAAAAAAAAAGAACATCTAAGCCCTTCATGACAGATTTTGGGAGCCGAAATCCCATTAATTCTTCTTCAGTAGATAAGCTTCTGCTTATTCAATAATAAATTGCATGAAGCCTGTCGGCTTTGTCAAGCATTTAAAGCTTTTTTTTTTTGTATTGCAAATTGCAAGAAAGGTCTGTCCTACCTTTGCCGCTGACGCCGCAGCATTGGAGGGCAGGAGAAGATTACTCTTTAAAATGCCATAGAATAAGTATAATCAGAAAAAGGACATACCATGAGCTCTTATATGACTACGTTAGTGGGGTACCTCCATGTTATGCACCACTACTGATTTTTGTAAGCGGGCATTTCTTCATAAGAACCTTGTCAGCGTAGATTAGGCGGGTGGATTATCTCCACTTCCAGCGCGTGTCGTAAAAGGCATTCGCTTTACGTGGATGGCGCTTCCGGCTAATCCTACGTCCTATATGTCAATTTAAGCATCTCGAAAGCGTAAGACCCACATGAAAGCAAATAAAAAAAAAGATTAATTCAGCCGAACCCATGTAACGATGAGTGTCGACGGCATTGCGTTGAGCATCGCAGCCGTAAAGTCACACAACGTATTGCAACGCAGAAACATAGTATCTATGAGACGTCTACTAGTAGCACAGGGACTCTTCCCTCGCGTTACCCTATGAACAATCTGCGCCATCTAGCGATGCCGCCAAGAAGCGCGACCTCCTAAGTTCACGATGCGTCGGTACGAGCGAACGCTGATAAACGCCTCGCGTGTCAGCCAGGCTCCTTTCTCGCGATTTTTGTTTTCTGGACAGGCATCGCCACGTAGAGGCGCTGCCGAGGAGTCCTCCTGCGGTCACCGAGACAAGATGCATGGCGCCCCGTCGCGTGCAAACGCTGGTGATTACGGCCTCGCTGGCCGCACATACCATGGGACACACTCGGTGACCCAATTTGGCGTGAGGTTTATTGAAGATTGGCAAATATACACCAAGTGCAGTCATTACTCCACTCACTAAAGCGCTGGCGGGAAAGGCGATCATTTGAAAGTGGCACGTATGCCCAGGTGCATTTCTGGCGCCGCTTGATGAAGCGACTGGGACATTGCCCTTGAGTAACCACTGTGAAGTGGGTTTGATTGAGCCAAGCACTGGAGATATCCAAAAGTTTTTTTTTTTTTTTTGCTAATCGCACACTAAACTGGTCAAAATGGCGAAATCGTTTTCCCAAGATGCAGCCGAGCTCCTCTCGTGCGCTTCTCATTGCACAAGCTGCGCCATCCAACAGCGCTGGTTTCGTCCGGTCGAGCATAGGAGAAATTGAAATTTACCGTTTGTAGGTTGTAGAGCCGCGTATTTCTATAGTGGAAAACGCATAGTTAGCCGAGTTGGTGTCAAATAGATAAACTGAAAATGATATACTCCCGGACTCTCAAACTAAGGGACCCTTGTCAGGGTCACAGAGACAGAGACAAGCTTTAGTGTTAGCGTCGGAGAGGCTCGTATAAGAGTGGTTATTAGGTAAACAGTGCCATATACCTACTGACCCAAGTTTGTACAACGGTTCGTTTCAAACGCTGTTCTCGCATCACAGCAGCGCGACGCTCTCTCTGGTCCAATCATCAACTACGCAGTGGCCCAGGGTCGCGGGAAAACCCTTAGAAGAGATATATAGTAGATAGGGAGATGGACTGTCAGCCCCCAGAAAGTGCGCTAAGTACCCTAAGAATGTTAATCACGTTATAGAAATTGAGCATATCCTGCGTCACCAGCCTGTGTTGTTCTAATGCCATTCCGAAGTGAAAAAATACAACTCAGCGCTGCCGTATTGTGATAGCACGTCTTCGCCTACGTCGATTTCGCTTGCATTCCAAATGAAGACCTTGGTTCGCCTGTACAGCATATGTGTGGTTGATAACACTTATGTTCATAGCACTTCACTTTGGTGGCTGTTAACATGAGGTGAACTCGGATGGCACCCTCACGTGAACTATGGGACATCTTTACTACAAGCAGCTGTTCTCTCTCCCAAGGCTCTTGCGGCGACGAGCTATGCCGGAGGCAAATGACTACTTTCGTTATATATGTACTTGAATATGCTTATGTCGCAAAGTTGTTGTCTACTAACGCACTACCAAGCAGACAAGATGAAATTCAGTGAAAAGCAAAAGGTTAATATTTATGAAAATTCCAGATATATGATTCATGTTCGGCAGTATTAACCAGAGCAGTACTACTTAAGCTACACTATTGCGCCAAATATGCACGGGAAAGAGCGATAAGTCAGCTATATAACATTTTCAGTAGAGATAGCACAACACACTTGAGTAAATCAGAAATAAGTCGCACACAACATCAGATTTATCCAACACCCACGACGTATTACGTTAATGCTGATTGTTTTGTACACTCTTCATTTTCGTTATCAATTAGCAAGCGAAACAAATCACCTACCAATTTAAGTAATAGGTAGTTACTGAATAGCGTGTTAGGCTTGTAGGAAACGCACTAGCGCGCACTGTTATCATGAATTTTGACGGTTCGTGGGAAGACGACGAAGTGTCTTCTTGACAGAACACTTGTTTCTGTGCTCTCTGCATTTTTGGTGAACTCTTTGCCTTTCGGGGTGCCTCACCTCCCCGTCTTGCGACCATGGACGCGGAGCATGCCACAGGCCCGCCTGGCCAGAAGTCATCACGGCTGTCAACCGCAAGGAAGCGAGTTGGCTCCCCCAGCGACACCGAGGACACCGAGCTGTACTCTATGTCGGAAGACGACTCATCCGACGACGGCTTCATACCCGTCCGGAGTAAGAGGGCGAAGAGAAAGATCGCCAACACAGCGCCGTCACCTCCTGCGAGCACTACGACTATGAAGTCAAGGCCTGCGCGCTGGCCACACGTCATCATCTTTATGCCGGAAGAACCGTCAAGCAACCTACGGTTGCTGAACAGGCAAGCCCTATCCATTTTTCTGGAACGTGCGGTGCCGGATCAAATTAAAGACATCAGAATAAACCCACGCAAGAATATACTCGCCATAGACGTGTACAACGCGAGTGCGCTTGGAACACTTCAAGAAATCACGGAGCTTGGCGGAATCAAAATGCGCCCCTTCATCCCGATCGACGACACATCGATAGCCGGTGTAATTTACGACATTGACATTGCCATTCCCAATGCAGATTTACCTAGCCTCATCAAGCCGGCAAACGAGGGCACGATCATTAAGCAAGTGCGCCGTCTTGGGAACACACGCTGCGTAAAAGTAATCTTCAAGGGGGATTGCATACCCTCCCACGTTAAAGTCGGACATTTTCGACATCCAGTTCGACCATTCATCCAGAAGCCGCTTCAATGCCATCAGTGCTTCAGGCTAGGACACGTAAAGGGCGTGTGTACCAACTCGCTTCTGTGTCCCCGTTGCGCTGAACCTCATGCAGAAGTGACCTGCGGTGCCACAGTTCTGAAGTGCGCCAACTGTAGCGGCCCTCACGCAGCCTCGTCGAAAGACTGCCCCCGCATCAAGAGGGAGCGCGCGGTTCTGAAGCAAATGGCCAGAGACAATTCGGCCCACAGGGAGGCAGCCGAAGTAGTCCGGCGTCGGCGTCTACGTCGGCACCGTCGTACGTCTTCAAAGAAGGCGCATGAGCGAAGCGATAGTACCCGCTCCACTACGGAACCATCTAGTCGCGACGCGAAAGGGCCCACCACTTCCACGAGGGCATCAGATAAGACTCTTTCTTTAGAGGAATGGCCTACGCTACCGAGCCGCTCCCTTGCTAAGGAACCTCAGAAGGTCACGGCGCCACCGGAGCCTTCTCCGGCCATTGATGATTCACCTAAAACAGATCAAGTCACCTCGGTGCTACGTTCCCTCATGGAGGCCATCCGAACGATTTTAGTTGAGATGGGGACACCGTCTGCTCGAAGCGCACTTAAAGTGCTGGACGCCTTAAGCCCAGTGCTTGAATCCCTCAACTAGAAAGATGGCTACCCACACCCCATCCTTCCGAAAAGAAGTCAAGGCAGCGTCTGTCATGCAGTGGAACGCCAGAGGGCTAAAATCACGAATTTCAGATTTCCGTCAGTATGTGTACACCAATGTGTTTCCACTCATCGTCATTTGTGAGCCCAACTTGTCGAAACCAATCAGACTGTCAGGGTACGAATGTTTCATGTCATCAACAAATAGTGCATGCAGCAAGATCATCGTTTTTGTTCGACGTGAACTCACCTATGTTTTGCAACCAATTGCGCCCCACGACGACAATCAGTATATTTGCATCACAGTTAAAAAGAACAAACTCTTGTTTACTCTCATAGGCGTGTATATATCGCCTTCCAGCAATTTCGACACTAAAAGATTAGCGGATATTTTGAGTGTTTACCCCGCCCCATGGGTCATCATAGGAGATTTCAATGCACACCATCCAGCATGGGGAAGTACAAAGACAAATGCAAGAGGACGAAGATTATCAAGCATCGCCTACAACTATGGCCTTACTCTCTTGAACGATGGTAGCCCCACCTTTCTTCGAGGCGTGACATATGGCAGCTGCCTCGACCTTCCTTTTGTCTCCAACTCTCTCGCCAGATATGTGAAGTGGTTACCAGATATTGAGACACATGGGAGTGATCACATTCCCACCTATCTGACCATCACAGGCTTGTCGTCTAGATCTGGCCCACGAAATACCATTCGGACGATCCAATGGGCCAACTTCAAATCTGATATGGAAGATGCCTGCAGCGAGGGCCTACCCTCTGGGTTAGAACAAACCATTAAAAATACGATGCGGAACGCCACTCGCATACTGACGATCTCTCACACGCGAAACGACTTCGACATAGAATTAGAGCGACTTCGCGCACTTCGTCGCCGGGCGGAACGTCGATATCGGCGTACTAAATCAATCCATGACCTTCGGGCAGCCAGGAGGATACAAAAGAAGATTCAGCGTCGAATGAATAGATTAGCGTCGGAACGTTGGGCAACGTTTTGCCAAACACTCGACCCCCGCAAGCCGCTGTCTCACATTTGGAAAACGGTGCAAGGTCTGCGTTGCCTTCCGGAACAGCGTTTTCCATTCAAGGCACTCGCGCTTTTCCAAGGGCGGCAAGACATCGATGTCGCAGAAGACTTTTGTGCGCGAATGGCAGACCAAGCGACTCGTCCAGATCCTCCAGCCTGAGATGATGTCCCCCATTCCCGAGATTGCCGCATGGACCTTCCTTTTACAATGGAGGAGCTCGAGGCGGCACTAGCTCTCTGCAGGCGCTCATCATCTCCGGGTCCAGATGGTATATCATACCGAGCCTTGTGCTATCTCGGAGAATCCGCACGGATAGCACTATTGAGTCTCTACAACACCTCATGGCAGGAGGGAAATGTTCCTGACGAATGGAAAGTGAGCCGCCTGGTGCCAATCTTGAAGCAGGGCAAATCCCCGCTAGAGCTCACCTCTTACCGCCCGATAGCGTTGGCCAGCTGTGCAGGAAAGATAATGGAACGGATGATCCTTGGCCGCCTGAAATGGTACCTTGAACACTACAAGATTTATCCGAGTTCCATGGCTGGCTTCCGACGTGACCGCTCTTCCATCGACAATGTAGTTGATCTCGTTTCATATGTCCAGCACGAAAGGTCCCGTAAACGTTTATCTGCAGCTTTATTCCTAGATGTGAAAGGGGCATACGATAACGTATTACATGAGGCTATTCTCGACGCTCTTGTGACGGTTGGCTTAGGTGGTCGAGTATTTTTATGGATTGCAAGTTACCTATCTGCAAGATCATTCTATGTCTTAACTGACGATGGGCCAACTACGCGACGCTATACCAGCAAGGGCGT
The DNA here is from genome assembly GCF_050947875.1 of Dermacentor variabilis. NCBI lineage: Eukaryota > Metazoa > Arthropoda > Arachnida > Ixodida > Ixodidae > Dermacentor > Dermacentor variabilis. Next base: position 71,870,209 of record NC_134577.1, read on the forward strand.
TCCTCAAGGCGGTGCTCTCAGCCCGACGCTATTCAACCTCGCTCTTATTGGGCTTGCTGAACACTTGCCAACTACCACCAAAATTTCAGTATACGCAGACGACATCTCTCTCTGGACTTCGGCAGTCACACGTCCTCAGATACGTGCACGGCTTCAGAGAGCGGCTACTTTGACAGCGAGCTACTTGTGTGAACAAGGTCTCAGCATATCGCCAGAAAAATGCGCCCTAGTGGCGTTTACTCGCAAACCAATGACGCCTTATGTCATCTCAATCAATGGGCGGACCATTTCCTATGTCAGAACCTACAGATTTCTTGGCGTAATTATCGACCGAGACCTCTGTTGGAGCCCGCACGTAGCTTACATGAAACGACGCCTAACAGCAACCTCCCAGTTGTTTAAATACCTGACAGGAAAGACGTGGGGGATGTCAGTAGACGCAATGCTGAGACTCTACAGAGCTCTCTTTTTCGGTTTTTTAAGATACAGTCTACCTGTACTGAACAACACCTGCAAGACAAGTATTCGTGTTCTGCAAGCAGCGCAAGCTCAAGCACTCAGAGTTTGTCTTGGTTTGCCGAGATGCACGTCAACTGAGGCAACTATTGCGATTGCTCGGGACCATCCAATGCAGACTCACATCACGGTGGAAACCCTGAGAACGCATATCAGACATTTGGCACGGGCCCCCTATCACCACCTTGCAACACTACCTTCAGACAGGCACCAAGCATCATTCTCAAAAACTATTGTCAAGTACAACGACAAACTTCCCTCGGGCTTCACCGCTGCATCTAAACCATCGATGCTCCCTTGGTGCCTTGTCAGCCCCACAGTCCATCTCAACGTGCCAGGAATCGGGAAAAAGTCTGAGCTGTCGTCGCCTGTGCTGAAACAACTGTCTTTGCTTCTTCTGCACGAGCGGTACGCAGAACGTGCACATATTTATACTGACGGTTCCACAAACATCCAGTGTTCGTCCGGTGCTGTAGTCGTCCCAGAAAGAGGTATTACCATCAGCTTTAGGACTGACCACCCAACGACTTCTACATCTGCGGAACTAGCTGCTCTTCGAGCTGCACTTTGTTTTGTCAATCGGGAACCACCTCGACAATGGTCAATTTTCAGCGACTCAAAGGCAGCCCTACAATCTGTACTATCAGCTCTGCGTCGCGGGCCATTCGAACAGCTCGTCTTCGATATTAGATGCCTACTCCATACATCACATGTGAAAGGACATCACGTGACGTTTCAGTGGCTGCCAAGTCCCTGCGGCGTCATCGGAAATGAAGACGCCGATAAAGCCGCTCGGACAGCTCTTGAAGACACACAGGAAGAGGCCATACCACTTTCACGGTCCGACGCAGCCAGCACACTTCAAGTGCTTGCACGGGAGATCACGCTCTCTCTATGGTGCACATCCAGCAGCCAGACCACCCGCAGCAATCATCAACACGACCTGCCCTCCTTGATGCATCTATGTATGCAAACCGGACTCCGCCGAAGTGAGGCCACCCTGCTTTATCGCTTATGGCTAGGGGTGGCCTTCACGAAATCTTACTCGTTTCGCATTGGAATGGCCGACAACGCTCTCTGCAATGCCTGTCTTTGCGAGGAGACGCTGGAACACATTCTGTGCGACTGTCCTGAATATAATGTTCAGAGACAGTCCATGGCGTCCGTTCTGGCGCACCTTGACAATAGACCATTGTCAGTTGCAACCATTTTCACATATCGCCGACTGAAGTCATCGCAGCTGAAGGCGACGAAGGGGCTACTTTGGTTTATGAAGGATACGGGCTTGGACAAGCGGCTGTGACAGTGATGTCACGTACCGCACAAGAGTGACCGACTGTAACCAACGATGTGTGTGCCGTGTTTTGTGCCCTCTATCTCTTCTCCCCATCTTTCATCCCCCCCCCATCCCGCTCCCATGTGTAGGGTAGCAAACCGGTTAGGCAAAACTGGTTAACCTCCCTGCCTTCCTTCTCCACTTTTTCCTTCCTTCCTTGACGGTTCGTGTTCGTCTTGCACCTCGGTTTCGCTCTGGGAACGCTAGTAATGATACATTTACTATCTAAAGTGACGAAGAAGAAGTGACGTCTCTAGAACGATGAAGACGGCATGGCGACGATGCCATGACAACGATGTGATGATATTTCTCAAACGATGACGGCCGTAAAACGACAGTGTGGCGATGGAAAGCCTGACAACAACGGTATGACGACGACAGTGTGATGACGGGGGCGTGACAATGACGGCATGGTGAGGGTCGAATGACGAAGCTGGAGTGACCATACTGGAACGGCCTCACGATGACGGTGTGACAACGAATGCCTGAAGACTGTGTGACAACGATGGTGTGACGACAATTACGTAGCGAAGATGGCATGACGAGAGTCGAATCACTAAGCTGGAATCGCGTCGATACGACTACAACGGCATCTCGCCCACATGTTCACACCTAGTGGTTTAAGCTGTGACAACTTGTGCCACTGGGGGCGTTGAAGGCGTGACGACGGCGTCTTGAGAATGACAATCGCTAAAGTTGGTATTCGTATATCTCATTGTTAATCCCTTTGTTGAACGCATGATGATCTTTACATCATCATTTGGTAGTGCTGGCAGAGGTTTGCGCTTTGGTTGGTGGAAGCGATTTTCTTTGTGGTTGGCCACACCATATGGATAATCACCCCGTTCCCCTCTCGCGAAGTTTTCCTGAGTTGTTGAACCGCGTTGCTTTGGCGATTGGGCTTCCTTGCCATTTTCGTTCTTCTTACCTTGTTTCTTGGCTCTTTGCGATTACACAGTGCGATTAGACAACTACCGCCAGTGCGGTTGGTCTCTGTCGGGTCGGTTTCCATGTTCTCGTGAATTCGTGAACTCGTGTTCCATCTCGGTGGTTCGAGATTCTTTGTTTTAATCGTTTGGTGAGTGCCCTGAGGTGGAGAACATTGATGTCGGTGTTGTACCTGTAGCTGTCATTGGCTCTTTGGAGGCCTTCCAAGACATCTTCGGTGTTGTTGAAACGGCCGCGGTCTCACGGACCATGCCTAGGCGTAGCGAACGCCGTGCATTTCCATGAGCGTTCTTGCCGCGCTTGTGACCCAACGCAGCTGCTACCGCTTCGAATTTTCTAACTCCAATATTTGTGTTAAAAATTCGCCTACAGGCCTAAAGTGATACCCGGTTGTAGATCTCTTCGAGTAGAGTTGAATAAATATCTTGGTTGTGGTCCTACGGTCATTGGAACGGGCGTAAGTTGGGTTTTTGGTAGAGCCCACGTGATGTACATCTGCTGGATCTGGCCTCCTAGCGGCAATCCTTTGTAGTGGAGTTAAATCGTATAAGCAAAAAAAATCATTTTTCATTTTTTACCTGCGTTACCATGGTCAATGTTGTCGCCGATGCAATGACGCAGCGCCCACTGTTGGAAGCCGTTACTGTCGACTACCCGCCACCTTTTTTCACGGGTTGTAGGGTGTGCAAAAAGACCTAGATAGGGTAGCGAACAGACACCGCGGCCTTTACACTGGCAACAACCTTAGGAAACTGGCAATTTTACACTAGCAACAACCTTAGGAAACGCAGCCTTTTATGGTGTGGGAGATTAGGGGAAAATTAGGCCTCGCGCTATACGTCGGACGAATACAAGCATTAGTGAATGCAAGGACCATTTCGTCTGGCGACCTAGCCTGGCGCTAATGGCACGAAAGAATTGTTTTCGATATTCACAGGAGAAAAGTACAATATATTTACTGCATGCTGCTCGGGAGTCCACATCTAATGTTAATGAAAGGTATATCAGCCTGTTACAATATCTGGCGAATCATAGAAATACATTGTTAGAAAGCAGAAATCTGAGCAGTTCGAGTCGCGGTTTTTTACGTGGATTACTGTATTGCATATAGCAGCTGCAGAACATAGAAGTTAAATCTGAAGTGACGTTCTTTTTTCTCCGCTGTGTTGTATTACTTCTTTAACATTTGCTTTTCCTTCGAGAGCTCCGTGGACAATACCAGATATTAGGGTGCCATGCTTTATTTTGTTTCAGTAACAGTACCCCAAAACCAACTTTGAGTGTAAGTAATACAAAGCTAAACATATGCAGAAACCCGCGACATACGAAGCCGTAGGAATAAAGTCGCGGCAGTGGTATTATGCTGGTAATATTCACTGTGCACAAGGAGAGTGCCAGTAATGTTTCTATACGGAGTACTGAAGATTTCAGGCAGTTTCTAAGATATTCTTTACGCTCACTCTTCCAGTACCCGATGGCGAATATGCGCTCGTTACAATCACTGCCGTTCTGTTTACGCACAGTGTTGCTTTTCCACACACTGTTATAAGTCTACGTGACCGTCATGCTAGCCTCCCTGTGGTGAATTTCGGACTGTGCTCACAAGTTCTCCTACAGGGAATTTCCCTCCCTAGGCTGACGACATTCCGCGAATGCATTGTCTCGGCCTTGTTTCTACCTGATATTGCTCACTGGCACACAACCGATATCTCGTCGTCTTTATCAGATCTGGGTTCTGCCGACCTGAACAAAATTATTTCTCCACACCTTTTCCCCGCCAACCTTACGATCGCCTTCGTCTCCTCACCTCTTATCGGAACGTCTTTGACCTTTGTGACCGTCCTTTGTGTCAGATCTGCGCTGTGAAGCACCGCATAAACATGGCGAGGTTCCTCCGATCCACCGACGGCCATACCGAGTATCTCCAGCTAAGCGCCGCATGCTTCAAAAGGAGGTCGACAGGATGCTCGCCAAAGGTATAATCGAGCCATCCTGCAGCCCTGGGCTTCTTCTGTGGTTTTTGCTAAAGATAACAGAGCCAGCTGGAGATATTGCTCGGGCTTCCTGCAACTTAATAAGGTCAACAAAAAAGACGTGTACCTGCTCCCACGAATAGACCATGCTCTGGATTGTCTTCACGGCGCCGAGTTCATTTCTTAAATGGACCTTCCGTCAGGGTACAGGCACGTCGCCGCTGACGACATCGACCGTGAAAAGACCGCTTTGTTGCACCTGATGCCTTTTATGAGTTTAACGCCATGCCCTTCAGCTTATGCAATGGCCTGGTTACCTTGGAACGCATGATCATAAACACCCTCTTGCATGGCTTTTAACGATCCATTTCATGGTTTTATCTTGACGACGTCATTGTAAAAAAATGCACATATACGAACCAACATATCGTTGTACAACCCTTGCTTCTCCTCTGTAGAAAGCGTTTGTGTTTATGTACGTGAATTTCGGAAAATTATTCTAAAGTGGCTTCGAAATGCTTGCAAAAATGGAAACATATTCCATGAGTATGTTGTCATAATTATTAGACCTACGACGATTGCTGTTTTGTGTATTCCGATTCTCCGTCTGCATGGTGGTACAGAACGAAGCCTGAAAAGTGACAAGAATGCTAACTCAATGATGACCACAAACTATTTAAAATATTTAGCCTGCCCCATGTCCTTCCCTATAGAGTTCGGAACAACATGGCGTCGCCATACAAATATGGCGAGCCGCAATCTTTGCTTTAGCATCCCGTCCGAACACCGACAGGGGCTCCAAACACTGCGGAGAGAACAGAACGATTCATCACCCTGGTACGACGATGACGGTATGCCCACAACACGATGATGACACTGCAATGACGACGATAGAATGTTGTTGTTGGATGCTGTTTAAAGATTTATTTTTATTCAACGGATATACTTTTTTTCTTACATCCTCGCTGAAATAAGGAGAGAACAAGAACATTTCTAACTGTGTTTTAATGTAGACAGCGTCAAAGCCAAATATATCTTCAAATGTTGTTTTCTGCTTCTAGCACAGGTTTTTCAATAGAACGTCGTCTAACTATTCTTTGGGGGATATCGCATTTCTAAAAGTTTAAGGCATTTCAGCATCGGGAAACTGAAAGAAGTACGAGTCCATTGTTGCGGCAATCAAGCACAAGAAATAAAAAAAAGAAAACAGCAATAGAAAGTGATTTTCTCAACTGTCGACGCTTGAAGATCAAATTTACGTCGTCCACAAGCAAACATCAGAACCACAAATCGTTCTTTAAGCCACAACTTTTTTATACCTTTTTTTTTGTGTCTCCGAACTTTGTGACTTGAAAGCGTTTATAGCTCAAGGTTTAGTCTCCTTCTCAGTCTAGTACATTTTTATCTCATCGTTCGTTATCAACGTCATTACCTGCGTGCACCGCCACTAAAAATCTGTTTCTCATTAGGAACACTTGCCTGAGTTTATCAGATTTTTCTTTCGAGATTTTTCCTAAGTGGCGCAACGTTTTTCTCGAATTCAGGCTTTCCTCTTTATTTTCCTCCTTTTTCGCTCTTCACAAACGACGGCCTCTTAGCAGCGGAATCTTTCTGTGTGCTTTCGGAGGCCTTTCCTCCACAATGCGTAATGTTTCTTAAAATGTTGTTCCAAAGTTTTTTGACCGACCATCTTCAACGCTAGGAAAGGTAAACTTTCTTTGACTTTAAGACATATAGAGGCAGATGGGGAAGAATATAATCACAATAATTTGAGCGGCGAAACACATAACTTTTTAGTCTGGGGTCGACGGTCTGCAATCGCCTACAAATTTTTTGCTATGTTAACAGGTTGTTCTTGGCTGTGCTGTTGCTGTGTGTTTTTTCCTGCAGTTGATGTTCCATTATTTGAGCCTCGCTCTTCCAGAAAAAAAAAGAAATTATTTTTTTGTTATTTTTTGCCCATTTAGTCGATATACTGAACTCCAAACAAAAAAAAAACTCCAAAGCTATGTTTCTGCGCTTCGTCTCGTCCGTAAATCCTCTCACGTTCTACCTCCTACCAGCCTCCTGGTTAACTCTGTGGTTCTCGAGTAACCACTATGAAAATGCGACGGCGCCTGGTTGGATGGGTGACACTAAGCGCGAATTTCTCTTCAAGTGTAAAGCTTGGATTTCGAAGGACACGCGTGGTATTTACCGTAGCTTCAAGATATATTCATTATTGGACGGGCAGACTCCCCGGACTGTTCAGTGTGTGGCGCTGTACAGACTATAGAACATGTGCTCGTGGTGTGCCCTGAGTATGCGCGAGAAAGACTGACATTGGCAGATACATTGAGACATTTACACAATGGACCACTGTCGGAGGACCTCTTGCTAGGCGCCTGGCCACAGAGTTGGCAGACGACAGAGACAATGCGTGCACTTTCACGTTTCCTAGGTGACACGGGCCTGGACTCACGCCTGTGATGCCAGTTGTGTAATGTGTCATTCACCTCGTTCCTCCCATTATCATCCCCCATTGTGAACCTTTTTCTTCCCCTCTTCCCCTTCCCTTACGTAGAGTAGCAGGCCAGATGCTCCATTATCCGGCCGACCTCTCTACGTTTTCCAATCATTAAAATACTTCTTCTTCTTGGCGAAGTGTGTTTTTCTTTTCAAACGGGAATGCCGTATTTGGGGCGACATGTTTGCGTCTATTGCCCAACAATGTGTGGCTTTTAGTTTATCCATTCTGATTCTTATTATGCTTTCTTTTCTTTCCGAAGAGAGTTGGTATAATGAGCAATTTCATTTCGTATGCCTTGCCAAGCATTCGTTTATTCACTTCGCTACGAAAAGTTAAACGCCATCGAGCATAGTACTACCCGCGCGAAGCTATACGACTTTCCGTGACTATTAGTCACGTAGACTTCGTATGCTCTGTACATAAAACTACCAAGTCATTATTTCCCTAAAGCCATCCGCCGTGGTTGCTCAGTGGCTATGGTGTTGGGCTGCTGCGCACGAGGTCGCGGGATTGAATCCCGGCCATGGCGGCCGCATTTCGATGGGGGCGAAATGCGAAAACACTCGTGTACTTAGATTTAAGTGCACGGGAAAGAACCCCAGGTGGTCGAAATTTCCGGAGTCCTCCACTACGGCGTGTCTCATAATCAAAAAGTGGTTTTGGCACGTAGAACCCCATAATTCTTTTCCCTAAGGACATACGCTTTATACGCTATGTTTCTGCAACGAGCCTCCAAATTTCCTAAAACGGGAGACTGGAGAGAAAAGTACGGTTGTTTGGCGAAGAGCGATTATAGGATTGGCAGTGATCACAATTAGCGCAGTTTTTTTGCCGAAACATCACTCTTGAAGATTTGAATATTTCCCGCACTACGGTTACTATCGAAATATAAAATTAAAGTCGGCCCGTGTGTAGACGATGTCCACAACAATAAAATTCTGCAAGGAACAACCTTTTGAAGATGTGCGTCCTCAGAAGCAATTTCGGTTTGTAGGTGATAGATATATATATAATATATATGATGATATACAAAATATATATGATGATATATAAAATATACAGCTGTTACCATTCCTGCAGAATCTCTTCTGAACTTCACAAGTTGATGAGAAGTTTCCCGTTTGGAAGCCATGCTCTTGTATTTCTTCAAGCAGAGAAACAAATCTTTATCTCGTCACCAACACCCACAAAACGTTCGGTAGTCAGTGTTAGCTGTCGCTAACATTTGATTGGATCGTTCCACTCAATTTCCTATAATCTAGGCGGCGACAGTTTGCGACATCACGCGAGAGGTAATTTGATACGTCCAAATCTATGTCATGTTATTTCGCACCAGCATTTTCTTTACTTTTTCCTTAAGCTCCCTTTGTAGTTTCGTCTTTTGTTGAATAATCCGAAGTCTTGTTATTCTTTAATGCATTCAGCTGCTGCTGTTCTGTTCATTTATGCCTTGTCTCCAAAAAACATTTATTATCGTAAATTTTAAATTTCCCCGTTGTTGTTTGTATTATTAATTCTAGTCATCATGCACAGGAGGTCCCATTTCAGTTTCTGACTACGGGATCTCCTTCTGTATATACTTATCATGTAATTATCCCAATTTTTGTCGTGAATAAACTAATTCTGATTCTGATCCGGAAGCGCTTCTACACAGTCCCAGCAGTGACGTCTAGCTGCATAGCAAACCCTTGTTGAACCGACGCAAGGCTGTTGCTCGCTAACTGCTATAGATTTCGGGGACGTTTCTCCTAACGAATATACGGTCTGTCGTTCGTCTGGCCACGTTTCCAAAACCACCCATGACCGCGCGCAGTTCCCGCTCGCTCATATATTATTAACGTCCCTTCTCTCTGCTTTGTTCGGTATCAGATGGATGGCAAGACTTTTGGCGTTCGACTTTGCTTCTACCGTTACCAGATAGTCAGAGACAAAGAAGTGGGACAAGGCATGGTCCCCGCAAATCACGTGCCATATTGCAAAAGCGGTACACATGCCTGTATTTAGTTCTCTACTGCCGTATACTAGTATAGTAGATCAACCTGATCTCGATCATCTTGATAATCTTTACCTCTTATAACTCCGCAGATAGATAGGCGGGGATAGAGGGATGGGCGGATGGACGGATGGACAGATTTTTGTGATCTTGTGTTCTGAAAAGCGCACCTCGCGCACCGCACGCTAGGATTATTTCAATTCACGCCATGCGACTACGCCCACTATGTCCAGAAGCCAAATGCTCGACCTTCTCGGCCGTTAGTAAACTGCACGAATCCTGCGAAATGCATTCAATGCGGAATTCGAAGAACATAACATAGTTATTCTAACATTCGTTTCGATAAACCATGGATTTAGAAAGCTCCGATATAACAGTAGTTCCGCAAAATTTACGCGAACAAACAATAAAACCTCCCACAAATTCAAATGAGAAGGCAGTTATTAAACACAACTTGTGGACTGAAAACATAGATTTTCAATGAAGAGATGCGCTACGGCAACTTGGTTTTTCATTTTATTCATTCTGGCATGCCACAATCCTCGTAAGAAATCTACGTAATAGTGTAAGTGTAAAACCCTCAATAGTAATCTAATGATAATTTCCTCGTTTTTTTTTTCAAATTGACAAACAATTTTATAAGATATCTGCGCTTCATATGATTCTCACAGAGAAACCTCGTGGGATCTCGTGTTGCACCTTAACGCTGACATCCAATACAACGAAGCTGTTGGCTTGTTGTCATAAAGGCAAAATCGACGTTACAGTAGGCAAATTATTGAATAAAACGATACATAATATGGTGCGCTCAACGTTATTTATATATACTTTTTGGCTAGCGCTGACGTAGAAGAAGCAAGAATGAGGTTGACTATTACAACTGCGAAAGTTATCCGCGCAGGTCTCATGAAACAAACAAGTAGGTGCAACGCCTGCAATCCACTACACTCGATTCTTGCTTTGTTATTGTTGTTGTTATCGTCGTCGTCACCCGCATTGGTTTCTTAGCGGCTATGCTGTTGGTCTGCTAATCACGAGGTCGCGGGATTGAATCCCGGACATGGCGGCCACATTTCTATGAAGGTGAAATGTGAAAACACCCGTGAATACGCATACTTAGACTTAGGCCCACGTTAAAGAACCCGAGGTGGTCCAAATTTCCGGTGTTCCCCACTACGACGAGCCTCATAATCAGACTCGTGGTTTTGGCACGCAAAACCCGATAATTCAGCTTTGTTTCCTCGTCGACATTCTCATCATCGACTCTTTATTCGTGTGATCATATCTCTAGTGTCCTAACTTCCATCTCGGTTTTCTCAGAAAGCAGCAGTTTTCCGGACCATGAGCATGGGAATTTTACGCCGTTGACAGCCTATCGTCAGGACATAAGACGAAGACAAATTGCTGAGTCACAAGAAGCTTGTGCGTGTGTTTCTGGTTGCACTTTCTAACTGCTTCGGGTTGTTTTCCTGTTCCGATCTGTAGTGTGTTTTATTTTTCGCACATGGGAGGCATTCTTTTTCCCGCTGACGCGATGGACATCTGCGCTAACGAGTTGACGAACAATGGGCCATGCTGCCTCCTAGCTGAGATTATTACAACAAGAGCAGCAATGGCGTACGAGTCCCTGCCAAAATAAGGATTGTATCGCAGACAAAAAAAATTAATCAGAAACAGGATAACCTCGAACGTTCTGCAGGAACACGAACAAATAATGTAACCTACCGGGAACAGTAAAAGCTATCTTGCCGATCAACGCGGTGGGTAAAATAAGCACAAGAAAGCACTGAGAATGAGAGCAGAGCACACAGGAGCACAGTGCGACATGGGTGGAGCATGTTCGGCTCGATAGCGAAAACGTGAAGAGCGTGTAACGCACGCCAGGTGGCGTCGTGATAAATGCCCTCAATATCGGCTGCTGCAGCACGCGGCACTGCGTGTGACAGCTCAGAAAGAAGCACAGCTTCATTTTAAGCACTGACATCTTTGTTTATAGTGGACATTGGCGAGAGTGTGTGAGAGTATTATCAACACTGCCGCGCTTTTAGTTAAAAGATTTTGATATGAAAGGTAGACAAAAGGCTCAAGGTTATACGATCAGTCCTTTCGCATTTGACATCGCTGTTTCCTCCGAAAATTGACAGTGTGTGTGGCCACGAAAGAGAACCGCTTGCTGGACAAAGAACGCGTGTATATGCGTGGAATACTTTCGACGTTACCAAATTTCGACCAGGCAACGAGCCCTCGTCATATGCAATGCTTCAATAAGAAATAATCAAGCGTTGATAAATTACGAGCAGTAACTGGTTCCTGTTCTAGTTCTGCAGTAACCATGCGCCTATGTGTAAACCAGATTTTTTTTACCATTTCGAAGTAGGCAAAACTAGCCGTGGTTGCTGTTCACTTACAGCCACACCGGCCTCAGCACGGCGTAACCCGGTACAGGACCTGTCTTTCTACGCTTCATGTAGTAGCTTTCGCCGAGTCGCTATCGATAATTTCCTACAAACTTTTGTGCCTACTGCAAAAATTGTGCCGTGGCGTATCTCATTTGTCTGTACGACAAACGACAATACACGCGACTTGTGCCTTCCTTCCACCCCTCGCCCGCTTTTGAATCAAGACGCCCAAGAAGAAGAGTTTCCCTCTTCTCTTGTTCTCTCCTTTTTTGCGTTTGATGAAACTCTCAGCTTTTGAATAGCGGGGAAGTAGATTCAAGTACACAACAAGCGTGGCATGTATGCTGAAAATAAAACGCAACGTCACACTGAGGGATGCATGTATAGGGTTGGGATATAGGACGTCGCGACAGGAGTCTACCATAGAAAACTTCGTTCAAGTAGATACGGCAAAAAGAAAAATCCAAAACTTCTGTGCCCTGTTGCCGTCATGCAAAAAAGTCTAGAGGAAAGAAACACGGCAAGTCGCGATGACAGATTGCACTTTGAAGTGGCGCGAAAGCCGAGATGAATATTTGCTGCAAGCAGTGGGCTGAATGGAGAAGGTGACGCTATCATCTCGTCGGGGAAAAAAAAGAAAGATGAAGAACGCATCTTCAAGGGGCGGCTGAGCGTGGAAAAAATATCCCATTGAATGTCAAAGGATGCTTCGCTGATTGCGTAGCACGATGGGGAAAAAAATACAGCAACATAACAGCGATGCGAGCCCGTTGTTTGGGCGACCCCAAATGTGCGACCTAAATGACAGCAAGATTTTTGCAGTTTGACAGCGATATCTTACAGTTCGTAGGAGGCGGGTGCGATTGTAAGTACGGTTATGCAAAAAAAAAAACAAAGAGAACAAAAGCTTGCTTCCGCGTTGTCTTTGCAACCTCTCCTTTCTTAAAAACAGTGATTTGGCTTGCCTTCGTTGAACTTCATAACGCACAAGACCGGAAAATACTATTTTTCATTTCAAGCGTAAAGGGACGCAGGCGAATACACATTCGCTTGTGTTCATTCGCGTTATAAACCAAAAATATGTTACGGCGCCAACTCGCCCAACTTTCCATTTTTTTTTTCTGGTGGGAAATACTACCTCGGAAAGACCCAGGAGCTCGAAACCACACAGACGAGAGTTACGGAATAGGGAGTGTCATTTGAGAATTGCTATGATATGTTGGAAGATGCTATCAGTGGCTCGGTGCTTTTTTTTTAACTAAGCACTTAAAGTCGGTGGGGAAGAAACCAAAACGGTGCTTTAATTCTTGACGTGCATTTATTTTTATTCAGCAATGATTTCATTGCTCATGGAATTTCAATTGCGCTAATGCAAAAAAATTAGATTGCAACATATAGGCTAAAGTATTTTTCTAGTAGCTTCGTGATAAAACGTTAGTAAACACCACCACATGATAAGTAATCAATCTTTGGGTACTCGGAAAGGACAAATTGCGCTATCAGCCAAAGGAAAAAAAAAGTTGGCTACCCAATCATAAGAAAAGATTACAATAGTAAAATAGCAATGGCGAAAAGCGAGCTCATTTCGATGACCTGAAAACGTAATTAAGCATACAAAATTACGTTTTACTGCACTCAAAAATATAAAGAAACGCTGCACAGTGGCAGAGTACGCTGCCGGAGCCGCTCCATGGGAGCTCCATTTTCGGCGCCCCGCACTGCAGTGTCTTCGCGGCGAAGTTTCTTCGCGTCGTTTACACGGGACAAATCTGAACACTCCACCCAAGGTCGACGGCGAGCTGCGGGTTGTCCTGCTCTCTGGCACAGCGGTCTGTTGAGCCAGATGTTGCCCGGTTGCAGCCGGGAGCGTAGCTATACGGTTCGCATCTTCAGCAGCGGTTCGTACTTTGCGAGCAGGCGCTATACGTGTGTCGAGGAGTAAACACATGTATCCAGACTGCCTGGTGCACATGTGTCATCCCTTGACCTGTTGCACGGTAACTTGCTGCTGCGGATGATGATGTCGATGTTTTATTCGCATACCATTTGAAAGTGGTTGGTGTCAAACAGTCGTCCGGCTTGCTTCATTTAACCAGGTCCAGCTACATGCAGCATGAAACTGATACATGCAATTGCTACATGTCGGGACACCTGGTGGAATATAACCGAACTTCAATGCAAAGTTTGTACCGAGGGTGCGCGACGTGCACGTCACAGCGCGTGTCAAATCGCTAGATAAGATGATATTGATAATGATGACGATTTAAAGGCGTTCCATTTCAAACGGAATGGTGACAGTCATCTAGCCTGCTTGAATTAATCAGGTAGGCCGTACATATTTATCATTGCATCAATATTTACACATCTCAATAATCTATTTTCTTCCTCAAGATTCTCTATGTACCTTGCGCCGCTACGTATGTAACTCCTACGTGGCGTGCCACCTGGTGTAGTAGTATGAAAGCGCAATTAAAAGTCCGCACGTACGGACGCTACGCGGCACGTATCTCACATCGCAAGACAAGTGGCACGATACGGTGCTAATGATGATAACGATTCATTGAGATTTCCTGTGGAACGCGGCGGTGACAGTCACGTAACCAGCTTGATTTAATGCGCTGTACAATATTGGCACGCACTAGTTACGCTAGAGGTCGAGGAAGAAGAAGTGTGCGTGGTAGCTGCTGCAAAGACGAACTGTAAACGGCTGTTCGCTTAGAACTGACTGGCTGGCTTTTCCTCTCGTGACAAACTGGTGGAGGTGCTGGGTACGCATCCATCGTATGCCTACGGGTCCTGAACCAGAAGCTACCGACGCCAGTACCTCGGGGATGGCAGAAATCTATCGAAGCAGCCGTCGCCTCCAAGGTCTTCCACCGCAATACAGTCCCCTGGCAAGCTCCGTGAGGAAGATGTCAACAACTACCGCAAGCCAAACCGAGGTGATCCCAAATGCTCCCGTACCATGCATTCTCAACGCGCCTCGCACGCCTAACCCGTTCCATGGCGACGCCTTTGAGGACGTTGAAGACTGGTTGGACCATTTCGACCGGGTCGCCGCCTTTAACGACTGGGACGATCGCCGTAAGTTGAAGAACGTCTACTTTTCCCTTTTAGACGCGGCGAGAGTATGGTACGAGAACCACGAAGCCTCATTTACCAGCTGGCAGGAGTTTTACCGACTGCTATGCGAAGCCTTCTGCACTCCCGAAAGGAAAGAAAGAGCCGAACAGGCACTGTCTTCGAGGTTCCAAATGCCAAACGAAACCGTCGCCATGTTCGTCGAAGACATGACGCGATTGTTCCGTCGGGCGGACCCACTAATGCCAGAAGACAAGAAGGTGCGTCTGTTAATGCGAGGCGTAAAGGAACAGCTTTTCGCGGGCCTCGTGCGTAATCCTCCTGCAACAGTCTCTCAGTTCGTTCGTGAGGCAACAGTTATGGAACGTATGCTTCGGCAGCGGCTCTCGCAGTATGAACGCCAGACCACCATGACTGCTGCATGCTCTCTCGTACCTGCAAATGATGACAGGGAGTCACTTACCGAGCTAATACGACAAATTGTTCGAGAAGAACTGCAAAAGTACTATGCATCGGCTTCGACACCTCCTAGTGCCGCGGTTCTTACGGATGTCATTCGAGAAGAAATCGGCAAAGTGGTTTATCCCTCGCCACCAACACGACCCGAACCTCCCACGTTCTCGTACGCGGAGGCTCTTCGGGCTTGCGCGCCGTCGACGGGCCGTTTTTCGCAGCCGCCTGCTGGGATTTCTCGACGCTCCCAAAGTCCAATCCACCGCACGAATCCGCCAGCACCCTTTCATCCTGGTCCGCGCAAATCTACAGTATGGCGCGCCCCCGACAACAGTCCGTTGTGCTATCACTGCGGGGAGGCTGGTCACATGTATCGCGATTGCCAGTACCGACGGATTGGTCTGCGGGGATACCATCCGGACGCCCGTTGCCCGCGCTATGGCGAACGCCCGCACGAAATCGAGAAATACTTAGAAAGTAACCGGCTTCCTCCTGCCCAACAGCGAAGACAGTCACGGTCGCCTTCACCTCGTCGGTACGTGTCACCGAACCGTGCTCGACCCGCCTTTGATTCCGCTGGAGTCAACGGTGGAAGCCCGCGCCGGGGAAACTGAAAACGGCGACCTCCGGGGGTGAAGCCGCTGTCATGCGAACCGTCAAATATCCTCCGCCGACGCCATCCCCTCGCGACGTACCACTGACGCCTTCATTCGCAACTGCAAAAAAAACTTCTGCTGCTATTACTGCTTCAATCGACGGTTATCCAGTAACTGCACTTGTAGATACGGGAGCTGACTACTCGGTTATGAGTGCCTCACTGGCGACTCGGCTACGCAAGGTGCTGACAGCGTGGGACGGCCCACATCTGATTACGGCCGGAGGACACCTCGTGTCACCCATTGGACGATGCACCGCCAGACTTGCAATTTCTACTTCGACTTTCGTAGCGTCTTTCCTTGTGCTGCCCAAGTGTTCTCGGCTAGTTATACTGGGCATGGATTTTCTCCAGGAATATGGGGCGATCATTAACCTTCGTGACTTGTTCGTGACTTTTTCTAACTATGTTTCTTCGGATTCGAATGTGGCGGATGAACATCACCGCGCGGCTTTACGCGTGGTCGATCACTGCGTGACGTTACCGCCTCGAAGTAGCATCTTCGTCCTCGTTGAATGCCCTCAAGAACAACTAGGAATAGGCATCGCCGAAGGTAACCTCACCATATTGCTGGATCGCGAAGTCGGCGTCGCGCGAGGTCTCGTAGAGCTCCAACATAGGCAAACCACGATTCTAGTTACGAACTTCAGTGGCGAATACAAACACTTTGCGAGGCATACCACCATGGCCTACTTTAAAACGGTGGCCGAGTCCAACGCCTGTGCTTCGGTAACGACAATCTCGATTCCGGAACCCAGCGATGTGGACTTGACCAGTCACATCAACGTCAACCCACAGCTCGACCAAGACGAGAAGGAGAGGCTCCTTACTCTGCTATCGTCATTTAGCGACTGTTTCGCCACCACGTCGAAGGTCAAACAGACTTCTTTAATCAAACACAGAATCATCACTGAACCGACCGTCCAACCTGTTCGCCAACACGCTTATCGCGTGTCGCAAAGAGAACAGGATGCTATTCGTCATCACGTGAAACAAATGCTCGACGATGATGTCATTCAACCATCGACAAGTCCTTGGGCTTCACCTGTTGTATTAGTTAAAAAGAAAGACGGTTCACTAAGATTCTGTGTCGATTATCGCAAACTGAACAAGGTCACGAAAAAAGACGTTTACCCACTTCCTCGAATTGACGACTCCTTGGATCGCCTGCGACATGCCCGTTACTTTTCTTCAATGGATCTACGTAGTGGGTACTGGCAAATTGAAGTTGACGAACGGGACCAGGAAAAAACGGCGTTTATAACACCCGACGGTCTCTATCAATTTAAGGTCCTCCCTTTTGGATTGTGTTCCGCTCCGGCCACATTTCAACGCATGATGGACACAGTTTTATCTGACCTCAAGTGGAACTCGTGTTTAGTCTACTTAGACGATGTAGTTGTTTTTTTCCACCACGTTTGAACAACACATCCAGCGGCTTGAGGCGGTTCTTCAAGCTATCCGCACTGCCGGCCTCTCCCTGAAGCCCGAAAAATATCACTTTGGCTACGAGGAGCTCAAATTTCTAGGTCATATTGTCAGCAGCACCGGTGTGCGCCCTGACCCTGACAAAGCCCTGGCAGTTGCTCTGTTCCCGATACCGAAGACAAAACACGATGTCCGCCGATTTTTAGGGCTTTGCGCGTATTACCGCCGTTTTGTACCCAATTTTTGTGAAATTGCCGAACCTTTGCAACGACTCATCAAGAACGACGTCACATTTGTTTGGGGCCCAGCACAATCCGACGCCTTCCACGACCTTCAGCGACGTCTACAGACACCACCGATCCTTGGTCACTTTGACACCGAGGCTGACACAGAAGTGCATACTGATGCTAGTAACGTTGGTATCGGAGCGACACTCGTTCAGTTTCAAGCTGGTGTTGAGCGTGTTATTGCGTATGCCAGCCGAACCTTGTCCGCTGCTGAAAAAAACTACTCAGCAACTGAAAAAGAATGTCTGGCAGTCATATGGGCTATCCAGAAGTTCCGCCTATACCTGTACGGACGCCCCTTCCGTGTCGTCAGCGACCACCACTCTCTCTGCTGGCTGGCGAATCTCAAAGATCCTTCAGGCCGTCTCGCACGATGGAGCCTTCGGTTACAGGAATTTGATGTGACCATCGTCTATAAGTCTGGCCAGAAACACACTGACGCCGACTGTCTCTCCCGCGCCCCCGTCGAACCCGCACCACTAGATACTGACGACGATTCTGGTTTTCTTTGCACTCTTCCGTCTTTAAACCTTGCTCAACAGCAACGCCAAGATTCCGAGCTCCAGCCCTTGATTGAATACCTTGAAGGACACCGCCCACAACCCCCACGGCTGTTCGCGCGCCACTTGTCCTCTTTCTGCCTACGTGGCGACATCCTATACAAGCGGAACTTTCACCCTACGGCAGCCGTTTTCCTGCTCGTTGTTCCCGCTACTCTCCGCGACGACGTTCTACGTGCATGCCATGACGAACCAACGTCCGGGCATCTTGGTTTCACGCGTACTCTCGCGAGGATCAAGCAGAAGTACTATTGGCGAAAACTCACAAAAACCGTGAAGCAGTACGTCAGAAGTTGTCGAGATTGCCAGCGCCGCAAAGTTCCACCACTAAAACCAGCCGGTCTGCTTCAGCCTGTCCGACCTCCTTGCTCACCTGTTGAACAAGTCGGGATGGATTTACTTGGCCCATTTCCCAAGTCTTCGGCTGATAACCGCTGGATCGTCGTCGCCACCGATTACCTCACTCGATACTGCGAAACACAAGCCGTTCAGCGAGCTACTGCTTCAGATGTTGCAAACTTCTTTATCAAAAATATCGTCCTTCGACATGGTGCTCCCGCTGTCGTCATCACAGATCGTGGTACGGCCTTCACTGCCCAGTTGGTCCGAGACATTCTGCAGCTGAGCGGAACAACGCACCGTACGGCAACTGCGTATCACCCGCAGACTAACGGTTTAACAGAGCGTCTCAACAAAACGATTGCGGATATGCTTTCCATGTATGTTGCCACGGATCATAAAAATTGGGACGAACTGCTCCCGTATGTGACATTCGCGTACAACACTGCCTTACAAGAAACCACCGGGTTTCCTCCTTTTCGTCTGGTCTACGGACGCGACGTCACCACTATGCTCGACGTGATGCTCCTACCAACTTCGTCTCAACCTACCACAACCTATACAGACGCCTTTGTTCAGCGTGCCGAAGCGGCGCGGCACCTTGCGCGGCAACGAATTCTATCCCGACAAAGTCAAGATGCTCGTCGATACAACATATGCCATCGAGACGTCACATACAACCCGGGAGATCTTGTATGGGTTTGGACCCCTATACGTCAACGAGGCCGGTCAGAAAAATTATTGCGCCGATACTTTGGACCCTACCTAGTTTTGCGTCGTCTAAGTCCTGTCAACTACGAAGTTATTCCAGCCGACACTTCGCACCACTCCCGTAGACCACGTTCCTCTGACATTGTTCATGTTACCAGGATGAAGCCTTACCTTTCGCGCTGACTCTCATCCACAAACTTTGTGATGCGGCCCCTGTCGTCTCGTCCGTTGTCTTTCTCATTTCTTTTATTTTTCCTTGTGGCATTTAACATCTCCCCAACTTTATTTATTTATTTCTTCTTTCTTTTTGGAGGGAGGGGTAATGGCACGCACTAGTTACGCTAGAGGTCGAGGAAGAAGAAGTGTGCGTGGTAGCTGCTGCAAACACGAACTGTAAACGGCTGTTCGCTTAGAACTGACTGGCTGGCTTTTCCTCTCGTGACAATATATATAACGCGATAGCATTAATTGCCCCGTGTCGCAGAAAATCCACCGTCGGCGGCGTTGTCCGTGAGAAAAAAAATAATAGCGAAGCACAATCACGCAAGCCCTCCACCTGGCCCGGAGGTGTTGCCGCACTAACTGGATTTCTCAAAGTAAGATGCGCCACAAAATTCGTAAAGTCCGACTAACAAGTACCTATAGACATGATAGCGTCGGATTACAATTTGAACGCACCAGGCAATAACTTGAATATACGAGCAAACGTAATTTCTTTACGCGGAAACACGAACACAAGCCCCTTCTTCCTTGCTTACGGAAGTATGAACCATCGATTAGTCACTATAGTTGCAGCCTCTGCCATTGTGCTGCACTGCCGCCGGGATCGACCCAACATTGTTTTCTATTGGGCCTCATGTCACAGAATATCCGGTGTCGCTGTCGGCATCAACGGAGCCCGATAACACTATCGCATTCCGCTCTTAAAGGTGAAGCTTAAGCATCCTCCAAGTTTTCTTTTTTTCTAGCGTTCTTGTTTAGATCTTAAAATCATTTTTCTTCCTCAAACCTTCAACTGCCTTTTATCACTAGTGTGCATCTGCTACATGGCGGTCTACCTGTTGTAATAACATTTAACTGCAAAGCAAAATGTGCACGTATCGACACCACGCGGTGCGCATGTCGCATCAGGCGTCACCTCGCCAACTAGGATGCGTTTGTAGGGCATTTTTCCGCTGTTTGCTAGCAAGCGATGGTGTCGGTCAGTGGTAGGGTATCTGATTCCCACGCAGTAGTGGGGCCTGGGCGCATTTTCCTTTCTTTTTACCATTCCCGGCGATAGCTGCTACGGACACCGGCGGCGGAGGCCGCGGCGGACACCATCGTCAACCGAAACGGCACAACTTCCGCGGTTGAACTTTTCGCTTTAGAGCGCAGCTCCTGTTGCGCTGAGAAGTTTGCTTCCACTCGGCACGTCTATTCCCTTCGGTGTCACTCGAGAGAGTGACGACAGAGTGACCTTAAACACGTGTGCCATCTAGCAACACCGTCCTACAACTTCTCAATTACAAATTTGTAGGGCCCCTTAAATAGCCTCCCAATCAAGCATTTATTTTGTGCTCAAGTGTCACTAGTTGTTTTTTCCAAGGAAAAACAATAATTTCCGCGAAATTCGCGGTATATGAGAGATGCGCGCTTGCGCGCCGCTACTCAAGCGCCTCCAAGCAAGCTTTGAAATACATGCGGCTGCATTCGTTTATCGCCGCATCGTAGAAGGCCTCGCCATGTATAGGATGGCTCGAGAGGTTTCGCGACCTAACTAACGTGGTGTGATAAGCATCAGCATCTGCGGACGCAAGAATGATTCGTCAGCGGCGTGTACTCCTGATGCCACGACCATCTCATACTGTGAAGCCTTGTATCGAGTTACTGCCGCTAGTAAAGCCTTGTATTTGGGGCTATTCACTCAGGAGCGCTTCAGTAGCGGCACGCGAGCCAGTATGTATTTCGTATTTTTAATGTTTCGCGCGATTTTCTTCTTTCTCGGAAAAACCAACTATGCAAAGCTGAGAAAGAAAGAAATGCTTGATTCGGAGGTTGTTTGAGGTGCCCTACAACATTCTATATGACAGGTTTGCGATTGAAGCAATACTAATTATGTTCGCTAATTAAAAACAAATAATTAGGACTTAGGGATGAAATAAATACTAGCTGTAAGTACATAGGACTGGGGCTGCTATGCAGTCGGTACGATTTCTCTATAGCTCTTGGATCTTTTTCTCTGAGATATTCGTCCAAGTTAACTGGGACACCCGGTGTGAGCGTACTTTTCGTAGTAAAATGAGTCACATGTGACTGGGCAAGCACAATCGCCGTTATAATTTCTTTAGATTGCCCCGCAATCTATTCGATAAACGCATACGCCGGCAACGCCACGTGGGCGCCATCTGCGTTTTCAGACAGCACAGCGTTGCCGCTGGGCGCTATGTGAAAGTTATTGAACCGCTTCATTTCTGGTGCCCAAGTATTTGCATAACAAAAGACCCCGCAACAGAAAAAGCGAGGGTAGAAACCAGTGGGGTTCTTGCTGACGCGAGACAGGACCTTTCGTGACTCATCGATGTTGCCTTTTTTTTCAGCGACAGTGAATATATCAGACGCCTAGCCCTATGTATTGCGCTCCAACCTCACTCCCACCGCTTTTTTTATTGTGGCTTATAAGTAGATAAAACCATATGGTGTGTAATGGCGTCCCATGTAGCCTTCCATCGCCTTTGAGAGCTAGCACTGGATGGATGCTCTTACGTGGAATACACCTGTACAGGATAGCCCGGAGAACGAGCCTATGCGTGCACAGGGGAACGAATATCGCCCTCTGCAGCTCTAGCACTGTGATTGCGAATCCGTTACCGTATTCAGAGCTTTTCGTTAGCAAGTGCTCCTGGCCACTGGCGGCCGCTTTCGCTAAGGATACGTTTAGCATCAGGATTGTCTGGAGACGGCTCTTAGAAAGGCTTCTGTTTTTAGATTTTGAGGGGTACGAGCCCAGTTCTTTTAAAAGCTAATATTTGCTAGATGGACCTTCCTGAAATTTTCTGGCCATGGTGGCTGCTGCTGGGTAGTTCTGTACTACGAATGTGCGGCTCGCAGGCTCGATTCTTCACGGAACTGTGCGGTGAAACAACAAAACAACAAACGCTACGCTAATAATATCCTCAGTGCATCAACTATAGGCACTTTCGAGCGCGCAAGCTCCGTATGAGGGCCAAACCTTCTATACTTTTTTTCCCCTGTTGTTTGTCATGCTGGTTCTGGCAGCTTCTTGCCGAATGAGGTAGGCCGGTCCTAGAGAAAGTGCAGTAGTAAACAGGGCTGCTGATCCTGCAGATCGCGTGACGTAAAGTGGGCCCTTCCCGGAGACCGCGTAATCCACGGTATATCGGAGGTCACGTGGGCACATGTGGGAGGTTCTTTTTTTTGGGGGGGGGGATCTTGTCGGTCTGCGGGGAACCTGCACGCGTAATCGTTGTCGGGGAAGCTGTGCTGCTGAATGCACTACCAAGTGTTCACTTCCACTACCAAGTGTTTCATTGCACTACCAAGTGTTCGTACTACCAAATGTTTCCACTACCCAGTGTATAATTGCACTGCCAAGTGTTTGCACTACCAATTGTTCTCACTACCAAGTGTTTGCACAACCATGTGTTTAATTGCACTACCAAGTGTTAAATTATCCGCTTCACTAGAGGTATACGCTTCAAACGGGTTCCGTAATGTGTGTTTCATCTGAATAATGTTTTTGCCCAATCATATGAATGAGAAAATTCCGCGTGACAATGGTCGTTCTTGTAATTATGAAGAAATGGCAAATCGGTGAGTACTTCTTTTTCAGCAAGCTTGGTCCCTCATGCGTGCATCAGACACTAGATAGCCTGGTTTCCTCATCTTTAGGCAACGGCTGCGTGTCTTCATGTCTGCGTGTATTTTTTGTCTTTTTTTTTTTACGTGGTATCGGGAACCACTATATAGGGCAAGAACAGTAGTGTCGCTCTAACCTATCTTAGGATCGAAAGCCTGAAACAAAATAAAGTGCAGCTTCAGTATAAAAAAAGAAAGGAAGCCGCCATATGTCTTCAAAGTTTTTTCAAGATAATTCTAGTCACCTTCACGGAATTACCCAGAAAACGTTACCTCTGGTCCTCGATAAAGCTTGTGGAAATAATTCCACGTAAAAATATTGTCAAATATATAAACAAATAAATGTGCCGCCCAATACCACGCAATTTCACAATTTTATGTTAAGCACCATTGTTTATGGCACCTTTAGGTATGCAAACAAAGCACCAGGCCTCCTAGACGCGATATAAACGGCGGATCTCCTAAATTATGTCGTGAAGGTGGGCGAAGCCTAAGGGGGACATCGCCGAATCAAAAGCATATAGATAAGACGACCTAATCGTTGCTATAATAGGGCTAAGCACCAGAATATAACGTATAGCTTACGCCTGAGGTCTCAAAGAAAACATAACTATAGCATTCGTGAGGCAAGGGATGCCAGCAATCTTCCCCCTGCATACGTTACGCTTGTGCTGTATACTACACAGCCTCGTGCGGCCCGCAAACAAAGCGCAGGTTCGCGAGATAAAGCTCCAAATCTCGCCAGCGCAGGCCGAGAAAAGAGGCCAGACGGCGGATAGGCTTATACGTGCAGCGATGTTCCGGCTGGCGTGGTTTACGTGATAAAGCGAACCACCCTTCTAACCGTTCACCTCTCGCGGGGATCCTGTCGAATGGGCCTTTGCCCTATGTCGACGCGAGTCCAGATTCGCTGACAAATAGCTTTCGACACGCTTGGCGCTGGGCATGCCTCCTCAAGGGGATACCGTGTGCTACCCGATAAGGTAACGCTAACGGATGGTTAGCGTCGTCTGCTCAGTCTCCATGATTCTGTCGTGTACGTTCAGCGTTGTCGTATGTTACCTGGCTGTAAATTGTATATGTTTGCGAAGGTATAGCCAGCCGTCAGGTTGCCGCTGCATGGAAGACAAATAAACGTTGTGCCTTGAGGATGCGGAATACGCCCTGGTTCTCTTCTTAGCGAAAAAGGGGGGCGTAAAACGACTGGGCACGATGTTCCCCCGCGAAAGAAGGAACACCAGGCGAATAATCGTAACTACCAAAAGAGTTCCGCCTATGTTGCTCCAATACAATATCGCTTCATTAGCGGCTGTTACTTTTGCGGATACATTGAGCAGTACAGCGGCCTCGTGACTTTTGTATTTTATTCGCAGCGTAAATACCAAGTATAGAAAGCGCCAATTTCTCTACGTAACGAAAGCATTTGATTTGCGTTACAATAAGTAAATATATGGTAAATAAATCGCCATTCGCTATATATGTAAAAAAAAAACCACGAGCATGAATCTAATGTATAAATCAGATGGATTTTGTGTTGCGTTTGAGTGCAGCCGACATCAGACAAAATATATGAAATGTTTTCACTTCACCTGCGGGAGAAACTTACTGTATGTTTAGGAGAATAACCAATTTGTCAACTCTTTGACTATTCGCATTCAAAAAAGGAAGAACGAAGATTTTGACGAAACGCAGTAAAAAGCAGCCAAGCGAAAGTAATGCAATAGAGTGGGCAAACGCAGAAAATTTGTTATGTTCTTTGTATCAGATTCTGCTTTATTTTTTCTTTCTTTCATGCGTCATCGCTGCCTTGAAGCAGACAACTCAATTTATTTTGCTGTGAAGGGAGTAAAACAGTATTCTCACCGACAAAAAAAGAAATTCGTTTTTTTTCAAACAAATGTCTTGCCCGTAACTTTCTTTTATCATTATAATATATTACATGTTGCTCAGAATAAAGCAATTGAGCCCTACCGAGTAAATGTACCTGCACACGTGCGCATCTAGTCGTCATCTTGCAAGAAAACATTCTTTTTCTTTACATAGATTTAGTTATGTATAAAATATTACCTGACTGCTTATGCAAAGTGCTGTTACACACATCTGTACGTCTTGTCTCATGCAATCTGGAATGCTTTTTCGGCCAATGGAATAATATTCAGTTTCCGACATTTCGTTGCCCATTCTGAACAACTAATAAGCATTTAGAGTAAATTTGCAGTGATCGCTACATGATCACTACCGAAATGCATGACTGGACTGTAAGGATTTACACAAGGCATTCTCATTGCGCACAGCCGTGATGCACATACGCGAAGTGTTGCTCTAACTACCAGGGCAACAAGTTGTTATGAACACGTTCTAACAACGCAAAAACGCGATGCTGCTTTCTAGACGAGAGTGAACGAATTTAGTGCTGTAAACCAGTAAACGTAGTTTGTCGAGTACATAATATTCTGTACAGCGTGATTGCGATTATACAAAATTGATGAACAATTTTTTTCCTGTACTAAGGCAGCGTGGAAGCTCTCCAAAACAAAGAACCAATTGCATAGGCTTTAATAGGATACCAATGATTTGGCTCTCTTAGATTAGGGTAATTGACGTCCAACTTCCAAGTTGCAAAGCCTAATGCAGATTCAGGTCTGAAGCTTCAAAGCCCATATTGCATACATGCATGTGCAAAGCGCTTTCCAAATATGCAAGGCGTTTCTCTCGTAAACTTGGCTACGTCATTGTTCGCACTCGAAATGTAATTGTAGTGGCATCAGCATATATCAAGTACCTGTCTTGTACTTCGCGCATCTTCTTCGACTTGCGTGGAACGATCTCAATTATTCAACCGGACCAGTACAGCAGAATTAAAATGTCGATGCTTGTCTGCTTGGTTGGCTGAGTATATGACGCACAATGATTTTTACATATCTAATGCATAGGTTCTCACATCATGGGACCCGCCGTGAGTGCTGAGTGGCTATGGTGTTGGGCTGCTGAGCACGAGGTCGCGGGATCGAATCGCGGCCATGGTGGCCGCATTTCGGTGGAGGCGAAATGTGAAAATACCCGTGGTACTTAGATTTAGGTTCATGTTAAAGAACCCCAGGTGGTCGAAATTTCTAGAGGATTCCACTACGGCGTGCCTCGTAAACAGAAAGTGGTTTTGGCACATAAAACCTCATAACTTAATTTTAATTTTGACATCATGGGCTCTTTTCTCTTTTCTCTCTATATCCTTTTCGACGTCTTTTATTCGCACTTATCCCATCCCCAGCGCACGATGAGTAACCGGGCTCAGCGTGGTCACTGCGTATAGCTTCTTGTACGAGCGAGAGAGAGCGCTGCCACTGAGAGTTGCGTATGTTCTGTAATACGTTCAGTGCCCGATTACAGGAAAGCTCAGCTGAAATGGGGCCTTGCGACGATCGCAAGTAAGAACGTGCGGACAAGCCTGGTCGGGTATGGGCGCTGGCTGTTTATGACTCAAATGTTCTGCACCGAACTACTGAGACAGAAACACACGCCCACCGCCGCATGGGTATTTCGTGGAGGCAGCGAACTTGGGTGGG
This sequence comes from Dermacentor variabilis, assembly GCF_050947875.1. NCBI lineage: Eukaryota > Metazoa > Arthropoda > Arachnida > Ixodida > Ixodidae > Dermacentor > Dermacentor variabilis. Next base: position 71,896,818 of record NC_134577.1, read on the forward strand.
AGAAAGCACTATAACATTGAACGCAAGTATGGCTTCCAAGGTATAGCAGCTTGCAACGTTGCCAGAATTCTGCTTCCTCTTTTCTCCATGATTGGTTCCGCAGTCACGGTGAAGCCAAGGGAAGAAACAGGGGGGGGGGGGGGGGGGGTACGGGAAAGCAAGAAAACAGTAAAGAAAGATAAACAGGAAAGAAACTACAGAAGGGTGGAATAAACAATAAGGAAAGAAAAAAGGGAGGGAAGACGGCTGTCGGAGTTTCCAATCGTCTCACAGGGATCTCATGGACGTAGAAGAAAAAAGAATAACAATGGTGAAAAACAAGTGGATCAGCCAATGTCGCCCCACGCAGTGGTTTCGGTTTTTCCCGCTCTTGCATGCTTCGGCAAACCCTTTCTGTGCGAGTAGTTGTATTGGCGGGTTTAGCTCATTTGCAACAGTAAGCATTACTTGGATTGTCAAACTCTGGCAAGCTTCCCTATTGTTTTCGTTGCCACCAGACATGCTCTACCGTTTCACAAAATCGAGCTTATCTCTGAAGTTCCATGGGCTCGTTAGATGAAAATTAATGAGTGTGCGAATTTTTTTAAATTCCTAATACTAATCCAATAGTATTTTCTATTCCGCAGTGGTTGGATTTCTTCCAAAACGACGTGCGCTGCTGCAGTATTATACGTGGATATATACTTTAACAAGCACTACACCTTACTACGTCAATCTGCAGCATCGTGTTTCACCCGCCGTGGTTGCTCAGTGGCTATGGTGTTGGGCTGCTGAGCACGAGGTCGCGGGATCGAATCCCGGCCACGGCGGCCGCATTTCGATGGGGGCGAGATGCGAAAACACCCGTGTGCTTAGATTTAGGTGCACGTTAAAGAACCCCAGGTGGTCGAAATTTCCGGAGTCCTCCACTACGGCGTGCCTCATAATCAGAAAGTGGTTTTGGCACGTAAAACCCCAAATATTATTATTATTAGCATCGTGTTTCTTACTTCCTCTAATTTTTTAGCTTTACTTCGAACTTAGAAGTACTACGTGCTTTGAATAAAAGACACCTGAGCCAATAGCGCAAGAGTACTAAAGCTCATTGTGAATAAATGATCAGGCAACAAGACAGGAAGCTTTGCCGTAATATCCTTTGCTTCATACTGTCAATGTTATGGCATGCAAAATGCGGTCCCATTTCCTTTGTTTCTCATTTATAAGCTTTTCAATCACAGGGTTTGTTTTTGTGAGCTGATGCCACTAAAGCTTCATATCTGACTTTTTATGAAATTCAATTTGACATTCGGAGGTCGTCTGTGCGAGTATTCATATTGAGTTCGATTCCATTGAATATATCTCGGTATTTGTCCCCCCGTAAAGATTTAGTAAACAATCAATAGGCGGTGTCAAAATAAACGGTTTTGAATATTTGGACAGATATACACCCTTAGAAACACGTGGAGCATTCACCGAAGGCTATAGTGCATGATGTCGATCTTAACCGCTCGCATATTTGTTGCACACCAGTAAGGTTCTAATTAGGACGTGGCTGTTGCATACTCAAGTACATCGGGCTGGACGAATATCATCGTCTGAGTAACACTGCCGCTTTATATAGAGCCACACCGCACCGCATACGGGATAAAAATGTACAAGTGTTACTTGCATTCTAGCATAATTCTGAGGAAGGCTGCAAGTGCGAGGCTACTTAACTGCGGCTCCTCTAACAGCTGGAAATTCTACAAGTAGCTCTGTCCTGTCAATATTTCTTCCTACTTTGCCGAAAGTGCAAAACAGCCTAAAAATAAATAAAAAGTTAAATCGGAAGTAGTATCCCAGAGATGAGATAAGAAGTATTGAAGAGAGAAAAAGACGAGCCTAAAGCGGTCGTTCGGGAAGAATGCGAGTCGTGCGTGCTCCTTGCTGCCTCGTAGACCGAAGAATTCGGAAACTGAATGTTCGCTTTGTCGAAACTCCCATCTGGAGGGCTGAGGCACGTAGCTACAAGTAGCGGGGGGTTCATCCGGAGATGTTGGGGATAGAAAATTGCGGTAGGAATCCCAGGCGCCGGATCTCTCTCAAAGTGGCGGTGAAAGAACTACGTCGTAGAAGACGTGCGCCGTCCTTTAGTCGGTATTGAAGTCATTCTTCCAGATGCTTCGATATGCTTACAAAACGAAACGAAAAATGGCGCCTTTTGTGCGCTTCTATGCCTCGTGACACTGTGCGTAACTTCGGAAGGCGAAGTTACGGAACACCAACCTGAAGTTCTCGGTCCTTATTTTGGCATGAGCGCAATTGGGAAAAAGTAAAATCAGCCGCATCTGCCCTAATAGGCAGCGAATGCCTCGGGGGAAATTGACAGAGTAGAAGGTATTCGAGGCAGCAATTTCCCGTGTGGCTTAGCGAATGACCCTATTAGGTGGAGATGCCTTTTGTTGAGAGAGAGCTAGCCTTTAGAAATGCCGCGGTCATGTGAAGGCGCAGTTTGGGAGGCGGGCGCTTCTGTCTTCGTTTTACCAATAGCACTTTACAGTTAGCAATTTGTTCTGCCTCCTAAAACTGCAGATAGTTTGTTGTTACAAGCCTGTCAGACAATTTTAGAAGGCATTTTTGCTCCTAAGATGGCTAAGAGCTTCAAGTAACTGAGAAGCTGCTATCATGAAAAATACAGCGGCGTTTCTCACATTCTCGAAAATAATTCCACGTCTAGTTAGGGTTTTGTTTTGCCTTTTCATGAGGTATGTGTCTAAAGTCACAGTACTTAACTATGTGCAATCCTCCACAGTTTCCGTAAACGCTAGCCTATTTGTACAAATAGCGTAGGAAAGTTCAGGTGCTTTCAACACCAAAAGTTAAGAGCTACGAACGATCGCATATGCCCCCAAGAGTAACGACAAAATGCAGCGCAAAATCAGCAAGACGACATACAGAACCGCAGCCTTACATTGCAGACTACGAAAACTAGGTAACAAGCTAAAATACCTGCATTACTTCTAATGCTAAGCCTCCACGTAGATGCGCGTAGCGGGAAGTCGGAAGTTCCTAAACTGAGCGCGAAGTAGTTTCCTTAATTTGTCAAACGAAAAGAGAGTAAACAATTACAGTGCCTTGTTTATTCGGCGGGAAATATTCGATGAGAAAACATATGGGAAGGAAATCCATAAGCACAACTAATGATGAAGGTTATTGCGAAAGGATAGAAATGGAATGCCTTCGTCAAAAACGAAAACTTTGAAAAGCTTTCACCCCATGATTCCGCTATTGCTCATGAGAAAAAGATGTGAAGACCTAAATTTGACGAACGAACAGTCTCATCGACAACCAGTGGATGACGAAGTTTCGAAATACAGGATTAGATAGCTTCTTCGTTTTCTTTTTAGCTGCGCCGAGTATATAAATATTGCCTGTGGCAGATAATATACAATTGTAGCCCTTCAACTAGGTTATTCGATGAGGGGGCCATTCCTTTTACATGAAATAAAAATTCTGAAATGAATATTTAACGTAATTGCCATAATTAAGTTTTATTTAGTTACTTCACGGCGCATTTTTGAATTTGCGCATTGCAACTAGTGAGTAGGCAAGGCATATGCACCTAAAATGAATTCCAAGGGAGGCACCGGCTTCGAGATAGGCGGCGTAACACTTGCGGTGAAGATGCACGGTTGTTCCACTTACTTTTTCATAAAAACACTTTTGCGTGCATTGAAGCACAAAAGTAACTGGAACGCCAATGCATTGCGTCGGACACATTGAAAATTAATATATCGGAGCTGGTGGATTCCTGAAAATCCTCACAGAGTGGATACGCGTATTGCAAACTCGCGGGCTGCAATTCGTAAATTCAAATGTGAGCCGTAAAGTAAACAGCTCAACAAGTTTATTAGTTTAATTATTCAGATTGTTCAGTTACGCATTTTGATTTCTCGAAGAAGTAATGACCACCTTATCGAGTAATTTGCCTCAAGAATTGTGCGGTCGGCCATAGGCTATTTTAAAAACTTGTTGTAGCGAAAAAAAAAGGAACGCCTGGTATGAACTCTTCCAGCGGCACGCTCAGAAATTCCACGAAGTGGTCACTGATCTGTATGCGGCCCGGATTGAAGATGACGTTGACGCAACGCGAATAATTTTTTTTCCTGTGATAATTACTCAAACTAAATGCAAGCAGAAGAGGGAAATTATTAATTGAAATAACGCAGTTGGGCTTTACGTTGAGCTAATTCCACCATTTTACCGCATACTTTCTTGTTACATGAGTTAGGATGTCATACGAGACCACCTGAGATTGCTGTCAACACGCATTATAGGTCCTGCGTTACGTAATAAAAGCGACATCGACTTCCTAATATGCCACTGGCCACGCCTGCGTAACCTCTGGTGGATCACGGGTTTTAGAACAGCGGTGAAATTGATAGAAGCAGAATCATGCGTTTACTTGGTTATCGTAGTCCAGGTAATAAAAATGGGCATTTACATACAACTGTTTATAGGAAAGGTAGAATATATTTGTTGCACTCTTGTCATCTATTCCTCTTATATGTCTAATATCGTTTCTCATCTGTTTCACCATCTCTATGGCCACAATTGCGATTCACGTCCACCATGTAATCATGTTCATGTAGTGGTAATTACCGCGTGACAAAGTTAAAAGCGATAGAAATTAATGGTATCTAACCTTGGAAGCCTGGGTTCGTGCTGTGAAAGCCGAAGTACGAAGGTGGCCGATCAATGAGGATGGCGTGTTTCACTGTAATATCCGGAGGAACCTTCGCTTGCGCACGCTTTCATTTTCGATTCGCTAATGTCCATCTGCAGAGCTGAAAATAGAAACTCGAGTTTTTTTCATCGTGAGAACGCAGTAGCCCTAGAGTGACTGCAAAAAAGTTCAGGCGCGACGAGAGGTCAGCTTTCTTAACCCATTCTGGGAATTAGTAGTGTAGAGCAGAATTAGTTCTAAAGGTGTAGCTACTTAAAATGAAGCTTCCAGAAATTTATGTGTACGTGCTGGCATATGCCGTTAGAATATAAGTTAGTAAACATGAATTATTTGTTGTTGGTTATTATCCGCTACCAATGCGTTTGAATGTCTGTACTGTTACGCATATGTCAGTTCAATGCACAGTAATATTGCAGTAGTGCTACGTTTTTGTTTCCCACACGTATCGCACGTAAGTTAAAGAAATGACTACACAAGGTTTTGCGTTAGAACATATGTGCCCACAACGACGCGCTGCTGCCAGGAAGCGCAAGTGGAGTGGGCGCGTACACCAATATTCAGAAAAAATACTTCGTTCTTTTATTCAATAGTGACCGCATATGCTTCTCCTACCGCAGACCAATGTAGGGACACACCATATTGCCACAGCCGAAATGCGTCAAGTATGAGGCGCGCACTGCGGCAGTGCTAATTCTCTTGCGCTTCCCTCATGACACGCTGCGACATCTGGCGGCGCCGCCGCGAAGTCCTCGCATGTCTCAATCTCGTTTGTCTGAAAAGTGCCTCAGTGCATATCAAGACAATACTTTTTGAAAGTGCATGGGACACGGATTGAATTCCGCGCAGCACTGGGAAAACTTCAAAAGATTGTTTTTTTATATCGAAGAGCGGCAAATGGCTATATGCGCAAGCTTGCGTGAGACGAATTCGTTGAAGAACCCCGCATACCGATAGCAAAAATAATGCCTATCGCGTATTGGCCTTCCTTTCTCAGTACTTATTAATGCGTAAGTATTCTGTGGCGGCGAGTATACCGTCCTTTCACAGATGACAAGGTCATGGGCCCGTGACCTCGTGCGTCAGCTTTGTGCAAGGCCACAACGGCGCTGGTAGCGTTTCTTGAAATGCACCAGCCTGTGTGACCCCCTGTGACTGACTCAGTGGTGCGCGCTTGTGTGCATAACAGTGGAGACAGTGACCTTCTTTCTTCCTTCCCCTCTTTCAATCCCCTTTTCCCTTTCCCTAGGGCAGGGTAGCCTACCGGACTCAGCCAGATTACCCTCCCTACCTTTCCCTTCTGACTTATCTCTCTCTCTCTCTGTCCCTTCTGTGACGCCTTACATATACAAGATAAGTATATAGTTGGTCAATTGAATACATGTGAGCTCCTTAATAGTATAATAGTAAATGATTGGTAGCGTTATAAAAAAGAAGAAAAGAAAAATTGAAAGTGAATATAAATCTGACTGGCATTTGAACCATGGACCAAACATAGCAGGCAGATGACTGAGCCAAATTAAATTAGAAAAATGATTATGGTTATGGCCCCGTCGCCCCGTCAAGGTCTTCACAAAGAAGGAAAATAAATAAGTTAACACGTGTGTTATAATATTTTAATAGTAGGTGATTGGTGCCGTTAAAGAAGAAGACTGCTGACACCGCGGTCGCTCAGACAAGGTGATCAGAAAAATTGAAATCAAGCAATTAACACAAGTAATCGTTGTACTGGCTTAATAGTAGACGATTAGGCACGTTAGAAAAATAGTAAGTGGTGACGTCGATGTCGGCACGTCAAGGTCGTAACGAAAAAGAGAAATAAAAATGAAGAAAATAAAGCTGTGGTATGGCAAAAAAAATTGTTGTGACGAAGTTTGGGCTCAGTTGACACGACATATTTCCAAAACAAATGCACAATTTGCCAGTTAACGCATGTACTCGTTATAATAGTGTAATAGCTGATGACTAGCAGCGATGGGTAGACATGCATAAGTTAGGTAAATAAGTAAGCAAAAGCGAACTAGCAGCCGAGCCAAATAAGGTTTGCGCATTAGTAGACAATTCTCAGAATTTCTATAGTATCTTTCGGTACGAACATATTTGGGCAAGCCCAACAGGAACTATCAGATTATGCTTGAGTATGTATTGCTGCAGAGAGGCTGACTGCCTACCATTCGTCCACACGTAGAAGTTATTGCGGGTGTTTTTGAGGCAGCAGACGAAGAAATATCGAATACAAATATGATATTGCTTATTCGTACTTTACAGCGGAAATGTAAAATGCGAATTCTGTTTTTAAGTAATGCTTTTCATTATAAAATTATCAAAGTACGCGTTTTATGATTCTTCCGAGCGCATTCGTAGAAGTCCGAAGTGGTATGACGCATTAGCGCGCCATTGTAGGAAAGATTTCGGTACAGCTACGAAATTTCGGCTCATTTTCATTCAGCGCGCCATGATACTCGGCTTATCGTAATCAACGTTGCTATTGTAGGCGTATTTTGTGCGCATTTTATGAAGAAGCCCTCTCCCAGCGAAGTTCTTTTGAACACCAGGCTTAAGCGCACTGATATCGTTCAAATGCCTACAAATTTTCGCAGTTTTCCGCTAGCTACGCATTTTCTCCCTCTGGCACCCACCATGCAACTTTAGGGCGCAACTGCTTATGTACTCTTCCGCCCTGCAAAATCTGACCAGCTCCATCTCCTGCTCGTAATATCCAATATGATATAGGTTTCCTCTGTCTGCACTCGGTTACACACCGTTGCACGTCTGCCTCATACAGAATAGAAATATCTTTGCTACTACTCGTGCGAAAATATATGCACTTGAAGACCAGCATTGCACCATATATTTAGAAAGGCAGTAATTGTTTCCCCGAGTGATGGAAAAAGGGGCGTTTCATCGCGAGATTTTAAGCATAATAGTGTATTTATTTTTCGCAATCACTTCAGCATTACTTCCAAGGTCAGTGCTCTGTCTTTTTTCTTTGGGATATAAAATTAATATTATACGGAACGAATGCTACGTAGTCGTGTGTGTGTTTGCCTGCTATTTATGGCCAAAATTGTCAACCAATAGAACTTAGGTACAGCCCCACGAAGCGACGTACCTGCCTCAACATGCATCAGCCCTAGTGCCTATCCTACACCGTAAATATGCAGAGCCTTAGACAAGCATTCCATGCCATAGATAATAAAAAAAAATTCTACACAGCCAATCTCACGATCACTGCGATTAAAATTCAGGCAATGTAATGGTGCTCCTTATTGGGGAAGCCGCGTTTACTTAAAATCTGTAGTGCTATTCTGAGATTTCCTTTGCATTGGCTATATGCGACATACACTGTTTTCGGTATCGGCTCACTTTGCCTATGGCACTCACTTGCCAAGATGCCACAGGATCATGTCGGCATGGCGACGAGCGTGACGAAGCTGTAGTGACGATACTGTAACTGTAGTGACAATGCAGTGATGAAGGAGAAATGATGTCGATGCAGCGACAGAGTACGGATGACGACAACGACATGACGACAATGCTATAATATTTTTACACTTATTATTATAACCTGTCGTCTGCACATGTTTTCTATTTCGTTCCAATCGCTTCTTTAATGCTTTCGGGCCTTGAAGCTACAATAAATAAATAAATAAACCAAAACTTATGACGATGGTATAATGAGGAAAGCATGGCGACTTAAGCATGGAATGGTGTACGACGGCGACGTTATGACGACGGTATCACAACAACCAGATCCCGCATCTGTAGAGACAATGAAGGCACGACCGCGACAGCATGACGGTGACACAACGACTAGGGATGCATGACAGCGGCTGTCTTACGAAACGCAATGACGATGACTGCACGACAATGACAGCATAATCACAATTTAACGACGACGCCACGATAATTCCGATAGTATGAAGAAGAAGAAGAAGGAATGACATCATTGGAGCGAGAAAACGAGCAAGGCCGTATGACGACATTGACATGACGTTTCTGAAGTGATTATGATGGCAAACTTAGAGCGTGACGACGACGGCAAGACGACACTCGTATGAAGACGACTGTGTGACTAGGGCGGGGCGAGAGCTGGATGAAAAAGCTAGAATGAAGTATACGGAAAGACTACGGTCAAAATTAAATAATTAATTAATAATATAATTAGGAATTAATAAAGCTACATAAATAAATAAATAAAAATGAGCTTTATTTGAACAATTCAAGGAATGCATACAAATATAGTGGGACCAATAGCCTATGTGGCTAGTAGCTAGTTCAGTATACAAAAATGCATATACAGGTTAAGCAATACTTATTTCCTATATGAGTAAGAACATTACTTACATGAACAAGCATTTCTTTTCCAAGGAAGAAGTATTACATTTGGCTAGATATGAAGTGTTTACATACAAGATCAATATTTCTGGTTACTTTTATTTCCGCAAGCACAATGTACGAAATTATAGCGCTAAAAAACTCTAATAATTGTTCACCGTAAACATTGCTGCAGTAAAGAAGGTTTAAGTTAAAGTTAGTTGCTTGCCAGATGCTTTCACGCGGGAAGTTAAACATGGTGTTGGGTAAGGGAAAATTGGTGTTAAGTATTTTCTGAACAAAACAAGTGATCTTATGATTTCTCAACGCCGCGAATGAAGAAAATACGAAAGTATTATTGAATACCGCTCCCTAAGAATGTCATTATTCTTAGGGAGCGCTCTTGCAACCGCAGCATAGGTGTTGAGTAAGTTTTATATGTTGGGCCCCATATTTCACAACGATAGCCCATGTGGATATGAAACAAAGGAAAGTATGTGCAAGAAAGGAAAGCTTGAGGAAAATATTGCCGGGCGCGGGCCAGTGTGCAACAGCTGAAAGCGTGTTTTCTACAGACAACTTTAATGTGATCTCTCCAATGCAAGTGACAATCAAAAGTAACCCCTAAATATTTAAATCTATCGACAGGATCCAGAGTTCGCATCGCTAGAGTCAAATTGAACAAAATGTAAAATAGTGTTTTCCTGTTGGCGTGAAATATCACGATGGTGCTATGGCAAAGAGTTCACGACGACGGCCCTATGGCGACGAGTTGATGACGATGAAGGCATTACAAAGCTATGAACACAATTCGATCCCTACGACTGTGCACAACAATGACATGATGACAACTGTGTAACTAACATTGTGTGACGACGATGGCAAAACGGCGATAGCCTGACGAGAGTCCATAACCAGGCTGGGGTGAGGCTGATGAAGCGACCACGACGGACTCGCGATGATAGTATGACAACTAATGCACGACGACTGTATGACCGCTGCATGGCGATGTTGGCGTGATGATAATCGGACGACAAAGCTAGATTGACGGCGATGCAACGACCACGACGGCGTGATGACCGCAACACAGACGTAGTGGCTAAAGCTATTACATCCGCCGTGGTTGCTCAGTGGCTATGGTGTTGGGCTGCTGAGCACGAGGTCGCGGGATCGAATCCCGGCCACGGCGGCCGCATTTGGATGGGGGCGAAATGCGAAAACACCCGTGTGCTTAGATTTAGGTGCACGTTAAAGAACCCCAGGTGGTCAAAATTTCCGGAGTCCTCCACTACGGCGTGCCTCATAATCAGAAAGTGGTTTTGGCACGTAAAACCCCAAATATATATAAAGCTATTACGCAACTTTCGCCACTGTGCCGGCGTGGAAAGGGTGACGACGACGGAATGACGAGAGTCCAATCACGGAACTGGAATGACAAGGATTGAACGATCGACCACAACAGCGTCACGACAGAGCACACGCCTAGCTGCTCAAGCTGGTAGACAGCTTGGGGCACTGGGTCAGCGTAAGAGACTGACCGACAAGACCAGACCAAGACAGACCAGGCTAGGACAGACAAGACCAAACTAGCACAGACAAGACCAGACCAGAACAGACCAGGTCAGACCAGGACCGACAAGACTAGGGCAGACAAGACCAAACTAGGACAGACAGACAGACAGACAGACAGACAGACAGACAGACAGACAGACAGACAGACAGACAGACAGACAGACAGACAGACAGACAGACAGACAGACAGACAGACAGACAGACAGACAGACAGACAGACAGACAGACAGACAGACAGACAGACAGACAGACAGACAGACAGACAGACAGACAGACAGACAGACAGACAGACAGACAGACAGACAGACAGACAGACAGACAGACAGACAGACAGACAGACAGACAGACAGACAGACAGACAGACAGACAGACAGACAGACAGACAGACAGACAGACAGACAGACAGACAGACAGACAGACAGACAGACAGACAGACAGACAGACAGACAGACAGACAGACAGACAGACAGACAGACAGACAGACAGACAGACAGACAGACAGACAGACAGACAGACAGACAGACAGACAGACAGACAGACAGACAGACAGACAGACAGACAGACAGACAGACAGACAGACAGACAGACAGACAGACAGACAGACAGACAGACAGACAGACAGACAGACAGACAGACAGATAGATAGATAGATAGATAGATAGATAGATAGATAGATAGATAGATAGATAGATAGATCAACAGCGTTACTGATTGGGCAAGTTGGTTGTACACGGCTCTTATTAAACTTTTGGGCGCACAAAGACAGGACGTCCCTTCCTCGTTCGACGTCCTGTCTTTGTGCGCGCAAAAGTTTAATAACAGACAGACAGACAGACAGACAGACAGACAGACTCAAAACGCCTGAAGCAGGCAAAGAACGCTAATCCCATTTTAAAACTGAGGAAGTATAAACAATACTTGAGAATTCTTTCTAGTGGGGCTGAGACTATTCCCGCACTTACTACATCCGCCTTCCTCTTTTCTACGGGCCTCTCCTCTACTGATATTTTCAAAAAAAAATTTTGTGTCAGCAGTATAATATAAATGCTGTCAGAGCATGTGCATTGAGCCACCTGAACTTCAATACTAATACATTTCGTATCTATACATTTCACCTGTGGGTATGGATGAAAAAATTGTCGTGGGGTGTATAATAGACAACAAGGACGGACTGCTAAACAAATCAGCTACCGATCTACCTAGACCTAATATTTTCTTTTGCTGTCCATGTTAGTTGCTGCCACATTGGTACTCGAATATAAGCAGAAAGAAAGCTAAGAATACGAGTTTCTTGCATCAAAATGAAGAGAGTAAGAAATGTAAAATAAAACCCGAAAAGTAAGCAAAGTAATGTCAGGACTTAAAGTGCAAAGGCACTCTGCAATACTTGTAGACACGAGATACCGACATTCAAGGAAGTCTGAAAAACACCGAAACGCTCCGTAATGCTGGGAGCTTACCAAGGGACCGCGTGTGAAACGACAGGATGGAGAAATAGCCTAAGGGAAGACACCTAATTAAGTGGACGTGCAATTTTGGGTTTGCCAGCAATCGCTTAAAAGTAAAATATAACATCGAAAGACTAGGGGACAACAAAAAGCACATTTAAGGAAGGAGAGAAGAGGAAAAGCTGGAAAATAATAGGAATTAAGAAATTACAGTAGAAAAAAATTCTGAGCCGACTCTAACACACAGAATAGGGGCAGTAAATAACGAAGAAATGGTGGAGTGGAAGAGACAGAAGAAAAAATTGATATAGAACGAGAATAAAGCTGCACTTGTTTATAGAGACTCAGTGAACCAATAATTTCCTTTCCTTACGAAGCAAATATTTACATGCCAACGTGAGGCGGATAGGCTAGCTTAAGGGTAAGAACGACGTATCTGAGAAAACAGCTGACTTTTTTCGCCATCTTCTGCTCAGGAAAGTGTGAACTACCTCGACGGCTGGTATATTCCACTTAAACAGTGTTTCTGTTTGCCGGTTGGCCCTTCTTGTTAACTATCTGCATTTCAATTGAACCTTCATTAGTTTCCTATTTACTGCAGAGTGTCTTGCTGAGCTAAGGATCAACCATTGGTTGCTGCAGGAATTCATCAATTCAGTGCATGAGCCAAGTAACCTAAGCGGTGATGAAATAAATGTAATGTGCAAAATCCAACAAATGGACGTAGTACGAGATACGGAACAGCGTTATTTGACCTAAGCTTTCTGAGTGTCCATGAGTCAAGCAATTACGAGAACGAATAACAACGCGAAACACCCGGAGATTGTGTGCCAGCTCTTCAGTCTCGATTTAATGAAGTCAACAAGCGCTTCTACAAAAAAATAGACAAAAAAAACTTGAAAGCCCTGATGTATTAAGGAAACTACCAGCAATATTTTCTCAAATAGTGTTCAAAGCACTCCATCGCGCAGAAATCTCCCTGGTAATATTATGTTTATTAGCACAAAAAAAAAACGTCGGACCTGGAAAGACGGTCAACAGCAATTCAGCGAAGACAGTCACTGACGCGGTTATTCATTGGTGGAGAACACAACCCCAGTTTTCTTGCCCAAAATTACCTCCGTGTAGATGCGCTGGTATTCGCGGAACTGTGGATTGGCCTTTGAAGGCACATCTATCCGCATGAACAAGCATGCGCAACTGAACTCCGTCTTCAACGCTAGTTTATATCGCGCAACTGCCGTGAACATCTACTTCACCTACTCCACATCCGTGTGACTGAATCGATACACAGCACAGCAGACGTGCTTTCTCAACTTCCCTTCAACTTCCATGCAGGTCGTCTAAGGTGTGGCATCTATTTCGTTTCTGCAATTGTGCTTTCACGACAAGCGGAATACTGTGGCAGCCGGCCAAGGCCTTGTAAATAGCGCAAGAAGCCGTGCTCGCTCCTAGACGTTTTGATTACTGCACTATACAGCTGAGCCCAGCTGTCCAGCTTAGCGTGTCGTAAATCTCAGAGTTGTGGACTCTGTTTCTGTTGCGACCACATGTTTCTGTTGTCAAACCAGGCACGCTGTACTTCTTTATTATGTATAATGAAGCCATGCTCTTTGTGCGTGGTGGGCAGGCCTAACCACGAGTGTTATAACATGAGTGACAGTGAGAGAATCAATTTCAATTCTCTCAGTGTCACTCGCCCTCCACGATCGGTCAAAATTTTTGAGGCTGCCAGCCCCACCTCGCCTTTCTCTCGCGGGACGGCACGAAGACTTCGAAAACTCGCCATCTGTTATGACGTCTACACAATGACTATGCATGATTAGGCCGGACAGAATAAAAAAAAAAACATGTCACAGGCCTGCGCAGCGCACGCAGCACAGTCACAGTGTAACTTGGAGGAGCAGCTACATAGGCGCTCCATTTTCGGCACTACGCATTGCAGGGTCTTCGCGGCGAAGTCTCGTCGCGCAGTTTTACATGAGAACGATCTCAACAGTCCCACCGGTGTCGATGGCGACGTGCGGATCGTGCTGCTCTCATCACAGCGGTATGCTGAGCCTCAAACTCTCTAGTTGCAGCCGCCCGCGTAGCTTGAATATTTTTAAGGCGAAAGCCTTAAGTGTGTTGCACGCCCGATGGTCTGGAAAACGCGGCGTGTGGTACAGAAACTCGTGTGAGCTTGCCTCACGCAGACACATGCTCGTGCCGCTACATACGCGTTCGTTGTCTTCTCCACGGGTCGCTCCTGTGCCACTCACCATGCCAAGGAAATATGCAGACATAATTATTATAGGGTTAATTAGGTCACTCCAACCCACAACCTTTAGTGGGAGTCGAAGCGAGAGGAAATGAACAAATTGCTGACGCCGGCCCCACCAAACCCTCGCCACTTCTGCGTGCTCCTCGCCTCTTATCTACCAGTTAAACAAGAAATGAATCATGTCAAAGTAGCCAACGCTATTCGCTTTCAAAGCAAGCAAAAATTAGCTCCAATGAACGAGGAGAATTTTTGATTGTTGTATTCGAACAACTCTGCGAGTCGCCGCCGGATGCTTGCGTCGATGAATAAGTAAATTTGAGGTCAGAAGATTAGCATAAAATGGGAATCGGATAGCTTTAACGAATACCGCCACATGGCAAGTTGACCACATGGTTCAACCCCGAAGCAGCCAATATAGCTATGGGTATCGTATGGTGCGCACCATGAATTGATCTCTCCGTATCACAGACTCCACTTTCGCCCGTGTGTCGGTCCTTTCTGAGCTCGTTGTGTGCTCCTCATGACCACGAAGTCCCAGGCCTAACCTGCCCTGTTTCTGCCGGGTTGCCAAAGTGTTGCCCAAGTGGCGATATTTTGCTTTCGAAAAGGCGAAAGCGAACAAACTTAACCAAGTATCACAAGTCCACGTGTCGCCAATGAGGTGAACAGCAATTCAAGTGTGTGCAATGCTGTAGATACGCCACATACGAATTTAAAGGCACATGCTGCAGCCGCGTGCCTCACCCACGGCGAACGCGAAGTTATGCCTTCAGAAACACACTCATGCTTTGCACGCGCGAGGCATAACTTTATCTGCCATATTTCAGACACTATTACGCATTCATTATTAAATTAGCTTGCTTTCAGTATAGTGTGAAATATTTACCAAGACAATGTCCAATAGAATCAGGGCAACACTCGACTTCAATCCCCCTAGAGCCTGGCTTCAGGAAGGGTTATTCTACAAATCACGCCTATGTCATCAGTAGGTAATTGAGGAATCTCCTGAGTACAATCCACCTCTCTATATGGCTTTTATATATGGTCAAAAAGCATTTGATTGAATAAATCTACCTGCAGTTCCCAAGACATTGCGTTACCAAGGAGTAAACGATACTTGCTTGAACATCTAGGGAAATATCTACAAATATTCCACAGTCAACTTAGTCATACACAACAAAGTAGCTAATTACCTATCAAGAAAGAAGTCCGGCAAGAAAACAACCTCGCTAATGCTATTCACTGCAGGCTTAAAAAGTATTTAAGCTATTTGACTGGGAAGGCTTAGGAGTGACGATCAACGGTGAATATCTCAACAACCTGTAGTTTTCAAGTGACATCGGCCTGTTCAGGAATGCTGGGGAGGAATTGCAACGAATGATTGAGGACTTTAGCCGAGAAATGGTTAGTCGGATTTAGGATTACCATGTAGAAGACAAAAGTAACGTTAAAAGTCCTGGCAAGGGAAGAAGAATTCAGGATCGCGGGTCAGCCTCTAGAATCTCTGCAGGAGTTTTTAACTAAGTAAATTACTCACAGGAGACCCTGACCTTGAGAATTAAATACTGACAGGAATAAACATGGGCTGGAGCGCATTATACTAAATATTGAGTGGTAGATTACTGTTGTCGTTGAAAAGAAAAGTGTACAGCCATTGCATTCTACCGAAGCTAACACATCGGCCGAAACTTAGAGGTTAACTAAAAACTAATTATGGGGTTTTGCGTGCCATATCTACGATCTGATTGTGAGGCACGCCGTAGTGGGGCACACAGGAATAATTGGGACCAGCTGGGTTTTTTAATGTTCACCCAAATCTAAGTACACTGGTGTTTTCGCATTTCGTCTTCATCGAAATGCGGCTGCCATGGCCGGGATTCGATCCCGCAGCTTCGCGCTTAGCAGCCAGAGGTTAACGAAGAAGCTCGCCAACAAGTAAAGGACTGCGCAAAGAGTGATTTAACCAAAAATGTTAGGTGTAATGTTAAGATCCCGAAACAGAGCGGTGTGGATTTGAGAGCAACTGCCAATGGCTGTTATTGTAGTAGAAATTGAGAAAGAAATGGAGCTGGGCAGGTCGTGTAATGCGTAGGGCAGATAACCTATCGACCATCAGAGATCACAGAATGGGTGCCACTGGAAATTAAGTGCAGTCGAGGATGGCAGAAAATTAGGTGGGGGCATGAAATTAGGAAACTTCTAGGTACAAGTTGGAATAAGCTAGTGGAACACATAAGTATATTGAAATATCTCGCAGATGCCTTCGTTCCGCCAGTGGACAAAACATAGTCTCAGGATTATGATAATTATGATGACCCAATTATTGCGTTCAAGTCATTTTTCATCAAGTCATGCCAATTGTCAAACAGTAGTGATGGGGAACAATCAGTCAGTTCCAAAGCTCTGAGTCACGAATCTATAGCTATTTATTGTGCGAAACTTGTGTCCAGAAGAACAACAAACATAACACAATGATAATCGCTAGCACAATCGTCGGTCGTTGAAATATGATGAACGGGCCTAGTGAGACGGATCGTTAAACATCACTCATCCCAATACACGCTTAATATCTCTAGTGTTGGCGTACGTTTGAGCATGTAACACTGCCATTAATTTCCCGCACGCAGTCGTGTCACACAAGATTGTTTCGCTCAATATTCGACGGGAGTATGCGAGAAAATTCGGAAGCATCACGGTGTGTCCGGCGCCTTGCCATAACTTTGTAACAGTGGTTTGCCGTCGAAATAAGCAATGTATGCAGGTAACTATTACAGATGGCATTACAGAGGTTGCAGGATGGAATTAGTTTGGTAACATGAAGGATGAGACTAGAGGTTTAATATTGTTACTGTTGTAGCGAAGGTAAAGAATCACAGTGGTACAATGCAACTCCCAAAACTAACTGTTTATTGGTAGAACCTAAGGAAACGTACAAGATAGCCCTGGGCCTCCCGGAATCGACGAGCACCGAGCTCCTGGCTCAGCTGGCCATATACAACACACCAAAAAGAAATAGCCGAAGTACAACGCATCTAGCAGCTCGAACGCCTGTCGACCACCACGACGGGAAGGTAAATTATGAACACACTCGGCATAACGTACCACAACCAGCATGGCCAGAAAATGCAAATCCCAAACAAAATCAGAGAGACCATTACGGTGGCAACCATCCCATGAAACGTGCACTCCGATTACAACAGAGTTAGAAGAAAGGAAAGAGCCGAGGCTCTGCTCCGTTCATTCAGCAGGGAGAGAAACGCGCGCTTTGTCGACGCTGCCCAATATGCGAACGGCCAAAAATACACCGCCGTAGTCATAGACGCAGAGTCAAAAATGAAACCCACATGCAGCGTATACACCAAACAATCGGAAATAGCGGAGGAAGTAGCGACTGCGCTGGCCCTCACAGAACAGGAATGCGAAGTCGTGCTAATTGACTCGCAAACGGCAGTAAAGAATTATGCCAAAGGTCGAATTTCCAAGGAAGCCCTGTCCATTCTGGCCAAAGCGGGCAGCTCCAAAACCGCGAGCTCGAGGATCATATGGTTCCCCGCGCACGTCACCACGGAAGGCGACGCGCTCCCGAACCTAAACGAGACGGCGCAGCAGACGGCGCGAGACATGTCCCGCCGCGCCGAACATAGTAACGCCTCTCACACGATAGCGAACGGTTCTCGAGCAGAACGGGACAGGCTCACCAGGTACAACGACATAACCAGGGCATATTTGAACGCCAGAAGGATATACCCACCGCCGAGTCCCAAATTGAACAGGAGGCAGGCCGTCCCCTGGCGACAACTCTAGACGAACACCTTCCCTAATCCATTCCGTCTGAAACGTATCTTCCCAGATAAGCATCAGGACGATACGCGCAAATTGTGCCAGGAAGGACCAGCAACACTCAAACACATGCTGTGGGAGTGCCATGTAGTTATAGGAGGGATGGCAGTTACTCCGGAGACCCTGTCGTCGAGGTGGGCCGCCGGTCTGCGCAGCTCAGACCTCGGAATCCAGACGTGGGCAGTCCAGCAAGCCCGTGAGGCGGCGTCGAGGCAGGGCCTTGACGTTCCCCCGTGGGAGACCTGAGCTCGGGTCGCGTCAAGCCTTGCCGGGCGTAGAAGAAAGTTGTATCCATCCATCCATCCATCCATGCCCAACCTCAAAAACTAGTGATCAGCACAATGACAGCGGTGCGTGCGTTTGGCGATCGTCGATAACCTGATGTCAAGATCAGACGCGTTCGCTATTTATGCATGACCTATGGAACCATCCAGCGTAATCGATAGTGCTCGCTTAAGTTTCACAATGTGCACCTGTATTCTCGTCACGAATGCAATTTGATTACATAACGCTCGGAGAACACATAAACAACACATAGAACCAGCGATAGTGCTCGAGCAACTTCCGTTACAAGAAGGCACGCCTTCGCGGAAAAATAACTTCGAACATATGTTTAGCCGGTGAAAAATGATTACCGGGAGATATAGGCAAGTTTTACACGCGGAAAAGTGCATTGTTAGTTTATATCGCGTGCTGCGACTTAATGGACCAGCAGAGCGTGGTACACGAGAGGTGGGGTATTCAGCTGTTATCAGAAAATGCTGAAAGAGAGTTGGCTCTATAGACTGCAATCTATTGTTTACGAAGCTTGCTTATATGGAACTTGTAGATAATTGGAACATGGAGGCCTACTATAGATGTCCGACCCACAGGCGCAATGATTGCATACTGCGAATAAACGTAACGGACACCGAACTGAATAGGTCATATTTTGGCTGCCTCTCCGCTGGCTTCGTAGGAGCCGTAATAATCTTTGCGGGAACGCTAACGCTTAAGAGCCGGGCGCATTATTTGCATGCAGGCATTGTAATGCTGAGGTGTCAGTGAGCGCACCTCTCGATTATTACGTTTGCTGAAATATAAACAATGAAAGCAATCCTGCACCAAGTGCCAGCGCTACTAGACCCAAATAATTATTCATGTACAGCTTCCATATGTGACCGTGAAGCGCAACAAGAAGGCGTTATTCTGCAGTGACTGTGCACACATAATTTATTACGCTGTCTATAGCGTAACAACGCGTTGAAGCAGTGAAGGCATTTCTCTGTCATTCTTCAGTTAGGTCTCACGTGTGCCATCATTATGCTACACTGCACATAGCTCACAACAGAGTCATGGAAGCAAAGCTGTGATCCAGTGCGCTATGGTGAACAATAGGGCTATGCCCCAAATCGTTTGATTTTTTATTTATTAATGTTTTAAGCCGCAGTCCACTATCAACTTCCTGAAACAGATGTGACGTCGGCGCGAAAGCATAAAATCTGCTCTTTCTTGATGGATGGATGGATGGATGGATGGATGGATGGATGGACGGACGGACGGACGGACGGACGGACGGACGGACGGACGGACGGACGGACGTATGTATGTATGTATGTATGTATGTATGTATGTATGTATGTATGTATGTATGTATGTATGTATGTATGTATGTATGTATGTATGTATGTATGTATGTATGTATGTATGTATGTATGTATGTATGTATGTATGTATGTATGTATGTATGTATGTATGTATGTATGTATGTATGTATGTATGTATGTATGTATGTATGTATGTATGTATGTATGTATGTATGTATGTATGTATGTTATGAGCGTCCCCTATGGAACAAGGCGGGGGTTGCGCCACCGAGCTCGTGCTATTATACTTCATAATGTCCTACCTAGGTTGAAAAAAGAAAAAAAAAGGCAGAAAAAAACACGATGAATTCCTCTAACCAAATTTTCTTACCCCATATCGTGAACTGTATTTTTGTACGTTTCCGTTTTTTTGTCGTCTTCGTTGCCTCTTCGATGGTTTAGTGCGAACCGCAATAATCTTTGCGGAAACGGTAAGGCTAAAAAGCCGGGCTCATTATTTGCATCCAAGGAATGTGCTGGGATGGCGCCGCCATCTAGGAGTGGTGAAGCGAAGTACTGCATCATGACACTAACGAGCATCGACAGTGAGCGCTTTGGCAGTCTCAGCTCAGCGGAAGTTCCAACGCGGTGTAGCCTGGTGTAGGCAGTGTAGGCCTTCTGCTGAGGTGACGACGCAGGTTCGGGACATGTTTTGTCTTGCGCGTCGGATTAGCCTTGACGTCTCATCGCCTACGGAGTGCAGCTTCGACATGTAACATCCGTGCTTACGAGCCGCCTACTGCTTTGCTTGCGATGACACCTACTATGAAAACTGCTGCGCTAAGCGACGCAGAAAGACTACGACGTCCAAGTACGAATATCGCTTTGGTTCAGCGGGAAACGCGCCAGCGCGAAACAGAACGCCTTCACGCATTCGAGGCGCACGAGGCTAACTCTGCCATTCGCATTCCTGACGCCGAGCACCGTCGCAACTCAACACGTTTCTCTTTCGTTTTGTAACGACTCCTGTGGAGAAGGATTAACATTTTTGTGTATTCTTTGTTGAGACATTTCCCAGCTTTGTCCGAAGGCGTTGCCACCGGGGAGTTACAGGCTTCAGAAAAAAGTTAGTGATTTTTCACGTTCTGAGCGCGGGTTAGGCGTAAGCGTACAGACGCCACGAACATACGCAGCGAGCGCCACGGCGTCGAAGCACATACGGAAAGTGCGCGAACGCGCTCGAGGACGCTGGATTCATCTCGACGGTGCAACATCTAGTGTGCCACAAGGAAAGCGCATATTGACACGCATGCAAAGAATAGACGCGGCACACTTGCACATCGAGATCAGCGTCGTCTAAGCACAAACGGAAAAGGCGCGAATGCGGCGATTATCTTCTCCACCTCCAGGTACCTTCTTCCTCAGGCGATCGGTTCCCTCGCGGCATCAAAAATAATCTCGCCGATATCACCGACGGGCCAGGTACGTCTATGCGTAAAGCTCATCCTCATTTACACTCCGCACTTGCTAAATTGCTGATTACTCTCGAAAACGGATATGCGTGCACGATCCGAAAATCAACCAAACTGACCATTTGTGTATACATTAGCCATTTCAACAACGAAAAATACCCGCCGTGGTTGCTCAGTGGCTATGGTGTTGGGCTGCTGAGCACGAGGTCGCGGGATCGTATCCCGGCCACGGCGGCCGCATTTCGATGGGGGCGAAATGCGAAAACACCCGTGTGCTTAGATTTAGGTGCACGTTAAAGAACCCCAGGTGGTCAAAATTTCCGGAGTCCTCCACTACGGCGTGCCTCATAATCAGAAAGTGGTTTTGGCACGTAAAACCCCAAATATTATTATTATTAACAACGAAAAATACAACTCAGTGTTGTAGCTCGCATCTTCCATGTAGTTGCGTGTTTATTTTCGTTGTAATCACGCGGAACCATTGAAGTTGCTCAAGCGAATGTGCAAAACATTTTAAATTTATTTCTCTGGAAGATAATACGTGCATAAAAATAAGTCAGCATTATTGAAGGCCTTCCTTTAAGGAGCATCCCATTTATTCTACTCATTTATATCGCAGAACAAAGGTATGCCAAACACAGATAGTGGTATGTATTTATCATATCAATTCGCGTCACGCTAAAACGTCTATCTTCTTGAATTCACCGAATATCTGCGCGATTGATTATTATTGGTCAGTTGCTCAGAGGGAGACCGCATGTTGCGTCTTAGCAGTGGGAACGAGGACAGCACACGCAGAGTATTCACAATCCAATGCCAAAAACACACCAGGTTCATTATACATCAAATCAGATGGACATTGTGGCGAAGCGTGTACCGGCACCACCAGGAATAATCACTTTGACTAATACTGTTCGAAAGGAGTGGACCTCTTGCTGTGCTTGATGCTCAGTTGTGCTTGCTAAATGTTCCTGGTGTTGGCACGTATGGCAGAGGGCGCCATAAGTCTCCAACATTTTGTGTTTTCTCTCAGTGCTCTCATCGCTCGGCTTTCTCGCGTGATCTCGTTCCCAGAGGCTGACCAATAATGGTTCAAGAATACTGCAGAGATTTCGTACTTTCGGAAGAGGCGTGTTCAGCGTGGCTGCATATATTATTAAGAAAATGTATAGTACTGTTGCTGTTTCAAATAATGTTGCCCTATAAAAGCAACGCGTAAAGCATGCGCCACAAACAAAGTGCTGAAATGTTTCCTAAATATTGTCTCATATACATTAGGCTACACCAATTTCCCGTGCAAATATATACGGGACGAATGAGGCAACAGCAGAGATTGGGACCGTTTCGTTGGACAGGAAATGAAATGCGCAGGTTTGAGGCACAGCTAGGAATCCGCGTGGAGCGAAGCTCTCGCATAGTCGTTGGTTAGCTGCTTAAAAACTGTTCATCCGCTGTAACGCGTTTAGTTGCATAGTGGTTACGTGACTGCCCCAATGAAGTGCTGAACCGATTGATTCCGATAGCATTGATTCTGACTGATTGGTCTGTCATACTGGGATCGTCGATAGCGCTTAAAAAAACGGAACGAGGTAGAAACTACCAAGAGCACGTTATGTCGTCACTTCGACGTCTGTCCCGGTATTTTTAAGCGCGATTTAGGATCCAAAGATGCTGTTATCCTCTCCCCTCCCGCCCCCTTTTTCACACAACCCTAATCGCTGTCTCAGGGATAAGACCCACATTTCACCATCTCCAAAGTCAAACCAGTTCACTATTATACTACGTACAGGTCCAGCCCAAATTACTCGGCAAGAAGCCGACCATGCAGACGCACCAAGTCACGGGAAAGCAGGCACAGAAAGCTTTGATTTATTAAAGCAAGAATGCCCTCCAAACGCGTATTTGTTGCAGTCATGATGTTAGGTATGCACTTCCTTACTTAACTGTGTCAGTCCACAGAGAACAGAGCTGTCAATCGGAAGTTCTGTAGGAGTGCATGGGAAGTACAATCTACCGATCCTTTAACAGTAACTCGCGGGCGTCGATTGGCCGGCCAGACAGTGAACCGGCCGGCCAGTCGCCGCTCGCGCGGTCCTGTTAAAGGATCTGTCTGCTGTACGGCTAGGGCTACATCACGCAACACCACCAGCAACCATGGTGGACACAGTTACGAGAGCGTTAGCCTAGGAGGCTTGGCTTTAAAAGGAAAGCGACAATTTTTCCGTCAGAGCGAATCATTCTTAGCGATAGCAAAGTATCGGACAATTACACGAAGTAAGCTATAAACTGAAACAAGCGTTCGATGAATAACAATAGAGGCGTGATGTCACGCAGGCTCGTGCAGACATGAACAAGGCTGACTCGATGACCGCGAGCACTTCCTATCGTAACGGTAGCGCGACGAGGAGCGCCAACAGCGGGTAGCGAGTGTGCTTGTCGCAAATGAAACGTTTCGCGCTGCTGTTCGATGAAACATTTCAACTGCGCCGCGTCTCCAAAAACTTATATTACGCAACCTCCAACACAAGGCACGTGGAAAGGCAGCGCGCGTGAAGCCGTCAGCTATTTCCGTTTGCCTTTATAACTCTGGCGCCTGCTGCCGATGACTTGAGACATAGCGTGCGCGGGCAGCGTATCCGCTCAGCTGCGCGCGCAGCCACGCGCCACCACCACTGGGATGGAGAAGGAGACGAACGCTTCCCTATGATAACGCACTGGAACAAAAGAACTCTAATCATACACATCAGTGCATGCAACATTGCACCTCCATTGCCTCCGACATGCGCGCGGTAAGATGGCGCGCACCAAACCACGATCCCTCTGCGAGTGCGGCCCGCGTACCTGCATCATATGCCGCGCGGGTCTCGCATGTGCCCCGCACCTGGACTTCATCGAGACCGTCAGGGTGACGGCGAAAATTCGCCTGGATTTGCGCGTGTACTTGTTTCCGTCATAAATAAACGCGGACGGTGGGCGACACTAACTCTTGAATGCGCAGAAACCTTGGACGATCATTGTCAATGCAAGCGAATAGCGGAACGCTTCGAATAAACTATGTGCTTGGGTAAAGGAATGATGTGCTTGCAGGGGTATATTTGTGACAGTGAGGTAGCAGTCACTTCTTCTTTCACTGCGTATTTCCGTAGAGAACAGAGCCGTCAAACGGAACATCTGTAGCGCTAGTGTAGGCGGCTACTCGTTTAGGACGATTCGTCACATGGATGTTACCGAGCAAAGCACCGGCATGGAAGGCTTCTTCAGTCTTGATCTTCCCACAACCTTCACAATGGGGAGAGGGTGGAAGACGAAAAGGAAGGCTGTCCTTCTCGAGCGCTCCACCACAACTTCCAAACCTTCGGGTCGACCCAGAGCTGGCGCTTCGAAAGCAGGCGCATCTCAAGGAGGCATAACAGTCGGCTCTCGGAGATGAACGTTCCCCGCCACTCAGTAGGGCGAGAGCACACGCCTTTTCAATCGGCGCCTTTGTATCGGTGAGAAAATTCCTAGGGAACGAGCGAAGGAGGCAAAGAAAGCTATTGATTTTAAAAACGCCTACTCAGATATCTGCCAATGTGAGCAACTTATACACAAGAGGCGGCGAAAAAATGTAGGGGTCTTCACGCGGTTCGGCACGTCCGAAGAGCTACCCAAAACTTGTCAGAACAATTCACTATGCGCAGTGCGATTCCTTCGATGTACAATTCATTTGTGAGCCTTTAAAAGAACTCTCACTGTGTTTGAACTCCGTACGGCTGTACCCTACGACATATGCCCAACGTACGTACTTGCGTTGGACATATATGCTTTTTGAAGTCGCCCGAAATTGTCAATTACACTTTTGCCCGACGCAGACAGCACAATGGTGCTGGCATTTCTTGTAGGAGGCGTGAATTGTGTTGGCAAGACTCATGTTCTACAGCAGTTTCGAAAAAAAATGCTGAATGTGGTATTGCTTCTGGTAGGCAAGGAAGACGTTGTGAGGGAATCTGAGCCAAGGTTTGGGATATGTGCTCTCAGAACTTCTGCAGCAATGTAGACTCTAATGGGTAATATCTGACAATGACCACTATCGCGATCGATGGAGTATTGAACAGCACTGCTTGCGCGCGGCAGGCGAGCTCCAATGAGGCGTGGTGTCTATGTGAATGCACCGTTTCTCGCGAATAACACCTCACAGTGCCCATCCAAAAATGTTCACTGGAATTAGATTGAATTCGCTTCCCTTACAGTCAGAAAGCACTTTCTAATTGCGCTAGGAGCTTGAACCTTGAAGGAAATGTAAGTTTGAAAGTAGTGGAAATTCAGATGAATTTTTGCATCCAGAACTTCATTTGTCACAGAAAATAAGGCATCGAGTGAAGTTCTTTAGGAGTGTTATAGAGCCCAAAGGAGCCCTTTCAGATTGTTACAACAGCGTGTCTGGAAATAATCAAAAAAAGCTGTTTTAAAGTAAGTATCTTCGTAAGATGGGTCGCAGTATCAAACGCAAAATTATAAAGAGAAGCTCGCTGGAGAGTGAGCGCGCTCATTCCGTCAATGGCCGTGCGGTATCGATGAGCCTAGGCACTAAAAAGC
The DNA here is from genome assembly GCF_050947875.1 of Dermacentor variabilis. Lineage (NCBI taxonomy): Eukaryota > Metazoa > Arthropoda > Arachnida > Ixodida > Ixodidae > Dermacentor > Dermacentor variabilis. Next base: position 71,922,572 of record NC_134577.1, read on the forward strand.
AACAAGATACAGCTATATATCTGATAATGGGAACACGAGTTCGGTAGCTTAATTCTGCAGCGCCCCACGGCTTTTTCGCAGTAACACTCCTCCATTCACCTACTGAGTTTACGTTGTGCTCTATTTCAATAATTGAACAATCACGGGAGCTTGAAGGATTGTCAAGGTGCGTGTCGCACTCAAAGAAGAGCCTAGGTTTTTTTTTTAATTGATACTTATTTGTGGGTGTCTTCGTGCCTGCATATTTGTTCTATGGGATATGGCATTGTGATTCTGCGATGTCGTAGAAGTCACAAAGCTTTCTTGTAATAAATATACACAGAAGTGCTATTTTAAATGTTTCATCTGTAGACCAAGTCAGCACAGCTGAGGCGAGTTCTTACGACTCCTTTTAGGCTCACCTTTGTTTCCCTATCGCAATGCAGCATTTTCTTGATTCCGGACAAATGTGGAAGCAAAACGTCTGAACCGAACTCGATTGTTTTCGATAATTTTCTACGACTTGTAAGTTACATCGTTGACCGAATCAAATCAACGAACAATAAAACATCCTCACAACTCCAGTGAAATAATTTATGGAGTTTGATGTGCCTAAATGGCGCAGTGGGAAATAAGAGGCGGTAAAGTGGAAAGCAGAAATTATTTTCCGCCTCATAGTAATCTTTAACATTCACATTAACCTAAGTGCATGACCGTTGTTTGTACCTTGATCGCGTCGGTATTCATCCGCTACCGTCTGCGAATCGTACCCACGACCTCGCACTCAGCAGTGGTACTGCCTATCCACTGAGCCAGTGCAGTGGGTAAAGAAGCCTGCAGATAGGAAAAAACGAAGTAATTAAAGTGTATCCCACATGTCATTTTCATCCGTCATCGTAGTTCTACAAAATCTTCATATATCAATGCATGAAGGAATAGGAGATTACAAACAAAATACAAGCAGTAAAACTGAGAGAAAGGCTGAAAATCAATTTCAAAGACTAAAAGTAAAAAAAAATGGTATGCATCAAACGGAACACGTATGCACACACCGAAAATTAATCCAATTTCCCGAAAGGCGAATTGCCGGGGCGTACTTCATCTGCTTACGCAGAAAATGCAATCTTTCGAGTTTTCATGTAAGACATAAACGTAAACGTACGCCATAAGACATAGTCAGAATGCAGTGTCATCGATTAGATGAGAGAGGGAAATCTCGCTTGCATTGAACGTGTACGCCCGGAAACCGTACTCCAAAGTTTCCGAGGCAGTTTCATTACGAAGAATCTAAAATCAAATCATAAGAAAAAGTGAAGCAAGCCCCCATAGTTGCACAGTCGCACAAATATAAGAAGCGCCCTTAAGGAAGGAAGGCTGCTGTGCTGCTTTTGAGCTGTTTTGCAATCAAAATATTTATACGGGTAAAGGAAGCCTACTCAAAACGATACGAATGGAGAGATGAGAAAAAGGGAAGCACAGTGTCGGATCTTGTTATTGTTCCTTGGAAATTTCGTTCTTTTCCAAATTCATTCTACGCTCCGACAGTTCTTTCTGTGGATCCGTTTGCCGCTTCTAAGCTACCATTAGCTCTGTTCTCGCTTTGACAGCGTAAAACGAAATACGTGCGCAGTGAACTGCCCATATATGCGCAGCATTATATGGCAGCAACTAAATGTTAAAAAGAACAAGTATACGTTCTTCATGCCTAAAATAAACACACATGTTAGCAATAATCTCCGTGTGACATTTTTGGACAGCCGAATTGAATGCGTCATAACGGTCAAAATCCTTCGTGTCACTATCCATGAAGAACTTGCATTGGGAAAGCACGTTAGAAATATCTACTTCAGGAATTCCTCCACCTGCCGGAATACTTCAAATAATTTAAGTGCCTGCTGCCACTATTGCTAAGGAACCAATTTTATGTTTATTGAATCTTATTGCATTGCTACTTGTTGAACCGGGTTCACACGAGTAGCACAAACCTCAATTCACTCTTTATCATCTAAAAGAGGGCAATATGAGCAGTCAGCAACATACCGTATCCTGAGAGCACGGCAGATCATTTCATATTTCCTATGTTTAATGAATATAAAACAATTAATAGCCTACCGTTATGCAATAGTCATATCATGCAACTAATAATAAAATCTAAATTGTTTCAAACCTCAAATCACAACCGCTAACTAAATATCTATTGAGGCATGTCTCTCGAAGAACACCACAAATAAGAAACGAATCATGGAGCGCAAACGTTTGAATTTTACCTCATAGATTTTCTTAACAATAAAAACATTGAAGACCTCATCTATCACATTACTTTGTTTAAAGTTTACATAGATGGCTTGCGGAGTGGTTGGTACATATCATAATATAGTGTACGTATTCAGTGCAAGTGCCCTTACGTGTTACGCGATGTCATTCAATGCGTGTTTTCATATTGTGAAACAGACTGTTTGAAGGGGGACGGTGCTCGTCAGGCATTTTGCCTTTTGCCCTTCTGTGAAAGTGTATATAGTACAACTGCTCCACTTTGAATGAAAATTCACATATGCTGTGCGTTGGGGTTATCATGGGGGTAAGGGCAATTCTGCTGTAGTGTGCGTTATCTATTTATGTATGTGACAGGCGCAGGAGCAGAGGGGTTCACATATTTACATTAACGATCATAGCTTTCATCATCGTCATCAGCAGCAAGCAGCAGCAGCAGCGGCGGCGGCAGCCGCCGCCGCCGCCTGGTTACGCCTACTGCCGGGCAAAGGCCTCTCCCATACTTCTCCAACTACCATGCCATGTTGTCGCTGCAAACTTCTTAATCTCATCGGCCCACCTAACCATCTGCCGCCCCCTGCTACGCTTCCCTTTCCTTGGAATCCAATCCGTAACCCTTAATGGCCATCGGTTATCTTCCCTCCTCACTACACGTCCTGCCCATGCCCTTTTCTTTTTCTTTCCATAGCTCGTTGCGTCGTCCTCAATTTAAGTAGAACCTTTTTCGTAAGCCTCCTGGTTTCTGCCCCGTAGGTGAGTACTGGTAAGACACAGCTATTATACACTTTTCTCTTGAGGGATAATGGCAACCTGCTGTTCATGATCTGAGAATGCCTGCCAAACGCACTCCAGCCCATTCTTATTCTTCTCATTATTTCAGTCTCATGATCCGGATCCGCCGTCACTACCTGCCCTAAGTAGATGTATTCCCTTACCACTTCCAGTGCCTCGCTACCTATTGTAAATTGCTGTTCTCTTCTGAGACTGTTAAACATTAGTTTAGTTTTCTGCAGATTAATTTTTAGACCCACCCTTCTGCTTTGCCTCTTCAGGTTAGTGAGCATGCATTGCAATGCGTCCCCTGAGTTACTAAGCAAGGCAATATCATCAGCGAATCGCAAGTTGCTAAGGTATTCTCCATCAACTTTTATCCCCAATTCTTCCCACTCCAGGTCTCTGAATAGCTCCTGTAAACACGCTGTGAATAGCATTGGAGAGATCGTATCTCCCTGCCTGACGCCTTTCTTTATTGGGATTTTGTTGCTTTTTTATGGAGGACTACGGTGGCTCTGGAGCCGCTATAGATATCTTTCAGTATTCTTATACGGCTCCTCTACACCCTGATTCGGTAATGCGTTCTTGACTGCTGAGGGTTTGACTGAATCCAAACGCTTTCTCGTTATCAATAAAAGCTATATATAAGGGTTGCTTATATTCTCTATTTCTCATTTCTCTATCATCTGATTGATAGTGGGAATATGGTCTATTGTTGAGTAGCCTTTACGAAATCCTGCCTGGTCCTTTGGTTGACCGAAGTCAAAGTGTTCCTGATAGTATTTGCGATTACCCTGGTAAATACTTTTTAGGCAACCATCCATGTGCCGACCATCCTTCAACGAATCTGCCGTTACCTGATCCTCCCCAGCTGCCTTGCTCCATCGCTCCCAAGGCTTTTTTTTACTTCTTACGGCGTTCCTAGTGAGATTTCAAAATCCTCTAAACTGTGCTCTATTTCATTATCGTCGTGAGTGCCCTGAACTCCTCAGTCACTTGAACTATCTCATCGATATTAGTAATGATATTGCCGGCTTTGTCTCTTAACGCATACATCTGATTCTCGCCTATTCCTAGTTTCTTCACTGCTTTTAGACTTCCTTCGTTAGCTTTGCCTCGCTTTAAAGCATCGCTTTTGGGTCCCCTTAAGTCAACTTCCGTCCTAAACTGTCGGGTGCTTAACAGGGTGCCCCATACTGCGTCTCATCCGCCTTCTATTATAGGCGTAGGCACTTCTATCCCAGGTTTAACGCCTCTTGTTATGTGTGACGTATGCGAACGGCTAAAGCGGAAAGGCTTGTGCGATGGCAGGCGTTGGCGTGACTATTATTATTGCGGATGATGGGCTTATTGCGGATGATGGACTATTATTATTACTGCGGATGATGGGCTTAAACAGTGCACATGATGGGCTTAATGTCCCCATTCTTACCCTATGTTGGGAAAGGGGTTTTCCAGTTTGACATGAAATTTTTAGACCGATTTTCCTTATAACGTTACGGCGTATTAAATTCATGGAAATACATAGTGCCGCACTGAGTTCACATCTGCTGCGGCAATCTATTGTTTGTTCCGTTCGGATTGCTGTGTTTCTTCTTCTAAATTAAGGACAGATCCGCAAGCTTGTCGAGGCAACATGTTGCTAACACTGTCCATGTTGTTATTGTTGTTGTGTTTGCCTATTATACTGGAGGCTGCTACCCACCACCGGTTATTGGCAAAGAAATGGACCCAGACACCGTGCATCTTCGCCATGGTCGTCGTTTTTATTATCATCTTTGCTCTAATAATGAACAATATATTTCGTGCCTTTCGGAAGATGAAAGCATCTCCCAGAAATATTAACTTAGTACTGTTTTAATTGATTAATTCATCTGGCACGCGGCAGGGAGCGGGGGCCCCCGAGCAAGTATGAACGCATAAGGTTCTTCAACGCGCATCCAAATCAAATTAGACGAGCGCGTTTCCATTAGTGCGCCGCCAAAATTCAGCCGCCTCGACAAGAAGTTGAACTCACGCACACGTGCTTAGCAGCAGAATGACATTGCTGCTGCGAGCACACCGGGTACCCTTGTTTTTCGGCAGCCAACTCCAATTCGCGCATAAAATTTTCATTTTTTCTGAAACTCATCACGCCACTTACTTCTCCGCCGTCTTCGACTGCATATTTCTTTCATCACATTGCATTATTTCACCCCAGCACGTCCACCGAAACAGCTTCATCTTTCGCCTAGCCTCAGTGACATCACGTTGGCATGTCGCAAATGCACACTGATTTGTCCCGGTAATGTTATGTAAATGTTACGCCTACCACTTCTATTTCGATGCTCGTTTTGCAACCCCTATTTCCTTCTCGGCTTGACTTCTTGTGCCTTAGCTTTTTGTCCATTAGGTCCGCACTGGTGATGTAGTCCTGCTTTCAATACCAGTCATGCAAACTAAGTACATTGTAGATTCGCAAGCAGGGAGCGTTGTGTGTTCGTTTATTTGTATGGATAAGCTATGCGAGGTGCATAAAAATAGCGCATTGAGTTTTAAGAAGTACTTGGCGGAATAACAGCGGGAGGTTCGGTTTCATTTTGTTCAGTTTATATGTCATTTGTTACAGGCCCCCACACGGTCCATGCACAATAACCGATGAAATGAGCCCAATAATTTCTTCAATGATAAGACATGCACACAAGAGCGAAACTATACAATTATCAATATAATAAAGAAGTTCAAATGGCAACACAAATATAGGAGTTAAAGGAATAATAAAATGAACATTTATCGTCCATATTGTGCAAAGAAATACTATAATGTGTGTGTGTGTGCGTCTGTTTGTGTGTTAGGCAAAGTTCCCTCAGGTGATAGCACCCTACTGTTCACGCAAAGCAAATTTATAGACATCGGTTCCCACTCAATAATGCGTTAGTGATTGGTCCTTATGGTGCTGTGCGTGCCTTGAAGATAAGTATCAGGGGTCGCGTGTTGTCTCCATCGTCCATGTAGCTCACCAGCAAGCGACCGCCTTCATCTCGGGTGGTGGTGAATGATTAAAAACTGTGATATGGTTTAACAGCATGGCTTTGCTGAAATGTAGCATTCCGATTGTTAAACCATAAATATTTCGGTGCTCTACTCTGCCTGTTCCTTTTCTGTGGCCTCACTTTACCATTCGTTCTTATTTCCCACCTGCATTACACTAATGCCAGGTTAAATATTACGCGCGCTCTCTTGTAAAGACCGTTGTCGTTATCTATGCACGCGCAAGAAAGTATAAAAACGTAGTCAACTCGTTTAAATACGCAGGATTTTATGTGCCGTTGTTTAAGGCTTTGTTGCAATACGACAAGCTTTGAGTAACTCAAACTAACGAGCTTGGGTCGCGCAGTCAGATTTGCTGCTTGTGAAAAAAAAAAGAAGACCGGTGTAGGCAAACTTTCTGCTCACTTGCAGAGATTAGCGGCGTCTACAGTGTTTAATTGACAAGATCCTCAGCTCATTACAACGTGGCTCCGTTTCTGAAGTTATTTAGTGCAGTGGCGAAGCACCTCGCTGAGACTTTAATTTATTCGAATAATTTATTTTTTATGCCCACTAATAACCCCGGTGCCCGTAGCTCATTTCCTTAATTAGGGTGCAACTACCATAATCTGGAAACCAGCCTGTTTTGCATAATTATAAACAGCGCAAACAAGAAAAACGAACAGAGGGAAAACGGTAGGACATGGCGGTCGCAGTTGCACATGCCGCCAACGCTCATGCGCCGAGAAACATGAACACGCTCGTTGCACAGAAACGGTAGCCTATGCTCATCTCATCGTCATTTTAGCAATGTACCACCCTCCTCATCATCCCACACTGACTTTGTCATTCTCTCCAGCCCCTTTCCCAACCTCGAGTACCCTTCTATGCTCCGCTACATGCATAGCAGGCAACGCTGGCTAGAACAGCGAGACTTCCCTCAGAGTTCGCATTTGTTGCCAAAAAATATAGTGCGTCACAACTATGAAAAAAGAGAAAGACACGTGTATGCGTTAGCTAAATCGATGTGTACTAGGCCTCAGTTCTTTTTACGCCGCAAAATGCGGATTTTGTTAAATGGAAGGCATTGCAGGACTCAAGTTGTAGTTGGGATATATAAAGTACTAGGAGGAGAAGATTTCAATGAGACAGAAGGAAGGAGAGGGTGGCCAGTAGAGTGCATCGCTAGTCTGATACTCCTCATCGGGGAAAGGGGAAGCCGGACACAGATGGAAAGAGTTATTTAGATGGCCGGTGGCTGTGCTGCTGTAGTACAGTGATCTACTATAGAGCTACACACGCATGTCGGCTGCTATACGGATGTGCGCTATGGAAGCACTGCACGCACTGCACGATAAATATTTCCTCTCAAGCACATTTCCCGCAAATATTCACATCACACATGTTATGGACAGAAGACGTATGTCGGGGATGAAACACAGTTCTACGACAAACGGCGAGCACTGGAATTTCAAAGGCTGCACATGATCGCCATGCTTGCGCAGCTTCGGCAGTGTAGCATGCTAAGTGTGACCCGCCGTGGTTGCTCAGTGACTATGGTGTTAGGCTGCTGAGCACGAGGTCGCGGGATCGAATCCCGGCCACTGCGGCCGCATTTCGATGGGGGCGTAATGCGACACACCCGTGTACTTAGATTTAGGTGCACATTTAGAACCCCAGGTGGTCAAAATTTTCGGAGTCCTCCACTACGACGCGCCTCATACTCATAAAGTGGTTTTGGCACGTAGAAACCCCACAATTTTACATACTAAGTGTGAAAAGAGTACAGCGCGAACACCACGCATGACGACCTCATTACAGCGCTTTTTGTCTTCCTTGTATAGCGCCAAACGTCATGGCATTTTCTCCTACCTTTTCCTCCTACGTAGGCCACGTTCTCATATTTGCTGCTTGTACTCAGGCTACAGGCTGAACAACGCCGGGGCGTTGCTGCTGTTTTAGAGGATTTCCTCGAAATCTTATCATTAATTACGCCAGCCTATAGTAGCAGCTACCTGATTTTAGTGAATTGCTGATTTTAAACACCAGTTTGTAACTGTGGGTGGCGGATAATTCTATTTCCCTGTCAAGGTGTTTCGTGACCGCCTGTACTGGATAGAAAAGGCACAATACGGCCTGTTTTGCTATGCGCTTCTAGAAAACATTGTTCGACTCATCATAGTACCGGCGTCAGCGCCGTGCGTTTTGCGCACAGGGTTTCGTGGGAAAGCCAACTTCCGAGATTCCAGTTAGGAGAAAGAATCGGATGACAGTGTGTTCGTGGTATGAGTTCCGGGGCATGAGCCTCGTCCTATGGTAATGTTGACGTGCCAAACTGAAATTTTAAAAGCTCTGTCACTCGAAGGCATAAAGTTCTAGATTTGGTGAAAATTTGTAAAATTTTTTGTTGGTCATGATGTTGATTGCGTGTTAAGAATGACGTTCTTTTGGTTAAAATGATCTTAGTAGGTGCCCCACTCTATGTATAGTTTCAGTTATAATTATCTGCGCTGCCGAATACCAGGAACGTTCTAGAGGTTTTTCACAAAATATTCACAAAACGGAGGCCGAAATTTTGGCTACTAATGCGTATAGATCTACTGTGAGTGACGTGCAGCTACTGATAGAGCCAAAAATGAGCGGTTCCTAAAACGCCCTCAAAATCTGTGGGTGACAATCTGCTTAATATCATGGAAGTGAGTTTGTCTTTAACTGTCTGTGAATTAACTATTATAAAATAATTGATGCCGATAGAAAAATGCAAACAGGTTAAAAAAATAGGGCGCTTTAGAGCAAATTGCTTAAGTTCTAGTGTTGGCAGATATATGAGTGAAATTTCAGACGCTCAGTAGAGGATGGCACATGAAGCATCAGTCGAGTGGTCAGCACGGGCCCACCCGATGACCCAGAAGGCACGCCGTGCCCATTGTTTATTGATGCGCACTCTATTTGACAAAACGTGTTGTGCTTTTTCGTTGGCGCTGTAATCTCGCTTCGTTTCGTTTCTATGACGACAGGTACATACATTTTGCCCAATCAGATTGTATCTCTTAGAACATAACCAAGATAATTGCTTAAAGGGGCACTAAATGCAAATACTACGTTGACGAGGACTGTTTAAATACCATTCCAGAAAGCTCACAACGCTTGTTTCTTGCGAATAATAGAGTTCACGAGAAAATTGCACCTGAAGGGTCCAAATACCTTTATCGTAGCTCAAATCTCCCGCCACCCAACCGGGGAGCGGGGACGTTGCATACGCCATCATCGGCCTTTGCAGCCGTCAGTGAGTAAAACGGCGGGCGACCGACGGCAGTATGGTTTTTTACACAAAAGGCAAACGTGCGGCCACGGATAAACCGAGTCAAGATAGAGCGGTGGATTCGACAATGCTGTTGCTTTTGGTCAAGTGGCATGGATCGTTCTAGCATCCAGCGACATCACATGGAAGTGTAATTATGCGCTACTTGCTGTTTGTGCGAGTTTGGCGAGCCAGCAAAACCACCGCAGTACTACGCGATAACGAAACTGCTGAAACGCGAAAGCGCGGGTGGCGTGGAATCGAGCGAAAACGAACCTGTCAACTGCCTGCTTCGTTGTCCAAGGGTACTCTCAATAAATTCTTCTTTCTCAAACTGAGATAGAACTGCACAAGCAGCATTTTCTTTCGTCTTATACTGGAAATAAAATACAATGTTTTTATAACGAATGGTTGAGTACTAGTGACAGAATTTAAATGTGGAGTGCTTTTGTCCTCGGGCAAGTACTTGAATGTCCCAGGCGAAGTTCTAATCGTGTGCTGCATTTACCTAAATTTTCCGATTACTAAGGCTATGATCGCGGTAATGTTGACGCCTTAGAAATTCTCAAGCACTAATCTATTACTTTAGCTTGACTTCATATTTGCCTTTAGTGTCCCTTTAAGTGCTTATTATCGCTGTAATTACTTCGCCCTTTGAGCGAAACTGTAAGAAATTGGGCAGAACCCATTTTATGATGACAGTCCACGGTAATGCGTAATGCACTAGAATTGAATCGATAAAGCGGCAGAACCTATTGCCACCGTCAATATGTGTTATGTATCAGGAGTGTACCAGGCTGAGGAAACTCCCTGTACCTCCCTTGGCACGCTCGGCCGCATGCCGATACGTGGCGGCAGCGCCGCTTCCACCATTGGCAGCTCGGCTGCAGGATATCCAACGAGAAGTAAATAAAAAAAGAAAACAATGCCTTCATGACGTCACTGATGAGGTCAGAAGGCAGAGGAAGAGGGCGCGCAACCGGGAGGAGGAGGGTTGCCGCGGAAGCCTCCCTTTCCCACTTCGCATGTAAGCGGGATTTGTTCGCGCTCTCTTGCAGGCCCGCTGGCTGGGGGGCGACATTGGACAAATCGTGGAGCAGGACTCGCTGAAGTACGCCGTGTATACGAAGGCTATTTTTTGCCCCGTTTACCTTGCAAACTTTTGTCCATATTTTAAAGCATTGAGACATCACCCGTACATACCAGCGCCAAGCAATTATAATGAGGAATATTTCTATAGCAAACCATAGGTTCAATAGTACGAATATTCGCTTGAAAATGTTACCCTTCGTCGTTTCCTGAAAGTAGTCTCCTGCAAATTACTGAGTTGTGGTGAAGCTTCAGACTACAGTTGAATTAGTCCACAGATATAGTAGGGGCTGGTATGAAGATGATATCTTCCTGGCACCATTATTCGTTAATTTTGTTCATGTGTTGTGAACTGGATCAGCTAGAGCTGGTCTATTTCTTGGTCAGTCAAAGTCAACACAAGTAAAAGCTGAACGTTGTTGTTTTTATTCACACGTTTCGTACTGGAAAAAGATTGACCACCACGCAACGCGAAAGTGTCAATCTGCAAGAAATTTCAAAGCAAATAGACAGCTTAAATCTTTCTCAACATGATCAGGCGTGTGTCAAAACACAACAAGGAATTGCTGGCGTGCATCGTTTCGCCGGCGTTGCTCTTGAAATTTGACAAAACATCACGGCTGTGTGTTTTGTTTTTACTTTAGCCTCGGCTGTTCTTGTCGATAAAGCAAAGAGTGAACAAAATGTATAGCCCAGCAAACACGCACTCAAGCCCTTCAGTACAAGTATTTCACCAGCAGCAGATGGGCTACCGTCAGGAGGAGTGAGTCAAGCAAGACTGCTATAACCTCATTTCACTCAGGCTTGTACATAACTGGTTGAATCATGCAAAATGAACACGTGCTCAGAAAATAGTGAAACACTTGTGCTTGCCTCTCGTTAGGAAACCTGAAAAACTTCGCGGAACTGGACGTCTCGGTGTTAGAACACCACAGAGCCCCACAAGACATGTGATGCTCCAATTTAGCCATGTTTGTCTAATGCTTGGTAATCCTGATTTCCTGCGTCTTCCCTTCCTTGCACGCCTGATCAAGCTTCCGTCTTTTCTTTCCCATCTTTACACTTGCCCGACAAACGAAGCTGATGACCGAGCGTGATGGGAGTTTCGGTATTGCTGAGCGATTGGCATGTGTGAGTGGAGGGAAGCTGGACGGACGCACGGAGTGAACCACTTCCCGCGTTTCGACAGATTTAAAATTAACTAGAGAAGCAAAAAAAATTGAACAGAAAGAAAAGTTGTTTGCCATTCACTCAAATTGTTTTATTTCTCAAAACTGCTGAATGACAAGAAACGTGAACATCCACATATACTTTACTTCGTTCCACGAGATTTTGGAAGTACAGCGAACGCCAGCAGCACGCATGTTCATCAAAACCGAAACTTTGCACTCGCCTTCCGTAGGTTGCATGTACTGCAGCTAGGCTCCTTTTTCATACTTCCCTAAGAACAGTCTGCGCCATCTAGCGCCGCCGCCCCAAAGCTTGCGCGTGGCCTTCGAATGCATGGCACGCCGACGGGTGCGAACGCTAACCCCCGTATTCAGATATGTACCTTAATTTGAATCCCACGCTTCATTTGATTTAAAGGACGCCTGTCGTGAACGCACCAAAGGAAACGCTATGAGCGTCTTGGGCACGTTCACGCGAGACGTCATTTATATTAACTCAAGCATGGGCTTCAACTTAAGACGCATTTCTGAATGCGGGGGTAAGTGTCATGCAGCGAGCGAGCTCCGCGCGCTTCTGTCTGGACGCACTGCGCCACCTAGTAACACTGCCGAGAAATGAAACCCGCCCGTGGCGTCCGAGACGATAAGCCAGGCGCGCCGCTGTCTGCGAGCGGCGAAAATTATTTCGCCGCTTTTCATACACCTATTGGCACATGCTGAATGACTCGCGTAGGCCTGAGGTTCATTGAAGTATTGCACATACCCAGTGCATTCATGGAACAGCTTTCTGAAGCGTTGGCGTGAAAGGCGTTCATTGAAAAGTGGCACACACAGGGCGGATATGTGGTGCAGCCTGCTATGACTGCTCTGAGAGGGGAAGGCGGTGTACAGACACACACACGCGCACATGCGCACACATACACATAACTACACACACGCAAATACACACATGCACAGAAACATGCATACATACATACATACATACATACATACATACATACGTACGTACATACATACATACATACATACATACATACATACATACATACATACATACATACATACATACATACATACATACATACATACATACATACATACATACATACATACATACATACATACATAGAAAGCCACGGAAAGTGCGCCAAAGTATCCAAATAACGCGAACGAAATAAAAACAATACTAGAAAAAGTCCATTCCTAGCCGTCTAAGCTTGCTGTTATATAAGTACCATATTTTTCATAAAACTTCTGAAATTAAATTGTCAGTGAACTAGCAGAATTTTACTATTTGTCCGAATCGCTTCCAACGTTCGTTTAGTGGAACAATTGCAAAAAAATAATAGTAACGCTTCATCCACGAGCAAAGAGCAAGGAAAATATATTCCGTGACCGGTAAAGCAGGGGCGAAGGAAATTTCCTTTGAGTTTCTTGTTTCTTCTGGCGAGATGTGACCCAACTACGCGGTATCTTTTTTACCCTGTGACGTAAAAATGTAGACAGGCAGCAGAAGTCCCAGGGAAACGCGCAACGTGAGGGCTTTTCCATAGCAGCAGATTTCTTGTTCTTGGTCTGCCAGCCATTTTATTCGATTGGGATTGTCTATGTGCTGACGTCAAGCCTCTGCGATTCTGCTGCGAACACGGGAAAAGAAGGCAGTCTTTGCAATATGTAATTTTGACTACACTTTCACCTGACGGGGATAGAATCCGAAATCGCAAATTTTTCATTTATTCATATGTTGGACCTATTCGAAGCAATAATATTGTTGATATACTAATATGATTTTAAACATTCATTTTTGTGAAATATTTTCGCATACGTCGTCTTTTCGTGAATCGCGAAATCAGTTCTTAAAATGCCGGCAGTGCAAGATATCGCTGTTATATATTGTGAGGCTTATAGGGTGATAATGATTGTGTTTCCCAGTATGTTCATAACTCATTCTTGCAGATAACGTGATTCTGGTCCTTGAGCGAGAATATTCATTGAGCCGGACATTACCCGCACGAGAAATGAAAACACGTTTTACTAATTAACAGAAGGTCACGGCTAACTAAATAATTACACTACGGTGCATAATGCAATATACAGTTTGTAGCAGATGCGTTCGTAAGGCATATCCACATAGAACGAATTTCCAGATTGACAGCAGTTTGGACTTCTCGAACACAGTGCACAAGAAATCGACAGGGACTGGCAGAGTAAGGGCACCACATAGCGCCGACTGCAACTGGTTTACTGACACGCGAAGCGCTTGTAAATATACGGTTCAATGCATACGCGTGCGTAAGGAACAACAACAAAGGCTAAAAGATACGTAAAGCCCCTATTCGAGATGGCTGAAAACACTCGCGCGTATAAAAGCCACGTCACATACAAAACAAAAACAGCAAAACTGAACTACGAATGTCATCTGAAGACCGAGTCACCACGTGAAACCTGGCAGCCTTAAAGCAACCGTTATTGGATCGCTATGCCTAAAAGGAGGCGACCCTTATCACCTAACAACACCGACGGCATGCTGATGCAATTTTATTTAAGCTTTGAAGTCTCGCCTGCTTCTATTCGGCGCACCTGCGCAGAATTGAGCTCTGCTCAAAGAAAAGGTCCCCTCTTCCTCACGCCGTTTGCAGTCCCGGCAATGTATTTTTGGGCGTCTGGAGGCAGTAGTGACGTTATCGTTGTGCTCTCTCAGACGACTGTTTAAAGATCTGCCAGTTTGACCGACATAGGCTGTGCCACAGAGCAAGGGAATTGAGTAGACCACCTTCTCTGTGCATGGAACTAGTGGCCGCTGGTGCCTGATGGTGCAGCGTGTGTTCTGACTGTCGGAAGAGTTGGTTTTATTGCAGAGTTTAGATAACTTTTCCGGTGCTGAAAAGACCACTTCCACACCTGCGCGTTTTCCTATTTCCCTGAGGTTCGTCCTGAGCAGTTTGGAGATATGCGCCATCAAACTAACCTCAAATATGTACTGTTGTTCATTCACTTCTTGATCCAACCGCCCTTTTTATGCACTGAAGCGCAGTGTAACTAGAACACCCATGGTGTTTCGGCCCACGCTTTGGGAAATAATATCTGGGAACTGTTGTGATCCGACATATACATCTCAAGTGGATACGTCTGGAAAAAACACCGGCTACAATTCGTAAATTGCAATATGGGCCGTAAAGTAGTTAATTAGGAAGTTGAGTAGTAGAAGTTTGTTAATTAGTTACATATTTGTTTAAGATTCCTCGTGCTAATAATGTCAGCTTCTTCGAATTATCCAGCTCAAGGCCAAAAATGATGTTATCTGCACCAGGCGACATTAAATAGTTTCGGAAAACTTAAAAAATGTCTGTGCCGTAAAACACACTATAACATAGTGCTCACTTTAAGTTGTATTCGTATTTGTCATTTGTTTTACAGTCTCATTGAAACTAACGTTAAACCTCTTCTTCTAAAAATGGAGGAAAATGAAAGCAACCACTGCGAGAAACTGGCGCGATCAGCATTTTGACAGTGAGCTGGAATGGCAAAAACCGTTTATAGAGCGTCTAGTAGCTGCCACGAATGACATTAGACGAGATATATGCACACATACAAAACTCGGTGGAAAAAAAAACGATGCATAAGTGTCACGATGATAGATACGATGCAATTGACAGCTAGAAATCACGAAAAAAAATTTGTGTAACTTATACATGGCACTGTACATGTTTTTATAGCTGTTCTCGCAGTAGTAGTAGTTCTTTACCTTTACGTGACAGCTCCTTATATTTACAAATGCGTACTTGGATCTTGAATCAGCTTTGGTAGTGCTTCGCGCTCAATCGAAACACCCTTGCTTTCCTCGAAGTAACTGACCTGGACTAGAAAATGTAGCCACTTGTTAGTCGCATGTCCAATTGTGTGCCTTTTTACAAAGAGAAAGTAAAATAAATTTTGGAGTTTTACGTGCCAAAACCACGATCTCACTATGAGGCAAACCATCTACGGCTGGACACTATGGAGAGTAATTTTGACCACCTGCGACTCTTTAACGTGCACCCAATGTGCGGTGTACGAGCGTTTTTGCCGTTAGCGCTCATCCAAATGCTATCGCCTCAATCTGGGGTTGAACCCGTGACTTCGTGTTTAACAGCTCAGCTGCCTAGCCACTAAGCCACCATGGCAGGTGAGCATACGGGCTATCAACGCGTCAATACGCACCTCACCCTCGTCATCTGGAGTAACATGCTGAGCGTATGGTCAGACAAACATCCCTAGCGTGCAATAAAAAATATTTCTCACTCCCTTTCTCTCTAGGTCTTTGCTCATGGAGCCTTTATGCTTGAATAGCCTACATATTTTGCTCGGAATTTTTTTTAACTAGTAAAGCATGGGCCTTATGACTTTAAACTGTGATTCTATATTCAGTCTAACACACAGCCCTAATGACTTAATTTTTATCGCTCTTCTCCAAGCAATCGCCTTTCGAAGGAATGAAACAGAGGCGACAAACCATTTTTCCATATGAACATATACTGGGCTTTCCCTATGGCACTGACATAGGTGGTGCTGCACCCGTAACCTCCGTTTAAAAATTCATGAGGTACTCGAGAGATTGTCGAGGCGGCAAAAATAGCAGCATAACGATGCGCTAAGCTTCCCTTTGTTATTACTGTCAAGCAAAGAATTGCGTTATCTCGGAACAACGTGTAATAACATTAACGGTATCACCCTACACAAAAAAGTAGCGCTCATCTCCGTCTCCTTTGTCACTGTTCTGCCAACAGTGTCTTTCGTTTTCACTTGTTCTTTTTATTTTGTTCTTATTTTTGTTTCTTTTTTCCTCTGTATTTATATTTACATGTGCACCAGGAACCGATAAAGTGACTTAGAAGGCAGCATTAGCCCGTGCTTTTCGTTCCCCGTTCATTGTTCTGTTTAGCGCTGCAATCATTCATTGATCAACGACTAGTGGAAACTTGTGCGTTGCTGAGCTGTAGTGCCTAGCACAGAATTTATGTGAATTAAGTCAACAGTTTGTAAAGTGTTAGCGCTAGGAGATATTAAAGGGGGGAATTAAATGTGTGTGAAGTGTTGAAAGCTGGACGCGTGGTAGGGGTGTATATATATATATATATATATATATATATATATATATATATATATATATATATATATATATATATATATATATATATATATATATATATATATATATATATATATATATATATATGCACGTCGTTATCCCCACACGCTCAGTGACCTCGAGGCTCATCAAAAAAAGAGGCAACCCAGACTGCTCTGTTACCGCCAAGATCAATACGCTCAGGAAAGGTTACAATCACGATGAGTCCTTGATTGCGACGACGTGGATCGATGTCTAAGGGTTCGCGATACGGTTTTCTCCGGCTGAAGCACTGCGTAGACTCAAACCGACAATTTCGCCCAGTGCAATTGTGTTTGCTGCAATGGGAAAAAGGGAAACACTGGGAATCGATATCTGTAGCTTGGCTTTCCCCAACTATTATCTGAAGGCGTGATCTTTTTCTAGATCGGTTGCATAAGGTTACATTCAAGCTTTTGTTTTCTGTGCATTCACATGATTCTTTTTTTTAGTTAGCATCTCTATAGTGAGAGACAATATATGGGCGAGGTAAAGGTTTGAAAACAACGAATACACCAGCACTCAAGCATGCCTTTTTTAAATGCAATGGGAAACTCTACAGCCTGTAGGATGCACATCACTGAATATGTTGTTTACAGTGAATAGATGGTGATAACTTTTGAAGGATGTTAAGAATATTTGGTAAATAGAGGCATGTCAAGGTACGGAGTTAGAACATGGTGAACAAAGTCACAAACCTGAAGACACGTGTCTAAACGCGCATGGCAGTGCCTTATACGTATATATTGTGTTCCAGCTAACGTTAAGCAGCCAAGATGCTCAAAGTAAAAAAATATATTTAAAAAGACAGTGCAAGGTAAAATGGGAAGACCCACAGTGTTCTGTTGACCGAGCCGTGACGACCAAACACCGTAGGGCCTAATGTCATATCTTGCACCCTGATTCACTCTTTTTTTTTTCTTTGAGTGGCTTGGCTTACGTTAGTGAGGACACACGGCTGAGAATGATCAAAAATTTTAAAGCGCAGCTCTTAGGCGTTCGTTCTTGCTTCCGGCGTTTGCGTTCCCGGCGAAACTGAGCGAACGCGTGAAAAAAAAAAAAGTTGCCGCAGCGAAGGGTGTGCGAGGAGGAAAGCGGAGGAGGAGGGTGTGGCGAAAGCGTGCGAGGAAGAGCATAGTACAGCCTAAGACGAGACGGCCGCTACGAGATGGCGCCAGAGTAACGCGCCGTCGTCTGTTCGCCGATGAGTTTTGTTTTTTTTTTACCTTTCTTCGGTCGCTGCTTTTCACAGGCTAACAAATGTTAAACGTTATGCCTCGACGCTCGACGCGCCTGGATGTATCAGGAGCTCGTCGAATGTTTTTGATAGTTCTATTCGTTGGCTGTTGCCACCAAAGCGTCTTTTAGCTTCGTGTCGGCGCCTCTGTCACATTGTACCGACGCCGACAATCTGCCTACGGTCGGCGCGGAGCTCGGCGTCGGTACGGTGTGACAGAGGCGCCCACACGAAGCGAAAAAGCACTGTCGCCGACAGTCGCCAGACCGAAATCAGTGCCGGGTCGGCCTAGTGTGAGTCAGCCTTAACCAATGGAAAGGTGTGCGAACATCCAGTAGAAAATTTCTATATGGCTAAACAGCTGTAGTGAAGAAGAAGCCAGGAGTAGAAATAAACGCTCAAATTCTTGAAAGTATATCTTTTTTTGGGGTCCAAACAGGCACTCCAAGGTCGATTCAAATAGGTCGCGAAGCTTCGGGCGAAAAGTGGTTCAGTACAGATTGTCACCGACATCACCATGGGGGGTTATGGGAGCAGCGTTTGAAGCGCGACTATGTTTGGAGGGAACAAACATTGGAAAAGAAAAACGCGTCTTTTAATTCAAATGAGACCCACAGTTAGATTCATTCAACAAAAATAAAATTCCTAGTCAATTTTATATATTCGTGACGAGTTAAGAAAATATAAGTTTAATTTTATTATTTTTAATAAATGCATTTCTTTTCAGCGCCCATCGCTACAGGGGGCGTTGACGCCACTATCACTCGCAATGCAATGCACGTCTTGAAATGGGCAGAAAGGCTCACTCGTATCACCTGTTGAAATACGCCCCCCTCACAGTTTTTGCTTTCTTGCTTGTCGAAGTTTGTCTGAATTTGGTGACGCGGGTAGCTTCATTGCTTCTGAATCTGTTCAGGCAAAAGTAGTGAGTTACGACCGCCAGATAATTGTGTAGTTGTTTTCGTGCGACTGCGCTGGCTGACGGGCTTGGCATCCAACAATAGGATCAGCACTCTACGCCTAAAGCTTTCGTCAGCCTCCAATGAAAGTATGTTCTATGCAGGGATGCGATTTCGACAACCGTACGGCTGGCCTTTTCCTGCATCGCTTTCCACGCTGAAAGCTTGAAACGCCCAAGTCGAATGGCGGGACATTTGAATATATAGCTCCAAAGGAAGAACAAAACAATTTTCGCGCCTTCGAAAACAAAACGACGTCACTTCTGCTTTTACCGGACATGGCGTTACATTATTTTTTTCTTCCGCCGGAAGTGTTCCCACCACATACAGATGGCGCTAAGCCCCATGGACCGCCGATGGACCGCCATGTTTTGAACGTATGGGCTCCTATGGAAGCTTCGCTACCAGGTATATTTACCTTGGGCACTCTTTGTTATTGCAGCAAAATGTGGTATCATCCCGCAGCGTCATGTGCGCGCTGTCAGTATACCTGCGCCAGGCTCGCCATGACACTAATTTTCCCTGTCACTTTCTCCTTTTTACTTTAGTTATATATACGTGGTCATGTCTGTTGCCAAAGTCATGAACACGTTGCAGTTCCTTCCCGCAGTACCATTTGACAGCAGTTGCCCCCATTAGACAGCCGCTAGTAACTCAATGTTGCACCGACTTGCTATCGGAGTATGTTGGCGCGTTGCTTGAAACGGTTTCCTGGTATGAAAGGACGTGAACTGTACCGTAGGGCTTGATTAGGTAAATATTACTCCCTGAGCAAATGTTTGGACCAGCTCGATTGAAAATAAACTGTAATATAATCGTGCGTAAATCACGTCTTCGTACCTAAATTTGTTTGCAGCTGTCAGCCTACAAAAGGGAAGTTCACCTTAAGTCATATTTAGCGAAATGCAAAACAGCCCTTTAGGTAGATGCAGATAAAAATTTTCAGTTTTCGGAAGTGTATTTAGATAAGTAAAAGAGAAGACAACACTGCACCGAAATAAAGACAGTGCAAAGCGTCGGGCTAACTACAAAGGTTATTCTTCGGTAAACTCGGCACGCCCAAAGATGCTTGGACTGAGAGACGCGGAAGAACGGCCTGTATTAGAACTGATAGATGCTCCAAGAAGCATCTGGCGTCATTGTACAATGCTATTTTTTAACATTGCAATATTTATCTCTGCTGACTCTATACTGTAGCCGACGACATTCTAGCAAGTGTATTGTACTTCTCTTGTTCGGGCCAGACATCCCCTCCGCTTCCTTCATTCCTCCCCATACACAGACACGTTCATCGCCATGCTGCTCCATATCTCAATAATCTCTCACACCGTATGCCTGATTGCACGCAACTTTGTCGCCCTCGCGTTGTTTTGTATTTAATTTCGCTGCATGCCAGCAAGTGTTTCTAGCAAGACGCGCGCCTGTAACAGTGAAATAGCACCCCACAGTTGTTCAGTCGTCGCGTCGGACCAGAAATTTACAAAAGCTCCAGAAGCAGTTCGTTTCACAGTGGACGTCAGCGAAGAATTTAACTGCAGGAAAATCACAACGTCTCAAAAAATATAAATGCTCTCCGATCGCCCGCGAAGGTGCGGGCTAGGGCCCGCTGAGATAGATGAGAGTGGGGAAGAGGAAAAGGTTGCTGGAGAGTGATCAAGCTCTGTTAGACAGAAATGAAGGGAAAGATGGCGGGCCCTGAATAGAATTCTATCAGGAAGGAGCAGCGAATATCGAATTTACCATTTCGACAATGCGCCAGAGGAGATGAGTTTCAGTTATATTCGCTGGAGCGAGTGCTCAAGCGAACTCCCGCGCCATGATCTGCTTTAAAAAGAGCAGGAAGTTGAAAAAAAAAAGCTAGAAGAACGGAAAGTCATGTAGACGAAGAAGCTCACGACAGGAGGAGATTGCATCATGAAAGCCAAAGTATAGGGAGGTTTTCAAGAATGCCTGAAAGGAGATCAGTATCAGTTGATTCGTTGGAGAAAATGCCGAAAGGGGCTCTTGCGCCACAATAGACCAAAAGAAAACAAAATAGTAGGGAACTGTATCGCATTGCCGCGTTACAAACTGCCGCTGACATGGGCATAGAGCTTTGGGCTCGCTAACATCGGCGCAATGAAATCTCGAGAAATGACGTGATGACAGCGTACGAAGCGTGCGGGGTAGTCGCATTTAATCGCTGTTTTGACAGCCTCGACAACACAGACAGTTTTGAATCAGTCCTGACAATGTGAGCGGCGGAATTTCGTGAGCGCCTGTATAGCAGGAAAAAGACGCACAATGTGCCATTCGCGCTTTTAATTCGTCGTTGCGCATTCAGGTTATGATCGTACAATTCTTTTTCGTCGTTTTTATTCAAGGAGCTGCAGGAATGCAGCTCACTTGTGCTCCCATACGGCAAAAGGAATCACAAGGGCTTCTACTATTGGCTTATGTCACAACATATCATTACAGAAATGAGCTTCGGCGAGGTTACAAGAAGTCGAGGAGTACATGAGAGAGACAAAGAAATACCAGACATTTGTCATGGTTGCTCATTAACTTGAAGCGCCCCACTTATGGTCTGTAAAATTGTAGAACACAATGCACAGATGATCCTAAAGTGAAATTTCGTCATAGCACTGAGGACAATTATCGTCTTTGAGCAACTATGGGCAGCTGATTGGTGTTTTCACTCGCTGAAAGCAAAAATACATATTGCATGAGTATCAGGTAATGCTTCACTTGCTGTGTTAGTATGAATAATTTTAGGCTCCTGTAGGTTTTCGCCAAGATCCTGCTCACCTTTAATGCTTGTGTAAAGTACAATTCGTCGTCAAAGGAGTTTTTGCATCTTCAAGCTTACTGCGGCTTTTCTCCCCCTCCCCTACGTCTCTCTATCTCATATTTCTATTCCGTCTTTCCCGTCCACCAAAATAGGCAATCAACGAGACGCCTTCCTGGTTAACATCCCTGCCTTCTCTCTTTATTCCTCCTCCTCCTCCTAAGCTCCTCGATAACATCCTCGCTTCAAAATTCAGAGGAGGGAAATCCTCAATATCTTGCTATCCAGAACAAGCCATATTAACTATTATGTCACTCTTAACACGATCACACTGTGTGATAAAGATTTTTACACACCCATTTTCTGTACAAATCTACCGACGTGTTCGGTTATTTGACACCAACACCATGTCTGGCTAAGGAGCCTTTACTGTCTGCTCATTTGTTTACGCATGATGGCGGCTCTAAAATGTTCTACGTTTGCTGTGCGCGAAAACAAAAACTGAAAACCGCATTATGAAGGAACACGGTAAAATATTTCGAACGTATGGCGTGGTTGAAATAAAGGTCGTAAAGATATGCAGTAGTGACCATGGTAAAAGTAAGTGTATTTTACTGGTTATAATATTATTAGGAGCCGGAGTTATACTATTCGTAGATATTACGTGTAAGTTCGTCCCTAATTGAACAGGAAACACTCTGCCGCTGCTTAGGTAGGCTGAGTGTTTCAGAAACCACCAGCAATTTCGAAATACAGTCAAACCTTTCTATCAGCGTTGATGGTGGGGTTCAAAATATCAAGATATCTGTTATAACTTTCGGGTAGCTATGGGGAAGAACATGGATCAACATGGATCCGTAATTTCCTTTCTAATCGTCAGCAATTCACAGCGGTTGATAATTTTTCCTCTCTTCTTTCGCACGTTACTTCAGGTGTACCACAAGGCAGCGTTCTTGCGCCATTACTATTTCTAATATACATTAATGACGTACCCAATGACATTTCCTCACACGTGCGCATTCTTGCAGACGACTGCATTCTTTATCGTTCCACCAAATGTGCCGATGATCATGCAATCCCCCAAAAAGATTTTCAACTTATTTCTCTTTGGTGTTAGACTTGGCTAATGAAGCTTAACTTTTAAAAATGTAAAATTATCTCTTTTGGCCGCAAGCATACTAAATCTACGTTTCCTTATCACATAAATAACCACTATTATGCGAGATACTCAACATAAATATCTTGTTGTTCACCTAACTACGACTCTTTTATGGTCAACGCACATTGCGCGAATGCTTCAAGATCATTAGGGTGCATAAGGCGGAAGTTGCATAATTCTACTAAAGACATTCGTAAACTAGCTTATCTAACATTTGTCCGACCTCAGCTTGTAAACGCCGCATCCGTCTGGTCTCCCCATCAGAAATACTTGATCGAAAAACTCGAATCTATCCAGAATAGGGCTGCACGTTTTATTCACGTTGTTATCACTATAATGAAAGCATAACACAAATTAAACTCGACCTCTCATTGCAGCCCTTGAATGATCGTCATGATATAGCCCTGCTATCATTATTTCATAAATATGTCCCGAATATAGCACCATCAGTCTTGCCTCTTGATCCTCCTTATTACAGGCCACACCGGCAGCACAATCAGTTCAAATTCATGTGTATCTACAGAAAGACTAATTCATTTAGCTACTACGCTCTTCCAAGAAGCATTCGCCTTTGGAACAATCTTCCTAACGCCATCGCTTATGAAAGTGACAAGGAAAAATTCCGGCATCAACTAGCAACGCATTTTCAAACTATACATAACCTAAGGTCGAGTTTTTGTCGAGTTTCCTGTTATTATTGTGCTATTACCCTTTAAATACTGTTTTATTATAGCCAAATATTGTTCCGCTCGCTCTGCAATTCTATTGGTCATATTTTACTTTGTGAAAATTTATTGTTCACTGACCTGTCGCGTTCAAAAGCGTTCGGTTTGTCTTTTGCACAATTTTTAATACTAGATTACTGCATGTTAGCGCATTTCTTACACTGTATTTTTGTATATGTATTCACATATGTATTCTAATTATATGTATAACATTTGAGTGTACTCTCCCCCTTACACAATGCCTGTAGGGGCCTGTAAGGTATTTTAAATAAATAATAAATAAATAAATAAATAAATAAATAAATAAATAAATGAATAAAAAGCATTCTTTAATATCGAAGCCGACTGATCCCTCTCCTGAAGTGCAATAACTGCTTCATGAGAGTCATTCTAAGCCTAATTTCACGCAGTTGCTTTTCTTGCCGTAATCTTCGCATACTCTACGGTCGATCATTCTAAATGAATGCACTTCAAGGGGTTCGAAGCAGGGTTTCGGTTAAGCGCAAGGGCGCGGACAATCTGGCACAGAAGCGGCACTGTAACGACAAACTCTTGGTACCCTTGGGTCCTACGTAGCGACCGATGAATGCAGCATATACAAAAAAAGGATACTCTGGCGCAGCCAAACGAGAGAATGGGGTTTCGCTCTGCCGAAACTCCTTGCTCCTGGCGATTTGGCGAAGCACCGTCCTGTCTCCGGCAAGATGAGCGTATTATGACGACAGCGTTAACGCAGCAGAATGCGCGTGACCAACGCGCCCGAGGGAATAATACGCCCCCTCATCTTCGAACAGCGATGGCGTGTGACGATAGAATGTCGACACGAGGCAGATACATCAGCCGGAGCCCCGCTGTTGCTCGGCGGGGATAGGCCGGAAGGCACTGATAGGATCGCGGGAAGAGCTTGAACCTGCTGGATCTGAATCAAGTCGCCACGGCATGCTGCACAACATAAGAACATGATATGGAGTGATGAAAAGTAGGTGAAGTGTTGACATGTTGCCCAACGGGCTTTACCTATTAGTTTCAGTTATTTTCTCTGCCAGTGTCGCATCAATAAAGCTTGTGAAAGTAGCGTTAAGCTTGTTAGAATAGCACATTGGCAGATCGAAGAACTTTCAAAAAAAAAAAAAAATATATATATATATATATATATATATATATATATATATATATATATATATATATATATATATGTCACTACAGTAGCTTTATAGTGCATTTTAAGCTACGGGCGCCTTTCTTCTACTACCTCCTTTTCACCCATTGTTACGTTAAAAAGGGGCGTCTTAGTTTTCTGTTGTTCGTAAAATGGACGCTATTAAAATGTTTTCCGGTATGCAGGCTGAAACGTTCTGTATGGCGAGTGCTCACCAGAGCAGTTTATTCGTTGATCGCTGAACCGAAACCTTGGTCGTAATATAAATGTGTGTTCATTTATAATTGTTCCATCTAGACTTTGGGCGTGAATGGAAACTATGATATCAAATAGAGAAGAAAGCAGCAAACAGAGATACACCAAGGTGTCAGTGGACGAAATAATGTGCTAGATGTGTTGTCATGGTCTTCAATGGCGGGCACTGACATCCTCAGGCTAACACTCATTCTGAAAATGAAAGATAAGTGTAATGAAGTAAAAATGAAACAGATTCTTATGGGGCAACAGTAAATACGAAGTTGTGCGAAGTTGGGAAAAGTATAATGGTGTCATAAATAAATCACGCGTACTTACGCGCCAAAACCGCAATCTCATTATGAGGCACGACGTAGTGGGGGTTTCCGGAGCAATTTGAACCACCAGGGGTTCTTTGACATGCATCCTAAATCTAAGCACACGGGTGTTCTCGCATTTCGCCCCCATCGAAGTGCTGCCGCCGTGGCCGGGATTCGACCCCGCGAACTCGTGCTTAGCAGCCCAAGACCATAGACACTAAGCAACCACGGCGGGTAGAGTTGACGTTCAGCAATGCAATTCTCTGCTCTGATTGGAAAAAATATTGTTGGAGTTTAAAGATAAGGAAAGGTGGATCGGCTGATTGACATTTGAATATTACGGTAAACCACAAATTATGCAGTACAGGATGACACAGGGTTGGCATCTTTTGAAGTAAGAGACGCCGAGAGCAAAATCATCTTTGAAGAAAGGCCAAGAAACATAGTTCAAAACAAACGTGCGGCTAAAGTGCACACCTTAGCTTCACCTGAAATGCGTGGACACCGAATGGAAGAAGAGATCAGGAAAGTTCGCAACCAAGTACACGGTAATGGAAAGTCTAAATAGACAACCAGGAGCCATGGACAAGAAAATGAGAGAAACATGGATAGTAAATTGGGTAGAACGCATGAAAAGAAATGAGCCCATGGAGATTGACAAAAATGACAAGAAAGATAGTAGGAGGGGAACGCTTGTGATGAAGCAAAGGTATCTGACGCCATAGTTGGCTGCCTGAGTATAAAACTAAACCAGAGTAAATGTGCGCCACAGGATGAGGCATAAGCGTGCTACAAAAAAAAAAAAAAGGCGTCAGACGACTCAGAACATCGTAATGGAATGTGAAGGCATTCAACTAGTGGGGCCCATTGTCCGCCTTCCATAGATATTGTAATCTGAAAAGGATAGAACAATTAACTGGTCAGCAGTCGAGATAATTAAAAAAAGTCTTTTGAACATTGGCGCACTGGCGGTGACAGACAGAACTGATGGCGTTCCAAGCGTAGGTAACGGTAAAATATAGAAATAGATGTTTCAGTGACAAAAGTGGAGATCGAGGCCAGATAGGCAAATTGCTAGACAGAGGTAGAGGTAATAAAACGCGTTTAGACAAGGCACGCGAAGTGACTATTTGTCGCTGCCCCGCCTAATGGCTTACGCCAGTAAACATCATAGTCAACATAATCTCTATCAGCTTCAAATTTTGTACACACGCATAAATCCCGAGAATGTGGAAGTGGCAACCACTGTTGCTGTAGCTCAATTGGTAAGAGCATCGCACACAGATTGCGAAAGATGTGAATTCGGCTGCCACTGTTGTTAAGTTGTTCTTTCGTGCACTTTCATTTGACATTACCATTTACACATTTCACATAAAAAACAAGTAATCTCCCCTATGCTTTCCATGGATTTGTTGTCGGTTGCCTCTATAAGGTTTCGACTTCAAAAGGCAGATATTTCAGTTTCTATTCTTCCAGTACAAAAACACTTGTATTACGTAAATAGTGAAAAAAATGATGAACGGGTCATCCAAGGAAGCACAAGAAATTGTTGCTGCAGGAAATTACTTTGTTTAACTCTACTTTTTCTTACATACACCAGAAACCTCATCTTGGGCTAAAATTGACCTTAGACTGCTTGATTGGGCCCATAAGGCATTGTACATGACAGCGCGATAATAGTTTGTACTCTTGAAGGCCACGTAAACAGGAATACTAATGCAATAAGAGAATTGAACGCGTATTCAAACACTGCGAATCGAAATGTTAAATAGGCCATGTCAGCACAGTTACACTATGCACACCGGTAGCAGCATACCTAACACAAGTATGCACACTAGCACAGCAATCTAACTATTGGTTACCAGAAATACGGCGATATTGTAATACATTTTATAACTGGTAACATATAAACATTTTTATTAAAAAATGTTCGGCGTGGAACCTCTCATCTTTAATAACCAAAACATCGTACCTGGCTCACCGGCTCACACCTCCGTCTCTATATATAATTTGTCTTCAATTGAGCCCGACCCGGTATTCGAATTGCCATTCTCTTCTTAACGTCCCCTCAGTATTCGCCACTTGAGGCGAATGCAACAACCAGAGATTTTTCAGTTGCTGCCGACACGGTGGTTGCCACCTAATGAGCCGAGCGCACTGCCGGCAAAGCATCGCTGGCGTGGGCCGGGGCAATGCACCACTGCCCATGCGTCGACAAGATATTTTAACGATTGAGTCGCGCGCTTCTCAATGGAAGGTTTTCTGCTGACAGCTCGCCGCATAATTGTTCCTACTGATTCAGTGTACATGTGTGCAATAGCTTCCATGGTTGACTGTGCTGCTGAGAGCAATAGCTGCACGAAACTAGAGAGAAGCCATTGGTTCGTCAGTACTTCTTGTTCCCTCTCATACAGGTATACAAGGTTCCTCTACTTTTTCAAGCAGTAGCAGCCGCCCACACCGCAAGAATAGACACAGAAGGCTTTACTTTAAACCTCTTGGTTTCAAAAGAGGGAATCCATAATAAAACTAAAGGGTCTGCCAAGTGTCGACGCTAAATAAGACAAGGTTGACATATATATAGAAATTCAAATGATTCGATACGGATATAATCTGTAGTATTTCCTCTCTTTTCTTGTTCAATATTCATTCATTTTTGTATCCTATTCGCACCCTATTTCTGGCTATGGTGTTGCGCTGCTGAGCACGAGGTCACGGGATGGAATCCCTGCCACGGCGGCCGCATTTCGATGGGGGCGAAATGGGAAAACCCCAGTGTACTTAGAGTTAGGTGCACGTTAGGGAGCCTCATGTGGTCGAAATTTCCGCAGCACCCCACAACGGCATGCCTCATAATCACAAAGTGGTTTTGGCTCAAAAACCCAATAATCTAATTTAATCGTGTTCTATCTTACGTGCGATTAAGTCGATTTTGCTTTCTTTACGGCAACACATATAATTCACCAATTATTTGTTCTTTTTTTTAACGAAAGTAGCGCAAGATAGTCATACAAGAGATACGCGAAACCCATGTGAGCTCAGCATAGAAGACTTGATCGTCAAGAGCGTGCAAGCTCAACGTGCTTGGCGAAAGCGTGAAAGCGTGCGGAGATATCCGCGGTACCCCGCGCGCTCGTGTACACGCGGTAGATAATGCTAGAAAAAGTATCGCGTGGATCGGGTAGCAACGCTGCATCAAACTACTGGCCCCATAATCGCAAAAAATAAAAGCTCTTATGCTACAAGTCCTCGAAAATCCAGTCAATCGTAATGCAGGACATATTATCAACGAAGGCGGCCGGCCAAATGTAAATGACACTTAAGAACGGTAGGCTTTGTGAATTCGACCCCAGGTTTATTGCGCAGGTACTATAATTGATGACTTGCAGGCCAGATGAATTATGAGAAAGCTCCAACATCACATACTTATCTAGCATCAGCAGCGTAAGGTTCCTTTCATTCAAATTACACTTCGGGTGTGTTAACGTAACATCTCGCATTCGCCGACAGGCACGTGTACCAAGCTATTCATGCCCTGCATGTGGAGACTACAGACAGGCACTTTATAACTTGCTTTTGAAATGAAGAACTTCCAACAGTTGTCGCCTGTGAGCTTCTGAGCAAGTTTCACACCAACTTCTTTGTCGTACTGCACTCAATAATGGTTTTATTTGCAACAAATTGAACTTCAAATCAGTACGCTACTAACAAAGCTGTTCTGCGCTGTATTTCTTTTCAACTGCGGAACTCAATTACCCTATGTAGTTTTCACACCCTGCTAGTGTAGTGCGACAGGTTGTGGTGTGCATGTCTTTTTTCATTTCCCATTTTTCCCTCCTTCCTTCTTTTCTTTTTCTCTCTCCTTTCTAGGTGGGTTGGGGTGGTGTCCTTTATAAGAGAGAATGTCTAGCCTCCTTCACTTTTTGTCTGTTTACTTTCAGCATTCGAATATGAATAAAACTACTAATACCAATCATTCAGAAGACCACGACGAAATAGTAGCACTGAAGGCAGGCTATGCATAGGCACAGGCATAACGTAATCGGCCCTGTCTGGTCCGCCCTAGCCCGTGACAGACTGTAATGTTGTCTGGATGTGGAAGTTAAGGGGCCGATGACAATTTAGGATGGTGATTCAAATCACGTCATTCTGCTGATATTCATTTAGTTATATGCGAGAAATATACATTTGCGAGAACTCTAGTGTAGCAGCGAGAGAAGCGTCATGGCAACACAATTCATGAGTAGCACGCCTGCTGCCTGTCTTAGCGCAAATATATATTATACGTAGGAAAAGTTTCCAAACAGCAATGTGTGTTATGTTTGTGCCATGCAACACTACCCGAAACACGTTATTTTATTTCTGCTTTGTGTGTATAGATTGGAACTGACGACGCCATTATACGGAAGACGTGCCAGTATATTCTTTATTGGCACATACTATCAAAGCCCCTATGGGCCGTCCAGCAGGCCCGGGGTGCGCTCGAAAAGCACAAGCCTCATGACCTGCTACAAACGGGCCCAACTGGGATAGTGCAGAGTAGGGTATAACCCCGGGTCGACGCTTGGCCAGCGTCACGACGCGTTAAACCGTCGGTGCCGGCACTTTAATAAAGTTATTCCTATCCTATCCTATCAATGCCCCGCTGGTTCGACACTTCTTTGCTTTTGAGAAGGCACTTCTGTGTCCACTTTTGAAACTTAAATGCATCGTCCCATAAAAGCCGTCAGGTGGGGCTATGGGCGGCTCCAATTTATTTATTTTATTTGTTAAGTACTGCTAGCCTGAATTCCAGGCCTGAAAATCAGGGCATGTGCGACAATAGACGACCTCATTTGGTAATTTGGCTGTTTCGGCTTGTTAGTACAAAATATTGGTGAACTGCAGGTAAGATATACATAAAAATGGAAGAAACGAGACGACAGATGAGCGCTAACCTAAAGAAAAGAGCTTTATTTTCTGCCACCTGTGTCTACACCCGCCACTCGACATAATGCACGTGCGCAATCGACATCCTTAGGAATATTAACTCCTTATCTGACATGTTCAGAGATGGCGTAGTTGCATACTCAGTGCCAAGCTGCGAAAGCATCTCCGTCACAGTTATTTGACGTGGTATTTGGTCACCGGTTTTGCTGACAACAGTACTTTGAGCGAACTATACTGTTCACAGCCACGAGAACTGCAGTGACATGCAAGCCAAACAATGGCAAGAAAAGCGTGCACGACGCTTGTCTTTCATGTCACTGCAGCTCGTTTGGCTGTGAACCGTTGTTTTCCCGACGTGCTGTTGTCAAAAGAAGCGGTGATCAACTAACACGTGAAATAATTGAGGTTGAAATGATTTTGCGGCTTGGCTTTGGTTGTGTTAACACGCACTTGTCAGATAAGGAGTTAACATTACCTAAGGTTGGCAATCGGGCATGCGCAATGTGATGAGTGGTGGATATAAAAACGCGGGTCGCCGAAAATAAAGCTTTTTATTAGAAGGTAGAGCTCGTCTGTCGCCTGGTTTCTTCTGTCCTTTTGTGCATTCCGCTGCAATTCACCAAAAGACCTCCTTAAGTTAGTGCCTCTCAATCTGATCCCTTTAAAGAGAGGGAGGCATACAGAGCAGTAATAAGATATATATACAAGCGGAGGTCACCAGTCAACTTGGTTCCGCAAGGATAATTGTGAAAGAGGTAAAATGCGTCAAACCGGTGGCAACTTAGCAAGAAAAGGTTGACTCAAGCTGATTGGCAAGCGCAATCCATCGTGCGTTTTGCGCAACCATGGCAGCACTTACAAGAGAGTGAGGAAGGCAGGCTGAACATTAAATATCACCCTTAGGGACTTTATTCTTGCACAGTAGTTTTCATATGCAAATAGAAGCGCAATACAAAGCGGAAAACTAGAATAGATGGCGAAATAAACTGCTAGTTTTCAATCCAATCAAGACAGAGGCAAATAGGTGTTCCAAGGTGGTACATTTAATAATGATACCCAATGTAAACAATTGAAGACCTTCCAGATGCTGTTCTATGTTTAATGGAGACTACATGTTTAAAGGAAGAGAAGATTTGTATTTTTGGTGTGTTTCTAGTGCTCTGAATACATGCACGAAAAAAAGAAAGCCAATTCGTCTCTTCGACCGATGTCATTGTTTACCCGTACTCAACATCCACCTGCAAAACTCACCAATTGTTCAGCTTTCAACGGTGGATACTGTCGATTTTTGAAATTTGTCCTGGAGGTCATGTGTTCCAATCTGGTGGAGAAAGGGGGAGGGGTGTCAACTAAAGTCTCGATTTAGAACTGCCTACGTCAAGTCACTGTGATGTGCGACTGCCTCGGTGGTAGGCTAACGAAGAGGGACGACAATGGTACAATAGCGGTTACCATTATTCTCGAAACGATATCAAGACAAAAAGTCGGCGCGTATTGTGGCCCTGAACTGCGCCGCAGAACGCAGTCACGCCTCGTCATTCGGAGCCCTACCAGCCAAGTATTGTGTTCGGTGATCGATGGCGCCGCTCTCATTTCATTAATGGTGCTCGAGCCAGTTGTTTGCCTCCCCGTTCTTATCGACGACTTGCCTTCCTGCGAGATATTATTAATGGTTTCAGACAATTGCGCGCTTCCTTTTCCAGGAAGAAGAGCCACTGTGTTTGGTGCGATTTCTTCGAGGAGAATGGCAAGGGAAGTCTTCTAATGACGTCTCGTGACATTTGATCGCAATACGCGCGCATTCTGCCAGGAAATAAACAACATAAATAATCTAACAGCACATACGTTCGGTATTGTCGAGCAGCACAATATCACTAAAGTCAAACAAGACATTAAACGACGAGGAGGCTTTGCTGAATTTTAATAGGGTTGTAAGTTGCTTTTTCCTCTGGGAGGCTATATATAAAGCGCGGAGTGTATATTGCCGCAGCGTGAATGGAGGACGCCATGGTGGCTTACACCACTTGGACCATAGAGTGTCTGCCCCGAATTAATGCGTTTTGCCAACATATGCGTCATCGCATAGTGCCCGCCGACGAATAGGGCAGCATTCTCTTTCAACAAGCAAAATTGTATATAAAATATTTGCATCAAGAAACAACTTTAACAATCCGTATAAAAACTTTCGAATGAATAGTTGGGACGCGGTATCTTATCGAATAATCATAAAGTTAGTTCTTTATCAATAACAGGCTTTTTACTTGCGAACCTTTATGGGAAGACTGACAATTATTTGACACCATGCAGTAATAAATACGTTTTTAAGCTAGCGGAGCAGAGTTCGTAACTATGCGCATCCGTCGTAAGACAGGCAGAAATAAGACTTATTACATTCTTTTAGATACTTCATTTACTCCCTCATGAAAAAGTTATCTAAGAAAATACGCCACGACCGACGTGAGACTATCACAGCAAAACAAAACATGTGCCTAATTGATGACTCTCCGCTACAAGTTTTAGCACTAGCTCCTATTTCGATTAGTTGCACTTCAAAGCACGCAGCAAATTACATCGACGGTTTTGTTTTTCCACAAGAAATGTATGTAGACCTCACGCGCTGAGGGAATGGGGATTAAGCGAAGCTTCTTTTTTTTTTGTTTACACTGGGAAAGCTGTTATTGTATACTGCTCTCACTAGCGAGGTCGGTCCTATGAAGCAGTCGAACACATTCTCATTCGGGAACGCCCCATTCAACATAAATGCCACGGACACATGGTAAGGAATGTTGCGCACACTGCAGACCAAAGAGAACTCGTCCTGCGCGATGAACTTCTCACAGCACATGTTTGCACGTATAGGCGATACGTTCCCGTTGTGCCTTCGTCTGACAAGTGTGCGTCGACGCCACCCACCTTCGCATTTACAAGCACGCCTGTGGTCGTCTTCAAAGCTGCATGAAGTCTTTGCTGCGTAGCAACGCTAATGTGCAGAGAAGTCGACGAGTACACGCAAAGTGTCTCGAGCGGCCTAGTCGCGCGGCAATTTTGCGTGTATTCGCGGGCTTCTTTCGCGCTCGGAAAGCCACTTTTATGTATCACGTATAGAGCAAGAGAATGCTGTATTGGTAGTTTTCCATGTCGCCATGCAATTTTCTGATTGATACTTTTCATCTAATTATAGTTAGGTGAATACCGTCATTGCAGTTTTTACATTTACTTTTTAGGTTTCATTTGAAGCACCAAGTTTATGGTTGTCGTGCATTTAGCGTGATAGGCCATTATTACGTCAACAGCTCCGTGGATAGTTGGATGCAACGTTCGTAAAGAGTCACGCGGAAATGAAAAAGCGTCATAACACACAAAAACCGTGAATTCTTGTGACAAGAAAAATGACCGAAGCTCAGCAACACGAAGGTAAAGTTTCGCTGCTAGGTATTTCCTCATTAAAAGGGCTCCCTATTATGACTAAATGTTAATAAATAATGCGCGACTAGTGAAAGTACATGCAAAAGCATACTTTTAAACAGGGGCAGATTGTGATCTGTATTCAGGCTTTACTACATGCGCACATAAGTACTGATGCTGCTCACAACAGAACATCAGACCAAAGCAGGTTATGAGACTGGCCGAGTTCGAGATTCACCGTAAACTTGCAAAAGTGCTCTTATACAAGGACAGAAGCAAAAACGATTGCAACAAACATGGAGAACAACGAGCTCCGTGCTTGTTTCGCTTGTTTCCTTGCATATGCCCTGTTCGTAGCCCGGTTTTTCAAGAATGCGATTTCCGATCACACTAATACAGCGAAATATTTGCCACTTGTAATGAGAGTTTACTGTTTGCGGTACCTGCGTTATTTCGGGGGCACCATTACAGTTCCTGAGCACTGTCTGTTTTTTTCTCCATGAAAGCCTAGCAACACTTGTACAATGCACTGCACTTTGACTTGCGCAAGGAAGCATGCTGGAATACAATTTTGAACTGGCGTGTTAGTGTCGGCTCACCAAGTAGACAGAATAGATTTGACGATTGCGAAGTAAGTTTTTTTTCACTTTGATTATGAATAAAGCCCATGAGAGTACTTTACTCTGAACCTTGACAGCTAATATAGATGCAAACCTTCCTTACTTTGCTGCGTGCATGTTATAAGCTGCATTTAGTGAAATCTAAGGGCATATAACTAATGCTGCATTAGACTTGTTACTTTCGAGTGCTTCCGCAAGGTCTTATAGCGTGCGTTAGATCAAGGAAACCTAGCAATAAGAGTCCATTCACCTGTCTCATCAGGAGCTGCAAGCTCCAGCAAAGCACATTCAAAGATCGCCTAACCTTAATTACGGCAGCAGCAAAGATATGCGAGGGGGCTTTGATCACATGACTGCTGCAAGTTTTCTTGCTAACATGGTTATTTATGCGACCGTTTTGGCATGCGTCTTGCGTGTGCTAGTCTCGAGTGTCCACGATGCCTGTCTAGAAGAGAAGCAGTTAGGGCATGCTCCGCTTCTGGCTTCCAAACGCTCCCGAAAGCGGCAAAAAAGAACAGCTTAGACAGGTTTCTGCTAGGTTCAAGCTAAATCTTTCTCTGAACCGTTTGAATGCCAGATATGAAACGCAAGAAGTATTCGGAGCCACCTTTAGCGTTTTTGTTTTTCGCTTCAACCGCGCATACGATAAATTTCTGCGTCGCAATGTTGTTGGGTTGTTTTTCGAATATTCAACCGATGTTCTTTATCACATCATTTGGCACAGCAATTGCCTTCCGATGCATAAGAGCTTGTCA
Organism: Dermacentor variabilis; assembly: GCF_050947875.1. Taxonomy (NCBI): domain Eukaryota; kingdom Metazoa; phylum Arthropoda; class Arachnida; order Ixodida; family Ixodidae; genus Dermacentor; species Dermacentor variabilis. The sequence goes on from NC_134577.1 coordinate 71,957,579, forward strand.
AAATAGTAGAAATGTCTATTTCAAGCAACTATTTCACTTCTTTGAGCCACTTCTTGCCTCCGTTTACCACACTCCGAAGCCAATGCATGCTCTCTACAAAAACCTGAGCAAGAATTGTCGCCGTGTTTTTTCCCAGCGCCTATACAAGGCGTCTACTTTGATCAAGAGTATCTACGACACCCTTGTGGTTTGCTTAAGTGCTCTGAACTGGTTGCAACAAGAACCCGACGAAAGGTTCCGCCAGGCGCCGTACAGTGGCGCTGTGAACAATTTACAGTGCTCGCAAAGAGGACACCTGAGGGGACGCCTCGGCACTGGTGACTTTGGTGCGAGGCGGTGAGCAGGCACGTAGACAGCGGCATATACGTCGTAGCTCGAGTCCGGCGGTTGGAGTACAATACGCGTTGTCGGTGTCTCACTTAACGCGGAATTGCAGACTTCGCAATGTAACGTCTTTCTTTCCTTTATATTTTTAAGGAGAGGTGTGGTGCCTATAGGTTATGTCGACTGCTCCTATTATATGACATGATAAGGATTCTCCGTGTTGAAGCTGTTTCGCTTGCAATTGAGATTTTCTTTTTTGTTATATATGTTCGCGACACTGAAGGACGCAATCACAGTTGAACGAGCTTGTCGTTGCTCTTGCACAGTGCCGTGGTTCACTGCACTGGAGCGTGAAACAAACCCTAGTTGTTAGTATGTACACGTCTCAGTTTTTTGAAGGCTGTTAGCATTTGGAAAGCTATCCCCGTTTGCGGTTTGCCTTCATGCATGCCTTCATGGATCTGTGTCTCTGCCTAACCACTTTCCCGCCAACTTGTGTCTCTAGGTAGTCAATGGTGAAATGCGTAGAGCACCAGGCTACTAGGCTGGGGAAACTGGCAAGTTTCCTCCGTGATTATGTGCCACGGTTACGAGCCGCTGTGCAACGGATGTTTTTCACTATAATTTAGGTCACTGGATATGTAACTATGCTCATGCAGTGCTCTTCAATGAACCTCTTTGCCTCCTGCCCTAATCACTGGGTATGTGTTGCTTTTCAATGACCCTGTTTCATGCATACTCGGTGGGCTGAGCACGTGCCATTCTGTAGTAATCGCTTTTCAGTGAACAGGTATTCATGCAAATTTGGGACCACAGGATATTTACCACTGGGTAGGTGTCGCTCTTAAGTAAACATCTTTGATGCCAACCTAGGTAACTGGGCGTGTCCCAATATTCATACTTATCTTTGTGAAATACATATCGTCAAAAATTACACATCCAAACAAAAGGTAGATTGCTAATGACATTAAAGTAGCCAATCTGCGCATCCACCAAAGGGTGGATGCGCAGTATTTATTTTGTTCTTGTCTTTCCTATTTGTGAAGCTTGTTGCCAGGTACATATATCCTCAGTTACAAGCACAATGACGTCAACCCAACTTGCTTTACGAACACGGATCGCATCTCCAAAACAATTCTTATCGACGAGATGTACGCATAAAGCTTTGATTCTGCAATTTTAAGAATGCTGTTTGACCACAAAGTGACGTCGCTCAAATCTTTAATTTGAAATAAAAGAAATGAATTGGTAACCTTTGCTAGAGGTAGTAATACAATTTTTTTTATGTAACCGTAGTATTTCAGTGATTGTTCGCGGCATTAGGGCAGCATATTCTCACGATTAGTTAGTTTTACTTTTTTTCGAGGAACCATTTTTCACCGCATATTTATTGTGAAGTTATCACTCGGCGCAAAACGCGCCCACTGTGGCTTTGATTTTTATTTTATTTTGCCGCTGAAATCGTAGAGTGTTGTCTAACTCAATTTTATGCACAACGGGAATAGTGTTGCACATTCTCAAATGTATTATGTACGCAAGCGCCAGCCATCCGTATGGAATGCGCTGTGGTACGAGAATTATTAGCGGTGGTCTCAATCCTTCAGTGCGCACTCGATGATTGGCAACTGTGCATTCGTCCCGCTATAGTATTGAGATGAGCTTTACTTGCTATCCAGGGGCACGAGATTACAAGGTGAAGAGGTTGCAATTCTTAAGCCACCCTCTAGGCAGTGTTTATCGTGTTTCACTGTCACCACAACGTGAAAATGCTGCACGAGTATAAGTACACCCTTGCGTCTACACTTAGCACTTGTCTTTCTTGAGCTAATTTGCCTAAACGTAAAGATAGCCTCCCAGGGAAGAAAACCTTGTTTCCCAATTTAGGAATATCCTGCAGCTAGTCGAATGCTTCGGCGTTGCCTTCTCACTTGCGTTTTGTTTGTGTTTTCTGGTGAGAAATGCGCATATAAGCCATAAAGCCAAGCAGAAAGCTTTACTTCGCCGTTTCGACACTACTAACCATATTAAGTGTCGCAAACAGAGGTAGCCCCGGAACGAAAAATTTTCAGCTACGCAAGCTCACCTATCGCCTGAAGCAAGCGTTGCAAAAAAAAAAAGAAAAGGCTTTGTGCGGTTGAGTACGTTTCTACGAGAAACGTGCGTAAATATGGAAACGTCTGCGCCGATACACGCTGCCACAGGCGCAGTTTGCGAAGAGCCGTCTTTCGCTAACGCAATTAATCTTCCCGCTTCTGGAAGTTCTCTTCATCAACGCCGACGCATCAACCGAGAGAAGCACTTCCGCTTAAACCTTCTAAAGTAGCGGCGAGTTAACTCATTTCGCACAACTTTTCCTTTCTTATATGGAGAGTCAGCGCCGAAATGCGCCGGTTTGCACAACTTGCCCCTACGACGCCACTCAACTTTTTTTACAAACAGCCGTGACTCACGCAAAGAAAGAACCTTTTAAGGTGGTTATTTATTTCAAACACCTTAGGCATTCTTCCTAGTGACTAGCATAGGCACACTCAAATATTGTACCGCTCTTACTTTAACATCTAAGACCAGAAACTACATTTCAGTGAGACCAAGAGTATAGTATACTGTAACGGCATGCCTTCAATTGGCTATTTTTGCGCCCCGCTGAACGCGTGTTGCCCTACACGTAAACGAACACGTGCCCGCGCTTGACATTCGACAAATGGTAAGTGCCCAGAAGCTTAGCTGTGCTCTATAAATAACGGCTGGGCTTACTCACTCAATGCATTATGCCTGTTATTTTGATAAAATCTGATCAGAAGGCTTAACACTGATATGTGTTGTATGCGGGGTGTAAGACGTGTGTCTTGATGAATGTGGGAAACATTTTGCGGTATCTGCATGTTGTGATATACCCAGCCATCACAGCTACATGCAGAACTTAGCTTCGGTCCCTGGAAGGGGACAGCATGCGCAATTTGTATCCAGTTGAAGTTGTACCCAAGTTCTAACCACAGGTGGCAGAGAGTGCAAGCCCACCGCCTCTTGAGCAAGCTTCTTCTATCCTAATAATTTGACGGGAGGTAGAGCACAAACACAGTGGGATAAGAGGATGCAAGTGTGTCCTGTCAGAACGAATTTTTAGTGGTGCCGTGTAGATGGGGTAATTAAAGCGGGAGTATCTGGATTGCGGACGTGCTCGGGAGGGTGCGCTGCAGTGGCCATAGGATGGTAAGAACTCCAATTAGCCTAGACCTGAGGAGGGAACGGAAGAAACTGGTAAATAAGAAGCCGATCAATGGGTTAGCGGTAAGAGGTAAAATAGAGGAATTTCAGATCAAGCTACAGAACAGGAATTCGGTTTTAACTCAGGAGGAGGACCTAAGTGTTGAAGCAATGAACGACACTCTTGTGGGCATCATTAAGCAGTGTGCAATAGAAGTCGGTGGTAACTCCGTTATACAGGATACCAGTAAGCTATCGCAGGAGACGAAAGATCTGATGAAGAAACGCCAATGTATGAAAGCCTCTAACCCTACAGCTAGAATAGAATTGGCAGAACTTTCGAAGTTAATCAACAAGCGTAAGACAGCTGACATAAGGAAGTATAATATGGATAGAATTGAACATGCTCTCAGGAACGGAGGAAGCCTAAAAACAGTGAAGAAGAAACTAGGAATTGGCAAGAATCAGACGTATGCGTTAAGAGACAAAGCCGGCAATATCATTACTGATATGGATGAGATAGTTCAAGTGGCTGAGGATTTCTATAGAGATTTATACAGTACCAGTGGCACCCTCGACGATAATGGAAGATAGAATAGTCTAGAGGAATTCGAAATCCCACAAGTAACGCCGGAAGAAATAAAGAAAGCCTTGGGAGCTGTGCAAAGGGGGAAGGCAGCTGGGTAGCATCAGGAAAACAGATTTGTTGAAGGATGGTCGGCAGATTGCTCTGGAGAAACTGGCCATCCTGTATACGCAATGCCTAATAACCTCGAGCGTCCCGGAATCTTGGAAGAACGCTAACATAATCCTAATCCATAAGAATGGGGACGCCAAAGACTTGAAAAATTACAGACCGATCAGCTTGCTGTCCGTTACCAACGAACTATTTACTATTGTAATCTCAAATACAATCAGGAACACCTTAGACTTCTGTCAAGCAAAGGACCAGGCAGGATTCCGTAAAGGCTACTCAACAATAGACCATATCCACACTATGAATCAGGTGATAGAGAAATGTGCTGAATATAACCAACCCTTATATATAGCGTTCATTGATTACGAGAAAGCGTTTGATTCTGTGGAAATCTCAGCAGTCATGGAGGCATTACGGAACCAGGGTGTAGACGAGCCGTATGTAAAAATACTGAAAGATATCTATAGCGGCTCCACAGCCACCGTAGTCCTCCATAAATAAAGCAACAAAATCCCAATAAGGAAAGGCGTCTGGCAGGGAGATACGATCTCTCCAATGCTATTCACAGCGTGTTTACAGGAGCTATTCAGACACCTGGCTTGGGAAGAATTGGGGATAAAAGTTAATGGAGAATACCTTAGTAACTTGCGATTCGCTGATGATATTGCCTTGCTTAGTAACTCAGGGGACCAATTCCAATGCATGCTGACTGACCTGGAGAGGCAAAGCAGAAGAGTGGGTCTAAAAATTAATCTGCAGAGAACTAAAGTAGTGTTTAACAGTCTCGGAAGAGAACAGCAGTTTACAATAGGTAGCGATGCACTGGTAGTGGTAAGGGAATACATCTACTTAGGGCAGGTAGTGACTGCGGATACGGATCATGAGATGGATAAAATAAGAACAATAAGAATGGGCTGGTGTGCCTTTGGCAGGCATTCTCATATCATGAACAGCAGGTTGCCTTTATCCCTCAAGAGAAAAGTGTATAATAGCTGTGTCTTACCAGAACTCACCTACAGGGCAGAAACCTGGAGGGTTACGAAAAGGGTTCTACTTAAATTGATGACGACGCAACGAGCTGTGGAAAGAAGAATGATGGGTGTAACGTTAAGGGATAAGAAAAGAGCAGATTGCGTGAGGGAACAAACGCGAGTTAATGACATCTGAGTTGAAATCAAGAAAAAGAAATGTGCATGGGCAGGAGATGTAATGAGGAGGGAAGATAACCGATGGTCATTAACGGTTACGGACTAGATTCCAAGGGAAGGGAAGCGTAGCCGGGGGCGGCAGAAAGTTAGGTGGGCGTATGAGATTAGAAGTTTGCGGGGACGACATGGCCACAATTAGTACATGACCGGGGTAGTTGGAGAAGTATCGGAGAGGCTTTTGCCCCCTGCAGTGGGCGTACCCACGCTAATGATGATGATGATGATGATGATGACGATGATGATGATCTGGATCGCGGGGGCTGTGTACCGCCAGGTCAACAGTGACGCTAGAGAGGGCATCGCCTTGAGCCTTGAGGGAACTCAGCATCGCCTTGAATCCTCCGTAGCTGGACATGTGTGTTGGTATTGGTGATGGGTATCGATTTTCGTTGCCTTGATGACCTTGAGCAAATAAATAAGCTCTGTTGAATAGGCGATGACATCAATATGCACAAATAAAGTTCAAAACGTGCTAGACTTTGTGGACGGCTTTATGCCCTTACTAGAGTTTTGCCTTCCAGAGATCTGCCTGCGTTTCAGATAAAACTCGTGCACGACAACTGCACTACTCACGTTATACGCACAACGCTTGTGAGCAGAAGGTGAACAAAAGTAATTGAGTTTAGTAGCTATGCGAAAAATTGGTTCGTCTTTTCATCTTCATTGCCTCTGCTTAGATCACAGCTAGTATAAAGTTAAGCGTGTCCATATAGACTACAACTACTGGCTGATTTCATTTTTGTATAAAGACGCTCTTCTCAAACTGCCGCTTCTCTGAAAGCGCATATACGAGGGGCATTCGTAAAGCTGGTATTATTGGCTTAATGGAAAAAGAAAAAAAAGAAGAGAAATTTGAGTGGAAGTTTATTCTTCCTCTGCATAATCTCCTCCCGAGGCCATGCACTTCTGCCAACAATGGATGAGCTGCCACGGGCCATTGCAGTAGAACTCCTCAGTTTGAAAGTTCAGGAAGAGGTCGGCTTAAGCAATCACTGCCTCGTCGTGCATAAAATGTTTCCCGAACAATGTGCTCTTCCTGCGAGGGAGAAGTCGCTTGGTGCGAGGTCAGGTGAATGTGGCAGGGGGGGGGGGGGTCAACATTTCGTAGCCAACAGAGGTTACATGTGTCACCGTCACCTGTGCTCAGTGAGCCGGTGCGTTGTCAAGGAGCAGACGGACGGCTTCCGTGAGCTTTCCTCTGTGCTTCGCCTTGATAGCCCCTCACAATTTGGTGAAAAAGCTGGCAATAGTACTTTCTTGTAATAGTTTGGCCTTTGGTGGTAGAATCTGTGAGAAGAGCACTACGGCAGTTCCGGAAGACGCTCAGCTTGCTCTTGCCTGATGACTGCACAACCTTGTTCTCTTGGCGCGGTCAGTTTCCGCACTTCCATTTTTTGCTGTGCCGTTTAGTTTCTGAGTCATAATTGTGAACCCAGCACTCATCTATGGTTATCAGGTGGTCAAAAACTCATCTGGGTCGCTCTCGCAAAGATTAGAAAATTTTTGCGGCTACTTCCTTCCCGGTGGGTGTTGCTGTCTTGGTTTTGGGGCCCTAGTGGTGTGGCGCCACTCTATGTAGAACAGAAGATTATTATTGATTAAAAATAGACAGATATACGCTCATTTTGATCCCTATCGTGTACGCCTTTATATAAATCTATGGCAGTGACAATACGAATTTCATAAATGCCCCTCGTCATTTGCACATGAGGATGCATAAGCTCAGGCGCAAGAAAATCGGAACACAGTAAAACATGAAAAAGATTGCTAAATATAATTGTGAATCCTTTTTCTGATGTGCAGTTCAACCTGGTATGCAGTTTATTCATCTGCATTTGGGGCAGTATCTCGCAGCATGATTACCAACTTTAATCGTTCATTTAGAGCCGTTGGTCGAACTGGTTGTCCAATCACTCTGATAGCGGGGCGCGCCTTTATGTGAATAAAACACAGATGGCATAAAGGAATGAAGCATAAATGCAATCGTTAAAACATATCCTCGCTGCTGTTCACCCCGCAAAGTCCAAGCCACTTTTCGCATTAAACAAAATTAAAAGAACTTGATCCTATTTATTTCTGGCCTTAAAGAGTATATTTGCGCGAAGAAAACCATGAAGTGATAAGTTATCGACACTTAACTAGTATGGCACCTAATTATTAAGTAGATGACTGGCTATTCAGAATGAAAATTCTCTACAGCATAAGAAAAACATTGGAGGACACCTAAGCTTAGCATTTAAGAGTGTAACGCGATAGCATTCTGACTGCTTCTCACGCTTCCCAGCAACTGCATCTTATGTAACCATAACGTTTACCGGGAAACACTGGCGGCGAACGCTATGCAGGAAGGCGAGCTTTTTGGCAGAAACGAGGCCTCTTGCGTGGGCCGCAATGCGGCGGAGGCGAGCGCCATCTGGAAGTGTTGCAAGGAACAGGGCATGCCGCTCCGTAACCTCCGAGATTTGCGCGCGCTGGCGCGTGCAAATCTTATGTAAGGGCATGGGACGTGCCGTTATTTGCGCCCCAATTCCGACAATGTGTAAATGTTCAGACATCCACACATCTACGTCGCAGCCGGATTCTCTCTCGGCAGACTGGGACTGTTCATAGTCTGGGGCGCTAACACACGCCATCTGCAAGTGGCGCACACTAATAACACGAGGGCATGTTTCTTTGCATAGCTACTTCTTTCAACAGTCGCTCATATGGCTCGACAAAACGAAAAAGAAAGGATGTGCCCCAAATATAAAACCTAGTGCTTTCACTTAAAGATTTCTACCCACATGAAAAGATAGCCTACATATCACACGAGAACAATGCACGCTTAATCATGGATCAAATAAGGCTGTAGTTTGATGGACACAACAGTAGTACCATAGTAACAATGGCACTGTTGCTGCAGAATCTAAAGAAAAATACTTTCGGCTGCGAGCAGTAACCAACCCAACATTGCCATTCGGAAATTTGTGAAGAAACGCACGTTAGCTGAGGGCACTTAGGGGGAGTTCATACCGTATTTGTTCTGACCCGCGTCGTCGCATTCTGCTAGCTAGTTCCTTTCTCTACTTTGCGAACATTTGCTAATGTTAGGTTCGTTCCTTTCAGAAGCCACCGGATTGCCGCCAAAGCACATACACAGCAGTCAACAATGCGCGAGCATTATTCACGGTTCTTGATCATCCATGGCGAGCGTAAGCCTAAATGGTTGTCGTCGGAATGGTCAGGTTTCAGTTAGACGTAACGTGTTTGGGCCACTCATTTTAGGAAGTCCCCGAAGCCTTGATGTCGGCAGTGTGAGCCTACTGAGCTCCGCACGTGATTAGTGAAGCTTTTGTCTTACTCCAGAAATCATTTTCTCCACGAAAAAGTTTTCGCCAAGCAGCGAAAAGAAAGAAGCTCGAGGAGAGTGTTGGGAGGCTAGCTGGATAAAATCTGAACGCACGAACGTAGCTGACCCCTTCTTTGACGTGAAGACGTTGGGGGAGGCTCATAAAAATGCAAGTGTTCATAGCGCACACCAGTGCGCATGGAAATTTGCCAAGACTACTAAAAACGGGGGAAATGTGTCACCAGAAAGAAAAAATTCAGATTCCGGTCAGTTTTAAATTTTCGTGGGAGGTGTCGAAACCCAAGATATGAAAAAACACAAGTAATTATGCATTGCAAGAAACTGGTAATGTTCTGTCATGCTCACTTTGAAGCGATTTCAATGAGCCCGTGTGCTCTCATGCGAAATAAAAAAAAGCACAAAGAAGTGTTAGAAGTAGCACAGATTCAGTCTACCGAGAACGCGCAGTGCCTGGTTTGCCCGACCGCCAACTAGCGGCTTATGAGGGAAAAGATTTTATGAAATTTTCAATTAAGAACTTGCAAGTCTAGATATATTCCCTCTAATTACTCGTCCCTGACAAAGCGTTAGTATTTGCCACAGTCCTTTTTTTCTCTTTCCTGAAAAATATTAGTAGTCGGGGTGTTCCCTCAATCATGGGCGCGATACAAGGTACCAATAGCAGAAACTTGATAAGAAATAGTAACATATTTTCGGTGCTTCATTCTTTATCTCCTCAAGACCGAACGTTTATGCTTTCTTTGCATACGCTTTAATTAATGTCATCCCAAATGTCTCAGCAGTAACTTTAGCTGTGACACATTCCCTTTTGAGCTGGCTGACAAGGAAAGCCGCATTAAGCATTTCTTGACAAACATTGGTATTCTACGCAAACATACCAAACATCGCTACGTCCATGAGATGTGCGATCCTTTCGCGGAGAGAATTCGCTAGCAGACAATTTTTCTGGCTAACAGTAAAGCTGAAGCTAGTGGCAGCTACACAGGAAACCGAAAGTCCACAAAAAGGAACGTGGGGTCAGTGGCATGGTAAAGAAGGCAGGCTCTACAGCGCTGTGAACATTCCCGGTGAAAGAATCTGAAGCACGCCATCGATAAGCTGTCACGCGCAATTTCCGCTCGACGAGCGTCCCCATCTATTTGATGGTGACGGCCTGTAAGAGAAGTGAGCGTAAGTTCTTTATATATACGTTTATTGTAACCGTGCAGGAAGGGGGGGGGGGGTACGAGACGACCTCAATGACGATGACGATGACTACTGGAACAATACCGCTCCCCTAAAAATGCATTATAATGGCTATTTATATAGCGCATGCTATTCTTACGTGTCTAACGAAGCCGCTCGTTTTCGTACCGTTTGGAAAAGATTTCTTTTTAACGGAATCTACTCAAACCTTAGGAATGCTCAAAATCTATGTAACTTATTTGAGAAAACAGGGGAACGTGGCAGCTATATACAGTTACGATACTGCTAACGGACCGTCGTTTTCTTTAACGAGCGCCATACAGTCTTGCATGGTTCGATCGTGCGGGCGTCATCTGTAGTCAGACACGGTCTTTCACTGAGCTGCTTTAGTTCTCGTCGTCTTCGCCTGGTGTGCGAGATGCTCTTCTTTTATTACTTGGAATAAACGTTCGCTATTGAGTCGCTGGTCCCTGAGCGCATCCGGTTAGCGTGAAAACAGTAAAATGGCACTCGTGTCTTTCCAATGGTTATCCGTCCTTCGTGAATGTGGTATAGCTTGATTACGTCATGGGAAGTATGGATTCAATTTCCGTAAAAATTTCCATACGAATGTGAACGATAAAACATGGTACATTAGCCATGGTTGTCTATAATAGGGCCGCTAAAGATAAGTTGCGACCGTTCGCGCCCAAAAATTATTGAGGCAGGTTGTTCCATGAGCTATATTACGCGCAAAAAAGGTGGCGTTTTTTTTTCTGTAGAATTATGCATCTCTCGAACCCGTTGCAATGACTAGAGGAATTACCTCTTTCAAAGCAGGCGCTTCACTGTAACCGTACTCATGGCTTTTTGACCCACGAGGACTTCTCCACTTCTGCGCTCCTTGAACGCGACGTTGTAGACGTCTGTGACTGCGTGGTACCGTACACCTAAGCGAGATCTCGTTCACCACATTTCGTTCTTCTCACTTCTGCCTTTGCACCTTTTCCCTTTACCCAGAGTAGAGTAGTCAACCAGATTGTTTCTTGGATATTATCTTTGCCTCCTCTCTTTTATTTAATTTTTATTCTCTCCTTTCAAGGTTACCATACAAGTCAATTGCGGGCATCTCAACCGGGCCTCTCGGCATGCAATGAGACAGGAGACATTGAGCACTTTTTGTGGTCCTGCCAGCAATTTCAAAATGAAAGAGACACTCTCCTGAAGAATCTGCAAAACAAGGACCTTCCGCATGCGTGCCTGCAACACCTTATATTTCCAGAGGGATCAGTTATAGCCCGCAAAGAAACTTCACGTCTACTCATCGAATTCTTAAGAGAGACTGGCTTGATAGACCTATGGTGAAACCCTTCAGCGGTATTGTGCGAGACGCTCGGGCGGAGCAATTGCCGGCCTTGTTCGCCAGGCTAAACCCGTCTGTTGCTACAATTCACCACCACCACCACCACAGCCTCTCAACACAATTAAACGGTACATAACAGATTCTTTAGAAACAAATTTTCGCCAAAGAACACGAAACGCATAGTTGTGTTTTCAAGTACATTCTTTCGTGCTGTAACTTGTCGAAGGAGTTCTATAAAAAAATAATATTCTTTAGATATTTGTAGTTTGGACCCGGAGGTTACGGTTTCCCAAGTGTTTAACACTAAGACAAAACGAATGGTAGATTACTAGCTGCGCGCGATCATTCCGTAGCGCAGCAACTATTTCTGAAGCAGTATAAAGTTAATGCGCACACTTGAATGCAGCCGTTGCCACCTAAACACACATTTTTATCCAGGTCCGATACCTATGCCTGGTCCACATAATGGAGAGGTCCACGGTTGGCCCACCCCACTAAAGCTATTGAGTGAAGGCAAGGAAAGGATATATAAGGTGTGCGTATCCTGAATGCAGGCTTGTAGAAGCATCATTGTTTATTGTTAAATATCTGTTTGGAATTAATGTTTCAATGACAATGCTGAGTACCATGACAATACTCATTAATCGTTGACTTTGGGGTCACTTGTTGCATCCCGTTGGGTCGTTTAGCGGTATAAGGGCGGACGGAACCGATGGGTGCCTGCCCTGTTCACATGGTTACATTCTGCGCTTATTCAACTTAAGGACACACGATGTTGACAAATTTGTGTTTCTTATAAAGCATTCGGTCTATTGGCCTTATAAGTAGGAATAGGCTGCAAGGTATTGTGCAAAGAAATAAGTCACGGGCCCCGCGCGACTCACGCAGCACAGTCACAGCGTAAGCTGGAGGAGCGGCTCCATTGGGACTCCATTTTCGGCACCAGGCAGCAGAGTGTCTTCACTGCGAAGTCTCTTTGTTTCGTTTTCACCAGAACGAACTGAACTGTCCGCTCGGTGTCTACGACGAGCTACGGCTTGTGCTACCCTCAGCCGAGTGATCTGCTGAGCCCGAAGTTGCCTGGTTGCAGCTGCGCGCGCAGCTCTCAGAGTCGCTTCTTCAGCAGAGGTTCGTACCCTGCGAGGAGGCGCCAGAACGTGTACCGAAAGGCGCAGGTATCGTAATTACGCAGCGCACATGTACTGGCCCTTGACACATGGCACAATAGGATGCAACTGCTACATATGGCGATACCTGGTGGAATACAATGCAAGTGCAATGCAATTGCTGGTGGCGACGGTCGCGCATCTAACATCGCGTGAGAAGTGGCACAATACGATGGTACTCTGCTGCTGCTCTCTTGTGTAATGTTTAAAGCTGCCGACAGAAAAAAAATCCGGTTGGTTGCCCAGCTCCTTCGATGCACTGTGGTGTGTTGAGTTCTAAATGAGTTAGTTGCCTGCCAAAAAATCTACGTGCGAAAGTGGGCGAAAACTAAAGACAGATATTCACCGGCCCTTTTCCCAAGTTTGGTAAAGATAAATGGGCTCAACTTTTGTGACCTGCTTAGGGTGTTACTTCGGGAAATGAATATTAATGAACCCGTTATGTGCATTTATGCCCGTACTTTGGGAATACAGATCCTATCTGTAAGCTCCGTTGTTCTTGAATTTAACAACTTTGCATAAATTTATAGAGGTATTTGTCCACACATGAGCCCCACTAAGTAGTTATTTACCATTTATTCAACTTAATAAAGTGAACTGTAGTTTATATCTGTGTTGTTATCTTGCAGTTTATTTTTTATTGCTTGTGGCACGTAGCGCAATTCAACTTTCTGTTAAAGTTTATTAAGAAGCATTAAAGTAAAGGTTGACGCCTACATATGAGAATATTTTTTATATCGCTGATTGACTTTAAACTAATTGTTATGACACATACTGGAAATTGGGAATTGTAACCGGCGAGATCGCGAGGCACATTGAGTTAGAACAAATATCTAGGATGGAATCAGTTTCGAGATACGTCTTAAGAAAATGTCCGTCAGTATACATATAGGCGCTTCAACTCTTATGGTTTTATGCATAAAAACGGGTTCTAGTAAAAAAACGTAGGCACAAAAACAGTGCATTAATCACCACAGGTTTGCCAGCGCATATCAAAATCAGTGCTAGTCTCAAATTTTGTTCCAAGTATCTGTGCCCTAATAATTTCATGGCTTCAATTCGTAAGCTGCAAGATTTGCCCTAAAGTAAAAAGTAAATGCTGATGAGCAAAATTTCAAGGTTTTGTCGATTATCAATTTGGATTTCTGGTACAAGTAATGTCCGTTTCACCGAGTAATCTAGCCGAATGAACAGAATAGGGCTTTCTAAGAATTTCTAAAAATTCTGCAATGTAAATAAATGAACAACGATACCTGGTATATGCTGCACGAAGATATCCACAACAGATCATAATTTAAAACTGATAAGATGACGAAGCGCTGTTTACTAACTGAACCTCCATGCACCGGTGGATCTCCCACGTAATTACAACGTTAGCGAAAGGTTTGTAACGGCCCGTGATGAGTAGGAACTGCTGCAGTTGCTAGCATTTAACTTTCTCTAGAAGTGTGTATCAAATGTCAAGTAGCTCAAGCGAGCAAATTCCTCAAACATTTGCTTAAGCTAGCCCGCATGCATACGGTCAAGTCAGCTCACAGTTTTACATCAAAGAAAATTACTTTCAGCAGCTTTCTCCTGTTGCAGTTTTGTTTTTTTCAATGTCGAAATGTTACGCCAGTTTTTACTTCCACAACGTGCTTCAGCAACAAGACACGCAGCACGCTCTTTCCATCTCACATTTTCTAAAAAAAAAAATCCTGTAAGTAAATATTTAGCAAGATTATTTGTGCTGGTTGTCCTTGGAACCCTGTCATGGTATGGAAGGAGCTTGATAGATAAAAAAGGGTTGCCTTGGAAGCAATAAAATCAATACTCGTGGAGCCAACTAAAGCATGCAAACACATGGTTCAAGTAACTTCTCACGATGGCATTACGTGCAAAAAATACTGCGCTGTATCTGCTGCTGGCGGAAAATTACGGCAGCTCTCTTGTAAATGGGTCGGTTGAGTCCCGCGTACCTAACGCATGTGGTTTCGAGACATTGCGACACATCGCCAAATACGACCACCTTTGAGAACGGTTCTACCGCAACGCCAGCTCTCTGCGGTCCCCTGCAGCAAGGGTATTCAACTAATTACCCCTGGGAGCCTTCCCGCTCAGAAATAATGAATTTAGGGCCGGAGACGACCACGGAGTCCACTGTCGAGAAGCGCACGTCATGGGCCGCTGGCACCAATTATCGCATTAATTAGATTAGGCTCACCAGACCCACCGGTAAAGCTCTTTGTCAGTAAGTAGTTACTTTTTTTTCCTATCTTATATTCGGGTTTAAATATATTTTGTGTGGTAAAGGTTTGTCGAACTGTCTTTTTTGTTCCCTTTTGATAGATGCTTGCGGTTAAACCATGTCGCGCCCGTTCACTGCTGAACGGTTCTTACCTGATTACGTTGTTCTTGTCATAAACACAGTATCTCCTCCATGGTGGAAGACGTAGTTCACCGTATTTTACAAGTAACAGCGATGAACGCAGGCTTCCGTCGGTCCAGTCTTTTCGAACTCCTAATTTCAGATATTGTTCAATTCGCTGTTACAGAAGGCATTTTGTACATTCAAATATAAAAATATAATGGGGCATCATAATTACATACCGTATTCCTGGACCGTGCATCAGGTAAAGTTAAAAATTGACAGTCACATTAGTATCCTTATGCGATTTTATTGCGAAAACATTTTGACTTCTCTAGTTGAGTACGTCCATGATACATGACGTCATACATTCTCACCTGTCGTTCACAAGTCTACGTTTTTCAATCTTAATCCACCTCGCACAAATTTGTAACAGTCTTATTCCTCCTTCATCCGCTTTTATCCACCCGATTCCACTGTGATATAATTTTTACCAACCTTAATCCGTTTTAATCCACAATAAAATACCTTAATGTAACTTGTACAAATCTTAATCCGCGATAACCAAACTTGCGCTTATTTGTATCAGCCTTAGTCCAGTTTATTCCACCTTGATCTACTTTAATTCACCTTCATTCTTACTGATCTCGTACAATACGCCGATGACGTCACATTGATTTTTGGTACAACTCGTTGCAAACAACGCTGGCTTTTCTGCCTCATGAAAGACATAACGTTTTCGCATTAATAACTGCATTACCTTCACTCTCAGCATTACAGATGGTTTCTATACAAAATTACACGTACGTATTCCTTGAAGTGCAAGCTCTTAATCGTACAGTAAAGGCACTGATACAACGTTAGCAATACGTGCTATATGGAGAGAGAGAGAGAGCATAAACTTTATTTTTAAATCAATAAGATTTGAGTCCGGCGTCTTTTTAGTGGGTCTGGGCACCCGCTGCGGACGCGGTTCCGAGACCTTGTCTCGAAGCGGCTTCCTCGGCTCGCTGGATGGTCTAGAATTGTGCTGTCAGGTTCGAGCTGAGCAGTGCGGTCTTCCAGCGCGAGCGGAGGCTGGCGGCAGAAGAGGCGGAGGGGTCGGCACTGCCCGACTTGTTGGTTAAGTGCTGACATTCCCATAACATGTGATTAAGTGTGGCAACCTCGCCACATGATGTGCATCTGTTTGTAGTGTACATGTCTAGATATATGGCGTGCATGAGTCTGGCGTTTCTGTAAGAATCTGTTTGTAATTGTCTGAAGTGTACTGCTTGCATCCTGTCTAACCTAGCGTGAGGGAATGGGTGTACGCGTCTTTGTAACTGGTAGTGTGCCGTGATGTCGTGGAACCTGGTCAAACGATCCTCCCACGCCCAGACGTTTGCATTACCCTGCGGGGGCTCTTGCTACGATGATGCTCGGTCAGTGAGGCCTCGAGCAACGCGGTGAGCCGCTTCGTTGGGGGTGCTCAATCCAGTGTGTGCCGGGATCCATAGCAAGTGCCTTCGGTTATCGAAGTCGGCCTCTCCCTGGTGTATGGGATGTCGCTGGAGTATGTAATACGCCTCTTGCGAGATGTGCCCATATGCAAAATTGCGAATTGCCGTTTGCGAATCGCAGATTACGTATGTCGCTTTGGTGTGTGTGAGGGCCAGTGCTATGGCCACTGCCTCTGCCGCTTCGGCATGTGCCGTGTTCACGGTGACGCTTGTGAGGTGGTTGCCTCGGTGGCTAGTAACTGCCGCCACGAAACTCTTCCTGTCTCGATAACGGGCTGCGTCGGTGAAGACCGCCTGCTATATGGAGAACAATCGCGTATTTGTGGTGCACAGAAAAAAAAGCCTCCCTAAGAATCACAGATACGAACGAAGCTAATTCTTGGAGAAAAAAAATACGAAGATGCTGAAATCTATGTGAAGCGTAGCTTTCTTGAAGGGCTTGATGGAATCCTATATATTTGCATTTTTATCCTGCGTCTTTAGCATAAGAGCAACTGGCGTGGGCGTGTGCTTTTGCGTACGCGGGCTGCACAATGTGCCAAATCTTACATTGGTTCGCATTTCTTCATTTCTTATGAATTATGTTAAATGTACCCCTGGCTTCCTGGCCAGTATCCAGTTCTGTGTCTGTGTCATAGTGTGGAAAATATAATAATCATCAACAGCCGACAATCAAAAGAATAATCGGAAATAATCAGAAGAATAAGAATGGGCTGGGGTGCGTTTGGCAGGTATTCCCAGATCATGAACAGCAGGTTGCCATTATCCCTCAAGAGAAAAGTTTATAACAGCTGTGTCTTACCAGTACTCGGGTACGGGGCAGAAACCTGGAGGCTTACGGAAAGGGTTCTACTTAAAAAGATTCTACTTAAACGCAACAAGCTATGAAAAAAAAGAATGATAGGTGTAACGTTAAGGGATAAGAAAAGAGCAGATTGGGTGAGGGAAGAAACGCGAGTTAATGATATCTTAGTTGAAATCAAGAAAAAGAAATGGACATGGGCAGGACACGTAATGAGGAGGTAAGATAACCGATGGCCATTAAGAGTTACGGAATGGATCCCAAGGGAAGGGAAGCGTAGCAGAGGGCGGCAGAAAGTTAGGTGGGCGGATGAGATTAAGAAGTTTGCATGGACAACATGGCCACAATTAGTACATGACCGGGGTAGTTGGAGAAGTATGGGAGAGGCCTTTGCGCTGCAGTGGGCATAACCAGGCTGATGATGATGATGATGATTGTGATGGCTACAGTACGATTATAGTCATTATAGTGTAGCCATCACAATATACATATTTGCGCGACATACATCACCAACAATGCCCCCAGTCGTTGCTTCAGCATAATAGTTTTGTGCATACAGCATACAGCAGCGTAATTGCTATTTTCCCACTTAAAGATCATAGATACGGTCACCTTCCAATCACACCTGCGCAGATTTTAAACCTTTAGTGATTCTAAAGTTACCTGGCGAGCTTATACCTCGCCAGGCAACTTCCATAATACACCATGTAGATGATGATGCGCATGACCATGGAAGTATTATAAATATGAACCTAAATTTCAACAAATATAAAACTTGTGAGTGAATTTCCTTACAATTGTGTGCCCCCATGGGGTGTGCTGAGGCGAGGCAAAAGAAAATGCACCAGAAAAAGTCTAAGATTGAACCTTCGAATTTGTGTTTTATGCAGTTTGAAAACGCTTCTTCAGCCAAATATCGCATGTCCTACAATAAACATAAAACACTTTAACTTCACCAATCAAAAGAACCTTCGTACACCTACAGTACAAAACCGAACAAAAGCTCGCATGACACCATTATCGTTGGTGCCTTGCCCAACTTCTATAATCACATTCAATCAAGGTCAAGCATTGTTGCGTTTTGTTCAAGAGACGCTCGATTAACGCGTTAAGTTTCGTGCAACACACCGTCAGTAGCTGATGGCAGGAAGATCGAACGTGAGTCTAACGTGTGCAGAAACTCACTTCTTATGACTCGTGCTAATAGTCACGTCCTGATAAATGATCGCATCGCAACTTCAGGCTGGCCCCTAGAGAAGCCGAACAAAGGAGCAGTTGACAACAAATCTCCCGCAATAAAGTCCGCAGCACTCCCACGCCCTTAGCTATTAGCCAGCTATATATAGGCGTTCCACGATCCCACCACGTAGGCTGACTAATGACCATCGTAGTCAGAAAAGTTGGCGGCTCCCTAGTTTAGCAAGGAAGTTGCTTGCTCGGTCAGCACATGGCCCGTTTGCGAAACTAAAGGTTCGGCTGATAGTTCGCGACATTACGGTTACCAGCATTCTCATATTTTAGAGGCGCTAACTACATTCGATGCGAGGACCAGAATTTTTGCATAACCTTAGGACTATATAGTTGTCGTTTGCACAGACGCGGCTAAAGCAGCCTCATCTTTATTTCATTTGATTAGAAGGCATTAAATAGTTCCCCCTTCTTTCTAGTTGGGTAACACTAGGATACTAAATATATAACCTTAAAGCTCTGACACATTGTACAACACATGTGGAATTTTCGAGTGTCGTGACACATTTTGTGCCCATTGAAGAGTTTCCATTGAAATCCAAGCGAATGCATCCAGTTTCTCTTTGCGCCTATTTTGTTTTTCATCGCATGCTAAACTATAAAGTTGGCTTTAGCGATTATGACGGCAGGTGGTAGTGAATTCTACCTTCGCAAACTGGGATTCCGATTACTGATCGTGGTATTCTGCTTTGTATGGTAGGCGTCAGCAGTGCTGAACACCTAAATATTTTAATAGCCTTGACGAGACTTGCTCCCGCTTTGCAATGAAAGCTTTTTCCGGTAAGCACGCTTTAAACATGCTGTGACATATCAACCTTCTATATGTTGTCTGCAATTGACTGATGCACCTTAAATTCAGTGAGTAGGACCGCCGTTGACTAGAAATATTCTAAACGAACAAGCGCTAGTTGTTACCTGAAGCGAAACACTGTGCACAGAATTCTGGCATCTAGCGTACAGAGGGAAGCACCGTTGTAGTGCCAGCTTCTTGCATCGAATTGTAAGGTTACATTGACCTAGCTAGATTCACCTGGGAACAAAAGCACACGGACACACAACCAGGCGCAAAAAAAAGAAAACTGAAAACGTGAATATACTTTCAACGCACAGGCCGAAATTGAAGCGACTAAGTGCCCTGCAATGTTCGATATGCCAAGTATGACTAAAGTTTTCAATTTCAAGTTACGTTCATAGGCGGAAAAGAAAGTCCGCGTCGTCGTGGTATTCCTAATAATAATAATAATATTTGGTGTTTTACGTGCCAAAACCACTTTCTGATTTTGAGGCACGCCGTAGTGGAGGACTCTGGAAACTTTGACCACCTGGTGTTCTTTAACGTGCACCTAAATCTAAGCACACGGGTGTTTTCGCATTTCGCCCCCATCGAAATGCGGCTGCCGTGGCCGGGATTCGATCCCGCCACCTCGTGCTCAGCAGCCCAACACCATAGCCACTGAGCAACCACGGCGGGTAAGTGGTATTCCTGGTGTGTACACATCTGCACACGAAAGTGTATTCCTTACCGTAAAACATCAATTAGTACGTTCGCGGCTTTTGTTAGACAGCCAAATATGGGCACTAAACTACGTAAGTGGTCCGTTTCACAGCGTTCGCAGAAGGCTAAACTTCTAATTAATTTTCGAAAAAAAGAAATTGTTTTCAATTTTGCAGCGACCTAGACTTCAACCTAGACATGGAAACCGAGCTTGTAGCTACCTATTTACTAAGGATTCTTGCTTCCACTCGAGCATCTGGGGAAACATTTAGTCTACGCATTGTGTCATCTAAGTTGGCTCGAGGAGGTAAGCAAAAGCAAAGTCAAAACTGGGGCACTGTTGATTGAGCGCAGGCTGTTTACTGGCTGTGTTCCAAACAGGATTGCTTTGACCAAAATTATTTGTGACGAGTCTATAGCACAATTATTGGATGGGGAAGTGGGTGTGGAATTCATATTCAAATAATGAAGCACGGAAGACTAGTGCAACGCCGAAAAAGAAAGAGTGCCAAATATACAACTTAGCCCAGAGTACTGAAATAAATAACAAAGCAGAATATCTTAGAGAAAAAAATGTGCAAACATGCGGCCCTATAATGTAAAATTACTCGAATGTATATTTCTCTATATCTCTATATCTATATCTATATCTCGAAGCGCGTAATCAAACGCTCCTCCTCGTTTGTACGATGTCACTTTCGTGTGCTTTCGAAGCGAATAGCATTGCCTACATTGACGTGTTTTTTTATATATAATTGAATGAAAAGAGACCAGAAGTACGCAGAAGTAGAGATGGTTTCGGTTGGGAGGAAGAAAAGGGGGAGGGCTAGTAGATAACTGGATGAGAAAGGGTGGTGCCGGCGTCTGCGATTGGTCCGCTTCCCCTTACTTAGCTTGCGGTGGCTGGTCGAAAATGGCGGTGGCGTACAACGGAAGGCTGAAATGTCCGCTACTCGCTCAGCGTAGGAGTGTTTGAATAGCGATGACGCATACTTGCTGGTCTCGACAGCATTACACAGCCACGAAAATTATTTCATTATACAAAAATAAATCCATTCTTACTAACAGCACCCAACATGTAGTGGGAACCTTGCGGAATTGGGCAGTCTCCATTTGTTCCGAAAAAAAAAAGAGTTCAGCTTTCTTCGGCGTGATAGGGCATCTTTAATGCGTACACGTGTCTTGGATGTGGTGAGTTTTCACGGGTTTGTGACGTCGCGTGATAGAGAGGCAAATTGGCCGCAACCCGAGAACATTTTGACTAATCGCGGAAGGCTATCATGCTTAGAAATAAGCAAAAAATTGACGGAAATGCCTTTTTTTTCTTTTCTTCAATCTAATTAAGCATAATTGGTGTGTGCACGTTGTATGACGTGGAAAGATTTTGTGGCTCTCCTAACGTCGTGTCACAGACAGGGGAAGTGGGGTGGCCGGAAAAAATGTTTGACCAATCATGAAGGGCTGACTGCAAGAATTACATAAAAAAAACATTTTGAAAGAGCTTTACATTATAGTGCCCATGGAGCATGGAACGAGCCATACATCAGCGATATATATGCAATAAAAAAAGAATCGCACTTTTGCCCATTGAGCGAAGCATTTGCAAAAAATGGCATGGCATTAGCACGTTACACGAATAATTTGCTAGCAATATAAATTGCAGTAAAATATTCGCTTGATAACGTTAAATACGTGTCTTCAAGGAAATGGAAGGAAGCATGACGTCACGCAGCTGGTCTTTTCTATTGAAGGTTACGTGCTGCCGTCGCCACTTATCATTTCGCGCTTCTGAAGACATAATATGAGAAATAATATTGTATAAGAAATATTAATATGTCACATTACCTTAAAAAATTAAGATAGACTATTTCAAACAGACTCCTGCCAGCAAGGACCTTCTAGAAGCACGAACTTTCTCGGGAAGTTTGGGCATATGACGCAGCAGATTTTAGACGTCTGTAAATGGGAAACATGCCGGCTCTGATTTATGAGTTCCTCCATTCTGACATGCTTGGTTTTCTTTCGCTGCAAGGGAAATATCTTTCATTATTTGTTGTGCTGAAAATTATTTCCTAATACAAGGCTTAGAGGCCTGCATGTAGTGCTCGGAGCAAAGCCCTTGCCACGGCTTCCATAACGCGTGGCTACAGTAGTGCTG
Organism: Dermacentor variabilis; assembly: GCF_050947875.1. Classification (NCBI taxonomy): domain Eukaryota; kingdom Metazoa; phylum Arthropoda; class Arachnida; order Ixodida; family Ixodidae; genus Dermacentor; species Dermacentor variabilis. The sequence goes on from NC_134577.1 coordinate 71,979,606, forward strand.
TCGGCAAGAAATTTTCTAGATAAAACACTAAATAGGGCTCAATATAGCCCTATTTGTAAATATCGTTATATTATCTTTTTCTGTAATATTAGATTCTGTAGGGCAGGTTAAAAGCAAAGCGCCAGAAAACAGGAACACCTCTAGCGCAGTAACGAATGATTTGTAGCTTTTGCTATAGTCATGAGAACACATAGGGAGAAAAAAGCTATCTTAGAATTGCCAGGGAAAAAATGATAAACGTGCAAGAGCACCCATGGATACGCCATATGTAGGATTAATTATTTATGTGGGGTCTACCGAAAGATAAGTAATTTATTATTTCTTTGAAATGTAAACTCATTTATCTAAATATTTTCGCGATAGTCTGTGCAATGCTACCACGTCGTCTCAGTATATGAAAGTACGATGGTGTCATTTTGGGGCTATTAGTCAATACGACTTGTTGACATAAACAAAATGTGGGCAATATTATTCTTAATGAATTATTTTTCTCAAGCTAGGCACATCACCGTGAGCGTTCACAATTTAAAAACCTTGCGGAACTCGGCAGGAATTCCAATTTTCTGTGAACAAGCCGAAACAGTCTTTTAGAGCTCCTTTTATACATATTTGCAGTGGACAAAAGGTAATATGTTCGTTTTTTCTGAATGTGAACGTCTTCAATATTTTAAAGAATAATTTAACTTAGAAGAAGCTTTACATTGGGGACATTCCGTTGTTCTGCTTGATCCTCAAGATTAATGCCGGCTGATGCTTTTATTGGTGATTTGATTGTCCTTGGCGATATGCTAAAGTTTTTATTGCGTCCGTGAATAAAGGTATTTAACTGACATTAAGGGCTGGCAAAAGATGTATTGTATTTATAGGCTTTAAAAATGTGAGAGTATGCTTTAACAAACACTAAAAAGTAGTCTTTGAAGAATGCATTGCAAGGAAACTTCATACGTTCTCTGGTAAACACATTGCTTGAACTTACCAATTTTTATTTGTGGTCCTTTATTTAGCGCAGTTCATGAGGACAGATGTCTCATTGAGTCACTCATATAAATACCTAAATTCCGCATGAAGTTGCATGCCATTCACCCCATTTTAATTGCTGAACTTCATATTTCTGTCTGCATCAGAGTGCAAAAGCACTTCTGCAGCCACCTACAGAAGAATCCGTTAAAAATAGCAAGCTTACAATTTAGTTCCGCATTACCAGCTGAACACAAAACCAGATAGGCTATTAGGGCTACCGAAGCAAAATAGCACATCATCTACGTCAACAATACAAATATTGTATATAAGTTCTTTTGGTTGTTGCGCAAACAAAATGAATAAACGGCAGGACATGTAGTGGCGTCCATCGACGTTCCACTTTGCTGTCGCATTCTCTATTCGTCGCACCAATTTCTTGCTTCGTGGGGGCGCGTCCCGTAACTGACTGCTAGGCTTTGCTGCGTCGATAGAAAGGAATGACGGAGGCACACATCAATTCGCGCGCCAAATCCAGTACCCCTGAGCGGTGAATACGATCTATCGCATGCAGTATAGAGTAAGGGATTTCACAATCTGCTGTCACTACCTGGGAATCAATGCCGTTTGAGGGTGAGAGGACACCCTCTTACAAACAAAAAAAATAACTAAATGCTCTATCCAGAATTGTCATACCAAAAATATTTGTGAGGAAAAGTGCAAGTATGTTTAGCAGCGAGACTGTGCATGGGCTCAGATTCGGAGTTTCGTGGCGTGTGGAACCCTGTCAGAGGAAACCACCCAGGAATAAACCGCGCAACAGTGTCTGCAATAATAAAGTTCCTCCTCCTCCTCCTCCTCTGTGTGTACAAGCTATAAACATGTGAACCGATGGAGGTGGTACTGGAGAAAGGGTCTCAGCTCAGAGGCGCACACCCTTGTGAGCTCGGGGACCTGTAATGCGCCCTTGAACTACCCTTGCCACAGCTGGGACCCAAAGACGTCCAAGCCACAAGGGTACCTTAGGGTACATTCTTAGGGACCCATCGCTCAGCTGGAAGCATCTTCACGAGCACGTTCTTGACATTGCTAGATGCCACCAGTCGCTTCGTGGCGGGATCATTTCATCGCAGAGTGCTCACAACTTTGACAAGCGGTTTTCACTTCTATACCTTCTCTTTCTTAACGCTCTATATGTCAAAAACGTTGCACACGTACAGCTACATTGTTCCGGTGATTCGCTTCATTCTTACCTTTCATTGCCTTTCATATCCTGTAAGAATAACGCGAAAGCGACTGTTACTAGCCCTGGTACATGAGAACACCATGTTTTGTTGAATCAGGGGAGCGCACGCCGGCAGCTCTACCTATGTTTTGCTCTGCGACAGAAAAAATACAGTAATGATAAAAACGAGACGTATGCTTACTGTCGCGTCATTGTTCTGATCGAGTATACCTTCTTTATTTCGCCATCTCCAAAGACATTCAGCAAGCATGTACAACGTAAGCCGAAAGGGCTACAAAGGCGATGTGAACTAATAGCGAGGAAGTGCGTAACGCGTAAAGCAAACTTCGGGCTATCGTCTAGTGATTGGCAAGCAAGTGTTGCACCCTGATTAACTCACGGTAGGGAGAATTCTCTCTGAAAGAGCTTCGTGGGCACCAGCTTCTTGAAAGGCCAGCGTGTGATCCCTCTTGATGAGTACAGCAAATCTGCCACCCGTGTTTACTCATTGCGTCGTGGAATGAGGGAGTGCGATAGCTTCCCGAGCTCGGATGGCGAAATTTGGTCATAAACTCTTCCGCGGAAGTGAATAATTACACTCTGTGATATACAAACATTCCATCCAGCAGTCACCGCTTCACTGTTTGTCTTAAAAAAATGTCGTTCTGACCAGGAAATCCCAACATCCGCTACTGTCAGCAAGATAACCAGGCCGGAGAAGGCATTTGAGTAAGAGGTTACTGCGAAACTGTTTACAAGTAAACCTTCACTTCATGACTGTGCTCGGAAAATGGGTCTTAACGTTATTCTGAAATTTAGAACACAACATACAAATTCAGGCGCCGCCTAAAAAAGAACGTAAACTGCTACTAAAAGAAGGGCGCCCTTGCGGCAGCCACAGTGAATGCAGCACGATGGTGGCTGCGAATATGGCACAATGTCTTATGTGTCTCAATGAATATGGCTTATATTATGGCTCAAGGATGTCATAATTCAAGCTATACCACCGAATGTCGCACTTATGCAGGGCACGCCTTTCGAATACGTATACATATATAAATGACCATCACGCATTGAGTTGGCTAGCCAACTTAAAGGACCGTTCCGGATGCCTTGCATGGTGGAACCTTAGGCTGCAAGAATTCGACATCGCTCCGTTTTACAAGTCCGGATGAAAGTACTTTATTGCCGATTGCTTCTCTCGTGCCCTCATTGACCCGCCTCAGCAAGATGATTAAGGCGAGGACGTACGCCGTACTAAGAATAATAAGTGCCGATGACTTCGCCGAGCAGCTACGAGAGAACCGGTATCTGAGAGGTAATGCTAAGTACCTGGAAGCAAAGACCGTGTTCGTCTCCAGTGCGGTTTGGCGCTCATTTTCTTCGTTTTCCTTGTGAAACGATGTCCTAGTAAAACACCTCCCCAGTCCACAACAACTGCGTTCTCGTTGCGCCATCTCCACTGCCATCAGGGGTTCTGCACGCCCTGCATGACCATTTGACCTCTGGGCAATTCGATTTTGTGCGCACTTTGTTCAGGATATAGGAGAAGTATTACTGGCCATGCCCTACCACCGACATCGCTCACTACGTCAAGATCTGGCAAGACTGCCAGCGACCCAAGGCGTCAGCGACCAGGCAAGAGGGATCACTACAGCACATTCAACCTCCTTGTCGGGAGTTCCAACAGATTGGGATGGACTTATTTGACACTTTTCCAACGTCGACGTCCAGAAACAAGTGGATTGTCGCGGCCACCGGCTATCTTGCCCACTGCGACGAAACAAAAGCCGTTCCCAAAGGTAGCGCGACGGAAGTAGCGAAATTCTTCGTCGAGAATATCCTGCTGCGACATGGTGTGCCAGAAGTCCTCATTACCAACCGAGGAACGAATTTTACAATTCAGCTTACTGAAGCCTTCCTGCATTATGGCAAGAAAAGCCACCGGAGGACAGCTGTTTACCACTCTCCAACGAATCGTCTAACAGAAAGCCTGGACAAGACACGTGCCGATATGTTAGAAATGTACGTCAACGTTGAACACAACACGTTAGATGCTGTCCTACCGAGCGTGAACTTCGCTTACAACACGGCAACAGAAGAGACAACTTGGATGACGTCGTTGCAACTTGTTTTCTCAAGGAACCTGCTGACAACGCTTGACGCTAGGTGTCATGGATGAAGACAACCTCGACGTCGCCGTCTAACTTCAGTGAGCTGGATATGTGTAATACAAGCCGGGCGACCGTACTTTGATAGAGACTCCTATGCGCCGAGGTGGACTGAGTGAGAACCTTCTTCGACGTTATTTAGAACCATGCTAGATCCTTAGATATATTGGCGCACATGACTATTATGTCTTGCCACACGGCATTACGCAATCACCAAGGCTCCGCGCACTGCCTGGAAGTTGTCCATATCGTGCGTCTAAAGCCATTGTGTGTGGGAGCGTTAATGTATGTTGCGAGTCTGTTTTGTTGCTTGCTTTTTTCTTACGTGTGCTTTTGTTTTTTGCTTTCATGTGCCATATCCGGGATTGGGATGATACTCTTTAGGAGGGGGAGGGGGCATTACCCCACGCACTTATATACATCTTCCGGTGACTATTTTAACGAATGTTAAAAGGTATCGTCCAGCGGACGACGCGCTTTTCTGTGTACGAAGTTTCTCAAATATTGTCCCTGGTTAGGTCTCTAGCTCATGTAGTCGCCTAGCTTTATGTAATCAGATTTTGTGTGCGAGAAGAATAGTGGTTTGCACTCTCGAAATTACTCAAGCACTCGCGATTAGTCTGGAAGTTTCAGTCAATCATAATTATATTGCCGACGCGACTGAACCCCTGATCACATTTTCGGCTATCAACAAGTCTACTCGCCGCTGCTGAGTATTACTTGCGTACGAACAGCAAACCAGGACAAGACGTCTAGCTGCTAAGCCTAACTGCCAGTCGTGTCGTGCTCATGCGCACGCCACCAACAGCACATCTTTATTCTCTTATATTGCGCTTGCCAACACCGCGTGCCTCCTTAAGCTGATGTAAGAAGGTGCTACAGAACCTCCGTCTACACAGGCCGTCGAAACTGAAACGACAGCGAAGCGATTTCAAGTGCACTAACATGGGGAAGTGACTGTGGTGACATCGATGTCCACAACTGTGATGAAGCGTCTCCAGGTAGGCCGATTTTTCTTGATTCAGACTGACAACTTGCTCACGGACATGTTCAAGAATCGTTGCTGACTTGGCTGCTCGGTAGAAAAAGGGAAATGACCCATCATAGGCAGGTGTCAAAGGTGATGTTAGGGGACTTCACTGGAGAAAGACGTGAATGGCAGACAGGGTCAGGATGTACAAAGATGCTGCAGTCCGAGAAGATAAGTGAGGGACGTAGGGTGGATTCCAACTGCCTCCCGCTATCTGTCGTGACGGTCACGCGACAACCGGAGCATGAGACATAGGCGAGCACGAAGGATTAGGCAACAGATCCGCCGGTGATCTCTAGCATGGACGGTCCAGGATTGTTAGCAGATAGCTGCAACCGCGTAAGGAAGGAAGTGGTCCAACCAAACCGATGCGCGCGTGGTCGAAGCCGGGTGGCAGGAAAGGCTGAGTCGGGGAATTTGTGTGACGCGTCACTTTGGTGTATTGGCAGGACAAATGCCTCTACAGTTGCGCATGTCGGGGTTCATGTGAGGCCAGACGTAGCCCTCCGCTACGGGAGATTGCATAGCTCATGATACCAGGGTGAACATCGTGCAAAGAGTGAAACGCTGCATGGCGGTAAGCTACGGGTACAAAAAGCCGAGAGAGGTTCTTGATGAGTCTAGCCAAAGTGGCGTTGGTGCATACGGATGGGGTAGCATTGAAGAACTAGAAAACGAGAGCCGCAAAGGGGGGGGGGGGGCAGCGTTTGCAATTCAGCATCTTCAAGCTGCGACGTCACGAAGCTCCCAAAGTCTCAGGGTTGCACAGGGAGAATCATGGTAGCTAGCCGGAAGAGCCCACCAACAGTGTCATAGTTCGCCACATAATGTATAGTATGTCGGTAGTAAATTCGGACAAATAGGCGAAACGGTGATGCTGCCGAGCGATGCACTTTGACGAGTTGGTTCGGTAAACACGTAACCAAGAGGCTTGTAGTCGATGAGAAGAATAATATTTTAAGCTACCAAGAAATTTTGGAGGGTTGGACGTTGGCGTAGATGGTGAGAAGCGCGCGGCCGAAGATGTTCTCGCGTGTCTCATCCGTCTGAAGCATCCGAGAAAAAAAGTTACAGAGAGCGCTACTTGAAATCAATGTGTTGCTGCAGTACAGCGCGGATTGCCACGCTTGTAGCATTCACCGTGATTATAGTGGGAGTACAAAATCTGGCATGAATGAGAAGCACAGCGTACGCAACGGCTTGTTTTACGTTCGTGGAGACCACCGTGACTTCCGAAGTCCAGAAAATTGTCGCAGACAGGCTGCTTGTTTTGCGAAGAAGGTCGGTGGGTGGTTTCGGGAGCTCCGCATGGTGAGCTATGAAACGAGTTTAGTTGTGCAAATATCAATATTTATTTGATTGTGTTTTACAATCCTTCAGATCAAGTCGTTTTCATTAGGCATTTCGCGGTATAAGAATATTCCCTGCACGAATTATAGTCTCATACAGAGCACCTACTTAATGATTGACGAAACAAATTTTGGCTCTTGCTATGGCGTTAGAAGAACTGATGAAGGGTCATTTCTTCCGTGCAGAATTTGTGCTGCTCAGCGTACACTCAACTTCTACATTTTTACCGAACATAACAGCGTTAGGATAGAGCTCTACATCTTTGCCTCTGAAACCGGCAAACAAGCAGCTGACGGACAAGGCAAATACGTTACTTTTCGAAGGGACAGAGCTCCGTCGCGTAAAAAAATCTGTGCCTATGGTGTGACTGCGAAGACGATTTCCAGTTTAAACAAATTTATAAATGCGCCGCATTTCCACAGCAATATGGCCGCAGCACCACATGACGAGCGCTGCTTGTGACAGGCCTCTGACTGCAGCGCCACGTTTGTCGTCATGAGGCGGAGAAGCGCTGCACTACACCGTCAAAAAAAGGTTACACCCTTTGGGGTGTATATTTGTCACGCAACAATATACATAATTTGTCTTGCCCGCATTTCCTTTCTTGAAAACGCTGCGTTCGTTACTTTTCTGTCGAGAATGCTCTGTGATGCTGCTAACGCCAATGCCGTTCGTGACTTGGAAGTAGCGGGCTGACACCGTTAAAAGAAAGGAAATGCGGGCAAGACAGATGACGATTATTGTTGTGTGGCAAATGTACACCCGAAGCGGTGCAACTGTTTTTAGAGTGTACCCTGCACGCCCGGCAGGCGGCACACCTACCCATCTAGCCACCGTAGCTAAGTACTCAAGGCCCGGGCGTAACTATCCCAGGTTCATGTTCGGTATGAGATGCAGTGGCGAGGCCCAAGAGCTGGGATCTATGGCGTAATATTCCCAGCTTTAGCATGTGGTCAAATTCCCACTTGGCTCGTTGATCAAAAAGGCAAGTCGTACGTGCAGCGACAGGTGGATGACGTCTAACTATGTTGTTGGTAGAACATGCTTAAGTGGCTGGGTAAGAATACAGGGCTTTGTTACATCCGCGAACTCGGCGAGCAAGATCTCTAATGTAAAAGAAGGAGGAAAACAGTTATTGATAAAAAAAAGCCGGTGTCTTTCTGTCTGTGCGGAAAGGCGCCCTCATTCCAGGGCTCCTGCGGCTCTTGCTGTCTCCCCGGACCGCCGCACCATTTGCTGCTGGTCCCGAGGGTACGAGCTTGTCATTGAGAAATCGGGAGGAGTGTGCGCATGCCGATGGGCCTGTTGTCACGGAGCAAGCTTGAGATGAAGAGGCACACAGATCGTACTGTCTATAAGGTGGTGACGTCGCATACTAATGTCATTCATATTTGAAACAGCGCCAGAAAAACACGGACAAGCGTTCTTTACACAAACACGGCGCTGTTTTAAATATGAATGATCCGTACCAACTAGCTCGCACCCAAACCCTTCTGAGTCCAACTCATAGTGTGACACTCATTCGCAACCAATAAGCGCATGGACAATGTCGGTTATTCTGAACATCCACGGAAACGTCCTACGCAGGCCTATGTCAATAATCAAAGAACGGAGACCGTACGTGGCTATAAAGCAGAGTTCGCGGCACGCAGCCTTAGTCCTGTGATCTTGGACGGGCGATGCGTGTTGGTAGGTGGTAGCACCTACCAACACGATGAGCGATGCCGATGAGCGCTCCGCGCTTCTGCTGTGTTTCGACAGAACGGTTGCGTGTGGAGTTGGAACATCCCCACGGCCACCTGGCTTGCAAGGAACGAGGTTGAAAGCTCGCCTGCTGGTGGAAGGTCGGGTAAGCTCATGTTTGCGCCTGGAGTCACCCGTGTCAGAACGGCACATGAGGAAGAGATGTCTAACGTCTAAATGTAGCTTCCAGCCGTGTCCTGTTCGCGCGCACGCCATCAACCGCCACTGAAAACATAGTACAGATCACTGCAAGCCGTGCATCTTTATTCTCTGCTTTTTCTCTTCTGCATGCTAATTCTGCTAACCTTCTTAAGCTGTCGGAAGAAGTCACTAGACATGTTTTGCGTGGAACAGGTTCACCTAATAAAGAGCTAAATTGGTAATTCCGTCTTAACATTGGTTCTTGCTTGAACCATCACTACAACGTGACCATGTTATTTCGGTGACTAGCGTTATTAGGGCACTTCGCGCATTTACTGGCGGCTGCTTACGTGTCTGTCTATCGGTATCTCTAACCGCTTTCACGCCAACTTTGGTAACTGGGTGATTCATGGTCTAGCGGGTAGAACATCACGCTGCTCTGTGATAGGGCAGGGTTCGAAACCAGTCGAGAAGTCTACTTGAGTCACGAGTACGTGACATTGCACAGGCGTTTATCTTGTTTCGCGCCAACTTGTGTTACTGTGTAAGCGCTCCTACTTACGTGCCGTTCATGAATGAACTTCGTTCACCTCAACTTGGATTACTAGGTATGCGAAACTACATGTTTGTATCAAACTTCAGCAGTCATCTCTAGTGTAAAATTCGACCACTTGGAGTGAGCAGCTTCATATGTGTCGCCCTTCAATGAACTGCTATACACCAAACTCGGTTCATGTAGTACATGCCACTGAATACGGGCCACACGGAAGGCACTGTTCTTTAATAAACGTCTTTCACGCCAAATTGTCTCACTGGCTATATGTAACTGGGTACGTGCAGCTCTTCAACGACAAAAAATTTACCGAAATCTATCTCGTAGTGTGAACGGTTAAACGCGGGTCGTAACTATTCAGACTGTCCCATCCGCAGACATATTCACACACGCGACACGATTGCGGCGACACTAGACGGCGCGGTGTTTCCGAAGGAAGCGTGAGAGAACATCCCGGCTGTATGCAGGTCTCATACATATGGTTACTGCAATACGGTGCGTCAGCACATTGCATCCACGCCAGCCATAGCAATGTAAAACTTCATCTTGTGCTGGACTCTGCCGGACATTTAGAATTGGCATCATTTTCACAGCCTCACGATGGTCAGTTAGATAGACCATGGGGCTGCTGTGTTAAGTAAACCAGATTCGGAACCAGCCGTCGGACGAACGTTGGTCACTGTGTATGTGACACTGGGCAGCTGCTGCTCTTGAATTAAATTTTTCGCGGCAGCTTGGGCCACTAGATATGAGCGGCACAAACCTAGCTGTTTGTGCCGCTCTTCACTGAGAAAAGAAAGGATACAACATTGCAGCAGTGCTGGGCTCAATATGCTGGGTATATTCAGACAACCTTATCTGCGCCACACATGCGCCAAACGCGAAGAACGCGAAGGCGCCGCTGTGTGTCGCCGCATGCCCGCCGCGAAATGCGATAGAGGAACCCTGAAGCATACATGCCTCGCACATGACACGCGTTTGCCGCGGCTATATGCCACGTCGCTGCACTGCTTCGAGCTTATCGCGACAACGTCGACAATTATCGTGACATGGGTATTGCAGAAACGTTTTAATAGGCAACGGCCTGAACTGATATTACACATTAATGCCACATTCTTTCACAAACTTTAGTGCTTTAGAAAAAAAGTGGCCGCGCTTGCACGGGCGAGCGCTTCGTTAAAAATATTACTGGTTTGTGAACGCGTCCTTTCCTAACAGAAAGTTGGATACATGCGGATCATTACGATAATTGCCCATGTGAAGAGAGAAAAACAGGCATAGTCTGCCTGTACATCAGTCGTAACTGAATACATCTCATACACATGGAAAATTTTCTCAGCAAATGCGATGATCTCGACGTGAAGACAACTTGGCCGGTCAGGTCAGACGCCGGCTACTGGGAACAAATTCTGCAGTAATCTAGTCCCTAACGTGGGCATTTATAAGTGATGACTGTATGCTATTCCGCTCTCTGCCAGATCAGCACACCGTGTAGTTCTTTCAGGTGCCGAAGACAGGCGTGATAATATTGCCACGCCGAAGAAGAAAGAATAATAGCATCCGTGCTAAAGCCAACGAGGTGCTGGCAAATCTCAGAGGAATTTGAGAGGTTCAGGTGTTATATTGAAATAAAATAGCCTCGTGAGGTGTGGCTGTTTACACGATCGCTAAATTAAGTATATAGCAGCATTCCCACGAAGAAACAGATGTGAACGAACAATAGCTTTTTAAAGTTAGGCACTGCGTAAGATTAACCAGCAAGGAAACATAACGCACTCGGTAATAAATAATTAGAGCAGTGGCACTTGTTGCATCCGATTCACTAACGCCATGTGTACGGAATTTAGAATACTTAACAAAAGGCCGGAAAGATTATTGTTTTAAAACATAAGAAAAACACTGTAAGAACATTTGGACCAACTGTAAAAAAGTCATTCAAGAAATAAGAAGGTTGGTCAAGTGTTCGTTGTATTACTCAAGAGTACCCTTATTATTATTAGAGATCCACTTTTATGTAACGTTCCAAAAATGTGTTTAAGATTGAAACGAAGCTGATCCAAAATCTACAAGAAGTTGTCATGTTCCGAAATTTGACAGTCCACTGTAACAAACACTGGAACAGCAGGCGTAGAGCGCTTATACTTCATTGTACTACATGTTCATCTATATACGTGCATAACGATTCAGCACGTACAAGTATTTAATGGTTCTCTAGCCCACTAGGAAGAGAGTCTCAAACGTAGAATGAATGTTTCGTCATTTTTACTTTTAGTGTTGTGTAGCAGATACTATAGTTATTCCTGCTTCTAGTTGGCCATACATAAAGAATTCTAGCATACTATTTCGTGCACTAAAGGGTTCGCAAGAACCCCTATGCAACAAAATTTCCGGAATACCGGCTGTGTACTAATCAAGAACTCCAATTGACCCAAAAGACAGAGTGAAACTGGCGGTCATTTTGTTCATAGCGTTATTGACGCTTCGCACAATGCCATGTTGGATGCCCTGAATAGCGCTTGGCGTGCTTCGCTTCATTATCTAGCAATCGAACAAAATTACATGCGCTTTGCGCTTCACGCACCTCGAAACTCATGCAGCGTAGTGTTAAACTTCATGCGAGTTACCCGTAAACAAGCATTAAAATACCACCCTACATTCAGCGCGGGATCTCCACAGTTCTGTCCGTCGCGCAGACTCGCACAACCTATACTTCGCTTCAGTTGATTATGTACCGACGACAAAGGCTTCAAAATTTAGCAGCCTCGTGTCTAGGGTGAGCCGTGTAGCGGTGACCTATCACGTGTCTCTCGTAACATCCACGCCATAAGCTAATCATGCGCCGTTTGCTTTTTTGGTTTAAGTAGACGTAAATCACATTGTGAAAAAAAAGTGTGAATAAATTAGTAAAGAGGAGAATGCATGGCACCTGTTCACTAGCCAGTGGGCATTTATTACCTGTTAGGTTGTCAGGTTTGTTGTCCTGCAAGTGCGCCTTTTACGAAAGCTTGCTTGAGATGAAAAGTGGTCAATGCCTCCTTCCTATATACCGCAAGATGCACGGCAGAACGAAGCAGCGCATTGCTGTTATCACCGAAACGGAGGCGACGTTCACAAGTGCTTCTCTGTTTACTAAATTAAATTAGTAATATTGACAAAAAACAAATGAAACAAATAATATTGTTCGCTTATCGATCTTCCTTAGTATTGAAATAGTGCTTCGCTCAGAGAGTCAGAAGAAGGAAACAGAGTTTATAAAAGTTTACACCGACGTCCTACCTTTCTGAATGTAGCAATCTGCGTTCCATAAAACGTGCGCAGAGCAACACTTAGGTTTCACACGAACACATTTTGTTTCAAACACTGCAAAGCATACAATAGGGGCACCACTGTACTAGCTGATCAGAAATGCTGTGTTGTATACTATACGTAGTTTGCGCGCTATACAAGAGCATGTCCTCATACATGATTATTCAGACAACTCGATCAATAAGTATTGATTATATTTCTGCACTATGTATCTCTCTGTCTTTATTTTTTTCATTTTCGTTATTCACTAATTTGGTTTTTAAATCGTACCACATTTCACAGGCCATATGACAACCATCGGGTCTCCTCGACCGCCTTCCTACCGTCGTTATATTCAAAAATCTCGCCACCCACACGTCTGTGCTGGGTGACTCCGTCGCGCTCCACGGGCTCCAAACACTGCTGGACATCCCGATGCTCGGAGAGCGCGTGATGACAATGAACACTTTGGGCAAAAGCGGGCACCACGAGCTTCGGCGTGGTTGATGCGTGGTTACGCAAGGCGACCTTCTCAGGCGTAGGCGTACTCACTGGCATGTCGAGCACGGGCAGCCCCTGTGAGCTTGTGTTTATTGTTTACAAGGATATAGAAAAGTTAATGCTGGTGTAGGTAGGTAGTTAGTTAGTAGAGGGCGCCGTAGTGCCTACGGTTATTGTTGAAAATTATTCCATAGTCACGGAGTAACTTTGGCCACCTGAAGTTCTTTGACGGGCGCTTGATGCATGGAACACGGGCGTTTTCAGCATTTTGTCCTGATCGAAACGCGACTGTCACGGTGCGGATTTGATTCACCGACATAGCGCTAAGTATCGCAACGCAGTAGCCGCCAAGGCACCACGGCGGGTTGTCTTCAGCGTCGATGGCTGTCTTGTGAATCGGTGGAACGTCTTCATTACGGATCCTTCACACGCTATGAGACTCGTGCGTGTCTCCGCTCTCCCCTGCCTCTCCGGCACAGAAGCTTTCCGTCGTGTTGATGATATGACGATGATGATTTATTGTCATCTCCTTAAAAACGGGGCGGCGACAGATAGTCGCCTAGCCTGCTTGAGTTACTCGGGCATGCTACACATGCTTAACATTCTAGCATTTGTTGTATACATATCTTTATTGTTTCTTTCTCTTCTAAGAACTCCCCCATTTACCTTGTACCGCTCCTTATGCCTGGTGACGCATCCGGGCGTATCAGTTCCTTCCCTGCTTTCCTTTCTCGACCAATATTCTAAACGTTTCTTGCTTATCTCGACTGCTGAGCGGTTGATGCTTCCGTGCACTTTATATCCAAGCACTTTTCGATGCTGTATCTTACCTACGGGCTTCGCAGGGTAAATCTCTTCGCATTCCATTAGGGTGGGCTGAGTGGTCTACGAATTTTCGATGCAGCATACATGTGGACTCATCTAGGCGCGAATATTTGCTACGGCATGTTTTTGTCCTTAGGCAAACAGCTCGATCCTCAAATAAGAAGGCGCTACCCTTCGTGCTACTGCACTGGTTTCTACCTTCTAAATTTTTTCTTTTCTGATTCCTGTTATTCCTCGTGGTCTTTTTTTTTTTGCATTGTTTGCATCCTATTTAGTGTCTCCGTTTCTCTGACATTGTTTTTTTATAACTCTTGGTTGTCTATTTACACTTTCAATTACCTGTAACTGGTTGCCAACCTTCTTGACCTCTTCTTCAATTCTGTGTCCACGTTTTTTATGTGCAGGTATTTGAGCACTTCATCCTCCCATTTACTTTGATCCACGTTCCTGAGTGTCTCCTCGAAACTAATTTTGCTCTGCCCTCCCCAACCTCATTTGTGGTTTTATCGTGAGCTCCCAAAGCCAGCCAACCGGCCTGGCGATTTTGTTAAACTTCCAACTCCAACAACAAATCAGATTTTTAGCAGAGAGAAGCATTTGCAAACGTTAACGTTGGAACCACCACTCCTTTCCAGATTCCACGCACCCCTTCATACTTATTGTGGCCCCACGATGCTCTTGGTTTATTTTCCCTTTATTTTCAGATTATCTTGGTGGGTGGTTGAGTAAAGGTTTCCTTCGTTTATGTATACGCCGAGGTAATAACTTTTCTCGACTATGGGTATGAGTTGCTGTTGAATTGAGACCGCGTAATTACTCGTCTCATCATCACGGATCATAATTCCCCATTTCACTGCGCTAAAAGTGAAGGCCTATATTTGTCGCTGCGTTGCAGCACATATTCACAAGTGTCTATAAAAATCTTGAATTATCCGCTAGTTGCACTATGTCGTCCGCATATCAGTCTGGGGACCATCTGTTGCACCATATATACATTAGGCATGTATTATAATCAAACCCTAATTCACAGTTTTGTATTCGTCTTACTATGCCCTTAAAATAAAGCGTGATAAGAAAGGAGAGAGATGGACATCATTATGTCAGTCCTTGGTGAACTTTCCCCACTTCATTAGATTTTCGACCTCCCCACATATATCGTACTCGGTTGTCTCTATATATCTCCATCAGCAGCTACAAGAAATCGTTGTCTGTGCCTTCGTGCTAGAGAATATTCCAAAACATTTCCCTGTCTATGTTGTCGTAGGCTCCGTTAATATATCGCCAGCAGCTGAAATTTTTGTACACACAGCTAACGCAAACATTTTATCCTGTAGCCTTCTCCATGGTGTGAAACCACTCTGCTGTTCCTCCAGTGCACCGCTTTTTCTCCAACCACTTCGACAGCTCTGATATTGTGCTTTGCAATGTCATTCTAAATAATGCTCAATCTCATTAGTCAGCAGTGCCTTGATCCTTGGACCGGTGTTTTCGATTAGCTGTATGGGGATTTCATCAGGTCCTGCGGCTGCGTTATTAAGGACATTTTCTTCGGTTTTTCTTTTTTGCTACAAGCTATCTATGATAAATTTTGATATCTCAGGCTTCGCTGTGGTCGTCGGATCTGTGTGAATCAGAACTACGCTTTCTTTTGGGCAGGAAGTATCCCTGATAACGTGCCGCATGCAGAACAAGGTCTCCTTCGAAGATGTTACCGTCGTCATCCCTTATAGCCGTTTGCGAATTTTTAGTTGGAGCTCTGAGTGCTCTTACACGGTTTCCCTTTCTTTATGTTTCGCGTTTGTCGCTTTTGCTAATTTTGTGCACCCAACGTTAACTTGTACATTTCAGTTCCTCTTGCACGAGCTTACTCGCCACTACTTTCTTTTCTCGGTAGTTCTTCATCTAAGGAGCACCTTTTCTTCGTGTAATTCCCAACATTTTGGCTTCTCGATGATCCCTAGAGGCCTGCTTACGCTCTTCTATAGCCTGATTTATTTCCTTGTTGCATCACTTACGCGGTTTCCTCTTTCTAATCCAACACTTCTTTATTTTTTTGCCGTGCCTGTCTTATCTCCTGTTTAACGTATACCGGTTCGCTGTATTCCTAGATTGTTGTAGGAAGCGCCTCAATTTCCATGCGTATGTTTTTTTTTTTCGATCTCCGTTATTTGTTTTTCATTCATTTCTAGAAATTCTGATGGTGTTGGTTCATGTTCTTCGCTAGTATCTCCCCCAAATTTTGGGGCTAAACATTTATGATCGCTACCCAGGCTATCTTTTCGATGCTCACCTATCATCATTTGGCCTAGTCGTTCGTATACAGTTTCTGGGAGTGAGGCGCCATCGATGCATGATAGCTTATTTCCGCATCGCCACATTCTACCCCTGTTATGTACTGCAAGGTTCTGTTCATCGCACAGGTACAGCACTAGAGAACCGTTGTAACCAGTATATCCGTCCAAATACACCATGGGCACCTTCGTGTTTCCTACTGTATCACCTGGCCCAGGATTTTGTAAATTTAATATTATATCTTCTAATACAATCCATAAATTTCGTATTTTTATATCTGCTATCGCTACCTGTCCATAGGTAAACTGCTCCACGTCGTTTTGCTTTTCCATGTGCCTCTAATTCATAAATACTCCTCACGGGTCTCCCTTACCCTTTGCCGTTCTGTTGCCCCCTCTCAAAAAATTTTCAATAACAGGCGGGTGCTGCAAATCTCGTAGATGCGTATCGATAAAGGCGTAGACGCTAATAGTTTCGTTATTAGGCTGCATTTAATTTCAAGTCATTTTCCGGCTTGCGGCTATCCTGCATGTTTATGGAACAAATTTTGCCGTCTCTACACTTATACTTTGTTCGTCTTTTCTTAACTCTTTGTGGGCTTATTCCGCTGCATTCAAGATGTGTCGCTACATTCAATACTTTATCTTCCTTCCTGTTTGCTTGACGCTCCTGAAAACACTCCTGCCCGTGCCAAGAATCGACGTCCAACCAGTGTTGCTACATTATCGCAAAAATTTACCCGTCACGTACACAAGCGCCTTCGCGCCCTGCTCTGTGCTCTTCTCGGTAGATGTCAATGACCGCAAAATTCTTTCCTTTAGCCAGCATCCAAATTTCTCTCTTTACTGCATGTACTGCCCTTTTGAGTGCATACCCCTGCCTTTCAACCTCTGGTACCATGTTATTTATACTTTTGTAAAATACATTGCGATCT
Organism: Dermacentor variabilis; assembly: GCF_050947875.1. Taxonomy (NCBI): domain Eukaryota; kingdom Metazoa; phylum Arthropoda; class Arachnida; order Ixodida; family Ixodidae; genus Dermacentor; species Dermacentor variabilis. The sequence goes on from NC_134577.1 coordinate 71,996,613, forward strand.
ACACTTTTTTTGAAACATTCCGCAGGTTGGTAAGCTCTTCGGCTATCTGCTTCGTGATCCGTGTCCCTCGTCCTTGCCGTCCGTCAATCACGCCGCCAATTATCGCTACTAGGTGCCTCTCCTCCATTGGGTCCCACTTGTGTTGCTTGGCTTTCACTATCATATCCCTAATCATTTTCCCCGGATGCGCGGTAATGTGCGCTCGCTGGCTTGCCCCTACCCTCTCTATCATCACTGGTTCTACTTTACGCATGTTTGAATCCCCAACAAAGCAAACTCGACCCTTTCACTCTTACTCACCACCGAAAGCTGCACCTGGGGCCGTGACGCCCTCCGCCCCATGTCCCATCCTCCCCATTCCTTGGCTTTCTTCTTCCCCGCCTAACACATGAGTGGTAGCGTCTTGGTGACCATCACTGACGTGTCCGCCACTGCTTTGCCGCGTGGTGGTTTCGGTTTCCTCACGTGCTCAAGGTACGGAGCAAGCCCCGTTCTCCGAGCGCAAATCGAAGCTTTCACCATTGCTTTGTGGAATGACGGCCCTCTGCTTCATTTCTACGTTGGCTGGCTTATCTTCTGCCGGCGTCATCGGCTTCTGTTCACTCTTGAGTTCTTGTTCTAGCTTTCCCTGCCGCCTTGCCAGCTTATGCTTCTCCCGCTGTAGACGGTGTAGTCGCGACCGTAGCATACACATTCAGGAAATGAAAACTGCCCCGTTTTTTTGCGTACTGACTAAAACCGTCTTTCTTTCAATGAGGAGGAACGCTCGCCCTCAGAACAACACACGCGTGGGTTCCTCCTACTACCGACCATTATCTTGTAATCACAAGGAGTAGTATAAAAGTAACCCTGCTTGTGGAAAAAGAAATGCATTTATTCGTTACCTACATATATCGAGCAAAAAGACCGAGACTAAAAATCATGAAAACTTAGATATATATAGATTGATCGGTTAACACTTCTTAAAATCAAATTAGCGAAACAGCGACTAATAAAGTTATTGCTTTGGCGCACTGCTCCAGCTCCTCTGAGAAAGTACTTCCTATGACTACGTCTGTTCCCTTTGGCATCACTCGATAGAGTGAAGAACTTGGGCTCTTGGCGCCATCTGCCGAAGTGTGTATCGGTAAAGTTAAACTGTACGTGATAACGGCACATCAGAGACCAACAGTGGCATAGGCACTCACATCCCACTCCATGTACGGTTAATTATGAGCATTTCTGATTACATCCTTGGTTGCTGACTATGGCTGTCAGCAACCAAGGTTTAGATGTCATTTCATACCATTCTCGGGTTCATAAGACCTCTGAAAATACCCGGCCGACCACTTTTGTTCTCAAGTATTTATAAAATAGTGACATCCCCGATACACAAGCCCCGCAGAAGTCAGCAAAGGACATCTTGTATTCAATAACAACTATAAACTCCAAGCCTAACATTTTAAAATCAGTGCTTTGACAGTTCAAGACATTTCTTGAAATGCAGCAAAGTGGTTCTGCTTGGTTTGCTGCTCTGGTAAAGTTCGGCATGTGCTTACACATATACAGTAGAAAAGCAATGCCTAGGGCAGTGTTTCTGAAATGGCAAAATAGCAGGTCATGACGCCGAAATGTGCCATGAGCTCTTTCTGGGGAACGGGGTGGGGGTGCAGCTACATGTACATTCTGGTTGCCGGAAAACGGATAAATTTTGAGTAACGGTGGCCGTACTCTTTCAAGGTTATTTTCTTCTAATATAATGTGTACACATATATCATCATCAGCAGCAGCAGCCTATTTTATGTGCACTGCAGTACGAAGTCCTCTCCCTGCGATCTCCAATTGCCCTGTCCTGCGCCAACCGATTCCACTAGCGCCTGCGAATTTCCTACTTTCATCGCCCCACCTATAGTCTTCTGCCGTCCCTGACTGCACTTCGCTTCTCTTTGCACCCATTCTGTAACCCTGATTGTCCACCGGTTATCTAACCTATCCGTTACATGGCCTGCCCAGCTTCATTTTTTTCTCCTAATGTCAATTAGAATATCGGCTATCCCCATTTGCTCTCTGATCCACACCGCCCTCTTCCTGTCTCTTAACGTTACGCCTAACATTCTTCATCCCATCGCTCCTTGCGCGGTCCTTAACTTGTGCTTAATCTTCTTTGTCACTCCCCAAGTTTCTGCCCAACACGTTAGCGGCGGTACAATGCATTTATTGTGCACCTGTCTTTTCGGTGATAACGGTAAGGTTCCAGTCAGGAGCTGATAATGTCTGCCGTAGGCGCTCCAACTCATTTTTATTCTGTAAATTTCCTTCTCGTGATCAGGGTGCCCTGTTAGTAATTGACCTAGGTAAACCTACCCCTTAACCGACTCTAGAGGCTCACTGGTGGTCCTGAACTGTTGTTCGCTTACCCGGGTCCTGATCATGATCTTTGTCTTTTGCATAATAATCTTCAACTGCACTCTTACACTCTCTCTGTTAAGGTCCTCAATCATTTGTTGTAACTCGTCCTCAGTGTTGCTGAACAGGACATCGTCATCTGCAAACCGATGGTTGCTGAGATATTCACCGTTGATCCTCACTCCCGAGCCTTCCCAGTTTAATAACTTAAATACTTCTTCCAAGCATGTAGTGAACAGCATTTGAGAGATTGTGTCTCCTTGTCCGACCCCCTTTTTATAGGTATCTTCCTACTTTTTTTGTGGAGAATTAGGGTAGCTGTGGAATCTCTGTAGACACTTTCCAAGATATCTACGTAAGTACTCTACTCCTTGATTTCGTAATGCCTCTATGAGCGCTTTTGTCTCTACTGAATCAAATGCCTTATCGTAATCTATGAAAGCCGTATAGAGAGAGGCTGTAGTATACTGCGGATTTCTCGATTACCTGTATCATGACATAGATGTGATGCACTGTAGAGTATTCCTTCCTCACGAAAGTATGTTCCCTTGCTAGTCTGAAGGTCATTGTTGCCATAATTTTATTGGATATTATACCTGAAAAAAAATTACATGCCGAGAACATTATCTCACATTATTTTTCGACGTGCATTATTAACCCAACACGGCCTCCCAAGCGCAGCCAGTTTTGTTTCGCCGAAACTGCAGAATCGGTGTTATGAGAATGTGGTTATATAAAGAGAGCAAATGTAACTTGCTGAACAAAATATGTGAATCAATTAAACTTTATGAGAAGAACAATAACTGGTCCTTTAGGTAGCTGGCACTGATGTGGTTTACGTCGATTAATTAAATAAAATGTAAATGTAGCTGCGTCGCTGAAAAAAAATAAATTTTCTAGATGTCTTTTAACAAGTAGCTGCCACGGTCGGTTTGGTGCTATAAAAACTGTTCACGCACTAGAAAAGTTTGACAAACAGTAGCCTAGGATATGCGCGACCTTGTCGCTTCGGTGATTATCAATTAATTGATATGACCATGTTTCATCGTACATGTAGTGCCAATTCTTCGATGCAGAAACTGACCTGTAATGCTCATATGTGTGCCATTATTCAAAGCGTTTTACAGAAATAATCTGCTCCTTCTCGCTTTGGCTTGATTTAGTACGGCTGTTTATTGTGAATGTTTAAGATTCTATTTCCGTATCTCTGGCATTGTGCCCCTGCCAAGTACAAATTTGGGGAGTTGCGTGTCCGGTCACGCAGTCAGGAAGCAGCCTTTTCGCGCAGTCTTACTATCCGTGAACTTACTATCTCAATGTGAACCATCAGGCAAAATGAAGCTGAACTTACGATAAACAGTCAGGCAAGCAGGAAAAAAAATCGGAGGCAGCTCGTTTATATACGGCTAAATAATGCCTAATGTGCCACTATCACAGAAGTCTTGATTCAGGGTGATCCCGCTGGAAGCCTCTCGTTTAGGGACGCCGCACCCCAATTATGGCGCCACCATCACCGCCCATGACGTGGTTACCCCCCTCCAACAGCCTTCGCACAATTTCCTTCTCGGTCTTACAACGCTTCCAGTGCCGGTTATGTAAACACAAAGCGAGGAAATTTGCGCTATGAAGCTGTTATATTAGGTGACAGCGGCCTAGGGAAGAGAGGAAGGGGAAGTTGGTAAAACGGCTTGCCGGCTTCTTTTTGTGATCCTTTCGAAACAAGAAAGCGTTTTGTGCTAGGCCCTGTCAAAAATATGTGCGATGTGTGTAAGCGTCTGCGTGACGGGAGCATATGGCGAAACCGATGTTTTGGGTTTATCTAATGCTTAGCAAAGTAGGCATAGAAAGGATAGAAAGGTTGGCATTATTAAAAGAATTGTGATCTTTATGTTTGTTACGATGACGATATTTCGGCATAATTTCCTTTGTCACAGAGTAGATTCAGGGGAAAAAATATGGCTTGCAGCTTGGACGTTTATAAACGTATTAAAACATGGTAGCGCCCGGAAGTGTCTTTTGCTGATAACGCAGTCGGCCTCTGTGGTCATGGTCCTGGAAATTTCTTTTTTGTTTAACCCGATCACCTACAACAGTCACCGCTGCACGGCGCCGCGACTCCGCACCGTTACGCATGCGTACGGGCGCGCGCGCGACGCTGGGTCACGGGTTCGATGCCCACCGCCGCCGGGCACGCACTGCTTGACAGGGCACCAGTATAACCCGGCTTGGCTTGCGGCGTAAAGCTTTAGTGGTGCTAAACTTTCGAAAGGAGCCGGCGCCTTTACTTCGCGTCAAAAGCCTCGTCAGCACAAAAAAAAAGAAAGGTTCAGATACAACTTTGACGCATGGTAGCCGTCGGGGTGCCGTTTACGCTGCGCAGCAGCAGAGGCCTGGCGCACTTACTATCGCTGCCGCTGCTTTTTAGAACACACGTTTAGCCTTTGTGTCATAACAAATTTCGTTTTCGTGCATGTGTTTTCTCCTTTTTCGTTAATCTGAAGCGGACTAGTTAATGCGTTCTCTGATGATCTGTTGTGGCGGTAGCACATCTCCTTGCTATGATATCGTCGTTTTTTTTTCTTCGCTTGTCGTTTAGAACAAATCAGATCGCTCCGTGAATTTTCACCATATGTTTTTTTTTTTTATGGCATGGCGTGGAAAGTCACCGTTATTTCTGTTCTAATCTAGGCCGTTTTTCATTGTTCGCGCCTGGTTCTACATTTTAGGCATCCTGCTTTAAAGCACACCTAACAGAAACACCAAATCTGTTTTTGTGCTGAACTAGCATTTCAGAACTCGGACTTTGTCGCTTTCTCGATAGTAGGTTGATAGTTAGGGAACAAAATAATTGAAGGGGAAAATTATTATTTTTCTTCGATTTTGCACCGCACCAGTGCACCAGTACGTCAGTGTACCATAGCATATATATATATATATATATATATATATATATATATATATATATATATATATATATATATATATATATATATATATATATATATATATATATATATATATGTGTGTTCTTTTTTTTTCGTATTCAGTCGTAGCTCTGCAAAATTCCTTTAAACAGCCCTCTAACCCTTTTCAAGCTATACTATGCTTCGGTCGTAAGTTGCGTAGATTGACAGTATGGAGAAAAAAAATGCAACATGAATGGTAGCGATGGCAGTATGGCAGATGGCAGAATGGCAGTACGCAGTCTGAAGTTATTCAGTGAAAAAAATTTCAAAACACAGGAAAAGAAAATGCATGCCCTCAACTCAAAATTTTGCGTGGTCTACTGTCCCCTTTTCTCTCACGCACTGACGTAACCCCTCGCTGCCTCTGGTAAGAGCTCGAAACGAAGCGAAAGCTCGCTCACCACGTTGCCTACATGTTCTATGTTCACGGATGTCGGTTACTCCGTATGCTGATGGCCAAGCAACGTGGGTCTACGTAGCGTTTCTTTCCTGCAGTTCAGCCTTAGTTCAGTGCAGCACCGCGAACAACAAAAAATGGTGCGGTAAGAACGATGCACCGAGGTAAGAAACCTCTACCACGATAACAACGTGCCAAAAAAACAAAAGCTGCGAGGCGACATGGCTGTTCACAAGCGTAGAGGTCTGTTTGTGCTCAGAGGTCTGAGGTATGCCACCATAGCAGAGGCTAAAGGACAGCTAGCCAACATGTCTGCCAATTTTCGTGGCTGTAGTGATTTTCGTTTACGGGCGCATCCGCTTTATGCCAACATAAAGATAAGAGCACACGTAAATGAAATCAATTCTTAGTTTACTACATTTATGCTGCAATGCAGTTATCATCTGCGACTTTGTTTTTAACCGATCATGGAGTAGCGCGCTGTGACATCGATAATGGTTGTGGGGAGTCCCACGGGGCGTTGATGCGGTTGGCAGCCATGTAGTGATTTGTTTCGCGTGACGAAATACTAAAGATTTCGATATCGCTCATTTGACCTATGGTAGGAGCATCCCCAAGCATCAGTTTGCGTAACCTGCAACCGATAGACTGCTGCTTGAAAAGTGTTGGAGGACTTCTTTAAACTTGCGCAGTGTAGTCTTTCAATTTATTTAATAAAAAATGTAGCCAATTTCTTGCCTTCGAATTTATTCTTTATTGGCCTGAGCAGGCGCAGTCGAAATGCATGCCGTCGTGGTGAGATTGTGTCGGAAACTTCAAGTCAGCGTCGCCCCGCATCTTACCTTATTGCTTATTCTTCGGGCTCATCGACCCATTTCCTACGCTATTACTAATTCATAATATATTAGAATTGCTACATATTATTAGGCAAGATAATCAAATAGCCTTCTTTCGTAACAGGCCTATTTTTTCATACTTCTTCGGTTTTCTTTTTCTTAGTACGCAAATTAAAGCAGCAGGTAGAAGAAGTTCTTCCTTCAGTGGAAGCATCATGCACTGTGGTATTCCCTACAATGATAGAAGTTCCAGTGGCACATAAAAGCGTGAACCAATATGCATTTCACGCACAGTTGAGCATTACCTCGCTGCCGAAAATATTCGGAGTCTATAGTAGGAAACAAACTGGGTTGAAATTCCTCAGCCTTCCTTGTTTCCATGGCGTCGCACATCGGGCTAGCTGCCCCGTGCATAACCACCGAGCCCGCCGAAATTGGGCCTCCATTTAATTACAACTGCCTCGGCTTTTCCGTAAAGTCAGAGAGTGGCATTCTTCATGCCGCAGCTGTCGAACGGCAACGTGTCTCGTCCGGTATTTGTGTGATGCGAATGCAGCGAAGGAACTGGCGCGACGCGTTCTAAAGGCGACGTCCGCGAGAAATTGAAATGACAATATTTCGGCGGTTTCTTATCTACGAGCTGCTTGGAATGACGTCATCGGGCACTGAAATTTGCAACAGCACTCCGCGGAGGATGAAATGCAGTCGCTGGAGCAGATCGCAAGATATTTATGCGGCGTCCCATTGCAAAAACTTGACCCTCATGTCCAGTGGTAAATTAAAATGCGAAATATTAAGCCGTGTGTTTATTTTTAGTTACTACCCCATTGTTAGTGTTATGTCTCCCTCACTTTCGCGTAGCGAGCACGGTATATGGTTTTTTTGTGTGTTTGAAGCTACTTGTGTAATTTTACCCCCGTTGTAGTTATACCTCTGTTACTTCAATTATGCCTCCATTATACCTCTTTTATAACTATCTTATCTTAAAAGCGCCCCTCAGCCGATCTTCATGATGACAAAGTTTTCAATATCGGAAGGCAGTATGGCCCTGAAGTTTTCCGAAACCATTGATGATGACTGCCCCGTTCGATTCTCTCAATAACGCATGTCGGAGATGCCGAAGACAGGCCATGTAGTCTTGCGCCAAGATAATTATGCGGAACTCTAACAGTCGTGAACTAAGTTCCATGGGCCGCGTTCAGGGCTGATTTGGTAGCTTCAAGTGTGTAAACGTGATATACGAACGCCGCTAAGAATTGCTACCTTGAAAAAAAAATTGCGAATTTTTGGCATGCCTGCCGTTTGGAATGTGACGACTTGACGCAATGTCTTGGCATCAGCTGTCAGCGCTCTGCCTTATTTCGACGCTATCGATAGAACAATGAATTGTGCATAGAATGATTACAAAATAAGATGTCCGGTTTGGCGTCTCACTTCCCCATCACTGCTTCTGCATTCTCGCTGAATAGTAAAGCGGCCGGAATGAAAATAATAGCGTGAAGGGGCGCAAGTTTGTTATCCTTCACAACTAGACGCATAATTTAATGAAGTGAATTCAGCAAACACAGCTTCTTGCGTTGCACCAATGGTTTTGTTACCATGGAGGCTTAATAGCGCTTCTTCGATGAGATGCCAGCCGAGGCGCGGTGTCAGATAGCAGGTAATCTCTTGCGGCGAGTACGACTTTAGCCACTACGGACGACTATACCGTCGCCGAGGACTAGCGCCTGAAGTAAAATGCCGCAGGACAACTAAGCCTCGGAACGTCTCAAAGAATTCAAATTCTGTACACAGGTATATTCTCACCAGCTGTGGCTCCTGAAGTAATTAACGAGTTGGGGTCTAACGCACGAAAAACGTTTTCAGAGAAACTACCGACGCAGATGGCCGTAAAAAAAGTGCAAGCAGTGCATGTACTAGGACGCGCAGAAATACGCTTGTTTCCCGTGCACGCTGGTCACAGTAGGGCAGTCGTTATCTCTGAGGTCGTCATTGGCTACAGTGACGAAGAATTTGAAAGGTTTCTGTGTTTGATAGTGAAGATCGTTGATTTTAATCGCTTCGGCCGCTTGACAAGCGTCAAGCTTCTTTTTAAAGGAGACACGCTACCGGATTTTATTATTTTTTTATTTGTTTACACAATACTGCAGGCAGCACTGCTTCACAAGCACGAGAGGGTTTGTCATGTCAATGCGGGCTGCTAGGAGGCATATGGTGCGTCCTTACGCGCCCCGACAGCTGGAATTTTAGAAGTGCTTAAAATTAGGTCATGTCAGCGTTGCCAGTTGCATAGGCCTGATGGCACGTTCCCGCTGCGGAGGCAGCCACGACAGTAACGTTGTATACACTGAAATAAATAGAATGCTCTACTTACGATGAACCGCACGAAGCGCATTTCGATGATTCCGCCAAAGGAAGTAAAAATACTGGACCGAATGGGCAGGAGAACTGTGTCACACAAAGAGGCGGCCGCGTCCATGCCCCACCAGAGGATGTGGTTGCGTCATCTACATGGGCAATCTGTAGGCCTAAACGAGGGCTTTCTCACTAGATTTGCACAGGTCCAACAGAAGATGATTGAGTCGGTATCTATTGATCTTTCGGAGCCAATGCTTAAAACAACGCGAGTCTGGTGTCGGAAACTTTGCCACGCTTGTCACCGTGGACACAGACCTTAGAATGTCCGTTCGAGCAACGATAGTACACCGAGGCATTCCCATCAGAAGCCCTCATGAACGTCATTCTGCGGCTTATGATCGAGGAAATGCAACCGCTACTACCTAGTGTAAATACACCAGTGTCGCTAGGAGCTGCAAAAATTGTACAAGCTACAGACACCTCCTGGCTCCATTGAAGTACCCTCGACCTCTGCCCGCAATGATGCATGCGCCGTGAAGTGTGCATGTACGCGTTGAACAGAGGCAGTATGCTGTGCAGTTATCATCAAAAGCAACTTCAGCTTGCCACCACCCTCCTTTCCCTTCATATCGTATCTCTGTGGTTATTCCAAATCTCTTTCCCAGCGTGTACTAGCGTGCCAGAGGTATTTCACTCTGGCCGACCTGTCAACCTTTCTGTCGTTGAAATTCACTCTCTCTAGACATGCAGTTGCTCTTATTCAGGTGCCTCCAAAACCGCGGGCCGGATTTGGCTCGCGTAGTCCTGTCAACGGTCTTACAGCTGGCGGCACTCCATCCATCGAAGGCCACCCACCGGCGGGCACTTCTTCCCCTCAGAGCTTCTGCTGCGCCTTCTCCTGCGAGCACCGCTTCTCCGTGAAACATTGCGCTATTGCGCATCTTTCTGGGAGCTGGCTTCACTGCAGTTACGAGATGGCGCCACGACACCACCACTTCCATGGCAGCGCCAACGAATCGGCAATCTCATGCTACCATTACGTAAGGAGCACGTGAGGCTCCGATAGGCCCGTCCCAGCCATTTTGCCAGAAAACGCGTCTCAGGTATGTTGACTTCGGCCAGTGGTGCTTGGCCCAGAGAGCTTTCGATAGCTTTTGGCCAGCGAAACTGCAGCATGTAAATAGAGGTATACTATTCCTTTGAATGGTACAGTAATAAGAGAGGACATCTTTCCATATTCAAAAAAGAAGGTGTTTATGTACAGCTTGCACTGGGGCACACTAAAATCTATCGCTAATTATTGGAGGTAAAAGCTTGTTTGCTGTTAAATATAGGGACTCGTAGGGCAAATAATAAAAGCCGCTGAAGCTGCCTTTTTCTCCAATTCAATGTTGCTCTGCATAATTTATGTGCAGGCCCTAAGTGGGAAAATCGTGGATATGTCGTTTGTTCTCAAACCTCTTGTTTCAGCTGCTGTTGTGAGCTCGCATGGGCTCTATCACCACCAGTTTAAGGAATTTCTAAAGTCAACGGAATCCTACTTCGTATGCGTGACATATCACACAGCAGTTGGATGGAATAAAACGCTCCTTGCACAGAAGGATGGCCCCGAATTATAACTGCTCTGTTAAACTCTGGCGAATGGCCGCGTCTACTTAACAAGCTGAATGTGAAGCGGCACCAAGAGTCACACCTCATTGTTGACCTGTAGACGTACATGAAAGGCTACATTTCAAAACTGCAATTTTTTTTTTCAAAAATCAAGTGCCAAATTGAAAGTGGCGAAATTTCCGCCGCCGTTGAAAGATTAGTGTGGGGACTAGCACCGCAATTCCCTTGCCATTTGCGAAAAGATGCCTCTGCCACTTTGCACTCCCGATTTTGCGAGCTAGCCTCTCACTTATATGTAAGAAAGAAAAGACTGCAAAAATTTTTCGTAATTAATTTAGCTATGTTGTGGATGCACATCCCCGTTCCTTTCAATTAAAAGTACTTGAACTACAGCCAAACGACATCCTAAACTACAAGTACAAAGAAGAAAATCTAATCAAACTGTATGAGTTACCACGCTCAGAAAATTTTTCAAAATTGAATTCAACTGAAGCTTATTTAGCCCATAAGTACACCAATTTGGATAGGCAGTTGAAAGCTACATAGCGCCAACTTGACAGGTCCAACCTCCGCATGAACAACAGGCAGCAACATGGCAACATATTCATTACACATACTTATGGCTTCATAGAAAAAATGCATGCAGCAAGAGAAGAATGTCGCAACTTCTAAACTATTAAAGTGACACACAATAAAGTTAACATTCGCAAAAGTACTTGGAGTATTGTGTTTTCAGATTCATGATGTTTCTTTTCACCACTTCGAATTTTTTAAGTTTTGAGGGAAAACAGTAGGAAAGTGTTTGAAGGCCATAATTAGTGCGTAGGCGTGGAACTGCCCAGAATTCAGTGTGTTGATTTAGCAATGCAGCAATTTAACACAATGTGCCTTCAGGTGGATGGCATTTTTTGGCACTCTGTTTCCGGTAGTCATGATTCAGGACAAATTTAGCTGAGGAACACCTCAATTCAGTACGTATCATTAACTTATCAGGCTTGCCCCCACAGTTCTCTGAAATATTAAAGTCAGAGCGTCAGGTCCTGGGCCGAACCTAGGAATTAGGTTAGCAGGTTGCGCAAATGAGGAATACCATAACTTATAAAAAATGACTAAGTAATTTAATTTTCTGCGGTATGCTAGACATGCACACGTAAAGTAAGATTTCTTGAGCGTTCGGCTAACTGTGCGATTGTATTTAGATAGAATAAAACAAACTATAGTTATTTTTAACCATCTCAACAGAGGGAACTATGCTAGCCTGACATGAATCCCAAACCTTGGAAGCTGGTATTTGAAGCAAGGAAGCTCGTATTTATATAGAATAGTACGAAGTCACGTGACTCGAAAAAAGTTGTGGTGAATCTATCCTTACGAGTGGTTAGCGTTGTTAATGACGTACTGAATATGAGTGCTTCACGACAGATTGGATGTTATGTGAACACAGAGATGATTGTGTGAGAACACGTTGTCCAACGGAACCGTATTGCTGTTGTAGGCAGGGACAGGAAGCATGTGTGATCTTGAATGGATGGCTCATAACAATCACAAAAAATTATCCAGCAAGATAACGAAGGCCAGAATGGTTTACAGGCTGAGCACGTGATGCGTAATTTTACCATCTGTTGGTGTATTAGGAAAAGAACTTGCATCCTTAAAACCCGATTTTACATTATTTTTGTTGCTATGGTGGTTGAAATTGCACACTTCCTCAGAGTTCATGTGTATACTAGTTGTTTCAGTGAACACATTCCAACGTTCTTAATAATTGCCTGTGGAGCTGTGGAGTTCTAGCCGTAAACTTCGAAGGGAGGATCCGCGTGGAAGAAATTCTCAACATGACACCACTTTTATGGTATCAATTCCCGAACTTTACGAAGAAATACATTGACATGACACTTGTGTGCATCAATGCAGAAAACGATGTTTTGTTATGAAAGTAAGTGGGACGAGAATGCATTTTTATCGCAAGTTTGTTGGCGCATATCTCTGAAGTGCTGCCATCTACACAATTGCTTTCTAAAAGTGGGTATGCCTTGCACTTTCACCGGCTACAATTTGTAACTTGCATTATGTGCCGTAAGGTAATTAGTTAAAAATATTAGTGCATTTTTTGTATATTAGGCGATTCGGCATTTCAGTTTATCGTGCAATTATTCTCCACCTCTTTGAGTAGACAAGCTCAAGGACTAGAATTGTGTTATCTGCCAAAAGCAGTGTTTTAAGAATCTTAATTTTAAGGAATTTTAAGAATTGAAAGTGTTCGCTGAAACACACTGTATATGTTCTGTCCTGATTCATATCAATATTTGGTGAAACTTAGCGCCTGCATGTCTCGCCTTCATCGTCAGTGCCATGTTTTTGCGCTGTTGTTCTACAGACATTAACCCGTTGCATCTGTTGACAATTATCAAACACGCCTTCTTTTATGACGACCAGTTACGCTGTATTACTAATGGCGAATAACTTACGAAGAAAGGAATACTACCTGCAAGCACTCGGTTTTCTCCTTTTCTTTTTTTTTTTTTGAGGCAAATTGTTTTGTCCATTTCGCTTCACTTTGCGCAAATCTTAAATAAGGGCTGTCTAAGCTGTACAGTACTTAAAACTTCATTAAGGGAGCCATTTCAACTTAAAATACCGCATTGCTGGCTTCCTGAAGGAGGCGAATACGAAAAATGCCGATCCTTATTTTTACAATAATGGACATTGCAGTACTAGCCGGAAGCGCTAACGATCTGGGGGTATCACTGAAGCAAGGTGCCGAGTAAAATCACCGTCTTCCATATCCTGTTACACAACGGTGCGCTTGTGTTAGCGAATTCTACACAATGCTAACTAAGTATAGAACGTTGACTGTTCTTTTCATCGCAGGAAATGACTGGAACGAGGTGCAGCCTTTTGTTGGCAGGCTATTCGGATGATTTCGCCTTCTTGTCGTCTTGGAATATGGAGGCAAAGGTCTGTCGCATTTACATCACTCGCTCGCATGGACGCTAATAATAAAGGCAAAACTATTTAACTATATTTCAATTTAAGAACCCGTGAGCGTGCAGCCATGTCTATATGCGATCCATAACCTCTAGTTTTCTGCAGACATCGAATAGACAGAGGAAGGGACTATGAATCCATGGTACCCTTTCACTAACGCTTTACCAATTTTTGCGAAGAATTCAAACGTCTGCCTTTCCAAATGATGTATGTAGAATGTTCGTATTGCAAGCTAGTAACCCAGGCAGTGGACGAGCAAACAAGAATAATGTGTTATGTTCCTAGTGTTTCAAGCTTTCCAGCTGCGTTACAAAAACTGCAAACAGTAATTGTCTTAATATTACTCATCGCCCTTCGTAGAACTTGAATTTGAGCGCTCCCGCAGTTTCATTTATCCCGCGCATATTTTTTCCTTTGTAGCGGCAAGAAATGTATACCGCAACGTGTCGGGTTGGTTCAGCGGCTCGGGCGTTCGAGTGTTGTGTGCGAAGTGGCAGATTCAATTTTACGCCCACGGCGCCCGCATAACGATGAAATATAGGAAAGAAAAAAATCTCTTCTGCTTGGATTTTTCAGCGCATTAGAAAACCTCAGGTGCTCGAACAATCTCGTAATCTCTCGTCCTAAGGCGACGTTTGTAATATAGTGGTTGAATTGATTTCATACGCTAAACACTATAATTCGATTTTGGGAACTATGGCTAAGTACTTTTTTCAATTCATAACCGCATTCTCGCGGGCAGACTCTGCGAGGGAGCTTTGTATTCTACATTGAGACAGGTCATGTTCTGCAAGGGCTCTTGAGTACCAAGGGTGGTTGGGATGGTTAGTGATAAGTCCAAAGGTTAGGTGTCGCGAAATCTCACTGGAGCACCACACCATACATTGGGTGCATACCTCGAAACCTGTACTGTCCTCGCAATTTATTTCATGTGGATACGCCCCGAAATATCACTGGATAAAATTCGTAAATTGCGATATCAGCCATGAAGTAGTCACTTAGCGCTTAATGGGTGCATTTTCGTCTATTAGTTGATTACGTTCTTCGATCTCTTTTGCAAGTAATTTCCACTTCATTTATAAACAAAAGTATTAAAGCTTACTAATGACCACTCCGTGTAGGCACTCAATAACGAATGGTATTAACGCTGCTCCTGAAGTAAACGTTCCCTCCACCGTCTCCAGCTGGTTCGGGATACGCTGCATAATATGATGTCGCCATCAATAATCAGCCGCTGGACATTTTCGTCCTAAGCCAAAGTTTCTGAATGGGCGGTGCTGGCGTATTACGCAAATGCAACAAGACTTACTGAATTTAGCAAAAGGGCACTGATGGCTTCGCGTGCCTCCTTGCGGTACACAGGTAAGCATAAGGAACCGTATATTAAATGCATCACAGTGCTAAATTTATCTATTGCGCAGCTTGCTGCGCACGCTCGACGTGGGCAACGTTCAATAAGCGGCCTGCTGCTGTAAATAAAAATGATTTAGCCCCTTTGTAGCACCGCCGCCTGCATGTAAATTAATGCATGCTCGACGAGTTGCACCATCCTACTCGAAATACCAAGGCTAATTTACGAACGACCACGTCGAGCGCATCAAACTTGTGCGACCTGTCAGGCCTACAGCTTATTACAGTGTCAGCGTGAATTACGATGTCCCGGAATTTTTTGCTCTCCTCTACGTTGATGCGAACGCTACTGATGGCGGTCCTTCTGCAGCACCTCCTGCTTGTACTTTCTATAAGCGGCCTTCCATTAACTGCCTTGATATAAACGTTACCTAAACTTGACAACTACTGTGAGTTCCCGCTCTTCTCTCCTAGCAGACACGGCCACTAAGACGCTATTCCTCATCGCAAAACTATCCCTGCTTAGTGCAAAACTGAATTTTGCGTTCGTATACAAAGGCGAGCAGGTTCGTCAGTGATGAATATGGAAGGACAAAAGTCATAAGCGCAACTCTGCAGCCATGCAGTCTTGTCCAATTTTCACGCGGCTTTTTCTTTATGCTTGTATTGAATACCTCGTATAGTGATTCTTGAATAGCAAGCCAGGACAATAAAAAAATGAATTTAAAGTAACCTTAAGCTGTGCATTGTAGGTACAACAAAGTTCTCCAAATTACCGTGTTTTCACATGCACGGCAGAAATAGCAGTACTCTTTGAAGCGAAAATTTGCAATATGAGAACTTGTCCATATTAGTCGTGTTGTATGGCCAGAGGTGTAACCTAGTTCAACGATTCTTGCTTTCCTAGTATTAGTTTTGGGAGAGGCGCATAAAGAAGATAGGGAAGGTCATGAATAAGTGTCAATGCCTGCCACAAGCCATTAAGCTCAACCTACTGACCTGGTTCGGTGTGAGACATGAAATGGGTAGTATACTTGGAAGCATGCAAGCTTAACAAGATTACTGTCAGTCGCTGCCAAAATTCTAAAGTGAGAGGCGCATGTCAGCCTAGGTAACACGCAGCAAAATAATAAAATAACGAGAAAAAGAAATGCAGATTCTACACACTGTGGGAATCTATGTAAGCGACCCTTTCCGTGTTGTATGCTTTGATTGACCATAATCAGCGCTGATTTTAACGGCTAAAGCTTAATTTCTTCAGCGTTTAGTCTAACGCGAGAGTGGTGAGTTGATGTTGAGCGTTACCTCGCGTGCAGCACTGCTGCTTGTCTTCGTAGTACACAGATCACACAGGGTGATGTGTTTGATTGTTGCGTTGTTGTGCGCCATATTTCGTAACATCTGAGAGGATTGAGGTCATTGCCTAACATCACACATCCAATCATGGCAGAAGTATGAAACTTGAATTGTATTGTGGGGCTACGTGCTAAAACCACAATCGGATTATGAGGCAGGCCATAGTGGGGGACGCCTGTTTAATTTTGACGCCGTGATGTTCTTAACGTGTCCCAAAATCTAAGTGAACACGTGTTTTCTATTTCGCCCCCGTCGAACTGCGGCTGCCGCGCTTGAGATCAAATCCGCAACCTCTAGCAATGCTATAGCCGCAAAGCTACCGCGGAGGGCACAGAAGTATTGATGTTATGGTCGACAGCTTCCGTAGTGTCGCCTGTACCCTGCGGTGTGCTTTAATTAATGCGGCTCTGCTTCCGCGCGCTGCGTAGTTTGTCCACGTGACACATTTGCATGGTGTTTCTTTTTCAGAAATAGCAGAAACATACTGTACCGAACCTTGAACTTAAGCTCATCCAGCTTCCCGTAACCGCTGTCGTATAGTAGTAGTAGCGTTTCCTTGACTTCTCACGTATCCTTCCCTCCCCCCCCCCTTCCCGGTATGGGAATTGCCTCTTCTTCCTCCTCTCTACAGTTCTATCTACGTCGCCTCTGGACTCGCACGTTGGTAGAAAGGTAAGATTGCAGTTTCTGCAATGCTTCTGATGGGAGTCACGGATAATTACAGCTGTCAAGCGGCTAAAGTGGCTACGTCCAGGAAACTCAAGAGGGCATTTTGCACATTCGAAGCGGTCCGGTAAAAACGACTTTCTTGCGTCGCCTTTCCTCTCTGACTCGCCCTTGTTATATACACACGCTCTGAACCACCTCCTGACGCGGTGTTCCGGAGATCAGCAGCGACAGCAGCAGCAGCAGCAGTGGGAAAGTCGAAGGAAGAGGCAAAGAAAGCTTCGCTTTAAAAAGACATTCAGCAGAATTCATCTCATGATGAATATCCACGTTAATGCGATTAGAAGTCAAGCAATGTAGGGACACACTGTATTGCCGCGGTCGAAACACGTAATATAGGAGTTCTGTATTTGCAGCCCTGGCTGCTCTTTCGCGCTTCCCTCTGGACACGCCACGCCTTCTAGTGGTGCCGTCATAAAGTACGCGCGAAGGAATTCGCGTGGCCTCTGACATTGCGTGGCATCCAAAATTGCACCAACGGCGCAGCAGTGCCTGTGAGCCAAGTATACTTCAGCCGGGCCCCTTTGTCAAACCTGCCACTCGACATGCTGCAGTATCCAGTGACGTGCCCACGCATTCCCTGCGTGGCCTCAGAAATGGGTTCCGCGCCGGTGCGTGCGAACCTTTAGAAATAATCCTTCCCGTTCCTCGGGGCCATTTGTGGCGTTGATTGGGGAAACCGTGTAGTCGGGGTCAATTCTGCACAGCACAAGAAAAACTCTGAAATATCTTTTCTTTTTCATTGAAAAGCGCCATGAAAGACGTTAGACCCACATTTAAATAGTGCGCAAACTTCGGAATTCGGTCATATTTTTGAGACTTCGCTGCCTTCGGGAACAGCGCATATTACAGCGAGGCTGTTTGTGGCTATATCGGGTTCCGTGCATTTTTCGTGTCCGTCAACGAATCTGTGTGAGCTAAAACTATCGTCATCAGCAATGGCTCGTGCCACTGCTCGCACATTCGTCGTTGTCGTCTTCTTTCACAGCAAACTCCGCTGCCGCTCATCATGCCAGCGTTCCCCATACTGCACCTTCCTCTGCGAAGGCGCTGATGGCACTGGCCCACTGCAAGTCGGTGCAGTGAGTTTGCTCTCAAACTCTTTGCCTCAATATATCGCGAAATGAAAGCATGAATGTATTTAACGAACGCATAACACGAATGGACGCGGATGTATAGATATAAATGTGTGTGCCTACCTTTTGTTAGTGTGACCGCCGATCACGGCAATAAATGTGCACATACCCTTGTTCAAAGTTATTTGTCACCCATTTGTCGTATGATAAACAGCTTCACTATTATTCCACCTTCACAGAATGGAATGGCTCACGATTTGTTTTTCGCTAGGCAGAGACAAACACACCCTTGAGAGAGTGGTCCAAGTATCCTATGATTGGTTGATGCGCATAAAATGAAAGCGGTGGCGGTAAACCTTGATGAACGGCTGTGTAATGGATGGAAGCGGCGTTGCAGCCAATAGCTAAGCCGACAGTCATGTGGAAGGTGACAATATATTATCATCCTGGCTAATGATCCATAACCTCACATGCTTACGCAAATTCAGTTTCATATAGGGCAAAGGTGTGCCTCTTGCTTAGTCGAAACGAACGGAAGTTCACGTTTCTGCATGCCCGAGCGTAAGAAAATCTTTGTCTTCTCGTGTGCGAATAGGAAAATTAACCAGGTAGGTCCCAAATTCATTTTAGTTCCAAGCATAAACACAAATGACGTTAAATGTACAGATGACAATGGCCGTCCAGATAATGTATAAGTTGCTAATAAAAACATGGCAAGGACAGGCAGATTATATTTCTACGAAGCCATTTTTATTACATCATCATCGTCTTCTTTACCACATCAATTACCCTTTGCTCCTCTTTAACACTGCATCATTTGCTTTATTGGCAGGCAAAGAGCTGTGGTCATTCGGCTAACCCCCTCCCCCCCATCTCTCCCTCTCAATAAAGATCTCTCTCCATTTCGATATGCGTCAGTACACCTGTTGTCTGGTTTCACGTCTGAGTATGCTTTCTTTCTCTTCCGCCCTGTTTTCAAACTCTTCGTTATTCATACTTTTCTTCTTAATCGCATCGTTGCTTCACCAGCTTCATATTGTCTTTACGCCTTACCGGGCTATAGTTTTCTTTTACATTCTTTCTTTCCAATCAGCGGCAGTGAACGCAGCTCCCACGTGCTGTTAATTACGAGCCCTTTCTTGCACTTCTTTCTCGCCCGCTCCGTTCACATGTTGCTTCATCAGACGGGAACCTAATTACTTCATAACAACCAGTATTTCATTTGCGCGTTTTTGCTCAATCTTTGTCTCTCTTACTGCAGAGTAGCGGATAGTGCTTTTTGCTCTTTCCTGGTAATTACTATGGTGAGGGTGCTTCAGTTGTGATTCTTGGCTCCTCAGTGTTTGACTAGTTGTGGCTTTGTGTAATTCTCTGCTCTTTTGGTTTTCCTTGTGTAACTAGAATATTTCTTTGTTTGGTTTCATATTTTACTGCACCTCAGTGGTTGAGTACTTCAATTACGACAAGTTGAACTTACCAAGAGAAGTAGCAAATTCTCTGTGAATGTTTACTTTAGAAAATTGCAAATATAAAGGACTTCCTAACTAAATGAAAGGGCAGCGTTAATGATATATGCGTTCAATAGAAATAAAAGAAAGCCGATATGTTCCCAACTGCCCTAACAATATTGTATAATTTTCTGTCATATTTACATACCTGAAGAAACCCTTACTGCCCTAGGCTATAACATCATGAAAATTAGCGAGGCAGGGAGGAGTTATCAGACGTCACAGGTGAAACCCACACTATTTGAAAGTATTCCCATTTCTCGGCTGTCATGTGCCAATATACAAGTTGTGCCATTAATCAGACAAGTCCAGTCGTGAGGGCCTTGCATGGCATGCGGCAAAAAGAATGATCGCTTTCCCGCTTGTGTTGCATATTTATTATCGGCATACTGTGTCGCTGCCGTCCTTCTTTTTTACAAGTAGTCAGAATTCTGAAAAAAGAGATTGTAATGTTTTTTTTTGTGTCATTCGTAAGTTAACCAAACTCTGTAGCTATAAAGGAAAGCACGATGGCTGTTCTCTGTACGTTATCTGTCAGTTCATTTTACATGCATGCAGGGCCACTTCCTTTTGTAGTATATGTTCGCGCGTTGCTTATCAGACTAGCATCCAGAACTTTTCTGCAGCCTTTGTTAGACATTCTGAGTTAAAATTGTGCTCTGATACCATTACAATGTGCGTTCACCCCACCTCCCTATGCCCGTGTTCAGTCACTGCATTTCAGTGTTACAAGTTAACTAGTGTGCGAAAAATGGCACTCATGACATATTTTGACTGGTGCAGTTAATTGTGGCCGTTGAAACAATAGAGCGCGTTTGAGCCGCAAACTACAAAAGTTAACCTATCGTTTCAAAGAATATGATGTTTCTTTTAGCGACATGAAGCAGTCAAATAGAGTACTGAAGAATTCAGTTTTCTCTCGTACTTCAAACGTTGACATATCTGTGGGCTGGATCACAATGTGACGGCCTCGAGTACATCATCATGTGCATTTGGTACCCGCCGTGGTTGCTCAGTGGCTATGGTGTTGGGCTGCTGAGCACAAGGTCGCGGGATCAAATCCCGGCCACGGCGGCCGCATTTCGATGGGGGCGAAATGCGAAAACACCCGTGTACTTAGATTTAGGTGCACGTTAAAGAACCCCAGGTGGTCGAAATTTCCGGAGTCCTCCACTACGGCGTGCCTCATAATCAGAAAGTGGTTTTGGCACGTAAAACACCACAATTTAATTTTTAATGTGCATTTGGAAACCGCAAATGTTCGAGATGTACTCGTGTTCCTCGATGGTATGATACTGGATAACGTTGGCTGTTCGCGGTTTCCGACGACGACGAAGAATTCACGCACGCGGCAATTACTTCGCACGCGTAACTGAGCTCTTTGATCGAGCATCCTCAAATACTGGACCCCTCTTGCTGACAACCAATGGCTTTCAGGGACGCGTGACGCCCGTTCCGTAAACACAAATTTTCGCTTGCTGTGCCACTGCGTTGTCGACTACGTCTCACGTTATGCAAAAAAAAAAGGGGGGGGGGAACGCAAACATAACATGAGAGGGTGGGGATGCAAAGTCGATTGAGTCTCACGCACTCAATTTAAGGCCGCACCCAAATTCCGTCGTTACGTCTGCATCCATCATTATTTGCACTCGCCTGGACAAATGTTTCCGCGTCCCCTATTTGCGCTTTCGTACCAGGCGATATCGGAGTTTGCTCGAGTTGAACGTAGAACTTGCAAAGAACCGCTAAAAACAACATTCCCGGGTGGAATCTCTGCTCTGACGCCGAGGGCGGGGTTTGTTGTCGGTACCAATTCCCTCTCGCTTTGAATCGCCGGGCAGGGATGCCCACTTTCGGAGTAAATCAGGAGATTACTTCGTTAGCAAATTCTCTCACTTCAATCTTCGCAAAGAGCATCAACAAGTGAAGTCCAGACGGGTCGTAACCCTTCTCGTTCTTCAAACCCAAATATATGTAGGCACAAGGGGTTTAAGCTGCTGGAGAAGCCTGAGCCTTTGCTTAAGTGAACCCTAAATCAAAGAATAACACGTGTCGGTACTGCTGCTTTATCGTATTATCATTCGGTTCGAAGTTTTCTTTTTCTCAGAGAAAAAAATAAGTGGTGCATTATCAGATGTTGCAGTTAAGGCTGAGCCGAAATTTTGTATGGTAATTTTATATTCCCAGGCGCCATCAGTGAAAACTGCAGCAGAAGCGTTAGTGTAGAAGAAACCACAAGCAGGGGCAAAGAAATAATTATTATAGAGGACTCGGTCAACGACACACTAGAAGGCACAGCAATTAGTCGAATGTTGGAAAGAACATTCAGGAAATAGTTTTTTTTTCTCGGCCTGCAAAATTTTTTTTTGCATAAGGGCGAAGTTACTCTGAACCTATTGTATTTTGGTAAATTAACAGCTGCAAACGTCATTTTCAACGCCAAAGGCGCAGCGTCCTACTGTGTTTTGGTTGTCAGGCATAATAAAAAAGGCATTGATATAATGACATGAATATTAGAGAAATATGGCTCCAACAACGAGGAATTCTGCTTACTCAAATCACTCGCGCCTTCGCAAAATGAAACTGCGGAAGCAATTGCCAGTGGGACTAGGTATTATTTAGTATATGCCAGCTCCATTACTAACCAATCGTAATAGTGCACTTAATTTCATTTCCTTGTTTTCGCTCTAAAAGAATATACGCACTCTGGTTTCTATCAAAACTCAAAAGTACCTGTAGACTCCGTACGTAGAGAAAATAAATATTTACTCCTTATTTCTCTCTCAAGCGTACAAAGTGAGCAGTTATCTAACATAATGTAATCACTGAATAATGCTCTCATCCTTCGAGTTCTAAATTACATATATTTGGCAGTCTTTATGTTTCTTGCAGGTAATGAAAATGGCCGACTATGTCAGTGTGCGTGCTAGATAAACATAAAGCTCGCGATCTGTCGTGTTCTATAACTGATAGAAGAAACTATGGGTCCCCTCCTTAAGTATGACAGGCGCTAACATTGGAGACAGTATTTCAATTGCGGAACCGCAATAATGGCTCGGCCAGGTACGGTAAAACCTCTTTAATACCTAGCAACCTAATAAGTAATTACTGGTTATGTATAGTCGTGATGAATCCCGCATTCTGCCGCCATTGAACTTAATGTATTTGCTGACCACTTAAGCCATCGTCATTTATCGCATGGCAAACAGTTTGTGCTTGGCATTTACTTCATGTTTCGGCGCCCACAATGTCATGCGGACAAAGCATGGATATTGAAATTACGGCACATAGTACCTTCACAGACTGCAGTCGCCACCACTAGTGGCATCAAAACTTGGGTGGCGTGATATGTTTCTTTCTCCCGTAGCTTCTGGCGCTTCCATGTCGTCCATCACGAGACGACGTAGAAGTGCATGATGGCCCTTACGTATCCTACGCTCCCCATGCATTGACAGTCATGAGGGCGTTCGAAGAAAAGTGGGGCCTGATGGAGAAACTCACTCACGGCCTTGATGAGTTTGAGGATACCGTCATTAGTACTAGGCTGCCAAGGCGGCAAGTAAAAATCGCACATTCTTTTTTTTTTTTTTTGCTGCCTGCTCGCAATTAAAACTTGTCTCCATGTGTGTTCGAGTGAGAATCCGGACGTAGATCTTTTGCGGCCGGTATGTCTGTTTCTGCTCGTCTGGCATTGCCGGTTAGATAGTACATCGCTTAGTGTTCACCTTATCGACGTTCCCCCACCCAACTACGTACTAATGAGGTTTCACTTTACTACATAGGAATGCCAAAGATTCTTCCAAGACAGCGACAATAGTGTTTGTTTTTCTTAGCAAATGTAAGAATACTTTTTGAAATCTGGGAAAGTGCTACAGCACTGGCAGGCAGGGAGAATGGGAAGGCATATACGCTACGGTTCGCTATGCTGTTCTGTCTCCCGATTGTCTATGCCTACCTGAGCTGCAACGCTTTCCAAGTTTGTTACCAACGTGCCCAACACACAGCTGTTATAGTCTCAAAACTCATTTATAACAATGAAGTGCTTTCACTTAGTTATCTCACGAAGTTGCAAGAAAGATTCCGTGTTGAAGATGCAGCTGCATACCTGCCTGTCAGAAAAGGTCTTGAGATAAGCTTTTTTTTTCTTTTTTTTCTTTTTCTTTGCTGCGCGATACTCCGCGAAGCGTACACACCTCTCATTCTAAGTGGCCCATTTTACTTCACTTTCTCCCATTATTCATTCCTCCGTCGCCCTCAGTTACCGTGTTTTTCTTGTTCTCCTGAGTCCTAACCTGCCCATTTTATCTCAAAGCACTCGCACCGAAGAAAGCGTCTGTAGGACAGAGCTTTTCGTGCTATCCTCAACTACTGCGTACCGCACCTATGTAGCCGCGGGGCTTACTCGGTTATCTCAAAAAATTCTACAAAACATCGAAAATCTTATGGTTTAGTCAAAAACTACTGTCCTTGCAAGCATATGTCCTGATGTCTATTGTGTGCCTTGTCTGCATATTTAGGCTTATGCTGCAATAATTATGAGCGAACGAGCTTGATGAAACCATGGTCATTTGAATACAAGCCGGCATAAAAAACATACCGGCCTTTCTTTTTACTATTCTTCTTCCGTTATGTGCGCATACAATTGAGGTGTTATACAATACAATGTATGATTCTTGCAATGGGTGCGGAGCTAACTCTAAAGTTCTAAAGAGGCAGTAGGTGGTAAAGTTGTTAGTGTAGTTTAGTTGTTCAAAAGAACTAAGAACTAAACAGCACCCCCACCCAAATTTCCTTTTTCTTTCGCCCTTGCTTTTTTTTGAACAATTTCACTTTCGTTTATTCTTCAGACAGCTTTATTCGCTTCCTCCGTTATTGAGGGAGGAGAGGGTAAGCTTTGCCAACATAAAATTGCGACTAAGCAATGCGGCTGCTTACCTGAAAAAGACCAGTACCCTTATCGAAACGTCGGCTGCGGCGACATTCCTTGTTCTGCAACTTTTGCTCATTTCAAGCAGCCATCTTCATGTGAACCGTACCAAGTTGTAAAAGGCAACCTACATTGTTTACCGAAGTTCTTCTGAGTGTTTTTTGTAAGAAGAGAACGCAACTTAGGCATAAAGTTGGAAATTTAGAATGCCAAATGCCAACATACTCTGGTAGGTATTTAGCTGCAGTCGCATGGGGTGGGTGGCTTCGCCTGTAGTTTATTTGCACAATGTCGCTGGTGCAATCAAGGCGTAGTATGTGTCTACGGTCCTGGGCAGCAAAATTCCAGGCTTAGTTACTTTATGTTGATGGGATACACATAATGGCAGGCAAAAGTTGAAGCATGTAGAAAACAGCCAACTGTTTGAATAGTATTAGGCGCACCTATTCGCGCACTTATCCTACCATCTTAAGATGTGATTACCATATTATTGGAATAATAATAATAATAATAATAATAATAATAATAATAATAATAATAATAATAATAATAATAATAATAATAATAATAATAATAATAATAATAATAATAATTAATATGGAGTGTAAGCCAGCGCCAGTGTGCTAAATTTATGGGCATCCTAAAGAACCCCAGGTGTTCAAAATTATTCGGGAACCTTACCCTGCGAAATCTCTCATTGTTCCAGTGTCACTCTAGGACATTCAACCCAACAAAGAGGTGTGAATGCGGACGAGATCCTGGTGATCAGCATACGTTCCGATGGTCGTTACTGCAATTTGCTGTTACTGCCGGCATACCAAACACATTTGGAACATTGTTCTCGACAAGCGCAACTGACAAGTCCACAATCATAAAAAGCAAGCAGCGTTACGTCTTCCGGCCAGTCATAACGCAAGTACATGCAGTAACTTAGCTCTATGCGAGTTGGTCGAGTACTCCGAAAAATAGCAAAATTTCATACTTTGAAACTGCACTGGATATTCCGAAATTCCAACACGTGAGATCGGAGTTTTTTCTGCGAGAACTCGAAACAAAATGCGCTGGCTAAGATTCATCTTGAAAAGTTTTGGGATAAAACAGCGCTCAACACGCGGGACAGTACGCCTTTTGTTCTCTGTCACGTGTTTAACGCTGTTTGCCCCCTTTGTCTTTATAAACTAGGTCACCTAGTCGCCTTATCTCTTTAAAGGGAGATACATTGTTTACTACAGAAGTTTAAGCTAGCTAGAGTAAGCAAATGAAAAAATGACCAGCTTTTAAAAGACTACTGCTCAAAGAATTTTTAGAGACAATTATGTGCTTGCTCATATTCATTCAGACTACCTTCTGAGCTTGAAGAACAACGCGCACCCGTATTCGGAACCCTGATAGGTTGCATAATGTATGAGTTAAATTTACCGTTCCCTATTTCATGTACGAAGCCTGTTGAGTCATTCATAATTGCTACTTACGCCACTGTAAGGTGCCACAAAAACCCACTTTGACACATCTCTTCGCACCAAGTTTAGTTTTGTAGGCTCTTGTGGCTGTCGTTCGTTCATTGGCACAACTAAAGACATTCATTTCCCAATAAACTATGACGCGCGTTTTCATAAAAGATAGGAGAGGTGGTGACAATTTCAGGGATTTGATATTTACCGAGTCAAAAACGTGAGCTAATTATCGGCTGCAGGTAATACATTAGCGAACTTTGAGTCTATTAAATAGCCGTCGGAAATTACTGTGTTTATTTACACGTTATCTGCAGTAGCCTCGTTTAGCAAGCATCAGGGATATATTTTCTTGATTCTGTTTGACTTCGCATTTCAACAATTGAAGTTTGATTACTGACTGTGTATTGCATTGTTCTAGTTAGATATTGTTGGCTCTATGTTCCGTAAATATTACACTTTAGCGTCTACTGTATTAGGAAAAATCGGTTTGTTATTTTCTGAGGCCGCTCATGTACTGTCGCGGTCAATATGAGTTGGGACACGAGCGTACACCCGTCAGTTCTTTCAGTAACAACAATGACATGCGCCATTTTTTTCTTGCAATTAGGGTGCTACCTGTAATGGGAGCGCTGTTCAGCCATTCTTTTTAATTCGTAGGCACTGCTACGCTGCAATAAGGGCACAGTATGAAAGCATCACAGTGCCTACACACAAAAAGAAAAACAGATTCTAGTGTTGCAAATCATATTGAGAGCGATAGCACGTCCTGCTCGTTAATGTGTAATTTGTGCATTGAACGCCAAGGTGGTGTTATAGGCCTAGTCAGGTGACTATATACCCAGTTGAAGATGACAGCAGAGGTTGCCTTCAGTACTACAGAAATTTCTGTTGTACAACAGGATTTTTCTGCAGTAACTACAGATTCCTGATGGAGCGACAGACTTTTCTGATGTACAACAGACATTTCATGTTGTAACTACAGAAATACACTCTGTCGTATGTGTGTCGCTACAACAGAAAGCTGGTGCTCTACAACAGATTTTTGTAGTACTACAGAAAAATTTGTCATCACAACTGGCACCCTGTTGTCCCAACAGAAATGTTCCTGAAGTAACCGGACAAACTTCTGTGGTTCTACAGAGAGCTGTTGAAAAACTACAGAAACCTATTGTGGCAACAGGACCCCAATTGTCACAACAGAAGTGTTCCTGAAATAATGCGACCAACTTTTGTTGTACTACAGAAAAATGTTGTACGACAAAACCTATCGCTGCAACAGGCCCCCAATTGTCATAACAGAAGGGCTCCTGAAGTAATGCGATTAACTTCTGTTGTACTACAGAAAAATGTTGTTGAACGACAGAAACATCTCGTTGTAACAGACCCCCAATTGTCATAACAGAAGTGTTCCTGAAGTAACGCGACAAGCTTCTGTTGTATTACAGAGAACTGTTGTACGACAGAAACCTATCGTCGCAACATGTACCCAATGATGACAACAGAAATGCACTGAAATTATGCGATGCGACAAGCTTCTGTAGCGTCATATCTTGCGCTAAGCACCACGACAATTATATATCGTTAAACCAATGAAATAAAAAAATAAAGAAATAGGTAAAATGTGCTCTTGTCCCCTCATTAGTTGTTGCGCATGTATACTAAAGGGGTTGTGCATCTACGCCATCCGCGTGTCACGCACGCATCAAGTATCTGATCTCCTGGGAGCAGCACGCCCTGAATATATTTTCTTTTTCTTACAATGTACACAACATACGCGTGACGAGTGCACAATACAGAATGGCCCGGACATGGAAGACATTGCTAGCCCATCCATCAGCGTTACCTTATCGGACAAAGTTTCGGATTCGGACCAGAGCCACGAGTGTTGACAGCTGCTTGTCAGGTATTCCAGACGCACACTGACGGCACCACAAGCCTTTATCGACAGGATAACAATGCGGGGTAAGCTGAAACCATAGCCCCGTTTATCTTCAAAGCAACGACGACCGGAACAACGCCACTTCGTTGACAGGGTCTTGGCTATGTTCTCCTAGTGTGTGTTGGAGGGCTTTCACCGCTTATCTTGCAACACCACGCATTGTCTCGGGCGCGTCTGACGCTACGCACAACGCGAATACCTCGGGCGTGGCTTATTCCCGCCGAGATTACGTGCACCCTGAAATCAGGAAGTCTTGCTCTTCTTTCGAAATACTTTACATGTCTTTATGCGGACAGTCATTGTTTGTTCAAAGTACTGTGCTGTCCTGTCTATCTGCGTGTATGACGTCGTCCCTATTGCTATACCCACCCTGTGGCGCAATTTACAGTCGTGCCAAATCTATTTCAAGTAGGTATTCTAAGCTCCCTTTTAAGTTACGCAACTATATTGGGGAGAACGGCACTCCAGCATTACTTTTCAACATGCATTGCACATGATAGTGTGCTGTTTCGTTTACGTTTCATGGAAATTAGCATTCTGGGGACAGCTAGCGCACTTTCAGGAATGTGTCTGTTTCTATGTCGCCAACCGTTTTCCCATCAACTGAGGCTACTGGATAGTTCATTGTCCGTTGGGTAGAGTATCGGGCTTATAGGCTTAGAGAACCAGGTTAACGTAATATTTCTGCGGAAACCCGCAATGTGGAGACAAGTAATTGAGAGGACATGATACATCCACCCACGGGTGACAATTGCTACAAAGGAAACCCATACGGGTTCCTCGAAGGCAAAGCCTGCCAGTAGAAAAGAAAGAACCATGTTGCAAACCAACATTGGTCACTGAGTATGTGACATTGGGTGTGTGCTGCTCTGCATAGATCTTGTTTCAAGCCGACTTTGGTCACCGAGTATGCATGACTGGGTGTGTGTCACTCTTCAATGAACCTCTCGGACGCCAGCTTAGTTCACTGGGTAATTGCCACTCTTCAAAAACAAAAAAGGGAATCTTAATATTTATCCAGTGCTGGGCGGAATGGAAACCCCGGCTAATAATATATTCAGACAACATTCTCTAAATATATATACAGACATGCGCCACTGGTGCACTTCGCGGCCATGTTGTAAGATGGCGCAGCGTGTCCAGAAGGGTGCGCGAGAGAGGAGCCTGGCTGCATACAATCCTCACACGTGACCCGTCTTGGCGATAACAATGCAATGTGTAGCCACATTGCTTCAGAGGTAATTGCATTAACGTCCACTTTCACGGAGAGATGGGTACTGTCCGAATAGCTTTTTTTATTCGCGTGCGTAATTCGTGGTTGCCCGTTCAGGCAGACTAGCGACAATAGCGTTGCGTTGCTGCGGTAGAGTTAGCGAGTTTCAACCTGCTTGCAGCGGCCACCTTCGGAGCGGAGCGAAATGTCAAAACGTTCATGTGCTCAGGTTCAGGGGCACGTTAAAGAACCACAGGTAGTGAAACCTAATTCAGTGCCCTTCAGCAGGGTGTGCCTCATAACCATATTCTTGTTTTGGCACGTTATAAACCAGAATTTATTTTTTTTTCAAATATCTGGTTACCTAATTTCAAAGTGCGCTCCAGGCCGGTACTTGATTAGACGTGCCTTCTACATGACTACTGGATCACATCCCTATGTTAATGTGGCTGTTTGTGACTCATTATTATGTGCGTGTGCGTGTTTCCGATATGCTGCCTCGGCAGTAAGGGGCGGGGAGTTTGAGTGTTTTCTTCAGGACTACTGATCTTGTGCTTCACATACTGAGACTTGTTAGCTTTTTTGAGCCTTTCTCGCTTGTCGTGGGCCTTCTGTTTTCTTTGTCGCCATCTTGCTTTTTCAATTTCTTTTCTCTTGCTCTCAATATTTCTATTTCCACTTTCCTGAGGTTGCGCCACTTGCAGGTTTGCCCGTTCAGCTTTTCCCATTTTTGTAGTGGCTTTATTTCGGCATGCAACCTCCGAATTATTATTATTATTATTATTATTATTATTATTATTATTATTATTATTATTATTATTATTATTATTATTATTATACATGTCGAATCATCTGTAGGATTCACGTCCCTCTATTAGGTTCTGTGATCTCCTGATCATGTCAAAGTCTGGCTTGTTATGGTTAGCCCAAATAGGCCAGTGCCACTTCATTGTTCTATTCGACGTATTGCATAGAGTCCTAGCACAGTTAAATAGTACCGCAGTTCACGACCATATTGTTGAAAAGCGGCACAAAGCAGTCCGCTCTAGATGAATTTTCGTGCATAGCGATTGTCCTTCTGGAAGTTCCCCGTTTTTATATGTTCTTTTCTTTTGAATGGTAAAATGTGTGCATTGTGCTAGCCTTTCTTGATGAGTCCACTTTGCCCAAAAGAAAAGAAAAGAAAGGAAAACATTCACAGCACTGTCGGGCATTCGGGAGGGCTTTCGGCAGCGAGCAAAGGCAGCGAAGAAAGAACGCCATAGCACACTGCAGTGCGTTTCACTGCCGTACCGTACTTCAAATCTGGAAACAGGCAACGAGGTGGAATCCGGAAGTGCAGAATATATTTGCCAGCTGAGTGGCTAAAGATACGGAACATAAAACAAATGAGTTACTGATAACAGGAGTGACGCTGCTGAATGTACGGGCTCTTT